>NW_023425377.1:40493682-41225771 GCF_014108415.1 Molossus molossus | reverse complement strand
TTCACTCCTGAATAACTTTCTTCTCTAAAGTTAATCTCACCCAAACCTATGCCCTTAATTAACTACTCTGCCTACAACTCCCAAATCTATGTCTATAGCTCAGGCCTCTTTCCTGGACTCCAGACATATACAGCAACTATTTAGCTTGGCTTGATTATTTAATGTACATCTCAAACATGTAAGTCCAGAATCAACTCTCAATTTTACCATCTAGTCCTGCTTATTCCATTCAAAAAATGGCATCTCCGACTTCTGGTCAAGATGGTGGTGTAGGTAAACGTGGTATCGCGTCCTCCCACAACCACATCAAAGTTACAACTAAACTACAGAACAACCATCATTCAAAACCGCCTGAAATCAAGTGAATGGCAGTCCTACAACTACGGAAGTAAAGCAGCAGCCACATTGAGACTGGTAGGAGGGGTGGAGGGGTGGAGGTGGACGGGCTGGTCCCACACCCATGTGTTGTGGATAAAAATCAGGAGGACACCTCAGCTGGGAAGGTCCTCCCTGAGGACTGAGGGGTCCCCGTCCCACACCAGGCATCCCGCTCAGGGTTCCAGTGCCAGGAAGAGAAGTTTCCGTAACTTCTGGCTGGAAAAACCAGCAGGAACTGAGGCTCGGGGAGGTTGATGCGGCTGGAGCCCCAGGCAGCTCCTCTTAAAGGGCCCGCGCACGAACTTATCGGACTCTCTCCCTCTAAGCGCAGAGGGGAAGCAGCTCGAGGGGTGCCAGAGACATACAGGGAAGAACTGAGCTGTTTGACATTGGAGTGAGGGCTGGAGAGGGGGCTTTCTCCTGGAAAGATGTGCTGTCAGAGGCCTTTGTGAGCCCTTTCCTGGGGCAGCAGACAGCAGCCGCCATATCTGGGACTCCAGCAACCTGGCTCACACTGGTAGCCCCGCCCTGGTGACTCCCTGAGGCCCCGCCCTGCCCCACCCAACTTTCAGGCCCACCCAAGCTGTTGCCACTTGCTTTACCATAGGATTGGCCTGTCTTGGATCCTGTTTCAGGTTTTCCTAAATTCTTTCAAACGAGCAGCATCTGGTCTCAGCTAGCCCCATACCTCTTGTTAAGTAAAAAACAGAAACAAACACAGGGAGGCAGCCAGAATGAGGAGACAAAGAAACAGGTCCCAAATGAAAGAACAGAACAAAACCCCAAGAAAAGAACTAAGCGAAATGGAGATAAGCAACCTAACAGATGCTGAGTTCAAAACACGGCTTATAAGAATGCTCAGTGAACTTAGTGAGAACCTCAGTGAACTTAGTAAGGGCCTCAAAAGCTTAAAAAAGCATCAGTCAGAAATGAAGAAGGCACTAACTGAAATAAAGAATAATTTACACAGATTCAATAGTAGAGTAGGTAAAGCCAAGTAGCAAACCATCGATTTGAAATATAAGGAAGCAAAAAACACCCAATCAGAACAGCAAAAAGAAAAAAGAATCCAAAAAAATGATGATAGTGTAAGGAGCCTCTGGGACAACTTCAAGTGTGCCAACATTCGCATCTTGGGGGTGCCAGAAAACGAAGAGAGAGAACAAGAAATCGAAAACCTATTTGAAACTTCACTAACTTGGTGAAGGAAACAGGCATACAAGTCCAGGAAGCACAGAGAGTCCCAAACAAGATGAACCCCAAGAGGCCCACACCAAGACACAGCATCATCAAAGTGCAAAAGGTTCAAGACAAAGAGAGAATCTTAAAAGCAGCAAGACAAAGGCAGCGAGTTACCTACAAGGGAGTTCCCATGAGGCTGTCAGCTGATTTCTCAAAACAAACTTTGCAGGCCAGAAGGGAGTGGCAAGAAATATTCAGTGATGAAAAGCAAGAACCTACAACCAAGATTACTCTATCCTGCAAAGCTGTCATTTAGAATCGATGGCCATATAAAGAGTTTCCCAGACAAGGAAAAGCTAAAGGAGTTCATCACCACCAAACCATTATTATATGAAATGTTGAAGAGTCTTTTTGAAGAAAAAGATAAAAAATATGAACAAACAAAATGGCAATGAATACATATCTATTGACAATGGAATCTACAAACAAAATGAACAGGCAGAACAGAAACATTCTCATAGATACAGAGAACATTTTGTTAGTTGCCATATGGGAAGGGGTTTGGGGGAATGGGTGAAAAAGGTGAAGGGATTAAGAAGTACAAATTGGTTGCTAGACTGACAAACCTCAAAGGGAAGGGGGCTTGGGGGGTGGGAAGAAATAAACCAAAGAACTTAATCTGCATAACCAATGGACACAGACAACAGTGTGGGGAAAGGCAGGAGAAAGGGCAGGAGTCAGGAGGGAGTCACTGGGGGAAAATGAGGAACATCTGTAATACATTCAACAATAGAAATAAGTTAAAAAAAAAAATGGCATCTCCATTGCTTTGATTCCTAGGCCAAAAACTTGGAGGCCATCTTTGACTCTTTTTCTCCCCATACCCTCAACCCTCAACACATTAAAAATCATCCTAGCTTTACCTTCTAAATATATCAACTTCTTACCACTTCCACCTCTGTCACCTTGGCTCAATCCTGATTGTGTCACCTGAGTAACTGCTAAGCATGCAGGTGGCCCCTGGATTCTACCCTCGTCTCCCCTAACCTGCTCTACATGCAGAACTACAGGGATTGTTGTGAAATGTAAGTCAGGTCATGTTACTCCTCTTCTCAACTCTTCCCTCCCCAGTAACAATTTCTTGCTCAGGATAAGATCCAAATCTTTCCTGAAGCCTACAAAGCCCTGTACACTGTGCTTTTCTCTCCTTTACCCATCCTACTCTATGCACACAGCATTCTTGCTCTTCCTCACTCATGCTACCCTCCTGCACCGGGGCATTTGCACTGGCTGTTCCCTGTGCTGGGAATGCTCTTCCCCAGATATCTACGTGGTTTATTCCCTCACGTTCTTCAGATCTCTGCATAATTGTCCCTTTGTTGAGAGGCCTTCTCTGACCTCATCTGGCGTCTTCTTGCCCCCAGCCCTCCTTGCTCCTTTACCTCCTTGCATCTTTCATTTACCACTTGACTTTATGTATTTTTCTACCTATGTTTAGTCTCTTTTTTCACTAGACTGTAAACTCCTGGAGAGCAGGCCTTTAGTCTGTTTGGTTCATTGTTGAATCTTTAGCACTTAGATAGTGCCTGGCACAGAATTGGTTCTTAAAATACATTTGTTGAATGAATACATGAGTGGAAAAGGGGGCCGCCTTTTCCCTCGTCTTCCATGATATACATTCTCATGTTTATCCTCATGACTCTGGCCAAGTCTGTCTCGATCTTCTTTGTGGTTCCTCTCGGTCTGCCTGTTGACTGTGATGACCCCCAGGGTTCGGTTCTAGGTGCCCCTCTCAAATCATTCACACACACCCTTGTGATATTGGCTAACCTCTGGCTTTAGCCAACATTCTGTCTGACGCTCCCGGGTCTGTGTCTTTAGCTCAGAACCACATTTTCCGGTTCCCACTTGGTTCTCTCATGGCCCTCATACTCAGCCATCGGCACCTGAACGATTCTTCTCCTCCCTTCGAGTCCTCATCACCATTCAGTCAGCCACGTCCAAAGCATGACTACAATCTCTGGTTCTTCCTTCTCCCATGTAACTCACTACAAATTCATCCTCAAGGACTACTGAGTCTCCTCCTAAATCTCTGAGTTCATCCTCTTTCCATCTCCCCTCCATTTCTTTCCTAAATGGCTGCAGTAGCTTTAAGGCAGGTTTTTCTCCTTTATTCTTGCTGCTTTCTGTCATCGTACTTCATCCTCACGATAACCCCAATTTGTACATGAGGAAACGGAGATTTAGAAGGGTTAAGTGAGTTTTCTAAAGCCACTAAGCCTACTGAGTGACAAAGGTGGAACCCAGGTCTGCCTGGATCCAATCATGCTGCTTCCCGCTGAACAAAGGGGATGGACATCTAATCCAGCAGAAAGGCCCGAGAGGAGAGCATCACCCTCCTTCTCAGTCAGCACTGCAGAAAGAGGCTCCTTCTACTGTAACCCTCCTGTGGGGTGTTTGGACATTTTCTAGATGAGAAAACTATTATATGGGATTGTCCCACAGCTCACTGTGGTCTTGTGTGGCCTTAACCCCTTAGGACCTCTCTTACTATGTCTTATTCTAGCTTCTTAGGAAAACTGAGTCCTGGTTAGGATTTGAGAGATTTCCCCCAAGCTACAGGTAAGAGTATTGCACATATATGAAAAATTAGTGCCAAAGTGATGGGTGCCATTATTTAAACCTAACTGCTAGAAATCTACTAGGACAACTTTCTAGATCAACTCATGGCTCCTACATGGAAGGGGAAACTCATCAGAGGTAACACAAAAATAATAATTAATTCAAATGAAACAGCCTGGAAAACAGCTGTTCCAAAGCTACAGATGTGAGATGAAACTGCCTGAGGTACACCAACCGCTAGCAAAACACAGCAACAAACTTGTTTTAGGAACTGGCTTGGGCCGAGCCCACTTCCGCCCTGGGCTCCGAGCCCGTCGCTATTCCCCGGCTCATTCACTGTGTGTCGTCGCGGAGAGGGCATGTGGGGGCTTTCGGATGACTCTGGGACCCAGGCCACAGTTGTACCCTCAAGTAGCTAGGGATTAGTAGACGAGGTCAGACCTCATGGGAGAAACCACCAACACAAAGAGGTTGAGCGGGATTCCAGCGGGAGGGACAGAGTCCCAGGGTGGGGTTGGGTGAGAAGCACAGTCCTGGGAGACCTCCTGGCAGCTGGGTCTCGAGGGCTGAAAGGGCTTCCTGGACCTGCGACCAGCAGTCATCTCTGCCTCTGCCCACTGCACGTTAAGCTTCCCCGTTCTACCTGGCCTCAGATTTTGTTCAGAGCACCTGTGACACTCTGGGCTAGCACATGTTTTAGGCTGTCACCCTGAGGTTCTTGAGGGCCACTGAGGACCTCCAAGCTTGCCTCCTCTACTGATGGGTTGAGCCTCCCCTTCCTTCTGTAAACTTGGACTCTCTGGGTCTGTGACCATGTTCTCCAGGCTTCCTTAAAGCTGCTCCTTTTGCCTGTCAGAGAGCCCAGGCCTCTTCAGCCCACCACTGCCACTTCCCCCACTGCCTTCTGGATGTTTCTAAGCTTATGTCCCATGGGCACCTCAAACCAAGTGCATCGTCGGCCAACCTTATTTGCTTGTCGGGAGCCTATCAGTCCTGCTCCTGGGTCCCCAGCACCCAACCTGTCAAGTGGCACTTCCTGGTAGAATGTTAGAGAATGACCTGCACCCCCACCCCTAACCCGCTCCTCCTCCTGTGTGAAGGGCGCTCTCCTCCTGCTGGCGGGGTCTGCTTTACCCTCAGGTTCCCTGTTTGCCTGTGACTGGCTCTAAAACCTACTCAATTCTTCCCGTTCCCAGTGCCACTGGCTTAACCAGAACACCACCCTCTCACCTGGGTCGTTACAATGACCTTTTCACTGCCTCTGTGCTTCTAGACTAGCCCTTCTGCTCACTACCTCGCTGAGGTCCTCCACACGTTCTACAGTGACCTGATCATGGCCATCCCTTGCCTGAGGACCTTCAGGGGTTCCCAGAGCTCTAGGACTCCATGAGAACTCCCCAGCATTGACCCTCACCAAGTGTCCTAATCGTAGGCCCTCCCCACATCTACCTCCCCTCCAGGCACACAGAGTACTTTCTGTTCCCTGAACATGACCTGTTGTTTTCTGCCTCTATTCTCCTCTTCATGACATTTGTTCCAGAAACCCATCACCAACTCCTGCTCATTCTTCAAAGCCGAGCCCAGGGATCACGAGTCCCAGGAGCCTTCTCTGACTTTGACCTTCCCAGGTCTGGAGAGGATTCTCTCCTCAATTTCCAGTGCACCTTGCACACCCTCCTAACAGCATCTACTGGGCAGCGAGCTGTCGGTCCACACTGCTGTCTTCATCTTGACTGTGAACTCAGGGAGGCCGGGAACCCATCCATACTCGCCGGACCTCGCGTGGGCTCAGGGCATGGAAGTGGCTGCCTGATGAAGGGATGAGCGTCACGTGCTCAGCCTCATGCGTTCCTTTCTTAGCCTTGGGACAGATCCGGAGCCATACCACATATAGCAGATGGAACTAAAGAATCGAATGGCACGCGTGTGATGTGGAAGCGCCCACGGTGAGGAAACGTACGTAGCTCGTGAAGATCTTCTCAGTGGGTTTGAGGTGCCTCTGGATCTCACAGTCCACGGGGTGCAGGATGACAATGCCGTCATCGGAGAAGACATAGAACATATTTCCCACACTGAGACCTGGGAGGAGCAAACACAGCCACGGTTATGTCCCTCCTAGCAGCCAGCCCCCGTGGGGTCATGTGCCATATCGGGCACACGCGAAACTTCAGTCCGGGTGTATCTGGGGCAGGCACGAGTGCAAGTCCCGGTCCGGACGGGGCGAGGTGAGATGAGCAGGCAGTGTGTGGGGGCACGGAGAAGGAGCCCCGAGGACTGTCCATCAGTACAGCACATGGAGAGCTCTGCAGCCCCCAGGGGCCCTCCCAGCATGCACATCAGTCAACTAGGGCTGGCCACCAACACAAGCTGTCAAACAGACGACACGACAGCCTTGGCTCTGACATACATTTGACCTTTCCTGCTCCAAAAGGCAAAGCCTCCCTTGGTCATTTGTTGTCCACTAAATTCAGGATGGATGAGATGATTCCCCAAAAGCGAAGGCCCTTATTGTGAACACACTCAGGTACAGTGCCACTTCCTGGAACGTGGGGCTCTAGAACACGGTGGCAGGTGCTCATTGGTCCAAACTGAGTTCCGGTCTGTCTGTGCTGGTGAACCCCTCCTTCAAGAGCCCCTCCTACCTCTGCCCCAGCAGTGCCTCTGTGGCAGCCCTGCGCTGGGTGGCAGAGCCCACAGCCTGGTCGTGCCTGCCTGCCTGCCCCACCCCAGCCCGGGGCTGGGCTCCCTGGGAAGAAAAGGCCTTGGGGACCACTAGTTAGTTCAACCTCCTTATTTTAAAGACAAAGAAACTGAAGTCCAAGGAGGCCACATGCTGTTGTGCCAGAGCTGGGGGTAGAGCCTGAGCCCCTGCTGGGGGCTTGGTCCCCTCACTCTGCCTCTCCGTAAAAGGCAAACCTGCCACAAAGGTGGGTCACGTTTGAATTCCTCCTCCCACTCCCTCCACCCCCTTTTGAAGGTGGAATAAAAAGATTTCTATAAATTCTTATAAAATTAAATATATTAAATTAAAATAATATACAGAAAACTCTTCGCTAACATGCAGAGAACACTGGTACATTGACGTAATCGACTACCTGGCTAAGTTTTTAGTGAGTTAGAAAACAATCAGGTGAATAGGAGTCAGCATTCCGTTTGCTTCCAACGACTCTGCGGGCAATTTTCTCGCCCACGGTGACGGCACCAGTGCCTGTGGTTCCGAATGGACAGAGGCCCTGACTCCATGAAGCAACACCCACTGCCTCTGGTTCTGTGCTGAGAGGGGCTCTGGGTAGGAGGGTTCCTGCCACGGTGGACAGCTTGACCCCGCCTCTCAAAAGCTGGCATTGTCTGGGAGTACCTGCATAGCTCCTGACGGGCACCTGGTGCTGGCAGCCTGTCCCTGAGAGCGAGACGAAGCTGGCCACCCACGGGGGCCTCGTCTCCGCCCTCAGCGGACCTTGGTTTCTGTACACTCCCACCTGGCAAACTTCTCACTCAAACCTAGGGATCCAAGGGGGTCAAAGCCCTTGCACAACCACAGACCCCAGAAATAGCCTCCTGGGGCTTCTCAGAAAATTGATAGCTAGAAGGACCAACATTGAAGGCTTAATAGAATCTCCATTGGGTTTGCAGCTGTAGCTACATTTCAGGCTGAGCACAGTGCCTTGCTCACAGTTGGCGGTGGAATAGGAGACTGAACAAATACTCCTCAACAAACAACTGACTTCACAGGCGCTCCAACCTTATGACCCAGTAAGCCCTGGAAGGTTCTGTCTGAGCTTAGCTTCTACCGAGGGGGCACGAAGGAACTTGTGTGTGCTCTCATCATCTCACTTCTAGTGAGGTTTGAGAGTGCCCCGTGGCCTGCCAGTCTCTTTGTTCTTGCATCTGCATTTCCCTACCTCCAGGCCTCGAGTCTCAGCAGTGAAGGTACTAGCAGCTGGTGCCCAGGCACGATGGGGTTTGTCTGCTGCTGGGTGTCCGATATTAGTGCGGCACCTCCAGCCCTAAGGCAGCATGGGTCTTACATGGGTCTTACATGGGCCTCCTGCATTCCCTGGGTCCCTTTGTAGTAATTTCACCTTGGAGAAAACCACATCTTAAAGATACAGAACCAAAGCCATGTGTGCACTGTGGCCCAGGGGCAGGCTCGGCAGCGTGCAGGGTCAGTTGTCCATGAGGAGCATTTGTTGCTATGACTTGTTCTTCCAACGATTCCCAAAGCCTGTTGGCAGCAAGTCCTCATTTTTCTGGGCGCTGCCTTTGCTCTGCTGCCAGGCTTACTGTGTAAGCACTAGTGTCTGATGTTCAGAGCCTGGTCCTGAGTGTGTGTATGCAGCACATGCCAGACCTTGGGAGCACCACGCGACATTCTGGAGGCGAAACGAGACAGGGACTGCGCTGGTTTTTACAGAGGGGGATTTTGTGCTTAACCCCGACATCAGCACACTCTGCTGCTCACACTGCTCGGGCCCTCTGCCCACCGGACTGGAGAAGTTACCTCTCGGGGTCTGGGCATCGCTCTGGACCGAGCCGTGACTCAGGCTCCCAACTCAACTCCCACATGTGCCTGTTATTTTTTAAACCATATGAAATTGCCTGTATCAGGCCATTTTTTATGTACAAAAATGGCAATTTTGTATGGCCTGACCTAACGTCTAAAGATTGTTTGAGAAATACAAATTTAAAAAGTCTATTCATTAAAAAAATATACATGTAAATATATATATTTACAGTCTCATAATAGCCTTTTTCTTCAGCATTTCCTCAGAGTATACACTAAGCCCCAACACCAATATTAGCTACTGGGAAAAAGTGTAAGGCCTGGCTCTGACCAGGACCCCTGCTGAGCGGCCCCTTCCGTGGGTCTCTGAACTGTCGCACGCCAGTGGCCATTGGAGCCACGAGGAGGGTTGACACCTGCTTCTTAGTGTGTGCCACTTGAGTCTGACATGGACCTCCCCGTCCCACCCGATGTGGCCCGTGAACCCCACTTGTGGGGACTGCTTGGCGGCCCATGGAAAGATGGCCCATTTTGGAACTACGAATACGTGATCACAGACATGACACAGAACAAGTGAGCTCGGTACCTTCCTCGCGCCAGAGAATGTTTGCTACTGCAGCCGCGGAGAATTGGGAGAGCGGGAACATGATGGAGGGAAGGAAAAAGAGAAGAAAGCAGTGTGAAACCTTCCTTGCAGGGATCAGTTCGTGAACTCTGCTATCTAGCCCACCATGCACCGAGCCGGCACCACTCGCTGCCCCGCGAGCGTGCTGGGGCGGTGCACACGGACAAATGCTTCCAGGTCTCAAGACCCTTTCGATTCTGAGTGAATCCTTGAAATCAGGTCCCAGGATCACAGAAGCTAATGGCATGCTCTGCTTCTGTGAATGACAAAGAGGGAGCGACATCTCTCTCAGACCTCCTGGATTACTTCCAGGACAGCTCTGATTGTCAACTAGGATTCTCCTGATCTGAAATACTTCTCATTCTCTCTCGCTGATCAAGACTCAGTTTGGAGTCTGTTACCAAGGGAATGAGACCGTGTCCAACACCAATTACTTGAAATCATGGCAGCAGACCCTCTTGGGGAGCAGTGGCTACAAGGGAGCGCTCCCTTAGCACCCAGGTGGGTGGCAGTCCCTGGAGTAAAGGCAGGTGTGCACAGGCCAGTTGCTGGGCCTTGTGGGACAGCAGCACCTGGTGGGTGGGTAGGCGGAGGAGTTTTGTAGATGAGGGCAGAGGTCCAGCCAGACAGCAAGTAGGAGGCAGAACTGGGGCCAGGCTATGTGAGCCTCCTTGTGGTCCTGGGCTCTGCCTGCTGACCAGGGAGTTCCTCTATGTTTCCAGAGTTGTCTAGGTTGCCCCAGAAGGTGTGCTCTCCTCTGGGCACCCCCTCTCCTCAGGTTTGAGCACAGAGGGATATGGGTGTTACCTCATTTTCAGGGGCACATGGTTGGCAGCTTTGGCCCTAGTCAGATACTTCCCTCCCGGACACCTAACACATCCCAACCAGCTTGGCGAAGAGCTCAAAGCCAAGAGTGGACTCACGGGTCTTTCTAGCCGAGTCTTCAATGAAGAGTGAGGAGATATCTTCGTCCACGCCCACTTCATTTTTGGCAATGCAGGTGTACGCCCCTGTGTCTTCATAGCGAACGCTGCCGATGTGGAGCTCGCTCCCATTGGCTGCAGAAAGGAGAGTGCTCAGGACGCCTGCCCAGCTGGGACCCCCTCTCACGCCCTCCCCATGCGCGTCACAGGGCTATTGCCAGTGCTGATGTTAAAATCACAGCAGGGCTGAGGGTAGCCAATATCCCTGACATGCTCAGAAAGGGTCAGGCCATCTGAAATAAACCGAGGGTGGCCTGGGACCTGATTGACAGCTTCTCGTCATTGCTCTCAGGAAGCCTACACGACTTGTGTGAGCCCCGATAGGAGAAGAATTGGGGGAGACATTTGTTCACTCCCAGCATGTCTGACTTAGAAAACAAATCATGCCTCTCATTTCCATTCCTGGGGAGACTGTCAGCTTGAACTTGATGGAAATAGCACAGAGACGTCGAGGGCAGTTCTTACCTAAAAGGGAGAGCTGTTTAGACATCTGGGTTGAGACATCCATGCCATTTTTCAGCCAAGTGATTCTGGGCATGGGAATACCCTCTGCGTGGCATCTCAGACTGGCTGCCACCCCCGGCTCCTGTGCCTGGGTCTCTGGGTAGACGCGGATGACCGGTGGCACTGCGGGTGAGAATCAGTGCCGGTGAGAGAAGGCCCTCACCTGGCCTCGGGCCTGAGGTCCAGCCCCGAAGCCCTGCTCCAGGGAGGTGGACCAAGAGACAGCTCTGAACTTCTCTTTGTAGGCAGCTTACAATCATCCTATTCAGCAACTCAAGCCCTGAAAGAAAGCTACAGAATGGACTGCAAGCAACAAACATGCCAGGCTTTCCACCCTAAATTCATGGCTTTCATCATTATTCTAAGTAGGATCAGAAAGGCATCCAAATATTTAATGTGGTTGAGCTGCTAGATGTAAAGAGCCACAGCCACTGACATTTATTTCTGAATGAATGAAATTCAGATATGCTATTCCTGTTATGGGGACGCCAGTAGACACAGGCTTCAGTCCCCGGGAAATGCTTCACAGAGCACGTACGACACGGACTGGCGGGGCTACACACTGTGTCACTGCTCTGGGGGAACCCATCGACTTTCCAGTGGGTCATTTGTATTTCTCTACTTCTCAACGCGGTGGAAGGCGTGTGCCCCCCTTAACTCTTCACTCAGCCGTGGGCCTGGCAGTCAAATTCGGGCCGTGGATGTGATCTGGCCTACTCGTCGGATGAGCCCGGGTGGGCAAGGTGTCGCCCTCCAGAGATGCAGGCTTTTGCCTGGGCTGTCTGTGGGGAGGTGCCTGGGAGAAGTGACGACTGTCTGGAGGACCTTCCATTCTACCCCTAGCTTTAGGCCCAGGAAATAAAATAATCTCCATTTTCAGTAGAATTGAGGGCTCTTCCTTACCACACATTTCACTCTCCATACTCCCAGAAAGGCTTGTGAGAGCTTACGTAAAGGCACCTGGATAGTAAACTGAACAAAACAAACGCATCACTTCCTTTGGAATGGGGGAGACGGGTCCCTCCCGACTGGCAGCTCCTTATCTGGCAGCTCCTATCGTCCAGTGAAAGCAAGCACCCCATCCACAGGCCGCGAGGCGGCTGGAAGTCACATCCATCCCCTCCCAGGACCAACCAGAACTACAACCATATTATAGAACAATCAGCCTGGATAACCAACTGGAGACTAGCTGAACAGAAGTCTCATAACCAAGAATTTATAGAAGCCACATGGAGACGGATAGGAAGGGCGGAGACACAAATAGGGCTGCCCTGCAGCCGAAGTCAGTGGCTGAAGATCCGGAGGGGTATCTCAGCTGCAAAGGTCCCCCCTGAGGAGTGTGGGGTCTTGACTCCACACTGGGCCCCCAGCAGAGCAGCAGAGCTAGAAAGAGAAGCCCACATAACATCTGTCTGTGAAGTCTATCTGCCAGGGAGAGACAGGAGTCTGCTAGAAACCCAGGCACCCTCTTAAAGGGTCAGTGCACAAAATCTCATTCGTGGCCACTCACCGGAGCCGCAGCGGAGGGAGCAGCGTGGAGCAGACTGTGGTTGTTTGAGGTGAGAGTGGGCTGTGTGGCTCTGGGAAGGGGAATGCTAGCAGGGTCCCTGTGCCGAGTCCTTCTCCCACTCCGCCCACAGATGCCACCTTTTCTGAGTCAAGCACTCCCCTCTTACAGTATCAGCCTGGGCGAATGTACCAGCCCCAGCCTCCTGCCTCCCTGTGGGCCACTCTGTGGAACTCATGCCCTGTGGGGGCAGCTGCCTGGGCCGTACTGTAGATGTCCTTGGAGGGCTCTTGACGAGGGTCTTGTGCTCTTGAGGTGGACTCGGGGGATGTCAGAGACTGAGCTGTGTGGCTCTGGGGTGGGGCCACTGTCCCCCTCCCTCCTGACAGGCTCTGCCCTGCCATGGGAGATCCACCAGCCCACCGTCTCCACCCCTAGTGGTCCCACCCTGCTGAGCCTGCCCCTCGCAGAGGAGCTGGCTGGCTGCCTCCAGCCTGGGCCCTCAGCGCACACTTTCTTGGAAGGCTCCCTAGGTCTGGACAAACTCGGGGAGGCAGAGGTGAACAGGAGAGACCGAGCTGTGTGGCTCTAGGGTGGGGGTTATTTTCCCTCACGTAGCTGACAGTGCCACTGTTCCTGTGCCGTACCCTCCTTTC
Source organism: Molossus molossus (assembly GCF_014108415.1). Lineage (NCBI taxonomy): Eukaryota > Metazoa > Chordata > Mammalia > Chiroptera > Molossidae > Molossus > Molossus molossus. Next base: position 41,212,810 of record NW_023425377.1, on the reverse strand, counting down.
ACATGGCCAGATCTTGGTCTGTCTAAGCCCGATGAACTCTGCCGGCCTCACTTTGACGAGTCCCTAAGACCCCGCCCCCAAAGGTCTGTGGGCACTCGGTACATGGCGGCTGGCCTTGGTATACTCTTAGACTTTTGCTGAGCGGCCTCAGACCCAGCACTGGCACCGAGTTCGAATCAGTATCCATCTGGTGAACACCGTTCTTCGCCCCTGCCCATCACAGGCCAGGCCTGGGCTTGGAGGAGGCCAGTGGGATTCTAGCTAGGGCGCGTCTGGAGGGCTGCACAGAGCACGGATGTGCACCTCTCCTCTCTGACTCCCCCTGGTTCAGGGAAAAGAAGTAGCAACTTATCTAGGAAACTTCCCCACCCTCTGAATTTGGTAGAGGGAAGAACGGAGTTCAAACTGAATAGATGGGAGAGTTTCAGTCGTGAGGCTGTAATTCAAAGCAGAAACAGAATTCGGGGGCCTAGGAGCACTGGGAGATGGAGAAGGTGGTAGAGTGCTCAGGGCTCCAGACCACGGGTGGCCAGGGCCTGGGGGTTAACACACCTGGGCCCTTGCTCGATCCCCCTTCATTTATACAAGCCTGCCCAGCAACCACAAAGTAAACCTAAGGAAGGTGAGGGAAGAATCAATAGAGATAGAGGCAGAAACGAATGAATCAATTAGCTAAAAAAGAATGGAACTGGTAAATAAATCTAAGACCTGGCTGTTTGTAAAAATCAACAAAATGCCAAATATCTGGTTATTTTTTAATCAATGAAAAAATACAGGAAAAAAGAGTAAATTAAAAATAAATGAGCCCTGGCCAGTTTGGCTCAGCGGTTAGAGCGTCGGCCTACGGTCTGGAGAGACCCTGGTTCGGTTCCCGCTAAGGGCAGGTACCTCAGTTGCAGTTTGTCCCCGGCCCTGGTTGGGTCGTGCGGGTGGCAACCACTCAATGTGTCCCTTTCACATCAATGTTTCTTTCTCTCTCACTCTATCTGAACAAAATATGGAAAAATGTCTTCGAGTGAGGATTAAAAAAAATAAAATAAAAATCATGAGAATACGGGCAGAGGCTGTGGAGGGCAGCCTGGAGAGCCATGGCCACAGCCTCCCCCCGCCACAGAGCCCCATGGCCGTGCCAAGCCCAGGTCAGCAGAGACCTGCAGAGAGGCAGCAGCGGTGGCCTTGCAAGCTGTCTTTCTCTAGAGTTGTCTAGATCTGACGTCCTGGAGTTCACCATGAATGGACAGTTGGACCTAAGTGGGAAGCTAATCATCGAAGCCCAACTTGGGGAGGGCATCTGATCAATTCCCACTCATAATGAAGATATTACTTATTGTGAATTAGAGTTGATTAATGCAGTGAGTTCTCAGAGGAAAACTGCTGAATAAGGAGAAGTTATAATAAAGTATAACGATGGAGATGGAGATCTTAGAGCAATTTTTGATAGTCCTGACCTTCCCTTCGCAATGCAGTGCAGTAGGGTACTGAAACTGGCATTTTCTGTTTAAGGCCAAGTCTTCTTGAATCAAGACAGGTGGACTCTCTCCATGGAGAACTGATAGAACTTCAAAATAAAATGAGTCACATATTGGATACTTGGAACCCCATGGAGAGCCACACAGGACGTCCCACCAACATTCCTGAAAATGATGCTGTGGATGGCAGGGAAGAAAATCCTGCTGCTTCTGATTCTTCTGGAAAACTGTCAGGTTATGGCAGAAAGTATGTCAGCATTTTTTCCTTTAAAAAAGCAAGATGAAATCAATAAAATGTCATGTCAGCGTTTCACTTAACAGATGATCAGGTTTCTGGGCCATCCAGTGCTGATGCAGACCACTCAGGGACACGGCAGGACGCTTCTGCTGCCTCTGCAGCTGTGCCCAGGAGCAGTCACACCGGGGCTCAGCCACAGCCGGTCAGGGGCACCACCAGTGTGGGCAATGGGCCGAGTATGTGCTCAGCAGCCGTAGGCACCCCCTCAGCCGCCACAGCAGTGTGGTATTCAGTATTCAGCAGGCTCTGGGCAGCAGACTGGACCCCAGCAACCTGAGCAGTTCCAGGGATATGACCAGCGACCAGCTTCCCAGGCGCCAGCTCCTGCCCTTCCTGGTCAGCCTCAACAACTGCCTGCTTGACCGCCACCGCAGTTCCGGGGGGCAAGTACCCTCCACATGCTTACACTGCCCACACTTCTCAGCCACTAATTATGCTGTGGCCCTGCCTAACCCTCTGGAATGACTCCAAGCCAACCCGGAGCCTATCAACCAAGACCAGGTTTTACACAACCTCCTGGAAGTACCTTGACCCCTCCCCCAAGCGGGCCTAACGCTTATGCGCGTAACCGTCCTCCCTTTGGACAGGCCTGGACCCAGCCTGGACCTGGGTACTGATGAAGAGGCTCAACTACACAGATGAGTGTAGCTGCTGGCTATTTGCCTCCCCAAAGACTCCAATACTATTTTATTTTAATTTGTATTGAAGTTCAAAAATTTAAAAAGCAGACTATTTTTAAGGATGTCACTGTTGGCTGTTAATTGAAAGTATCATTTGCTAGAACACACACAAAAAAAGTAAAATGAAAGTTTTTTTCTTCCCCTGCTTAAAACTGTAGCAGCTTCCTAATAATTTCAGAACATTCTTCTTAAGTGTATGTAAAGTGATTGATTTTCTAGCTTGTCTTGTTCAGAGATATTAAAGTGGTAGGTTGGAGCCCTGGCCAGTGGCTCAATTGGTCGCAGTGTCGTCCTACACACCAAAAGGTTGCGGGTTCGATTCCCAGGCAGGGCACATACCTAGATGGAGGGTTCAATCCCCAGTCAGGGGTGTACAACAGGCAACTGATTGATATTTCTTTCTCAGATCAATGTTCTCTCTCTCTCTCCTTTTTTCTCTAAAATCGGTAAGAGTGTGTCCTCAGGGTGAGGATTAAACACACACACTATCTGATGAAATAATCTCCGCTCTCCTTCTTATCTCCAGAAACGGCCACTGTACTCTGGCTGCTCAGACCACACCCTCTGGAGGCACCTGTGACTTTCCCGCCAAGTTGACACTGGTATCCCCTTTCAGAAATGCCTGCGCTTGCCATCCTACCTAAGTGCCCGCCTTTTATCTGCCTCCCCTTATTCCCTACTGCTTTTAGATTTCCTCCTTAGCACTTTTCACTCTTTGACAGGTGCCATGAGGACAGGGATTTTGTCTGTTCACGGCTGTGTTTCTAGTGCTCAGCCCGGTGAGTGGCATGTAGAAGAAACCCCTTAAATCTCTGTTGAACAAATGGAGTGATGACGACGCTGAGAGCTGAAGGGTAAGGGGGGAGTTGGCAGCAAAGTGGGGGGAAGAGCCTTCTCAGCCAGAAAGCAGAGTGTGTGGCTGCGAGTCAAGGGGAACCGAGGGGCGTCCACAGGGCTGGAGCATGGGGAGGGTGGCAGGCAGGACCCAGCTCAGTGCGAGAGCGCATGTATGTGTCTGTAAGCGTGGAGTGTGGACTCACGGGGACAGGTAGCTCTTGTCGTCCCCCCGGGCCAGTGGCGCAGGCCTCCCCTGTTTTCCCGGAGGGACTGGTGTGGAGGAGGCTGAAGCACAGTTAGGCCAGCAGTGGGAAGGGCCCCGCAGATGGTCCTGGGTCCCCTGGGCTGGAGTAGCCAGTGGGCCCCTGGGTCTTGCCCATGGAAAGCAAACCCAAGGAACCAAGGAGATCCACTGAGCAGCTCATCTTGCCCTGACCTGACTACTTGCTAAGGGAAAACTAGCACGAGGATGTGAAAAAAAAAAAAAAGAATTATCCCATCACTTGGGTGGAGCTCACCCACTGCCTCCGGGACCAACCGTCCCCTTCATGTGTGACGAGGCACCGCTGGGCCTGCGCGGGCGGACCAGGCCCAAGGCCTGAGCCAGCACCTGTGCACCTCGGCAGAAGCTCGCCTCCCACCAGAGCCAGAGCTCTGGACCCGGCCTCCCAGGACCGGGGCAGCCTGGGGAGAACCCCGGGCAGGGCGGCGTCAAAGACCCTGGTGCCCTGAACCCCACGGGGACGGGGCCCTGTCCGACAAAGTCCTTGATGGAGGGAGAAAGTCCGGGAGGGCGAGGGACCCAGCTTCCTGCCAGCAGTGAGGCGAAGACTCGTCTGTTCTCCTTTGGCCCCGAGCTCCCCTCTTCTTTTGTGTACTTTGCGCACTAAAAAGCATTTGAAATCAATACGTCCTGGGTAAACACCTTCATTTTTAAAAATTTGCAAAACCTTCCAGGGAAAACACTTGGACACATGACACAGGCCCGTGCTCGGTGGGAAGCCCTGGCCGCTTCCGGGGCAAGAGGCAGAAGCACCACGTGGGAGAAGGACTCTGGAGAGGACTATTGTGTGTTTGGGGACGGATCACTACTTGTCTGAACTTTCGGGAGGTCGAGGGTGTTTTTAATTTAATGGATTAATCATTTGTGTCTGGAGTTCTTGCTCCTTCTGATGAAAGCCATGCAGGAGGTCCGCACGAAGTTATAAATCATGTCGGTGTTCGGGCCTCATGTCTGGGAGGCCGTCTCCGGGGAAGTTAAGTTCTCACTGGAGAGGCAGCGGTTTCCTGGGAGGGATCCCGTTAGCCCCCAGGTAAAGACGGGCCTTGGATGGAGAAGCTTCAGAGATGGTGGCCCAGCCTGCTCATGGGGTTACACTCTTACCGTCAGGGAGTGAGGCATCTCCAGAGAGAAGTCTATACTCTATTTCTTGTGTGGCGAATTTCTGTGGGGTTGATTTTCCCATCTGTATAATGGATTGGAGGCTCTCTGAAGGGCCACCCGCTCAGACCATCTGTGTCCATCAGCTACAACAAGACAACCCCAAACCTCCCCCACATCTGTCCTGCCTTGGACTTCAAACTCTATCCGTGTCAGTCGTTTGCCACGTATCCTATCTCATCAGGCTATGAGGCAGGAGGTGCTGTTGTTATTCCCATTTTACAGGTGAGTTTACCTGCCTAAGACTGTCTATCAAGGAAGCACCAGCACTAGGTTTGTCTGGCTCAGAGTTGATGTCTTGACCCTTGGACAGAGGTGCTGCCCTGTGCCTAGGGGGGAACCGCCGCCAGCCCAGCTCCTGCTTCCAGGGCTGGTATCTCTGTCTCTTGGGCCCACAGGCCACACGTTAACTGCCCAGCACATCTGCTGTTCAACTGGAATCTTCTGAGCACCCCCCACCCCCAATGCTTAACTTAACTTCTGGAATACTTTCCTCATGCTCCCCTTCTTGGCTTCCCTCTGAGGAGACCCTAGCTGGAGGGCCAGGCACAGAACATCGCTCTCCACCTGCATGTCCGAGGCCAAAGGGGACCAAAAGAGACCTCCAACAGCCCTACGGGGCAATCGCACTGAGTCCCCTCATTACTCAGGGCCATCTTCAAGCTCTGGATGGCAGAAAGGAACAAGTACCACAGATAAATTTGTTTCTGCATTCTCTCCCCTTCCTTAAGGGACTCCTCAGAAACCTCGTGTCCCTCTGTCCTGAGCACCAGCAACGCTACTCAGCCTTCCCAGGGCCTCCTGCCAGGAAGCTCCCCCCTTTGGCACCATGCCTCAGCCTGCAAAGCTCCCCATCCCACCGCTTCTGGGCGCCTCTGGGAGCCTGCACAGCGTCGGGAGTCTGCACAGTGACCTGCTAAGCCCTGCCCGGAGCTGGATGTCGCCAAGCCGCGTGGTCCGCCTGCTGCAGTCCTGCTGAGGGCGGGGCCGGGCCTTGGAGTCACCGCCATGGATCCTTCCTCAGAGTCCCGCTAGGTCGGCTGTTTCTGCGCAGGTCTAAGCTCATCACTGGGACAGGGATACATGAGGCGGGGTTCCTGACCCCTGTCCCCGATAGTGTGCAGCCCATGTAACTTCACATGGGCCGCACACAAGGAACTTCATTTCTTTAATATGACTTTTCCCTTCATTCAAGCCAGCTCTGTCCAGGCTAATAGCACCACGACTCACTTGCCTCCTTCGACCAGATCTCTCCACTTTTGCACAGACTGCACGACCGCTCCCTTATCCATTAAGCCCTCAGGACAATTAGGTTCTGCTCAGTGTCAAACTGTCTTACAGAACAAAGCCTCAAGTCTGTTGATCAAGAGAACAGAGTTTCAGTTATGTTTCAGCCCCAGACCCAGGAAGGTGGATGCCCTACTGACCACATTCTTGCAAAAACAGATAGAACAACTCTATGGCTGACATTAGGACCAGATGCAATGATAACTACCCCCTACCTGGGCCCTGACCAATCAGTAGAGCTCATGACTCTAACTCCCTTTGTTATCGTGATTGATGATTTCCCCCTATATAATCTGTCCCCAAGCAGCCTCAGGGAGCCAGGTTTTAGAACTCTAGCTCACTTGTGTCTCGGGGCTTGGTGCTAGTTCCTTAAATAAACCTTCACTTTCTTTGCTACACACTCCTGTGTGTGTCTTTGCTGCATGCAGGAAACGAACCCCTTCATTTCGGTAACACCCACAGCAGCTCAACACAGACCTGCTGACTGACTTCCCTGCATCCCACATCTGGATTCTCCAGTACCAACCACACCATGCCCCAACAAGGGGGGAGGCCAGGGGTCATGAGCCCTGGAGTCTAGATCTGCTCTGCAGTTACTGACGGTAAGGCTGGGGGTCCTGGGCAGATCACTTACCATCTCTGAGCCCCAGCTTCCTCATCTAAAACAGGGTGGTGCATGGTGGGTATTCAGCAAGTGTTACTGTTGTAACTGTCTTTCACACCACTGGGCTCTCCACAGCACCTTCGCATCGCCCCACAGATTCTCTCTCTCCAGCCCCACAGCAAGCTTAACTTCTGGAATACTCTGAACGCCTCCCTCTTGTTCCCAGTCAGCAGGCAGCGGACTGTGTCCTATTGAGGCAATAGTTGGCTTGTGTTAGCATGTTGCTCCCATGAGGGAGCTGGTTAATGGACCCAAATGCCACCCCAAGTGCCTGGGAGTCAGCCCAGCCCAGGGACCACGGGGACGCCCGGAGCTGCGGCCACCTGAATGGCCTAGCCCAGATGTCATAAAGCCAAGCACAGGGAGCCAATTTAACGAGGCAGAAAACTGATTACAAATAAAGAGGTCCCAGCATGCTTCCTCCAATTCTATTGATAGTCCTCTTGCTGGAAGAGAACTCTCTAAGCAATTAGGAAATGGATCTCAAAGGGCCTCTCTCTGGATCTCTGTGCGAAGGTTTACTCTGTTCAGACTCCCCCAGAGCCAAGAGCAGCCTTTCAGGGGAGACTGAGTACTTGCTGGGCTAGTGGAGCTGTAGGAGGGGGTGGGGGAGCTGGGGGTGAGGAAGGGGGGAAGGGGGTGGGGAGGCAGAGGGAGGAGGAGGGGGCCTTGCACGGCACTGTCCAATACGAGCTGCAGGGTCTGCTCCCAGCTGGTGGGAGGGTGTCTCCTCCACTTCGAGCCCAGCACCACCACATGGTGCCAGTGGGCCTGGGCCTTGCTGCCAGGCTCGGCACCGGCGGCGAAGAACTGGCGTGTCCACATCATAAGCTCAGTCTCAGAATTCTGGGGGACTTAGGGTTCAGGGCCCTCCTCGTGCCATGGACTTCCCACTTAACATGTGAAGGCATTTAAGAGCACAGTCTCCTCGGACAGCCTAGGCTCACCTGTACAGACTCTCCCTCTCCCCCCGCCCCCATTATGATTTTCTTGGTTCTTGTGAAGTGTGGGCAGGATATGAAGGGCTGAAGTGAGGTTCTGGGCATAGTGATTCATTTCCCTTTCCCAGGTTTGTCTGAGGATCCTGGGACCCGGGACAAACCATGGGGAGCTCTCCTGCAACCAAATAGTCCCCAGTGTTGCACTATGCCGGGCACCCTTGCCTGCTTTAGACCGGAAAGCCCTCTTCACACTGCAGAGCACTGTCCTGCCCCTGCTGGAGGAGAGGCCCGCACACTGCCTGCCGGCCACGCATCACCCCGCCCGAGCCTGGGCCGGCTCACCCAGCGCGTGTTATAACTCATAACCCTGGGTAATTCCTGGAGACACCCAGAGATTTCATCGTAGGCCTGGATTCAAGCCAACAAGCACAGCCACAAAACCCAAAAGGATTAAGTAGATCCCAGCTCAAGGGAAACGCCAATAAAATATGGTTTAGCATGTATGAGTATAAAAGTCCCTAAAACATCCTACGGGGTAAATGCACAGGCAAGCTGAGCTCACCCAGCTGTCCTTAAATGGCTTGTCACTGTGGATTCCAGGGGTAAGCGAAACTGAACCTCATTCCTGACATCTCTCTCACTTGATCTCAGGGCAGAAGCTGCCTCAAAGGGTGTGGGGCTGCCTTGAGCTTCTACACCATTCCTGGTACACGGGCTCCCACTCAGACCTGCTGGGTGATAGGAACGACGCCTCGACCAGTCTGATTTCCCTACAATACTCATCCTCCATAGCACTGTGCGGAGATCATGGCTTGTTTGTTCTGATGGCGGGCGTGGCCAGGCTGGGGTCAGAGCACAGGCCCTGAGTCTAGAACAATACCAGCCAGTGGTGTGACCCATTGACCTTACCTAGAGACTCATCCACAACATGGGATAGAATATACCAGCCGGGAGAGCCCATGTGATGTGTAAGCACAGGACTGGCCAGAATAAGTGCTCAGAGAACCCTGGCTGCTGTGATCATTGATGCTGTCACGGCAGGGGGATGGTTCCCAGGAGTCCTGGCAACGCAGGGGTCTGGGAGAAGCAGAGAGCCTCCCAAGCCTGCTCAGGTTCGGCTTGGCCCAGCTGAGGCGCGTTGAGCCTCTTAGGGAGGGAGATGGGAACCAGCCTGCTGGAGGAAGCTGTGCCTCCCGGCTGGATAAGCGAGGTGGGTCCACACTGCCTGGAAGTGGTGGTGGGTTTAGGCAGTGTCTGCTTCTCACCGAGCCCGGCCCACATGGAGCAGCTCACTGCTGCAGCCACGTCACTGCAGGGCTCACTGCTGCAGCCTCTGTACTGAGCACGACCTGCCAACACTACTCACCCCCTTGCGCCAGGGTTCATTCCATCAGACAGGGCTTTGGGTGAAGCCAGGCACGAACATTAGTTGGCGGATGTTGCCCTTTTCCCATGGCTCCCCTTTACTTATGAGAGAGATGGGGTACTTGGGGGTCAGATATTTCTTAAAGAAAATGACTACAGGAGTAGGGGTTGTTCTGAGCAGCATTTGGGGAACGCTTTGAGGGGGCGACACGCACGGAGCCATTTACTAACCATTCACCTGCAGGACGTGGGTCTGGAACAGCTCCTCGTGGCCGGAGGCGTGGCAGGTGTAGTTGCCCATGTGGATGGTGGTCACCTTGGTGATGTAGAGGGAGTCGTCCTCTCCGAAGTCCTGCACAGGGCAAGGAAGACAGCGTGGTTGGCCTCTCTACTGAGGAGCCTGGGAAGGGCAGCCAGCCTCCCGGTTTTCCAGGAAAACAGAAACGCTGCAGCTTCGAGAGACTTCCCGCCTGTCCCCTGCTTGCCAGAGCGGCCTGTGCAGGCCTGGGCAGCGGGGACTGCATCTGTCCCCTGTCGCTTGCCCAGGCCCATCTTTTTTTTTTAATCCTCACCCGAGGACATTTTTCCATTTTTTGTTCAGATAGAGTGAAAGGGAGAGAGAGAGAGAGAGAGAGAGAGAAACATCGATGTGAAAGAGACACATCGAGTGGTTGCCACCCACATGACCCAACCAGGGCCGGGGACAAACTGCAACCGAGGTACATGCCCTTAGCGGAAACTGAACCAGGGTCTCTCCGGACCGCAGGCCGACGCTCTAACCGCTGAGCCAAACTGGCCAGGGCTGCTCAGACCCATTTCAGGCTTGTTCACCTTCCCTGGGCGGCCATGCTTGAGCACCTTCCCCAGCAAGCTCCCTCTCAGTTTCTACCGCTGGGCTCCCCTGCCCTGCTGTTTACCAGCTGATTTCTTGGGCTCCTGCCCACCTGTTCTTGGAGGACCCCTTGTTTAGTGTAAGTAGACTTTTTCTTAAAGGGCCAAATTGCAATTTTTTGGCTTTGTGGGCCCAGGGTTCTTGTCATTTATTCAGCTTTGCCTTATAGCATGAACATAGCTATAACAACACATAAATTAACCATGTCACTATATTTTATGTTAAAAAAAAAATAGGCGGTAGGCTGGATTTGGCCTGTGGGCTGATGTTTGCTCACCATGGGTTTAGATCCCACCTTGATACCAAAAATAATTTCAGGCAGCTTGTAGAGATCTGGATAACCCAAGAGAAAAGAAATGAGACTGAGGAAAATGGCGCAAACAACACAAAGGCAGGGCACACAGAGAGCGTGTGTGTGTGTGTGTGTGTGTGATGTTCCCTGGGATACGGCTCCACACGTCTTGTCCCTATGACCCTGCAGCTCACAGTGTGGGCTCCCATTGGGCTATGTGTCGGGGAGGGGTGGGCGGGGGGCTTTTGGCTGGTCAGAAGCCCTGTGAGGACTTGGGCACAAGCACTCCCCCAAGGCCTCTTTGGTCCACTGCGTCCTCTCTAGCAGAACCACGCACAGTGCTGGCCCTGTCCAGGCCCAACTGCAGACATGCTGGGGATGGAATGACCAGTGTTCCAGGAGGACCCTCTCAGATTTGGCCTCAGCTATCAAACATCTCTGAGGTGTACTCAGAGACGGGGGACAGAGGAGGGCCTGGCTCACTGCAGAGACACAGGGCCGCGCTGTGCGGTTGTGAGGTGACAGGCCCAGTGTGGGGGCTCCGGAGATGGAGGTTTAGCTTGAACTCTGTCATGGACCAAATGTTCCCTGCCCCTCTGGCATGGTGCCCACGCCGGTAAACTGTGCCCTGCCTGCCTCATGAGGTGTTGGGAGATGCAGCAGGAGAGCGTCCGTGAACACGTTTTCCGTTGTGGGCAGTGTGGCACACATGGGATGGTGCTCTTCTTGTTATCAACAGAAGATAACAACTCCTCTTGACCCCCTGGAGCCAACACCAAGTCATCCCTCCTGCTGTCTCCCCGGCCTTTTTCCACAGAGGCCGGGTGGCAGGAGGGGGACGGGCCACCCGTCAGTGGGGCACGGGTTGTCCATGGGCAGGCCCACGGCAGCTCTCGTCCTTATTCCTATGTGTGCTCCTGCTCCCCGAAACGCTGACCCCTTTTGCTCACACTGCAGAGGGCCTGGTCACAACCCTCAAGTGTCCTTTGAAGATGCTTTCTGGCCAATGCATGAGCCCAGGGAGGGGTGTGGGCTCAGAGAGAGGCCGGGCAGGGCAGAGGCGGGAGGCGGACCGGCCGTGCGCAGCCAGCTTTCCGGGAGACTACCGGCCGCGCTCCCGCGCAGCAGTGGAACCCGCTGCGGGACCCGCCAGTTTGCCGAGGCATTGCTCTGCTTCCCACCCCCATCACTCTGAGAGCTTCAATAATAAAAATAAAACACCAGATAGCTGATGTGTCCTGTGTCATCACAGTCACGAAGGGTTCATACCTGAGCTGCTCATGAAAAGCTAATGGTTAGTTCTGGGGCTGACCTATTTCTGGTCTAAGCTATTTCCTGTGTGAAAATCTAAGTTTGGAGGAAAATATATTTTGCTGGTCCCAGTGGCCAAATGGCATCTAGAAAGAAGGCTGGGAAGCGGTGTGCAGCCCCCACCTCGGGAGCCCCCCAACACCTCACCTGGCGGGTTCCAGAGCAGACTCTGTCCCAAAGGGCAGCCCCGGCGCTGCACACAGGTAGCCTGGTGCTGAGGGTCTCTGGCCTCCCGCCCCCTCCACACTGCCTCCTTCTCGCCACAGCCCTCCTCACAGGAAGGCCGTTGGCACCCCCTGTGTTGTTGTCACCTCCACGGGGGTGGTGCTCATGGGACCAAGCATTTCTCCAGCTAAGAAGCACCCCAAGGCCAAGGTCCCACAGATCGACGGCAGTGATGCCACGGTCTTTAAGAGCTGATGCTGTGCCAGGAAACCTGTGCTGCCTTGTTTGCTCCTCCGCAGACCCTCTGAGAGCCGTCGACTGAACAAGAGTCCCGTCCTGCTCTTCTTCAGAGCACAGTCAGTCTGACCTGTCCTTACCACCTTCGCCGTGGGCCAGCCACCGTCTTTCCTCTTGGGGATGGCAGGCACCTCCACACAGCAGCCAGACCACAGCTCTCCTTGCCCAGAGACACCGCCCACTGGTCTGCAGGGACGACCTGCTGTCCCCTCTCCTGCCGCACCTCCTCCCACTCTCCCTGCTCACACCACTCCAGCACGGGGCCCTGAGTGCCAGGGATCCTGCCCCTCAGGAGCTTTCTACCTGCTCCTCCCCCAAAGCAATGGATCAGTCTGGCCTTCTCTCCTCCTTCAAGTCTGCTCAAATGTTATCTGGGGCCCTTTCTGTCCCCCCACCTTCCTCCGGCTTTATTTCTCTGTCTGGCACTCACTACCATTTAGCAAACTTGTCATTGTGTTTGCCTTGTTTGCTGTCTGTCTGTCTGTCCCCACGGGAACGTGAGCTCCACAGGGAGGGCAGGGCTGTGTGCGCTGCTCACTGCTGCTCCGGCACCCAGCTCAGGACCCAGCATGGCTGAACTGTGCAAGGTGCGGGCTGGGTCTCTGCAGGGGCTGTCTCTGGTTCTTTGGGTTTGACCACTGAGGCGCCCACCTCCTGCCTTCCATCCATCCAAATGTCGCCAGTCCCATGGGTCAAAATGAGGAAGCTGGTGGGAAGGCAGAGAGCTGGTCTTGGTCTCGGCCCCGCCTCCCCACCCTGTCTCCTGCATGCTGCACCCCTCAGCCGGGGCACACGTGGACTGCAGAGAAGGCACGGCTCAGGCCGGAAGAGCCCGTGCATGGGAGCCCATCCCAGACTTGGCCGGTGACTTCTGGCGAGCCCTTACAAAGCCCCTTACCCTCTGCCCACTTCTCCTCACCGCTCCTCGGGGCAGAGGCTTAGCCTGGGTGCTCGGCCGGCTGCCGAGGGGTGTGTGCAGCTCGCCCAGCTCTCAAGGCTGCTGGAAGCATCCGGCTCCACTTGGAGCACCTCACTCAGGTCAGCGCAGGATTTTCGCTCTGGGAGAACCCAACTCATAAAATGATGTCTCTAGGCTAAAATAATAGGCATCATGTAATTATAAAGCAAAGTGCATATTGTTTTCTGGAACATGGATACCGGCTACAGAACTCAAATTGACCTCATTGGATGTGAAGAAATTACTTTAAAAATTGATTTATAAGAAGCTGCATAAAACTAAACCTGCAATCCTTACTGTCCCGACTGTTCTCTGAGGTATGTCTGAACACTGCCATCAGTGCTTGATTGCATCTCTGTAATTGTCTTTTTATGGATGGCTTTTTTCCCTAGCTCTAGTGCACAGAAATGTATTAGCAGAATCAAGTTTCCTTCCAGCAATAAACAGATGCCCAGTTAGACCACTCTTTGTACTGATGCATATCCATCTTTGGGAAAGAGACACTTTTCCTTAAAGACATGGTTTTTGCCTTTTAAAAAGCTATTTTCTAAGTATCTGCCCTTAATAAAGAAAGCAATTAAGTGAGACTTAAGTATTAAACTATAGTTAGGCAGAGGCGAAATGAGGGATGTTGTCATAGTGATACATGGGAGTCAGGTCTAAGTAACGTGAAAATGAGCCACCGGTGCTGAATACTGAGTGACTAGGTGTTCAACACAAAGACTCAAAGTGGTTGCAGAGTTTGGGTTAATGATACTGTCAATGCTACAAGTTAAAACTCAATTTAGAAACATTTATTCAGAGCTTTTCCAACTCTGCCCTTCTCTGGAGCACCCGTGGCTCTCTTTGGGGAGGTGGATTAAAGGAGGGGGCCCCATGCTGGTTCAGGTCTGGCCCCTGGAATTTTACTAAAACGAGCTCCCCACCTGCACCAACATTTCGACAGCATGAACTCAAACACCGAGAGACGTGCAACGCCTTGGCGATGGCTGGTCCTCAGAGATGTCTGCATTCACAAGAGCACACGTGTCTGTTTATCCACATGCATCCTTGGCGGGCACACACAGCACCCACGAGAGCACGCGCAGCAAACCTGAGCATGCATGTGCACACTGTTGCAGCCCACTGGCTCTCTACTGCTGACCACTCTGATCTACACCAGGTTCCCCTGCTGGTCACTTCGTCCCAGCCCCTTGGAGGGCAGACTTGCCACTCTGCAAGGACCTGCAGAACCAGTCCTCTTGCTCAGAGCCCTCTTTATTTATTTATTTTATCCTCACCCGAGGACATTTTTCCATTTTTTGTTCAGATAGATTGGGAGGGAGAGAAAGGAAGAGAAAGAGAGAAACATAGACGTGAAAGGGACACATCGAGTGGCTGCCTCCCACAAGACCAACCAGGGCCGGGGACAAACTGCAACTGAGGTACGCGCCCTTAGCAAGGACTGAACTCAGGTCTCTCTGAACCGCAGGCTGACGCTCTAACCGCTGAGGCAAACCGGCCAGGGCTCAGAGTCCTCTTTAAAAGTCCCTGCGACTTGAAGTGATCCCTGAGTAGCTGCTGAGCCCCCAGGGGAAGGCTGCTATCGATGGTCACTTTCAGTGGGTCTGTCCTCCTGCCTGCTTCCAGGCCCAGGAGAGGGAGCCAGAGGCATGAGAGCAGGCCCTGTGGGGAGGGCTCCTGGCCCCCCCGGGAACACAGGGAGTGTGTGGTCTCTGGCTGACGGGTTTATGTGGCCGAGTGACATGTCCCGATGACTGAGTGTCAGAGGGGAGGTACTTCATCTCCCTGTGCAGCACCATACGGTCCCCCGTGGGTGGCAGGGTGCCTGGTGCCTACATGGTGCTGAATGAAGGGAAGTGTGCTAGCCAAGTGTGCCGTCTCTTGGGCAGCCCTGCAGGGAGGGGTGGTGAAGAAGTAACATCACCAGAGAGAGGTCTGGTCTGTGCCCTCAGCTTCTGGGAGGTGGTCTCAGGCCTTGAGATGTCCTGTCCCACAGAAGTTGCCTTTGTTGTCCTGGAAGCTTTCACCACCAGACAAGGTGGTGGGGGCTCTGGGCCAAATGGTTTAGTTCTGCCTCCCCAGGGGCTGGAGGCCAGAGGTTAGCCACGTGAGCCTATGTGACTGACCTCTAGTGAAAACTCTGGACACCAGGCTTGTGTGAGTTTCCCTGGCTGGTAGGACTCTGTGCATATTGTCACAGGTCCGTGCTGGAAAAGTAACATGTCCACGGCTCCATGCGGGGGGGGGGGGGGGGGGGCGGACGAGGAGACCTCATACTTGGACCCTCTTGGACTCTGCCCCATGGGTATCTCCCCTTGGCAGATTTTAATCTGTAGTCTTCCTCTGTAATAAACCATCACCGTGGGCACAATAGCCCCCAAAGAGTTCTGCGAGTGCTTCTAGCAAATGGCTGAATCTGAAGGTGGTTTGGGGAACTCTCCAAACTTGTAGTTGTTGTCAGAGTGAGGGCAGTGTTATCCTCACTGCTGTCTCTAACTTCGTTGGGGGAATTCTGACCCAGCTGTGTGGATGCTGAGCATCTGACCAGGGGACAACCTTGAGTGTCCGAGTACACACAGGGGTCCGGGCACCTACAACAGAGGGCTCAACTCAGAGACAGTCCGAGCCCCCACCTCTTCACTAGCCAGGACTCCAGAATATCGCGTGGGGGCGTGGAGCTCATGGCGCCCTCTGCTGAGTTGCAGACCTGAGCCCCTGAACAGGACTTTGGATAATTACCCATCAGCCCAGCATGGCCAGCCTGGGCGGGAGGGACTAGGCGCTGGGCTGCCCTGCAGCCGTGAAGGGAGGTTCCAGACGGCCTGGGGCCTGCTGCCTGCATCTGGGCCAAGCTCACGGGCCCTCAGAGATGCCTGGACCACGAACCCAGGCTGAGAGGGCCTTACTGAGGGCACCAGCTCCTCTAACCACACGCACAAGGCAGCCGCCTGCCTCTCGTGCTGTCCTTGACACACTCCAAGGAGCACTTAATTACATTTCCTTCCACGGCTCATTTCAGGGACCAAGAAGGCTTGTAATCAGGAAATTTCTCCTGATATGGTGTTTAAAACTCTTACACCCTGTTAGAGGGAGTACAGCTTAGTGTAGGCTCTTTGGAGGGAGATTTGGCAACAACCATCAAAACCCCAAACGTGCCTGCCCGAGGATGTGGTCATTCTACTTTGAAGAACCTATCTCATAGGCCTACTCACGCAAACTTGCAAAGGGGTGGTGTGAGGATGCTACTGCAGTGCTGTCTGCAGCAGATAAAGCCTGCAAACAGGCTGAAAGTGGGCTCCCCTGCATGGGGCTGGGGAGGCAGCCCAGGCTTGGCCGGTGCTCAGTACGGCTTGGGGCTCTGCATTCCGGGCCTAGAAGCTGGATCACAGCTTTCCTGAGGGACTGTGAACCTTTGAGATGGGGCCAGCAGTGGTCACCGAGCACAAGGGAAGCCTTGAAGCAGTAATAGAGGGAAGAAAGGTGACCCTGAGGGAGCCACTGAGAAAGGCCAGTGGAGGTACTAGGAGGGGCAGAGTCCCCCCACGAGTAGCACAGGTTGGTGTGAAAGGGGCCCAGACCTGTCTGTTTACAGTTCTGGTCAGCACTCCCAGTGGTTTGAACTCATTCGAGTTCTTTTTTTAAAAATATGTTTTTATTGATTTTTTTTAGAGAGAGAGAGCAATAGAAACATCGATGTGATAGAGATACATTGATCAGCTGCCCCCCGCATGCCCCCTACTGGAGCTCGAGCCCCCACAACCCCGGACATGTGCCCTGCCCAGGAATCGAACCAGGACCTCTCAGTCCATGGGACAGCGCTCAGTCCACCGACCCACGCCTGCCAGCTCATCTGAGTTCTAAGAAGCCAGATGTTTACCCGCAGCCAGGGTTTCTGACACCAGCCAGAGAGAACTGGCCAAAGCCTTTGAATGTTTCAAGTACAGTATTTTCCAAGATTTTAAAACAAAATGTATCCAAGTGTTTAATGAGATTATTTTAATGCAGAACCTACAACCACTGTCTATCGAGTTACAAACAGTTCTCCATGCTAATCAAACGCCTCTCATCTTTTTACAATGGATTCATGACTGGTTCATAGAAAGACAATAAAAATTAAATGAGTCATGAGCTCCTAAATCATTCTCTTTGGTCTTTTTAATAATTTACTTCCAAAGAAGAGTTGGCTGAGAGCGTATGCTTCATTAGAGTTATTTGTTCCTGGTTTTCCACTACTTAGGCATGGGAAAGAAGTGAACCTTTAACACATCCCTCAAACACTGCCACGAATAATTTCTTCTAAAGGGTTTTGTTTTTCTGCTTTTATCACTGTACTCCGCCTGTCGACATTGAAAGCCCCCGAAAGTGAGATTTGGTGAAAGAAAAACAACAACAAAAGAATGGCTCTTTCAAGTCATTTGAAATATGCTGGATTTGCTGTAGGCCTTTTTTTCTTTTCTTTTCTTTTTTTTTTTTTAAAGAAGAATACAACAGAAAAATGTTTCCTCTCCTCGAGAATATCCCAGCCAAAAATCCCAGGGCAGGTCTCAGCCCTCTGCTCCCCTCCCCGCTGGGGCAGGTCGGGAGGCTGCTGAGACACATGACCTGTGTCCGCAGTGGACACATCCCCGGGGCCTGGGCCCTGCCGCCGTCACTGCTGGAGCAGGAGGCCGGCCCCACTGGCCCCAGCGCGAGGCCTTGGCAGTGCTGGGGGTCATGTCCCTAGGGTAAGGTCCTGGCCCCTGTGAGTTGCATAGCCCCACTTGCCTCGCGGAGTTTCGGTGCAGGCTAAATGAGACGATGCTTGTGCACAAAGTGGCGTGGAACCTGGCCTCCTGGGCGTGGGAGCTGCCTACACTAACGGTAGAAACAGCAGCATCACCTCTAGCAAGGATTGCTCAGGTCAGCTATTTTTGTGACTTTGGGGATATCCTCTCCTGCTTCTGCTCCCCTCAGGGGCAGGTCTCCTTTCCCTGAGGATTGTAAGGGACAGTGAGGAAGACAGTTATGAGGGAGGACAGGTGATATTGTTGAGGCAGGATCTGCAGCTGGGTTTGGGGACAGTCACATCCAGAGTAGCTACTGTGTGGATGGAGGGCTGAGACCTAGAATGGGTTGCATGTTCAGTTTCTGCAGAAAGTGAGGCACCCTCTGTCCCTCAACCCCCAGAACATCTAGGGTAGAGGCCGGGGGGGGGAGGGGCCTATGGCTCTGCCTCTGAGATGGACCCCCAAAGCCTGACTCTGAGCGCTCAGGAACAGGGGCTGCAGGGGAAGCTTATGGTTGAAAGTCAGGACTCTGTGGTCCAGGTGAAAAAATGGGGTACCTGGGTGGTATTGTCAGTGGTGATCAAGGGGGTCTCCGGATGAACATAGTCTCTGGCCAGAGACGGTACTGTGCGCCCCCAGTTCTTGACTTGCTTGTAGGAATGAATTCAAAGAAGAGAAGACAAATAGCATAGCAGCAAAGCAGGCGAGGATTTATTTGTAGGAAAGAAAACACTCAGGTAGAACCTGAGCGGTTGACTCAGCCGCAGAAACCAAGCCAAGGGCCCTGAGCGGGCAGCTCAGCTGGCTGAGACTGAACCGAGTGCCTGGATATTTGAGCGTTCAGAGGATTTATACCCCTAGGCTAGAACACCCCTAGGCAAGGAGCAAGTCATCCCCTCCCTCATGTTTCAAAAAAAATCTTTCAACTCGAAGGCTCCTTTACCTGGGTGTGATGCCACTGGTTAACTTCCTACAGGGGCTCTGAATCTCTCCTCCGCCCACAGGGCCTGCCACCTCTGTAGTCTAGTTTTGGTTTGTCACGTCTTATACACATTCTCTCCAAGTCCCAGCTGCCTCTCCCAACTCGTATTTTTTTTTTTTATTGTTGAAAGTATTACAGATGTCCCCTCTTTTCCCCCCATTGACCCCCTCCTCCCCACCCCCTTCTGCTTTCCTCAAACTATTGTCTGTGTCCATTGGCTATGCTTATATGCATGTAAATTCTTTGGTTTATCTCTTCCCAAACCCCTACCCCCTTCCCTCTGAGGTTTGCCAGTCTGTTCCCTACTTTCATGTCTCTGGATCTCTTTTGGTTGACAGCTTATTTTGTTCATGATGTTCCATAAATAAGTGAGATTATGTGGTACTTGTCTTTCTCTGACTGGCTTATTTCGCTCAGCATAATACTCTCCGGGTCCCTCCATGTCATCTCAAAGGGTAAGAGATCTTTTTTTTTTTACAGCTGCATAGTGTACTATTGTGTAAATGTACCACAGCTTTTTTATCCTCTTATCTCCTGATGGACCCTTGGGCTGTTTCTAGATCTTAGCTATTGTAAATAGTGCTGCTATGAACATAGGGGTGCATATATTCTTCATGATTGGTGTTATAGGCTTCTTAGGATATATTCCAAGAAGTGGAATCACTGGGTCAAATGGCAGTTCAATTTTTAATTTTTTGAGGTAACACCATATTGTTTTCCATAGTGGTTGCACCAGTCTGCATTCCCACCAGCAGTGCACTAGAGTCCCCTTTTCTCCACACTCTCACCAGCACTTGTTTGATGATTTGTTGATGGCAGCCATTCTGACAGGTGTGAGGTGATATCTCATAGTCATTCTAATTTGCATCTCTCTGATGATTAGAGATGTTGAACATTTTTTCCTATGTCTCTTGGCCATTTGTATGTCCTCTTTGGAGAAGTGTCTATTCCGGTCCTCTGCCCATTTTTTAATTGGATAGTTCCTTTTGTTGAGTTGTATGGTAGTCTATATATTTTGGATATTAACCCATATCCAACATATCATTGGCCAATATGTTCTCCCAGAGAGTGGGTTCATTTTCGTTTTGATGCTGGTTTCTTTTGCTAGGCAGAAGCTTTTTAGTCTGATGCAGTCTCATTTATTAATTTTTTCCTTTGTTTCTCTTGCCCTAGGTGATGTATCAGTGAAAATTCCTCTACGTATGATGTCTGAGATGTTTCTGCCTTACATTTTCTTCTAGGATATTAATGGTTTCATGAGTTACATTTCAGTCTTTTATTCATTTTGAGTTTATTCTTGTGTATGGTGTAAGTTGCTGGTCTAGTTTCATTTTTTTGCATGTAGCTGTCCAATTTTCTCAACACCATTTATTTTTTATTTTATTTTTTTTCATCTTCACCCAACGACAGTTTTCCATTCTTTGTTCAGATAGAGTGGGAGGGAGAGAGATAGAAACATCAACGTGAAAGGAACACATCAAGTGGCTGCCACCTGCACGACCCAACCAGAGCCAGGGACAAACTGAAACTGAGGTATGTGCCCTTAGTGGGAACTGAACCCGGGTCTCTCTAGATCGCAGGACGACGCTCTAACCGCTGAGCCAAACCGGCAACGGCCCCAACACCATTTATTGAAGAGACTGTCTTTTCTTCACTCTATGCTCTTGCCACCTTTGTTGAATGTTAATTATACACACTGTCTTGGGTCGATTTCTGGGTTCTCTGTTCTGGTTCATTGATCTATACACCTGTTCTTGTGCCAGTACCAGGTTGTTTTGATTACAATGGCTTTGTAGTATAACTTGATATCTGTTATTATGATTCCTCCTATTTTGTTTTTCTTTTTTCAACATTGCTGTGGCTATTTGGGGTCTTTTATGGTTCCATTTAAACTTTTGGAGCATTTGCTCTATACAGTATCTATGAAATATGCCATTGGTACTTTAATAGTAATTGCATTGAATCTGTAAATTGCTTTGGGTAGTATGGACATTTTAATGATGTTGATTTTTCCAATCCATGAACATGGTATGATATATGTTTCCACTTTTTTATATCTTTCTCTATTTCTTTTTTCAATGTCCTGTAGTGTTCTGAGGATAGGTCTTTTACTTCATTGGTTACATTTATTCTTAGGTATTTTATTTTATTTTTTGTTGTAATAGTAAATGGGATTTTTTAGTTTCCCTTTCTAAGTGTTCATTATTAGTGTTATAAGAATGCCATTGATTTCTGGATGTTAATTTAGTATCCTGCTATTTTGCCAAATGCATTTATTAAATCTAGTAGATTTTTCATAGAGTCTTTAGGGTTTTCTACATACAATATCATGTCATCTATCATGAATAATGACAGTTTCACTTCCTCCTTTCCAATTTGGATCCCTTTTATTTTTTCTTCTTGTCTAATTGCTGTGGCTAAGGCTTCCAGTACTATGTTAAATAAGAGTGAAGGAAGTGGGCATCCCTGTTTTGTTCCTGTTCTTTTTTTATTTTATTTTATTTTTTTATCCTCACCCGAGGATATTTTTCCATTTTTTGTACAGATAGAGTGGGAGGGAGAGAGAGGAAGGGAGAGAGAGAGAGAGAAACATCGACGTGAAGGGACACATCGAGTGGCTGCCACCCACATGACCAACCAGGGCTGGGGACAAACTGCAACCGAAGTATGTGCCCTTAGCGGGAACCGAACCCGGGTCTCTCCGGACCGCAGGCCGAAGCTCTAACCGCTGAGCCAAACTGGTCAGGGCTTTTTTATTTTATTTTTATTTTTTTTGGTTCCTGTTCTTAAGGGAAATGCTTTTAGTTTTTGCCCATTGAGTATGATGTTGATTATAGGTTTTTCATATATGGCCTTTATTATGTTGAGATATGATCCCTCTATTCCCACTTTGCTGAGTGTTTTTATCAGAAATGGGTGCTCAATTTTGTCAAATTCTTTTTCAGTGTCTATTGATATGATCATATGGCTTTTATTTTTCATTTTGTTTATGTGGTGTATCACATTTATTGATTTGTGAGTATTGTACCAGCCTTGCATCCCTGGGATGAATCCCCCTTGGTCATGGTGTATGATTTTAAAAATATATTTCTGGATCCAATTTACTAATATTTTGTTAAGGATTTTGGCATCTATGTTCATCAGGGATATTGGCCTGTAGTTTTCTTTCTTTGTAGTGTCTTTATCTGGTTTTGGAATTACAATCATGCTGGCCTTATAAAAAGAACTTGAAAGTCTTCCTTCCTCTTGAATTTTTTGGAATAGTTTGAGGATAATGGATGTTAGTTCTTCTTTGAATGTTCAGTAAAACTCCCCCATGAAGCCATCTGGACCCTGGCTTTTGTTTGCTGGGAGTTTCTTGATTACATCTTCAATTTCCTTAGTTGTTATTAGTTTGTTCTGTCTCTTCCTGGTTCAGTTTTGAAAGACTGCGTGAGTCTAGAAATTTGTCCATTTCACCTAGGTTGTCCAATTTGTTGGTGTATAATTGTTCATAGTGTTTTTTAAACAATCCTTTGTATTTCTGTGGTGTCAGCTGTTATTTCTCCTCTTTTGTTTCTGATTTTGTTCATCTGGGTCCTCTCTCTTTGTTTCTTGGTTAGTCTGGCTAAAGGTTCATCAATATTGTTTTTCTTTTCAAAGAACCAACTCTTTGTTTCATTGATATTTTAAACTGTTTTTTTAGTCTCTATGTTGTTTATTTCTGCCCTGACCTTTACTATTTCTTTCCTTCTACTTGCTCTGGGGTTTTCTTTCTTTCTTTTTTCTTTCTAGTTCTTTAAGTTGTAGGATTAGATAGTCTATTAGAAATTTTTGTTTGTTTCTTGAGGTAGGCCTGTAGTGTTATGAACTTCCCTCTCAGGACTGCTTTCACTGTGTCCCATAGATTTTGTGTTGTTGTGTGTTATTTTCACGGATTCCCAGGAAATTTTTATTTCTTCCTTGATCTCCTTGGTAACCCATTCATTGTTTAATAACATTCTATTTAGCCTCCATGCATTTGAATATTGTTGAATGTTTTTATTGTAATTAATTTCTTGTTTCATTTCACTGTGATCTGAGAAGATGCTTGATATGATTTTAATCTCCTTGAAATTGTAGGGACTCAGTTTGTGTCCTAACATGTGGTCTATCTTTGAGAATGTCCCATGTGCACTTGAAAAGAATGTGTATACTGCAGTTTTGGTGTGTAATTCTCTGTAAATATCTATTAAATCCATTTAATCTAGTGCATCATTTAGGATCTTGTTTACTTGTGATTTTTTTTTTGTCTAGAGGACGTATCCAGTTATGTTAGTGGGGTGTTGAAGTCCCCTGCTATAATTGTATTGCTGTCTATTTCTCCTTTGAAGTCCTCCAGAAGTTTTAAAATATATTTTGGTGTTCCTATATTTGGTGCATATATGTTTACCAAGGTTATATTCTTCTGATGGATAGATCCTTTCAATATTATGTAGTGGCCTTCTTTGTATCTTGTTATGGCCTTCATTTTGAAGTCTATTTTATCAGATATGAGTATTGCTACCCCAACTGTTTGTTTTCATTTCCATTTGCTTGGAAAATTTTTTCCATCCCTTCACTTTCAACCTGTGTGAGTCTTTTGTTGTGAGGTGGGTGTCTTGTAAACAATACATATATAAATCATGGTTTCTTATCCATTCAGCTACTCTGGGTCTTTTGATTGGAACAGTTACTCCATTTAAATTTAAGGTTATTATTGATATGTACTTATTAATTGCCATTTTTATTTATTATGGCTATGTTTATTTCTCTATTTCTTCTGCTTATTGCAGCAGTTCTTTTAAAATTTCTTGCAGTGTTGATTTGGTGCTAATATATACTCTTAGCCTTTTTTTGTCTGGGAAGCTATTTATTTCACCTTCTATTTTGAATGATAGCCTTGCTGGATAGAATTGTCTTGGATCCAGATTCTTGTTTTTCATTATCTTGAATACTTCATACCATTCCCTTCTGGCCTGTAGTGTGTCTGTTGAGAAATAAGTTGATAACCTTATGGGGGCTCCTTTATAGGTAACCTGTTGCTATTCTCTTGCTGCCTTTAAGATTCTCTCTGTCTTTCAATTTTGGTATTTTAATTATGATGTGTCTTGGTGTGAGCCAGTTTGGGTTCTTCTTGCTTGGGGCTCTCTGTGCTTCCTGAACTTGTATGCCTTTTTCCTTCACCAAGTTAGGGAAGTTTTCCATCACTATTTCTTCACATTTATTCTCTAACCCTTGCTCATCTTCTTCTTCTTCTGGTACTCCTATGATGGAGATGTTGTTATGTTTCATGTTGTCCCACAGCTCTCTTAACCTGTCCTGTTTTTAAATTGTTTTTTCTTTTTGGTTATTTGACTGAGTAATTTTTTTCTACCGTGTCTTCTAATTTGCTGATCCAATCCTTGGCTTCCTCTAATCTGCTGGTTATTTCTTTCAATGTGTTCTTTATTTCTGCTATGTCATTCTTCATTTCTGCTTGGTTGTTTTTCATTTTCAGTTGGTTGATTTTCATTGTTTTTATATCATTACTCATGCTGTTAAACTTCCTCATAATCATTACTCTGAACTTTACTTCTGATAACTTGTTTAACTCTATTTCATTTAGCCCTTCTTCTGTAGAATTCTCTTATTCTTTTATTTGGGATTTGTTTCTTTGTTTTAGCATTTTTTCTGTTTCAGCAGGTTTTGGAGACTGCTAATTTTCCCCTGTGAGTGTTGATGTTCTGCTGATTGTAGCTTCCTCTGCTACAATGGATGAGTATGGGAGGGACCACACTAAACACCAATGTCTAGTCTTACCTCCCTGGGTAGAGTCACAGGCCAAGCAAAGATTCAGTTATCCCAGAACTTTTGCCTGCAGGATGACTATTAGTCTCAGTTACTTAATGCCAGCTTGTATCTTTCTAACTACCTACTCTAACAGTATCAGGGCCTTCCTGGCTTATGTGTAAGACTGTGTGTTTGACAGGTCCCTGCCCCCCAAGTGACCTCCTTATCACAGGTTGTATGACCTCAGGACTAGGAGAATTCTCCAAGGCTAACCCAGTTGGACCCTTTCTGCTTGGGTACCTTCAGTGACAGGTATTTCACCACCTCCTAAGACAGAATTTCTCCTGAGGATAAGCTTAAACTTACCCCATAGGGAATCTGGTTGTGGCCCCTGAGGCAGAGTGCCTTTCTCACATGGGACATCATGTTATCTGAACAGAGCAGGTCCGCAGGCTGGGACAAATAACCACAGGCCCACGGGGGGGGGGGGGGGGGGTGGGGTAAGGGCCTGTCCTCCGTCAGACACCAGCTCAGGCCCACTCCTGGATAGCAGCCTCAAGCTCAGGCTCCAGCTCCAGTTCAAGACCAGGACAGGTGGAGCTCAGGGAGCTGCCATGGTCTTGCTCCCACTTAGCTTCTGTGGTGAGGGCAGGAGGTCATGGGTCCTGAAAGCCTAAGGTGGGAGGCCACAGGACCAGGTCTGAAGTCACCCAGACCCATAATTGCTTCAGTAAAGAAGCCAGTGGCCAGGAAGCAGGCGGCCTTAGTTAGCTCTGGCATCAGTGTAGGAGTAGAAACTACTGATTTCTGATCAAACAAATAGAAGGAGGTGTCACAAAGCAGAGACCCACTGCCAGGGCATTCCCGGGGCTGCACCTTCTGCTGGGGAGCGCCTATCTCTGTGGCCTTGCACTCTTGGCCCATGATGCTGCTCTGTGATGGGGGGCAGTGGTTTTCCAAGTGTGGCTGAGGCAGGGGTCCCTCGCGCAGGGAACTCCTGCAAAGGGGTGGGTGGCTCAGGTGCCCTCAGGAGGCCTTCCTGGCAGCCTGAGGAAGTGAAGAAGCTGTGACCTAAGCTGTGGCCTGAGCCGTGCCACAAGGAGGAAACCTGGGCAGGAGCTCCGGGTACCCTGGGGCACTGCCCCACTCTGAATGTGCCACTGGGGAAGTTATTGGGGAGGAAGACCCCCTCATCCCCTCTCCTCATAACATCCCCCAGGGTATCAGCAGGGCTCCCCTCATTTCAGGGTCCCATTTATTTGGGGTCCTCCTTGGGTGCATGTTTAGTCTTAGCTGGGAGGGGCTCAGGATTCCTGCAGAACACACATTTGACCATGTCACTTCAAATCCTACTGCCCAAGGAAACAGCCAAGATCCTGTATGTTAATATTCAAGGCCTGTCATGTTCTGGCTCCAGCCTCACTCCAGACTTCTCTCTCTTGCTTATGCCTGCCACCTGAACCAGAGGCAGAACCTCTCCTTCCTCCGGCCTCCGGAACAGGCTGCCTCCTTGCAATGTGGAACCTGCCACGCCTTGCTGTAATTCTGCCTTAGCCACGTTGAGGCCGAGAGTGTCTTTGCTCTACACTCTGGCATAAGCCTTGGATTCATAGGCTCTTAGTAAGCAAATCCAGAGGATAACCTCCCCATGTGCACCATCTGGATGGCCACACACACACACACACACACACACACACACACACACGGGGTGACTCATGAATGCTTCTGACAGCGACACTGATCACTGGGGTATCTGAGAGGCTCTTTCTCACTTGGCTCCAGGCTAGAGAGTACATTTATTTTCTAATCAAATATTATTCTGATGCTCAAGGCATCCTTGATGTTTGCAAGTCAGAAAAGTTTAATTACATGTGTCATTAGAATGGCATTTTGTAATAGCTCTGTGAGTGAATTCATTAACAGAATTCCTAACAGATAAGACAAGACAAATTAATATTTTGTTGCCCATGAAAGCATCTCATTAAGAGAGTGGTGAAAGAGTGATTAATATTTTGTTGCCAATCAAGATGTCTCACGCGAATGACAAAACGAAGAGGCGCACACCTCCCCGTGCTCGCTCAACGCCCGCCTTGGGTTTTGTAGGCTGACCAGCTTCCTGGTCTGCACAGTGCTTCATGCCAGGCACGAATGACTGAGCCGGATAGTATTCCATCTCTGACTGCACGGCGGGTGGGCGCTGGCACGCCACATACTGAGAGTCTCTAGGAGCCAATTAATCCCAGATCTTTGCCCCATCAGGGTTGCCCTCCTGGGCTGTTCTCCCCTGACCAATCTCACTTCAAAAATACCCCTTGATTTGTCAGTCTGTTCCCTACTTCCATGCCAAACCACAGAAAGAATGGGGGTGGGGGGTGGGAAGAAATAAACCAAAGAACTTGTATGCATACATGCGTAACCAATGGACATAGACAATGGTGCAGGGAAGGGGGTGTTGGTGGTGGTAGAGGGGGGCAGGAGCAGGAAGGAGGATGTCAATGGGATAAAGGGAGGAACATCTATAATAAAGAATTAATTAATTAATTAATGAGGTAATTAATTAATTAAAATATCCCTTGTATCCGGATGACTTGGTTGTCCCTCTACAGCTGATTTCTTCCCAGGGCTGCTGTTCTCGCTGTCCCTAGAGGGGGGCTGCCACTTATGAACACCTGCTGTGTGCTGGCCACTGGACTAGGCACATCACACACTTTCAGAAAATGCCCCTGCACGGACATCCTTATCCCCATTTCTCCACAGGCTCAGAGAAGTCACATAGTTCACTCTGGTCTGCTCTGGACCTGCGGGAGGTGGCTGGTCACTGGCTGTCTCCCTGCATGAGTCGAGGTTGACATGAACAGTGTTGCTCCATCCTGAGGACAGGCAGCAGGGGCACCCCAGGGTCATGTTGCCTGACTGGGGAGCCTCATGACTTCTACTGGCTGCTTGTCTTGCACTCAGGATACAAGGTGTTTTTTGGCAGCAGCAGTAGTAATAATGATGATGATGGTGATATTGAGAGTGGTACTAGTTAGCATGGAACACTTATGCTAAGAATGTCACATGTATCTTTTCATTTAACCTTTACTATAACCCTACGAGGCAGGAAATATTCTTCATCCCCATTTCACAGAGGAATGAACTGAGGCTTAGAGGAGTCAGGTGCCCTTTCCAAGGTCATTCAACTACTAAGTGGCAGAGCTGAGACTTAAACCCAGGTACCTTTGACCCTGCCCTCCCGGTCTGTGCCCTTCAGTAGCAAGCTGTGCTGCTTCCCACCTCCTCTTGAGGCAGGGGAGCCAGGTGTGCCTGCACGCACATATGTGTATGTGTAAACAGGTGTGTGTGCATGTGTGCGCCTGTGTTGTGTGTTTGTGTATGTGTGTGTGGTGTGTGGTTGCACGCTTGAGGTGAGGACCCCTGTGGGCTGGTGCTCCCCTGAACCCTCACTCGGGCTCTGAGAAGCACAGAGCCCGCCTATCTATGGGCTGCTGACTTGACCACAAGCAGCAAGTGCTTCCTGGGAGGTAACGAGAGGCCGAGAGGCCGGTAATCTCCAGTTGCACCCACAATTACCCAAATTGCTAACCTCACTGTGCAAAGTAAAACTGCAATTGACTTGGTGCTGGAGGCATGTCCAGGGATGGGAAAAACACTCAAAGTAATTTAATCAACTGATGGCAAATGCACTAAGAGGGTTCTGCCACTGCCTTTAATGCTGCCCTTAAACAGAACATCAAGCCATGCCCACAGATGTTCAGACAAACACAGTAGGACCTGTCCTGGTTTTGAATCAATCGCCACTGGCCAAACACGTCAAAAACTCACACCCCACCTTGAGAGCTTTTACACACACAAAGGTGCACTCTGACACACACACACACACACACACGCCTTTATAAACAGGACACTGATTTGCCTTGCTAAGTTCCCAGACACACTCTGGACATCCTAGGCTCAGAAGACTGCCCGTCAGCATCTGTCCATTAAGCACCCACCAGGCTTGTGCTGGCGCTGACCTTCAGAGAGGGGTAGGATACAGCTTATGGCGAAATCACGAGGAAACAGTTGTGCCCCGTGTGACAAGGGTGGGGAAGGGCAATCCTGCCAGTGCTGCCCAGAGTGGGGGTCCAGGGTGGTCCCTCTTTCTGTCTGCTTCCCACACAACTTCCAGAGTGCAGCCAAAGTGGTCTAGAGAGGATCAGAATCCCAACTTTGGGCGTTCCTGCGGAAGTTCATGCTGGGCCTCTCCCCATAAAGCAGCCTCAGAGTTGGAAGGGATCTTCAAGGCCATGTTTAGCTGCCCCCTGTGGCTAGCAGCATGGCTCACCACGCTCCTGCTCGAGCTTACACGTCTCTAGGGACGGGGAGCTCACCTCATTGTGGGGCAGGGCTGTGGTTGGAATGGTGTTCCATCTAGGAAGCAAAAATTGGTCTCTTTTTGGGGGTGCACCCTGACCCTTTGTGCTAGTCCACCTCATGGGGTCACATAGCCCAGGCTGGCTCCTCTGCCCAGCACCCCCCCCAGCACCTTGGCACTGTTAGCGGGAACTGACCACTCACCCCACAGGTCTTCCTTCTCTGAGCCAAACATCCCATCCTGAGCCAGCTGACCTGTCCTGAGCCAAAACTAGGCCTTCCCCCTCTTCTGCCCCAAAATTGTACTTATGTTACTGTAGCTGTTGACCTGGCAGCACCCTACATGGGTGACATCATTCTGTCTTCTCACATGAACTTCTGGGAAACCACTTCAGCCCTTGAGCCAAACCAGGGCCAGTAAATACTCTTGAATTAATCCCTGTATGTCTCCAATGGAAGGGAGTCCAGCAGAAGGCAGGTACTGCGAATGTTGCTTTTCTAACAGATTAATCAGCTTATCACACTGGGCTGTGTGAGCTCAGGGGCTCTCCCACGCAGCTCATCACATCTCACCCACAAGCAAGGCCCCCAGGCAGGCTCCCCTGGCATGACCTCATTTCCTTTCCCCTCGTCACCTGGCTTCTGCCCTCCACAGGGACCCTCCCCCCCCCCCCCCGGCCTTTTCCAGCTGTCTACATCCTGCCCAGCTGTAGTCCCAGAGTCTTTCCCCCACCGCCCTGGGGACCTCACCCAGATGTTCTCGCCCGGGAGCCCTCCTGCCTGGCCATATTCTCTGTTAGACGGTGATCCCTCCCCCTGAGTGGTGGGCTCAGTACACAGCCCCCTCCTCTCACATCCCATCCTCACACCCACCTCCGGGCTTTAGCTGCTTCGGCCTGTACAAGGCCCTCCTGCCCTGCCCTGCCCCTCAGCCCCCGCTCACCTCCCGGGCCTGGCTGCAGCTCACAGCACCATGCGCCTTGCCTCTGCCTGTGGCCGGACTTGGGTTTCTGGTACTTCCAGGCGTCAGACAACAGGTTGGAAGGCACCAAGGGTGGGATGTCGGAGAGAACAGGCGGGCCCTGCCTCTACCACAGGCTTGCACAGGTCACTTCCCCGGGGGACGCTGAGCTCAGTCAGAGCCAGGTGACTTACGTTGATGTCTTCCAAATCCAGGAAGTTCAGGGCGAGCCCGTTGCGCTTCCAGATGATGGGCGGTCGCAGGTCTCCGCGGACGGCACACGTCAGCACTGTGCTCAGCCCCACGGTCACCGTGGCCACACTGACCTCCTCCTTGGGGGCGAGGCTGAGCTGCACCACCTCTGCAGGGAGAAGAAGGCCATCAGGTGCGGCCCAGGAGGCGTCTCCTCTCAAAGGGAAATGGCCACGGGGGTTTCCTACAGGGCAGGGCCCCGCTTGCTCCAAGGAAGCGGAACACTGTCCACCATGTGCTGACAAAATGTACAGATGGACCCCTCCTGGGAGAGGGGCCACAACTTACGTGGAATGATCAAGGGCTCTGCGGGTCAAAACGGGTCAAGAACCACAGCTGGTGCAGAGAAGCCATCTGGGCTGTGGATTTGTGAGTCGAGCCAAGAATGTGGACTTCTGGCCCCACGGGACACCACACAGAGACCAGGGACCAGATGCTCAGCGCCTGCCCTGGCCTGGGGCCTCGTGGATCTGGGGCCTCGCGGATCTGGGGCCTCGCGGATCTGGGGCCTCGCGGATCCGGGCCGGGTGAAGTGCAGTCCGCTGTCTGGGCCGGCCGGGCCCTCCTCCACGTGGGGACAGTTTAAAGGTTGCACTGTCTGAAGTCTGGGGAATGGACTGGCTGACCTTTGAAGGTTTGTTTCTGTCTGAGGATTCTCTGAACTGGGATTTGGATTTCTCCTCAGCAACCATGCGTGGCAGCCTTTAATTTTTTGAGTGTAGTTAGGCTGCACAAGTTATTAATCCTTGCCATTTCACACTTGACAACTGGCGTTAAGACTGATCACTCGTCAGGCAAATGGGAAGGGTCTAAAATACTTTCCTTCAAACACAGGCTTTCTGAAATTCTCGAGATTTATAAAAACATTAACCAGACTCGGATGTTCAAATGCCAAAATGCAATCAAGCCTGCAGGGAGAGTCACCAGCCCACTGGCCGGCTGCCTCCCCCAAACCTACAACGCAGGGGACTTGGGGCAGCAGCCAGGGGCAGCGTGAGCCGAGGGAGGCAGCCGGCTCCAGGGGCCGGGGTGTGACTTCTGGGATGCAGCAGCTGTGCTTACACCCTCCTGCCAGTGTGTGGGAGAAGGGAGGGGGGAGAGGAGGGAGCAGAAACAGCCGCAGGTGGGGTGCAGGGCAAATCGGGGCGAAGTGGAAGCGCTCAGCCAGGTAGGATGCTGAGGAGCAGAGCCCTCCCCCTCCCAGTCATTCAGTGGCCCTGCCCTGGGCCTGTGGTGAGGAACAAGGCTCGTGCTAGGTGCTTGTTGGATGGATGAATACAAAATGGAGAACATGGAAATGAAGAAGGAAAGAGGCCAACAGGCCAGCGGAGGGGACAATCACACAGGACAAATGTGCCTCCCGGTAACCGAGCCGAAGAGGAAAGATAAGCACCAGGTGATGGATGCAGATGCCACCGGCAGCGTATTTTACAAACGAAGTGATGCGTTTCACGTTCCTATTCAATCCGTCCCACTGCTGCCCTCCCACCCTGAGCCACGAGGCGTTCTGCTCAGGGTGGAGCAGGTCTAGCCCATGGTAGCAAGACCCTGCCTTTGGAGAGTCAGGGGCAGAGAGAGGGAGGGAGAAGAAGAATTTGCTAAAACTGTTTACCTCCTACCGTGCTGTGCTGGCCCTTGGGACTCAGAGCTCATGTACGGACGAGGTACTCTTCCTCACGGGGTGAACCATGAGGCTCCGTGCTCTGTGGAAGAAGGACGCGGTGTGGACGTCCCCTCCTCTGCCTAGTGCATTGTGGGAATCACAAGGGAGCCGGTGGGAAGGGCAAAGGGTGTAACTGCTACTGTGTAGGTGAAGGGAACCGGGTGGGGGCCCTAGAAGAGCCCGAACTGTCCCCAACCGGCTTGCTCCCCTTTCCACCTGGGGCAACTACACAAGTGTGTCACAGAGCCAGGGCCTGGGGTCATCTGCCAGAGCCCCGCCAGCTCATGCCTGTGCACTGGCCAGACTGTGTGTGCTCTGTGCCTCTGTACCTGAGGGCTGCGACCACAGCCAGATCTGGGCCCAAGGCAGTGACCCCCGACCTCGAGGGGAACATAATGCCAGTGGGGGCTGTGGGCGGCTGACCCAGGCAGAACCTCAGACTCCAGACTCCACCCGGCTGAGAGAGCCCAGACCAAGAGCCCAGCCAGGGCTGACCTGGGACAGGGCAACGGGGAGGGGCTGCAGGGCAGGTCCAGGCGGCGGGACCCGGAGGTGGTGGAGGATGGCAGGGTGTTTACCTCCACCCAGAGAGGAGCAGCTGGGCTGCAGGGTGGGAATGGGAAAGGGGGCATTTCCTTAGGCAGACCATTACTCATGTGGACTGCGAAACGATCACCTTGGACTACGCTTTATAATGGATTGAATATTCAGGTCCATTTTTCTTCCAGTGGCTGGTGAGTGGGGCTTGTGGAGAAGTCAGGTATGTTACCATGTATATGGTCAATTAATCTATGACAAGGGAGACAAGAATACACAATGAGGTAAAGACAGTCTCTTCAATAAATGGTGTTGGGAAAACTGGACAGATAATGTAAACTAGACCACTTTCTCACACCACATTTAAGAATAAACTCAAAATGGATTTAAGACTTATGTAAGACCCAAAACCATAAAAGTCTTAGAAGAAAATATAGTAGTATATGACACTGCTCTCAGTAATATTTTTTTGGATATCTCTCCTTGGGCAAGGCAAACAAAATTAAAAATAAATAAACATGACTATATCACACTAAACAGCTTTTGCACAGTGAAAGAACCATAAAAAAATGAAAAGAAAACCTACTGAATGGGAGAAAATATTCACCAATGATACATCCACTAAAGGGTTACTTTCCAAAATATATGAGGAGTTCATACAACTTAACACCAAAAAAACAAGCAATGTGATTAAAATATGGGCAGAGGACCTGAAAAGACACTTCTCCAAAGAGGACATACAGATGGCCAACGGCCATGTGAAAAGATGCTCAATGTCACTAATCATCAGGGAAATGCAAATTCAAACCACAGTGAGCTACCACCTCACACCTGTCAGAATGGCTAACGTCAGTAAACCAACAACGAGTGCTGGCGAGTGTGTGGAGAGAAGAGAACCTGGTGCGCTGCTGGTGGGAGTGCAGACTGGTGCAGCCACCTGGAAAACAGGACAGAGATTCCTCAAAAACTCAAAAATAGAGCTACCCTGTATCTCAGCAATTCCTCTTCCGGGTATTTATCCAAAGAAATTTGAAACCCTAATTCGAAAAGACATATGCACCCTTTTACTCATACACTGAAGCACCCCAGAACTTCTGTGGTACCCTGAGGCCTGAGAACCCCTGTATTACAAGATGGGGGTGTCTGCACAGATAGAAAGGGGAGAGGAGGTAGGGTTGGGGAGGGAGGTTCGTCTGGCTGGCTGGCGTGTGGGGGCCCCGTTACCCGGCTAGGAGCATGGGCTCTCATTTGGAATGTAAGAGCTGGTGCAACGCAGCAGCCCCTCCCTCCATGTGACCCCAAAGCCACATATTTCAAAAAGTTATAGAAAAATGTCTAAAGGAGCCTGTAGCACAGGGCTGAAAACAACCAACCACTCGCCCTGCATGGGAAGTGCATGTGTCTCATCGCCCGCGTGGGACAGCGGCTCCGCAGCTTTGCCCGCTCACCGCCCGTCGGCGTCTGGGGACATTCACTTTACACAGGAAGACGCCCACGGACTCAGAACACGTGCAAACTGAGAACCGTCATACTCCCGCTCCCGTCAGCTACACAAATATTAACCAAACTGCAAATATTTGGGTCATTTAAAGTTTAATTAAATGATTGTTTTATTGGATTTAACTCATGTCAATATTCTCCAGCTCCATGTAAAGTTCTGAAGAGATTTATGGCCACCGAACCTGTCCTCGTTCCCGGTTATTTACCGTTCGACAGGCCTTCCTCTGGCCAGCCCCTCTGCCAGGCTACGTGACCCCCATGCAGAAAGCAGCTGTGGGAAGAGGCTGGTGTTCTTGGAAAGGGAAGGTCAGAGCAGATCACTGAGGAGCTTGACTGTCCTGCTGGGCAGAGGGGCCCTCCAGAGGGACAATGGCCCTGTGGTAAGAATTGGAAGGCTGCCTGGCGAATAGGGATTTGGGGCAAGGGAGTTGGGGGGTTGCTCACAACTTGGGACACCTGTCTCTCTGTGTGTCAGGCCTTCTGCTATCAGTGGGCTGCCCCTTGTTTCCCCCAGGATGAAGAGGGACAGGTCGCATGGCCACTATTGTCAAAGTCAGCGCAGGCTGGTTAGCACAGGACAGAGCTTCACGGCGCACTGACTGGCCTGCGTGCCCGGCAGTGGGGCCCAGGCAGGGCTGTTCAGGGCTCCGATGCTTAGCATGGCGCTTGGTACACAGTAGGTGGCTTGAGGCCAAGTTGGGCCGACAGCAGTCTCCTGGGAGACACCTGACTCACTCTGTCCTTCAAACCGGCGCAGCAACACCCTTGGTTTTGCAGACACAGGGTGTTGCAGACACCAGCTCTCAGCCTCCTACCTGCACACGTGTTCCCCTGCTCCTTGGAGCTTGGCGAGAAGGGGCGGTGCTGGGGTGAACAGGCCCATTGTAAGCAGGGTAACGAGTGCCCTTCCTGAAAACAGGAGGCCGTGCGACTTTGGTCGCTGGACAGCTGGGAGTTAGTTCCCATTACAGCTTCCCCTAATCTTCGGCGCTGTTCCTCACACTGAACTGAACTTGATGAATCTCTCACACCCACCAGCACCCTCTCAAACAGGATTCTAGTGCTTCCCAGAAGTAGAAATTTACTTGCTCACATTCTTGTCAAGTAGGCGTTAGTGTTCATGTGAGGGATGCACTAGGGCGACACATTCCTGTTTGGACAGGTGCTAGTTCTCAAATGATGGTCCTGGAGAAAAGACCCTGTCAAAAGCTGCCTGCACAGCGATAGTTTAGACTGAGCCCTGCAGGGCCACACTCGGGGCCGCTTGGGAATTGGGGCCCTCAGGTGACCTGGGAGTCACCACAGGAGGTGTGGCACCTGTGGGACATGCTCTGTTGATCTGGTCTTGTTCCTGTGACCAAACCACCCTGTGAGTTTGGTGAGTGGGACAGAAACAACGTCCCCTGACCAAGTAGGAGACAGGCAACATCTCAGTGTCTCCCAGATGCAATGACTTCACTTGGCCTTTGCAGGGTAGAACTGTTTGGGCTGATCCTGAAGAGACATGCCTGAGGTGGGGTGCTCCCCTCTGTTCCCCTCCACCAGCACCTGCCTTTCCAACCGCTGCTGGAACTTGGCAGTGGGAGGCCGGGAACAGGCTGTCTTAGGGCCTTGCATCTCGATGCCCAGGTGTTGAGCATGGGCTGTGTCCGGCCTGCACAGGGGGCTCTGGCCCAGCCAGAGTGGCACTCATCCAACATTTCCTGTTTCTTTATGCAAAATCTGATTTGATGTTTGCGCCATCGGCACAGTCCCTCTTCCTTGCTTCATTTTAGAGATGGTAATAAACTTATTAGTTAATTACCTGCAGATTTGTGAGTAATTTACTTTTTCAATCAATATATGTTGCTTAGTGTTGCTTCAACAATGATTATAGTTCAGTTATAAAGTTCTGATCTCTAATATAAATGAACACTTTTGTAAGCTGCATGAAGGCAGAGGCTGTGTCTGTGTTATTTCTTTCGTATCCCCAGCACCCAAAACAAATCCTAGCATACAGAAGGGACTTAATAAGTAGTTTTAAGCAAGTGAAAGATTAGGTTAGTGCCCATTCCACAGTTATTTATTGAGTACCTACTATGTGTCAGAATACAGTGGAAATATACTGGCAGGCAGAACAGGCCCAGGGCCTGCTAACCTGGAGGTCACGGCTTGGGAGGGAGGAAGAGTTAAATAGGTGCAGGTGGAGAGCGATCAGACCCCTGCGGCCTGTCCGCAGGCCGGGTGGACAGCTCTTGGCTCCTGCAGAGCCTCCCTGCTAGGCCTGGTGGTGTCTCCCTCCCAAGGAGCCCCAGTCTGGTACAGTGTTCTCCTTATTTGCAGGAGGGGCGCCCTCTGAGCTCTTGGACCCTGGTTTGCCCTCTCTAGCCAATAAACCTCTTCAGCTTTGGGAAATCTGAACCATAATATGACTGCTATGTGCAGAGGGGTGGGAAGTGGGAGCTGAGCTCATTGTCCAGGGGCTGTGACACCACTGTCTCGGGGTGCCCTGGCGTGCCACGGGTATGGCAGATCTCAGAAGCCTTAGTTGGAAGGAGCATGAGGTCATTGCTGAGGAGGGACGCCCAGGGCCTCCTGGTCAGCAAAGTGTATGGTGCTGTGTTCCAGCTCTGCCTCTGTGGCTGGCCTGGGGTAGTCTCAGTCACCGGCCAGTCCCACGCCCAGCAGAGCCGACTCCTAGGGATGATGGGAATGCCTCTGCTTAAGATATTTGCAAAAGGAAAGTATCTTAACTGCTTATTTCTTTGGTGACTTCAGGGAAAAGAAGGTATTATCTTATGCAATTATATACTAGTTACTCAGAATTTGCAAAAATTCAAATAAATGTCAAAGGTTGGATCTGGAATATTCTGTATAAGCAGACTGCTTTTGCCTAACCAGCAGAGAGTGCCATGCTGTGTGTTCCAAGATGCTGGTTCATTTTCCAATTTCTGAGTACTCATGAAGACTATTTCCCAGTCCCGTGGAGCCAGGAAGTGACTGGGTCTGACCGAACGGACGCCTGGCCACACAACACTTGTGCCATTGCGATGGCTAATATATTGTGTCAATTTGACTGGGCCATAGAGGGCCTAAATATTTGGTCAAACACTACTCTGGTTGTGAGGGTGTTCCTGGATGAGATTAACATTTGAGTCCATAGACTTGAGTAAAACTGACTGCCCTCCTGTGGGCCTCATCCAATCAATTGAAGACCTGAATATAACAAAAAGGCTGACAGAGAATTCCTTGTGCCTGACTGCCTTTCAGCTGGGACATGAGTCTTTTCCTGCCTTTGGACTTGAACTGAAACACCATCTCTTCCTGAGTCTCAAGCCTGCTGGCCTTCAGACGGGAACTTACACCATTGGCTCTCCTGGGTCTCCAGCTTCCTGACTGCAGATCTCAGCCACCAAATCGTGTGAGCCAATCTTCTCCATCCATCCATCTATCCGTCCGTCCGTCCGTTCGTCCATCCATCCATCCATCCGTCCATCCGTCCATCTTCCATCTGTCCATCTTCCATCCGTCCATCTGTCTATCCATCTGTCCATCCGTCCGTCTAGTCATCCATCCTTTCGTCCATCCATCCATCCGTCCACCCATCCATCCACCCGTCTATCCATCCATCCGTCTGTCGGTTCATCCGTCCGTCCGTCTGTCTGTCGGTTCATCCATTCATCCATCCATCCATCCATCCATCCATCCATCCATCCATCCATCCGTCTGTCTGTTCATCCATCCATCCATCCATCCATCCATCCATCCATCCATCCATCCATCCACCCGTCCATCCATCCATCCGTCTGTCCATTTGTCCGTTCGTCCATCCATCCATCCATCCACCCATCCATCCATCCATCCATCCATCCACCCGTCCATCCATCCATCTGTCCATTTGTCCGTTTATCCGTCCATCCATCCACCCATCCGTCCATCCGTCCGTCCACCCGTCTATCCATTCATCCGTTCGTCCGCCCGTCTGTCCATCCATCCATCCATCCATCCATCCATCCATCCATCCATCTGTCCGTCCATCTGTCTGTTCATCCATCCGTCTGTCCATCCATCCATCCGTCCGTCCATCCATCCATCCACCCATCCATCCATCCATCCATCTGTCCATTTGTCCGTCCATTCATCCACCCTTCCGTCCACCCGTCTATCCATTCATCTGTTCATCTGCCCGTCTGTCCGTCCGTCCATCCATCTGTCCATCTGTCCATCCATCCATCTTTTTGTATCCGGTTCCTGGGAGAACCCTGACTAATGCAGTCATCACCCAGGCTCTCTTTTCTCCTCCGTGGAGACTGGTCATGCATTCTGGGAAAGCAAAAACACAGCCTCCTCCTGGCTGCTTGAGAGCTGCCTGACCTGCTTAGACCCGATAAGGTGAGGAAACAGCCTCTGGTGTTAGTTACTAATACACCCCCTCAGAAGAGGAAGAAGTACAAGTTCATGTATTTCCTCAGAAGAAACTATAGTGAGCTGTGGAAGGAATCTTCGAGAGGCCACGTTACTCAGTCAGGAACCTCCCGGGACTCAGCTGACGAGAGGAGATCTAACTTTTGTTCCAATATTCCCCGAACACCTCTGTCCAGGCAGCTCACACTCTCATCCTTTCGTTATCAGATAGTGTCCAAACTCTGCGCAAGGGAGGGCATCTCGGTGGCTGGGAGACAATGTGTAAATAAATCACGCTGTATAGTAAGCACTACAGATGCAAAGAACAAGGTGCCGAGAGAAGAGCAGGGAGGCCGGTTAAGATGTCAGGGAGTGGTGCTGGAGCCTCCCACCAGGAGACATCACAGTGGAGATCTGTCAGATGCGAAGAAACCGCCCAGGCCAAGAATGGGGAGAAGAGCATTCCAGTCAGAGAAAACAGCTCGTTCAAAGGCCCTGAGGTCAGACGGGCTGAGGATGCCTAGGGAACTGAAGAAGGCCAGTGTGGCCAAAGCAAAGGGAGCAAAGCACAGATGCAGTCTGAGAGGTGAGAAGTGGCAGGCGGCCAGGCAGAGGCACGGTGAGGGCTTTGAGGTTTTAATTTGAGGCAATGGAAAGGGATCGGGAGGATTTTTAAGTCAAGGGGGATGTGATCTGAGTTGAAGGCTACAGGGATCACTCTGGCTGTTGTGCAAATAGTGGGCTTTTGGGTAGAGGAAAGCATGTGGGGAGACCCCTCAGCAGGTGAGGCAGTACTAGCTCAGGTGAGAGACAGGTGGTGACAGTGAGATGGAGAGAAGAGGAAGAGATGGGGCTTGGAAATAGTCTGGATGAGGGGCAAGGAAAAGGGGTGTCAGGAATGACTCCCTCCTGTGTTCCTGGCTTGATCCTCTTGCATAACACGGTGCCATTTCCTGGGCGAGGCAAGCTGGGAGGTGCAGCCTTGATATGTCGTCTCTGTCTGGACTGATAATCCACCTTCTGGAGGCATTTGATCTGCATTGTAGATTACAAACACGTTCTGAGTATCTCCAGTGAGTGGGATTTGAAACTGATTTCTAAACTGTGGCATTCTTGTTACTAAGAACCTCTGACCGAGGAAGAGGGAACAGACACATGTCTCTACTGTGCAGGTGACTCTCCTTGAGCTCCCTGGGGCTGGGTGTGTCCACAGGCAGCCAGAGTAGCAGAAGGTTCCCGCCGAGTCCACTCACCCCACCTCGTGCCCTCTCTGGGTGGGACCCTTCTCGCATGCAAAGGGGGAGAAGCCATCAAGGTCTTGCAAAAACAGGAATAAATGTAGCTTGTTTTCTGTTTAATTATCCAGTCTCCTGAGAATGCTAAGTCATGGCTGCATTTTGTAAACAGGCATCAGCAGACCATTCTGGAGAAGAGCTCACATCAGTGTTATTGATTCAAATCCAATTTTCCGAGCATGCCACAGTTCTGATGAACCCCTGATGAGTGGACCCTGAGCCCGGCCATGGGCTCTGCTGCTCCCGGGCCGACAGAGCTCCTGCCAACTTCCATCTTTAAAGGAAACTTTGCTCACAGCCTCCATCTCTTTCCAGCGTGGCTCCCAAGGTTCACGGGTGAGCTCGAGTTCAGACTCTGTCCTCCCTCTGGGCGCTCTGGTTTTAGGGTCTATCTGAGAAGCTCCTGTGGCCTTGGTCACTGAGTGTTGATTAACATGGCTAGGAGGGCGGGGGTGGGGCGCCATCCAGGGTTGGAATTTGGAGGCTCCTTGTCCCTCTCCGGCTGGTGATGCTGTGGGCACAAGCAGGAAGGGTCAGCCCGGAGCTGGAGAGGAGGCCTCTGGGGTAGTGGTAAGAGGTGCAGCTGGAGATGAGGTCAGAAGCCGGGCTGGTGGGGCCCATGGCGATGGTGAGGAGCTGGGGTTTTACTGCATGAGAATCCGCTGGAGAACTTTAAGCAGGAGACTAAAATGGTCTTATTTACGCTATTAAAGACCATCCGTGCATGGGTCAAGATGTCTTCCTTTTCTTAACAGAAAACCTTGACTGGAAATGGGGCTGACTAATAAGGAAAAACTCTTGTCTACATAACAAGAAGGTGGGACTTCCTGGGTAGGTTTGTCCAGTGATTTCATGATGTCACCAAGACTCAGGCCGGGCCTCGCCGCAGGCACTCCATCCCAGAGTGGGGAGTAGGGGCTCTCAGTTGTGTGAGAGCTGTAAGAACAGGAAGCCCTTCCCAGAAGCCCCACGCTGACGTCCGCTCATGTCCCGTCAGCCGGATTTGTGTCACATGCTCACTCCTAAAACTATGGCAAGAACCGTTCGGACTGGCTGGGGAGGCGTATGGTTGTGGGAGGGGTGGGCCCACCTCTGGAAGGGGTGGAGGGAGTTGGGTGGCCCTCTGGGCTTGTGTGGAAAGTGGACAGAGGAAGACAGGAATCCCGTCAGGAGGCCATGCTGCAGGTGTTGGTGGCTTAGGCCAAAGCAGTGGTGGCCGAGCTAATGGGCTGTGACCAATGCCAGGAGGTGGCTGAAGAAAAGGGCAGCATCAAGAATGAATACGAGAGCTGTGGCCTGAAAAACGAAGTGTGTGTTGGTTCCATTTACTAAAGGTGGAGGGAGAAAGAGCAGACCTTGGAGATAAAATCCAGGTTCTGTTGGTAGGTGGACTGAGGGGCAGGTAGTTGGCGAAATGAGTCTGGGGTTCCGAAGAGTAGTGCAGGCCAGGGAGACACCTTTGGAATCCATCCGTGTCTACGTGATATTTAAAACCATGGGCCCAAGTGGGATCACCAGGGAGTGTGGTCTGAGGCACGAGGTCTACTCCTGAGTCCTGGTGCGCATCAGGGTTTAGAGGTGGGGGATGAGGAGTCCCAGGAGCCTGAGCCTGTGAGGCAGAGTGTGGGTCACCTGTGCCCAGTGCTGCCAAGAGCTCCACTCAGACCAGGACTGAGATGTGATCACAGGCAACGTGAAGGTCCTTTGGGACATTGACATTTGGAACCTCTAATGTTTCCTGAGAGGGTTGGGGAAGGGCTGAAAGAGAACAGGATGCAAGGAGGGGGGGAAGGAGTTTTTAGAAGAGTTTGTCATGGAGGGGAGCAGAGAGATGGGGTGGCTGGTAAAAGGCTAGAGAAAGATTGGTTTGTGTTTTCAGGTGTGTTTGCCAGTGGACATGACCAGATGGAGAGGGCGAACTTTAGGATACAAAAGAGAGAAGGGGCAATTTTAGAAGAAAGTCTCTGGGTGGGTGAGAGAGGAGCCCCCAGAGAAGGCATGGCCCCTCTGGGGGCAGGGACTTTGTGTCCGGCTGCAGATGGAGATGCGGGGAGACACACTTGATGGAGAGAGACGAAGGAAGGCGCAGGCCTTCCTTGGGGGTCACAAGTGGTTCTCAGCCCAGGGCGATACTGCCCCCAGGGACACTTGGTAAAGTCTGCACATATTTTGGGGCATCGCAACTGGGGGAAGGAATATTTTCCTTCTGGCGTAGAGGTCAGAGATGTTACTAACCATCTAACAATGCACAGAATAGTCCCCACAACAGAGAATTATCTGGCCTCAAATGTCAATAGTGGCACCATTGAGAACCATGGTATATATTAATAACCATAATTAACAATAAGATGAATAGTTCCTAAAATAAATGCTATCCTTTATCTGTGAACATGAACGCCCCTCACCGTCCCCTCCCAGTCGGGCCTGCTTGCACACATGGCCGCACTAACCCTCACCTTGTCGGCTACACCCAGGGGTTAGGGGGGCCCCTAACTCCACCCTCGCTAGGCAAGGTCAAATTTGACACTATCATGCTCTCCTGCTGACACTGGGCTTATGGCAGGGTCTCAGTGCAGGTAACTGGGCAGGGGCCACCCCAGGAGAGTCAGTGTTATGATCATCAGTGTTGTGACACAGAAACCAACTCGCTGGCCTTTGCTGCAACCATCCCTGCGTCAGGCAAGATGCACGGCTTCAGAATATGGGGATGGGAGAAATCACTTTTCCTTGTATGGGATACCCATCTCTCTCTGTCTGGGTCGGTTCTTTAAATAATCTTCCAGAGAGAACCCTATGATGCACGCTTTGTCCAAGGACAGATCTTGGTAAGAAAAATGATTCCCATTTCCTCTCCAAAGACTCCTCCGCCATCTGTCTGTTTGGAAATCTCCACATCTCGACCCACAGCAAATTGCTTCTCGCCGCACTGACGACGTGGTGCCTGCCTCCCGAGGACACGCGGAGGCTGCTGGCTGGCTGAGTGAACGCTCCATTTTAGGGATGAATGAACCCAAATCTCATTCACCTCTCCCCATTTTACAATTACAGTCCAGCCATGTCCGCACCCCTCTGGATCCACCCCTTTTCCTGGTCTTCTCCAGGCTGC
This sequence comes from Molossus molossus, assembly GCF_014108415.1. Classification (NCBI taxonomy): domain Eukaryota; kingdom Metazoa; phylum Chordata; class Mammalia; order Chiroptera; family Molossidae; genus Molossus; species Molossus molossus. Next base: position 41,170,340 of record NW_023425377.1, on the reverse strand, counting down.
CCTGGCCAGGATCTCATCATTGGCTGGCGCGCAGCCTCTTCCCGGGGTGTCTCTGCGGGTGGCTTCTCTGCAGACCTCTTCTCCTCCCACTGGCTCAGGAGGGAGCCGAACTCCTCCGCCTCGCATGTAAGGCCAATGAGCAACCACTCACAATGTCATCTCCCACAGCTCCCTCTTAGCTGGACCCAAACCAAACTCCCTGCTAGTGTCCACTTGTGTCCTGGGCTTTCCCATGATTGCTGGCCCCGCTGGCGCCAGCTGGCAGAGGAGTTCAGCACCATGCAAATACGCCCACGACCTCTCAGCCGAAGCCAGTGAAGCAGTGGAAAACCAGTGTGCGAATTCTAGGCTTTCTGTCTGCCCTGCCATGCCCGTCCTGCCTCTGCTGGTGAATCCAGTGTGGCTACGGCCCTGGCCCTGGAGGGTGCCTGTCTGGGAGCCTCTGGGGCAGGGCGGTGCAGGGCACGGACCTCAAACACAATCGCCAGAGTAGCCGTACAACTAGAGGTATGAAAAGTTATTTTCCACAACTTGACAAATGTGTCATTTGGTGGGTTGATTTCTGGAGAACGAGCCTGCAGACCAGGGACTCACAGGCTGACGGAAGGTGCCCAGTAGGCAAGCCGTCCAACATCCCCTGCAGGGCTGGCAACCTGGGACCTCATGCCACTGGCAGGCCTGTCCCCATGTGGGGTCTGGGGAAACCGAGGCTCAGACCTGGTGCTCTGACATCCACAGACCTCCACCTTAGCCAGCCTGTCCCATCCTTCCCTTCATCTCCCCCAGCCCATCCCCCTTCCTGGGACCGGCCTCACTGCCCTTTCTCATTCCTCATGCTGCCAAGGTCCCGGGTCTGGTCAGTTCTCCTTCCCAAGCCTTTCAGCTTGGCCTCCCCTCTATTCTCGTAGCCACAGCCAGAGCCCCTCGAAAGGCATCCTGCCACCAGGCTCAGGTCCTGGACATCCACCCTGACCTTTAGGGAAAGCTGGAGCCCCAGTAGGAGCTGGCACAGCTGCCCCTCTCACCTTTCCACCCACTGAGCCTTCCCGGGGCCTCTATGCCACGCCCTCCCCTCGCACCCCTGAGTTCCTGGCTGACTGAAGAGACCTGGGAAGTTCTGAGGCCTTTGCAGGCCAGACTGGAGGTGGCGGAGGCATGAACCATTTGTCTTTGCAGCCAGCTTCTTGGGAGCAAATTCCAAGTGCAAATCTCAGCTGCCTTCCTGCTCATCCTGAGACAGGGAGGATGGGGGGGAGGGGGGCGGGGGTGCTTAGTCTTTCCCTAACTTTGGAAACCATAAAACCTAGAGACAAGAGCCTGTCACTTTTGGAGGAGCTGTCAGTTACCTGCAAAATCAGATCTCTCCAGAAGATTTTGTGAATTTACCTGACAATGTACTTGACCAAATGTGCAAAGATGTCTTTGACCAATGATGCCAGTTGCGGTCCTATCTGTGGCGGTGGAAAACCAGACACAACCTGAATGTCCAGCATCAGGGGGTTGGTTAAATACTCTGTGTTTCAGCCCCAAATAGAATATTATACAGTTATTGGAAGGAGTCAGGTAAATCTTTTTGTAAAATTGACTTGATACCATTTTAAGTGAGAAAAGCAAGTGGGAAAACAATGTGCAGAGTCTGATCCAAGGTCACAAAAATATCTGTGTGGGTGTCTGTCCAGGCAGGAAGTCAGGAAGGGTTCCTCTGCCGATGGAGATGTTCCCGAGGCATGGGACTGGGGAGGCAGTGGATTTGGGACAGACTAGCTTTTAACTTCATGTGCAGTTGTGTAAAATCAGCATATATTACTTCAAAACCAAAGATGTTATTTCAAGAAGAAAAGAAAAGAAAGCTGCTAGGAGCATTGCTGTTTTGGGGTTTCATGGTGATGATAGGGGCAGTTGGATTTGAGGGCTGAGTTCTTAGGAATTGATGCTAATGGGGGAGTGGGGGTGGGGGAGCAGTGAGTGGTTCCAATCAGCCAATGCTTTGGTCTAAGCCCTCACCAGAGGGGGGCGTCTGTCCTGCTCCCCCTGTTAGTGCCCTCTGCCTTGGCTGATGCGTGGGTCTGCAGAGTTCTGCGAGGTACCACAGTGTGTCCTCTCTCATCTCGTGGGGCTGCTGGCTGCAGGGGTGATTGCAGCTTAGTTTTATGAAGACTGGTTTGGTGAACACTGTGCTTGTAAAGCTAATGAGAAGAGAAGGTGAGTTTGAGGCCACCAGTCACTCACTACTGACTTCTGGGTGGAAACCTGTGTGCACACACCTGGTCGTCTTCTCTCCTTCTCTCCAAGTGCCTGGCACGGCCCTTGCTGCAGGGCTCCACTCCGCTATGCCCGTGATCCGACGTGGAGCGGGGAAGAACACGGCCGCTCTGAATGATTTACCAGGGTGCTCTAATGATGTACTGAAAATGAACACTGACCCCAGGTAAGAGGTGCTAACCTGATATTTTGAAAGCACACCATCATTTTGCTCTGATGGACTCTCCTCCTTAAATCACCGTGTTGTCATTTTTACGATGCAGATCCAGCTATTGAGGCTACAGGACTGAAATGTTGTATAAAAAAGCCGATAAGAAAAAAAATAAAATTAAGCTGTGGGGAGCGTGCATTAGCATTTCCCAAGTGTTCCGTTGTTTTACGCTGTATTCTCTCGTGCTCAGGGGCGGGGGTGCCGTCCTCCCCAGACCTATCGGTGCTCCATTCCGAACCCATGAGGCAGCTGAAGGGCATAGTTACTTACAGAAATGGCAAACATATTCTGGACTGAATTTGATAGGGCACTGGGGCCATCCGCCTCCTCTGATGACAGTCTTGATTGTTTCTCTCCTTGTTGGTTTAGGCTTGTGGCTTTCAGAATTTTGACAAATTAATGTTTTTGGCATTTCTGCCCTGGAGAAAAGTAAGGAATGAGACATGCTGAGGTGAGGGTTGGACTCTTCCCCTTCAGGTGACAATGTCGGGGCTGGGGTTCCACGAGGCACAGGCCACCACCACTCCGTTCTCCCCTGCCTGGCAGCCTGTAAAACACCCCCAATTACCCGAAGCCCAGCCCACTTGAATTCCGGGGGCTGGGGTTGAGCAGGCGTGTCCATCTGGACAGGACAAGTGTCAGGATTCTAAATGGGCCTGGGCCTTCAGGACTCGTGGCCTCTGGAGAAACTGACTCCCATGTTTAGAGTTTAAGCCTTGGCTCCGTGAGGGCATCTTCCCTCCTGACGTGAGCCCCGTGAGCGCGACGGGGCACGCAGGCCAGAGCTGGCCGGGATGGAGGGAAGTGGCTGCGGCTGGCCGAAGCCCTGCCCACACCGGCCCGGAGCAGCCGCTTGTGTCCGGGCGGTTATGGGACTGCAATCCTTTTCTATGGCTCTGAATTTGCCAGATTGGGGGAGATGAATCCACTGTCCCTGGTAGTCAATTACACGAAGCCATTGAGACAATTGCAGCACTTCATCTGGAGCTTTTCAAAAAGCTGACTTGTTCCTGAGGAGCCATCGGCTCAATGGAATTCCACCGTATTATTCCCCACGTGATGTGCTGCAAACGGGTTTGTTCAGCACTTGAGATGGGGGAATATATTTTCATTTGAGATTCTGCCTCTGCTGGGCTTCTCGCAGCCTTGGTGTAGAAGGCACAAGACTCAGCCCTGCTGAGGGGTGGGGGTCGGGGCGCAGTGCAGAGTGGGGTGAGCACAGACCTGCCCGAGCGGCTGGGGCCTTCTTTCCTTTTAAATAATACATTCAGCATCAATCGCAGCAAGTGAGATTCCGCTCTGAATGGAATTTTACCCTTAATGAGATACCATGTCCCTTCTGTGCTCTGTAACAGAGGCCTTGAGAGTTTTTATTAGAGAGCGAAACAAAACTTCTCACTGTTTTCATGTTTCCTAATAACAGAGCGAGTCGTAACCTGAATTTTTATGCAACTAATTATGAATGAGACTTGGGCATGAAAGATTTATACGATCAGAAAAGAAATTACCTGTGTTATCTCTGAGCAGGCGGGGGCGAGTGAGGAAAGAAGTTAATCAGTTTTGTAGGTCATGCAAAAGGCATCTGCTCGGTGCTGGCTCGCAGGCCAGCGGCCGCCGCGAGGTGCCGGCGCCACCCTGCTGGGACGTCCCGCAGTGCTGGCTCCCCCTCCGGGAGCAGCCCGCTGGCCAAGCGGCCTTCGGAATCGGGATTTTCTTCCAACGTGGCATTTCCACCTCTGAGTCTAGGCCCAACCTACCCAACTAACTGCCCAGGACAACTAAGGACAGGGAGGTAACGGGGTAACAGGAAACAAGTGACATCTCCAACAGGGGGGAGGGATAGGAAGGTCAATTCCCATGATCAGGACAGAAGACAGAATTCCTTTAATTTGTGCCCCGTAAAATGCCATTTCAGTTGAAAACAGAGACTGAAAATGAACTACCCAGCCCTCCCTGGAAGCCCACAACCAAAGGAACGAGCGTCTGCCAAGAAGCAATCGCTCTTCACCCGTCACGCTCACTAAATTCCCAGCATATTGTTTGTCTGTGGAGAAAGCAGCTGCCCAGCGTGGCGGTAAGGAGCGCGTGATGGAGAGCAGCGTGGAGGGGGCGTGCGTTTGCAGGGTGCCGTGCGCATTCAGTCACACGCCGTCTGCTGAGGCCCACCGCTGATTAACATATGCAGGCTTGTTCATTTACTCAGCATTATGTTTAATCATTTAATTTCGCAAGAGTTTTCAGATCTTTTAATCATCCTAATATTCTTATTGCAACACATTACCAAGCTGTTAGTTCAATTCAATTAAAAAGTGTCATCCCAAAGTAATTTATTCCATGTGCGTCTTTAAGTGGATACCCCAGATACGTCTGCGTTTTAGAGGAATAATAACTCTTCTGATTTATGAGTCTGTAAATGACTGTGCTGCGTTAGCCCTAGAGGCGGCACCCCGAGTTCGGTGCATGTCTGTGGGCACTGATGCAGTGGCAGAGCCGTGACTGTTTCTCCAGATTTTGTACTAAAGCCTCAGAAGACATGTGACACCGTGGACCGTCCGTTAGCACTCAGGCGGCCCCTGAAAGCCCAGGTGGACTTTCTCATCGTCATAGTATTTGAAATAGCACAGCCCCTGCGGTCCCGTCCCACCTCACTTTAGGAGCAGGTGTGGCAGGCATTCGAGGGCCACTGTTAGGGGGAAGTGCCCGCTTGGGGTTGGCCCCTCCCCCTGGTCAGAACCCTGACCCTCTTTGGTGGACTTCTGAGATGTCTCCTCTGTTCGGCCTGCAGCAGCGCCGGTCAGCTGAAATGCAGTGCGAGCCCCAGAGCCCCTTTACATTTCCTAGCAGCCACATAGAACAGTGCAAAGAAACAGGTGACACTAATTGTAATAATACACTTTAACTTAATCTATCAAAAATAACATGTCAACACGAAATCAATATAAAAGTTAGCTAACGTGACATTTTGCCTTACTTTTCCATAAAAGTCTTCACAATCTAATATGCACAGCTCATTGGGGACCAGCTTCTTTTGGGTAGTGGCTGCTGCAGGAGTGGGGCACACAGTGGGTGACCCCCCCGGGGTTCCTGCTCCTCCCCCCACCCAGCCCCGAGGACTGATCACCTAGCTCAGGGAGTGAGCTTTGTCCTTACCCTGCTGTGCCCTCCCCCCGGAAACATTGACTTTTCTTGGGGAACAAAGTCTTCCATGTTGAGGGCACTTAGGACATTGATGCCTGTGCTTTGAGGTGTAAGAATTCCTTTTTCTTTGGCAGACCCCTCAGCATGACCGGGCAGTGGCCAGAGCTGATGGCCTGCTGTTTGCAGAGATGTGCTCCGGGCAGCAGGGATATACTGGAGTCTGGTGACAGCAGCCACGTGCTGTTTCCACCTCCTAGAACTCCAAGCAGCTAACCCCTGGGTCTGTCCCCTATTGGGCCAGCTGAGGAGCCTTGAGAAGTCAGGGACAAATAGAGAGACCTTGCCAAATCTTTTTTTTTTTTTTTTTAATCCTCATCCGAGGACATTTTTCCATTTTTTGTACAGACAGAGTGGGAGGGAGAGAGAGGAAGAGAGAGAGAGGGAAACATCGATGTGAAAGGGACGCATCGAGTGGCTGCCACCCGCACGACCAACCAGGGCCGGGGACAAACTGCAACCGAGGTACATGCCCTTAGCAGGAACCGAACCCGGGTCTCTCTGGACCGCAGGCGGACGCTCTAACTGCTGAGCCAAACCGGCCAGCGCGAGACCTTGCCAAATCTTAATGCCCTTCCCTGCCCCGCAGAACACCGAGATTCATAACATCTCACTCTTGGAAAAGGGCTATCTGTGCGGTCTGGTAAGAGACAGCGATAAAGGGGAAATTAAATGAGCAACTCTGTGTGTGCTTCTAATCCATTAATGTGTCGTTACCTCCACAACCTGTTCACTTAAACTGGCCACCTACTTGAGTGGTTTCCCAAAAACAGCAGTGCTCTGCCACATTTCACACGTTATGACAAAAGTGAATGAACGTCGACGAAGCCTGGGCGACAGGGCTCTGGATGGGCGGTGTTCTTAGCCTTCTACCCGGCCAGAGATGCTCATCCCTCTGTCAACACACTCGTGTCCCCCCCACCTCCCAGAATTAGTCAAATACAGCCCTGGCCGGTTTGGCTCAGCGGTGGAGCGTCAGTCCGCGGACCAATGGGTTGTGGGTTTGATTCCGGCCAAGGGCACGTAACTCAGTTGTGGTTCGTACCTGGCCCTGGTCAGGGTAGTGCGGGAGGCAACCAGTCGATGTGTCTCTCTCACATCGAGGTTTCTCTCTCTCTCTCTCTCTCTCCCTCCTTCCCTCAGATGGAGATAAATAGAAAAATATCCTCAGGTGAGGATTAAAAAAGAGTTAGTCAAATACAATCACACACACACACACACACACACACACACACACACACGAGGTGGCCTCTCCAACCTCTTCACATAATGGGAAGATAGAACTGTCTTCTGGGAAAACATCACAAAGAAACTGTCCTTGGTAATGAGGACAGGGTCCCAGGGATGGCAGCTAACCACTACTGTGCGGCTGCTCAGGGCACCTGCCCGTGAGACCAGCCCTGGCCACACACCAAATAAGCACAACTGGCCTGTCACAACAAGCGCACTCTGCTTTTCACAGACGGCAAGCAGAGGCTCAAGGAGGGCCTGGGATGCAGGTACGAAGGGGTTGAAGAGGTCCGAATGGAGAAAAGTGGTGGGGGGTCCTGAGTCATCGCGGGAAACACCCCAGGACCGCAGCAGGCCCCCAGAATCACACTGTGAGCGCTGATTTAGTTTCAGGAAAACACTATCATTTGTCCCATTAAATTAATGTTGTTAATTTGAAGTTCATTGGTTTTGCAGTTTGTTTTTATTTCATGTATAAATTTGTTTTAGCTTTATGGTTGTAAAAGAACTCTATGCATAACGAACATGTACCAATTTTATGTTTGTACATATTTAACTAACGTTATACTAAATGTAAATTAAGGCAACAGAGAGAAACCACATTTCCCCTTTAAGTGGGGCCTGCACATTACTCAGGGAGGGAAATGCACCTCTTGTCCCCAAGGTGAAAGCCACAGGGGATGCCCAGGGGAGGAAGTGGGGGAAGGAGGCAGAGGGAGGGAAGGCAGGGGGCTTCTCCAACCCCCTGGCCGTCTACAGGCTGCAACTGCAGGGCCCCGAAGGTCTGTCTGGCCCTGGCTCCCCTCCTGGCCGCTGCTCCATACTCCTTTGCCTTGGCCTAGGGGGCCCTCAGCCTTGTGATGAGATCCTCAGAGAGTGGCCCTGGCCCAAAGGCAGGGAAGGGGACCTTAGCCCAGGGGCTTAAGGCCATGGTGTGGGGAGCAGTTATGACCCTTCAAGGATGTGTTGCTAGCTGACCGCGACAGGTGCCTTGGGGCAAGGCTCCGCCCCCCCCCCACCCCCCTTTACCTCAGCCTCAGTTCCTATTCTCATGACAGGAGCATGTTTGAAACCAGCAGTCAGCATCTTGCTGCTCTGTGCATACACTTGACTGGCAATTTCACACCGAGCTGCATTTCCGACAGAAATGCGTCAAAGGCTCTCACAAGAATGTTCACAGGAGCATTTGTAATTGCCCTGGGCTGGAGGCAGCCCAGGTACAGCAACTGTGGCGTATTCTCGCAGAGGGATATTACATACCACTGAAAGGAACACCCTTCTGCTGTAGATGAAGTTACAGCAGATGAATCTCACAAACAATTCTGAGGAAGCAGCCAGATAAAATAAAGTCACACTATATGATTCCATTGATATAAAACTTAAAACAGTTGCTCTGGCTGGTTTGGCTCAGCATTGGAGCATCGGCCTGCGGTCCAGAGAGACCCGGGTTCGGTTCCCGCTAAGGGCACGTGCCTCGGTTGCAGTTTGTCCCCGGACCTGGTTGGGTTGTGCGGGTGGCAACCACTCGATGTGTCCCTTTCACATCGATATTTCTCTCTCTCTCTCTTCTTCTCTCTCCCACTCTATCTGAACAAGAAGTAGAAAAATGTCCTTGGGTGAGGATAATAAAAACAACCTCAAAATGGGCAAAAGGGCTCTATGATATCAGAAAGGCAGGGCAAAGCAAGGAGGGAGGCGGGTGTCTGGGTGCCGTAATGCTCTCTTTGTTCATCAGGATAGTGGTTGCACAGTGGTACACATGCCTGCTTCACTGAAGAGTATACTTAGGATGTGTGCAATTCCTGTGTATAGTATGTGTCAGTCACATGAAAAATTACAGGCACATTATAATTAAAAACATAGGGCTATACAGTAAGTATTATCTATAAAGAGAAGAAATATGTTGTGACTCCCCGTCAGCTCCCACCCACCTTCCCATGGGAAGGGTCTGAGGAGACCCTGCATGGAGGCCAGGGCCTCTCCTAGGCCCGACTTGCCCCGTGCAATGAACCCCAGTGTTCTGAGTGAGCAGCCCATGAACGCAGCTGTCTTGCTGGGGGACTCCGGGGGCCCTGGTTTTTCTCTCCCACACCACGATTTGAGTGCAGCCCTGTTCTGAACAGTTCCTGGGGGTTTGTGCCAAGGACCCTCAGTGCTATTCTGAAGAAAAAGATGGACACAGGCAGTCTGGGTTGGGCAGGGACCCCTTTGTGAAGGTGCCCATGTGATAAGGGACTTTGTAATCCTCTACCCTTCCCTGTGACCGGAGCTGTGTATCCTGTGCACTCAGTCCCGTGGCTTGGACCACATGGCCCTCCGCAGGGGCGGGAAGCACACCTACTTCACCGATGGGAAGGCTATTCCCACGGGACTGAGGAGATTTGCACGGGCACCTCCAAGGGCATCCCCAGCTGATCAGAGGTGACCTGGTCACACGGCCTCTTCCAAGTGCTGCTGGGCTGATGCAATTAGTCCAGTGATGTTCAGAAGCATCAAGAGGTCCCACAACCACCAGCTAGAAAGTACCAGTCCAAAGGAAGGCCAGGTGCCACACCCTGTCCAAAGGCCCGCCCCCAGAGCTCCTGGGCCCGCCGTGGCATGGATGATCAGAGCTAAAGGGATCTTGTAAGACCCGGTGTGACTCTTGCAGTGGCCCCCCGCCTCTGCTCACCAGGACCTCAGCCGCAGTCCTGCTCTTACTCCCACACTTCACCTGCCTGCCAGCCGCACGGACAGCCTCTCCATGCTCAGATGTTCTAGAAGGGCTCTGCCTCTGCTAGAACTTTCTTTCCCATGTTCTGTCAAGGCTAACACTGCAGTGTGCTTCCTGCCCTGTCATGACTCGGACATGTTTTAATGACAACTTTCGCCCTGTTTGCTGCCTGCCCTAGAAGGTCATCCCAGCAGAGGTGGCAGTAGGAGCCCTTGGGGAAGATCAGAGGCGTGAGGAAGTTCTTGGCGAAAGACTGGGCACCAGGTGCAGGGCTCAGAGGGACATGGTGGAGGGAATGGCCCTCCCTGTATGTCTGCAGGTCACACTCACCTGGAAACCTCCAGCCACCCCAAACAGCTGGGCAGGGACATTTCTGTGCTTCAGACCCAGGACATCAGGGAGGGAAGGGGCCTTGAAGACCATCTGGTCCCCTGCTCCTCCTATGGATGACTGAACCAAGGGCGTGTCAGGTATCCAGGGCAGTGACAGACCCCAGGGTCCCAGACAGAAGCAGGGTGCTGGGCACCATTTCACCCCCGTCTCACCCCCGGGCCTCGGGAGGCCCCAGGCCCCCCCCCCTCATACTGTGCAGCTGGACTTCTAGTACCCTAGGCTGCAGGCAGCACTGGGGTCCCAGAAGCCTGGTGAGGAGGTGCGGGCTGAGCCAGGCTGGCCACTGCACACATCCCTGAGGAAGTTCAGGGGCCCCTCAAAGGGACCCAAGGGAATGTGAGAAGGTGGTGACAGAGTGGGGGTCACAGAGCGTAGGAGCGGTTGGGGATGAGGGTGGCAGAGGGGTAGCAGGCATCTGTGGGGGCCCAGACAGCACATGGCAGACATCCCACATCAACTCCCTGCCAGGGTCATCCTCCTCGGGAACTAGGGTGCCTTCCCAACATTCATGTCCACCAGAACCTCAGAACAGGGCCTTACTTGAAAATGTAGTCTCTGCAGATGTAATTATAAGGACATGGCGATGAAACCATCCTGGATTTAGGGTGGGCTCTAACTCCAGTGACTGGTGTCCTTATAAGGAGAGGTCACAGACGGACAAAGAAAAGCGCATGTGGAGACAGAGCAGAGCCTGGAGTTACAGTGCTACAATCCAAGGGAGCTGGGAGCTACCAGAAGCTGGAAGAGGCGAGGAGGGTCCTCCCTAGAGCCTGCAGAGGGGGCACGGCCCTGCCAACACCTCGTTTTCTCACTTCTGGCTTCCTGAAGAGTGAGAAATGTGTTGTTTCGAGCCACCTTGCAGCAACTGATCTGGCAGTCCTGGGACCCTCATACAGGGCCCTTTTTTGAGTTCAGGGGCAAATCGACCCACAGCACCCCCAGGTCAGCATTTGGCCACCGCTCTGACCTTAGCAATCACTTTAGTGCCCCTGGCCCCCGGCGGCCACATTTACTTCAGAGGGCTCAGGTGGGAAGTGACCGGCGGGCATGGGGAGCACAGGAAGGAGACCTTGAGATCCCTAGTCCCAGGCTTCGTCCCGCCCGCTCTTTCCAGCCACGTGGCTCTGAGCTCTCTGCCTGGGAGCCAGGCATGAGTATTCATGAGCCAAGTTACTGAAAACATTTCAAACTCCCAGCCACAGTCCAGGCCACTCTGGAGGGGGACTGGGCCAGGTGGGTGCAAATGAGGCATGAAAGTGCTCCCCCACCTGCTCTGGAAACTTGAAATGTGGCTGCACAAGCTCCCAGCCCTGAAGGAGGCTCAAGACTCTGCCCACCAGCGGGAGGCTCCCCCATGGCAGGACCTCGGCTGCCTGGTCTTGCAGGGCCCAGCACAGAGCCTGGCACCCCACACCCCCAAACCAGGGATCTTAATAAGCAGCTGGCCTCTGTACACAGAGTACAACCCACTCTGCCCCTTTGCGCCCCCTCCTCCCCCCACGGCTTCCCTTTACCCCCCCTCCCGCCACCCTGCTGCCTTGGGTTTCTGGAACCAGCCTCGCACGCACCAGCTGTGTCCTTTGCCTGGACTGACAGCTGGCTCTGTCTCATCTTTATATTGTCCCTCAGGGGGCGCCCCACTCTGTGACTACCCAACCTAGAGTGGACACCCACTGTCTTCTGACTCTCCCCAAAGACAATAAGCTCTCCGAGAGCAGGAGCCACGTCTAGTTTTGTTCACCATGGGATCCCAGGGCCCGTCTAGTGCCTGGCACATTGGGACACACTGGGAAGTGCTGGCGGGTGAGCAGCGAGGCTGGCACACTGGTTCCCTGGTCTGGAACACCCCTGGGGTCCTCTGAGTGGGGGGCAGTTGCTACCTCTTCCACCAGCCCCACCTCCAGAGCCCTAAGCCAGCTAGCTCCCCCTTTGACTGGGGTTTGTGATCTGGTGGTTATGAGTCCAAAGTCCCCCAAAGACCCCTGCTGACTATTGCCTGGAACCTTCTTTCTAGGAAAATGCCCCCAGATAGGTTGATTTAAGAGGCCAAGAATGGTAGTAATGAAGCTAATCTTCCTGAGCATCCTGCCTTGCACTTGCTAAGCCCTTTACACACACTATTCCTTCCGCCCTCAGAAGGACCCTATGAAGCAGGTGCTCTTATGACTCCTATAGTACAGATGAGAAAACTGAGGCCGCAGAAGCCTCAGCTCTGCAGGACTACCCAGCTGAGCTCCCTGAGCTCCTGCTGCAGCCCTGATCCGGGTTCTCCTTGCTTTGAGCTAACTGGAACACAGGACGAAAGTGGAAGAGCATGATGGGACTGGAGGCTGCAGGAACGTGGAGGCGGGGGCAGGGGGGACGTATTGTCTCATTAGCTGCCAGTTGAGGGTCTGCATTGGGCCAGGGCCCCTTATCCTGGTATTTGGCTCTTCCAGAGCATGGCTGGGTCTCCAGGGAGCAGGCCAGAGGCAGTGTGGCCAGGGGATTTGATCAGGACTCCTGGGCAGAGCAGCAGTGGCCAGGATTTCACTACATGGCTGGCCAACCTGGGTCTGGCTTTCAGACTGCAGGCCAGGCCAGAGCCTGGTCTATAAGGTGCGGGGAGCTGGTCAGGATTGCTGGTGCATGCTTTCCCCTGCAGCATGAACTCACGGAGCACACGCTATGTGCCAGGCCCTGGTAGGCTTTGGGGAACGGGAGCCAAGTAAGTGCAGGAGGAAGCTGAGGAGAGACCTGGGCAGGGCAGACATGCTTGGTGGGTCATCTGCTGTGTCCTCAGAGGGTCCCCTGCACAGGGGACACTTGAACTGAGTCTGAAAAGAATTTGACCAGAGGATGGGTGGGGCCTGGGGAGGGGCTCCAAGCAGAGTGGGTGCCCTGCTGTGATTCAGATGGGCAGAGGCAGGAGCACCAAACCATTTGCTGAGGAAGTGGTGGGATTTTCTTAAACATGTGGGGCCCGAGAAGCATCACCCAGTGCGTCCTGTGTGTCCTGGGTAGGGGAGCTGTGGCCATTTGGGGGAGAAGCTGTCCATTCTGGTTTCCTACTAGCTCAAGGTTGCATTGTCAAGTTCCAATTAACATTCATGGTATAATTGAAATATATAATTGGAAAATTCTAAATGCATTTTAATCCCGTTAATTAACAAGAGGATTGTTTTCTTCCCATATAACTCTTCTTGTGAGATGAAGCTAGGAGCTCAGTAGTGATTTCTGAAGGTGGAAGTCAGGCCTCTGTCCTAGAAGATGTCCCTTCTTCATGCCCGCAGACTAGGGCTGTCCCCAGGGTCCCCTCCGCAGACACCTGAGTCACTTTGCCCGTGGGTGCAGCCTGCTGATTCTGCCTGGTAAGTGGGACCTGCCCTTGACCCTCGCCTGGGTTCTGTGCCCTTAAACTAGGGGTTTGTCACACTTGCTCTTGTCCTCTGAGCCCCTGGATCCCACTCCTGAAGGGCCTGCACTGACCTTGTCGCCACAAGGAACCAACAGCCCCTTCACCAGGAAGATAATTTTCTCTACACAAACACGCAGTCTTGCAAAGCTCATCTGACATTTACTTCTTCTCAAAGAGACAGCAGTTGACACTCCTCAAGTTCTGAGAAGTAGTCTGGAAGCAGAGAGGCACAGAACGCCTGTAGCACAGGCTGGGGCCTGGGTGGGAGGAGGCGCACCCCATCGAAACATTTGCTTTCTCACAAGGTCACAGCAAAACCTGCCTCCGAGGGTGCTCAACAATGACAGATTCAGGGGTGGGGCTTGAGGATCCCAAACCATCTGTCTCCTAGAGGTGTGTTGCAGGAGCCCTGGGGCCCTGAGCCCAGCGTGTGGGTCGCCTGTGTGTGTGTGGGGGGGATCTCTTCACGACTCTGAAAGGGCCACGCGGTGCCTTGAGGATTCAGCTCCGAACGGGCCCTCAGCTTTCCAGATGGGGCGGTGATTTGGGCCCTGTCTTGGAAAGCTGCAGACATTGGGAATGATACATAAACAAAACGAGTCACTGAGGTGCCACTTGTGAGAATTCTACTTCGAGGTCTGGATTTAGGACACCTGTCCTCAATGTCTCTCTCACCCTCTTGCTCATACCAAATAATGTCAGACACCTGGTGGCTTTCCTCCCCATACAGACCCCTGGCAGCAGATCACCAGACAAGCAAATTCTGGGTGTTGCTTGGGGTGGGGGGCGGGGTGAGAGCAGGCGTGGAGGTTGCAGAGGGAGCTGGTGGATGCTCACGAACACGGCGGGGTGCTGGCTCACGGCAGCGCCTGAGCACGAGGCTACACGGGGAGGGAGCGGGCGTCACAGGCCTGGGCTGCCGGTGCTGGCCCTGCCTACCCCGCCCCCGCCCCCCCTGGGAAAGACCATTTGCACACCTGAACTCCAAGCAGATCCGAAGGAGCAAACCGCACACATCCATGCCGCCATGTCAGACTGCTGCCAATCAGTGTTGTTTCTTTAATTAGAATTGAGTCACGTCATTAAAAACACTATCTTTCTATTGTTGAAGTGTGACATTCCTTCTGGATCCTGAGGCCTGTGTCCCTGGGGGACGGAGGAGGGTAGTGGGCTGCAGTGAGCCGGACACACTTCCCTTCAGCCTCTGCCCCGAGGCCCCTGCAGATGTGGGTAGCAGCCCTCTGATTCAGCACCCCACCCTGGCCTCCTTCCCCTGCACCCTCCCATTGTCCTCTTCCTCCTCCTCCCCCACCTGCGCAGACACAGCACCTGGCACAGCTCTGCCCAGCATGTGTGGCACTGTAACCGCTCTGGGCCCTGACTCTGCTTTTTCTTAAATGCTTGGCCAACCCTCTTGGACAAGACCCAGGCCTCTGGGACCTGGACAGTCCCCCACCTGCCAATCTCCTTCCCACTTCCTGCTTCAAAATGGTTAATAAACTAACACTCGAAAATCTGAGAGGCTGTCTGGCGTCAGATGCTGAGGAGACAGGTGAATCAGGCATAGTCCCTGACCTCCTCGGACAAATTAGCTTTTTTTGGGGGGGGGAGGGGATGCCAAGGGGAATGCAAACAAAGCCATGGGAAGAGACAGGCAAGGCAGGGTGTCAGGGCTGGCAGGGCGTAAGACCTAAGGCGCAGGCAGACGCATTCAGACTCAGTGAGGCAGGAAATGGGGAGCTATCAAAGGCTCTGGAGTGGGTGCGTGCAAGGCAATGGGTGATGTGCTGGGAGCCCTGCCAGGCAGCCCTGAGGGTGGTCAGAGCATGGCCCCGAGTCAGCGTTGGCCTGCTGCCCTGCTGTGCCTGGCCAGCTCACAAGGGACAGGGAGGGCTGCACAGGTTCGCTTGCTTTCCTGTTACGAACAGGCAGAGCTCTGTTTGAGAGAAGAAAGAGAAGGCACAAAATATTTATGAACAACAGAGAGGGGAGAGAAGACAAAGGAAAGTCCTGGTGGAGCTGGAACTGCTAAACCCTGTGACAGCAACCCTAGCTCCGTCCGCACAGCGCCTCGGCAGGAGGAGAACGAGCCGGCCTGCCTGGGACCCCAGCCTTTCCCCGAAGGCTGCCTCTTCTACACGCTGGGAGTCAGAACAGGCTCTGCCGCACGGGCCCTGCGAGGACCCAGCACGTGACAAGGACTGAGCACTGTGCCCGGCTCACGGTAAACACCTGCTGCTGGTCGTGCTATCCGAGAGGGACGACAGACCCTGCCCCTTCGGGGGGCCGTCCCGGATCTCCACATTCGCGGTGTCTAAACACGTGCGTCGAGGCCTGTTTTCTTTAGAGATCTCATTTTAATACGTATCCACCCACTGCAAGTTAATCACCTTTTTGGTCTGACAGAAATGTTCTTTCTCACTCACAGGCTATGGTTCAAAAGGGCTTTATAATTTTTTTTTAATTAAAAAAAATTCAGCCAGAGAAGCTGTTGTATGAGGTGGGGAGGCACAGCCAGGTGAGTTATAGGTGTGGGGGTGGGACGGGCGCTGGCCTCGCGAGCACGTGGCTGCCTGGAGCCTGGAGGTCGCCGCTCGCGGCCACGCACCTCCAGTCAAGGACGGGCCAGAGGGGCACGGGGAGGACGGGCCGGTTGCTGCGGGCCTCCGGGCTGCTTTGTGAAAGCGATTTGGTTCTCTTTATTTAATTTTATTTTTTTGGTTAATCCTCACCGGAGGATATTTTTTCCATTGATTTTTTTTTAGAGATCGTGGAAGGGAGGGAGGGACGGAAAGAGAGAGAGAGAGAGACATCGATGTGAGAGAGACCCACTGATTGCTTGCCTCCCGCACACGCCCCCATCAGGGAAGGAAGCTGCAATGTGCCCTTGACTGGGAATGGAGCTCAGACCCTTCAGGGAGTGGGCTGACTCCACCTGCTGAGCCACACGGCCAGGGCTGGTTCTTTGTTTTTACTCAAGTGTCTGTGAGAGTCTGGAAGTCATAAGAGACACTGATCACCTTGATGCTGCCCACAGACCACGTTTCTCCTCTGGGTGTGAGTGGAACTTTTTTTTTTTAATCCTCACCCGAGGATATTTTTCCATTTATCTTTAGATAGAGTGGGAGGGAGGGCGGGGAGAGAAACATCAATGTGAGACACATCGATTGGCTGCCTGCCGCATGACCCTGAGCAGGGCCAGGGACTGAACTGCAACCGAGGTACGTGCCCTTGACCGGAATCAAACCTGCAACTCTTTGGTTCAAGGGCCGACACTCTAACTGCTGAGCTAAACCGGCCAGGGTGAGCGGAGCATTTTTAATCCCATAAAAGGAAAACCTAATTGGAGAAGTATTGATTTTAAATTTCTTTCCATCTCTTCCAATTAAAAACAGTCCGTTGAGCCGGCGGCCCCTGCTTCGCTGAGGGGAGTGGATGGAGACCACATCTGGACAAACACAGGCCGGCACCAGCGTTTCTCGGCCACAGTCCTCGGCTTCACGTGCGTCAGGGCTTCACAGGAGGGGAGCACTGAGGCGGGAGTCGATGAGTGACAGCCACAGGCACCCTGGTGAAACTGGCATTGGTTTGGGGACATTTCCCAGGCTCTGGCCTCCGATGGGCAGCCTTTGAATCATTTCCTTTCTGAGATGCAGGCCTGGGAGTCCCACCCAGCTCAGCCCTGGCCCGACTTCTCCTCTGCCCAGAGGTTCGGATGGCTGTCCCTGGCCTGGCATTCGAGGCCCATATGCTCTGGCGGACCTCACCGCTATGGCTTCCACTGTCCCCTACTGCCTGTGTCCTGCGCTCTGGGATACAGTAGGCCCCATTTCCTGAATGTACCCTATGCCCTCCAGGCTCCATGTATTTGCACAGTGTTCTGTCTGCCATTTACTTTAACCACACAAATCCTTCTGGACACCATGCAAATGCCAAATGCCACTCCCCCCAGGAACCCCCCCTGACTGCCATATTACAGGCTGAGTCTCCCCTACCCGCCCTCTCCCCGGGAAGCAGAACTGTGTGGCAGAAAAGCCATGTATCTTAGAACTGGACTTGCCTGGGTTTAAACCCACCTCTGCTATTTTCTGACCTTATTCACCTCATCTGTAAAATGGGGTTAACAATACTACCTGTCTGAAGACTGAACAACATAAAATATATAAGCTATTTAGCACAGTGTGTGGCACAGAGTAATGGCTCAGTAAACAAGAGTTATTGCCCTTTAAAAAATATCATTGGTCCAGCTGGTGTAGCTCAGTGGCTGAGCATCGACCCATGCAGTAAGAGGTCGCCAGTTTGATTCCCGGTCAGGACACATGCCCAGGTTGTGGGCCTGATCCCCAGTGGGGGGCGTGCAGGAGGCAGCCAATCGATGTTCTCTCTCATCGATGTTTCTCTCTCTCTCTCCCTCTCATTTCCTCTCTCTAAAAATCAGTGAAGGAAAATGTATATATCATTGACTTATTTTCAGTATTCCAGCTTTACCTCTTACTGGCAGGGTAGCCCCGAGAACAGTGACTTAACCTCTCCGAGATGAGGCCTGGTGGAGTCTGGGGACCTTAGACGAGAGTTTTGGGGATGGGCACAGCCAGGGAGAGGCGCTGTCTGTCCCTCCCAGGGCCGATCTGGGTCAGCCTGGGCCCCACTCCGGGCCCCACTCCTGGTCTCTCACTGTACTGACGTCCAAGGTGATGGGCTGCTCATATGGAAACAGTGTCACATCCGTGTTCACAAGACCCACACAGAACCTGCCCAGCCACCAGTGCCTTAAAACTCGTCACAGCCCGCACTCCTCAGAGCCCTCGTGGGAAACTCATCAAAACAGAGCACCAGGTTTTTTTTCAATCCTCAGCCAAGGATATTTTTCCATTTATCTTCAGACAGAGTGGGAGGGGGGCAGAGAGAGAGAAAAACATCAACGTGAGAGAGACTCATCGATTGGTTGCCTTTTGCACAACTACGACGAGGGCCTGGGATGAACCGCAACCAACTGAAGCAACTGAGGTTCGTGCCCTTGGCTGGAATCAAACCCGCGACTCTTTGGTCTGTGGGTCGATGCCCTAACCACTGAGCCAAAACGGCCAGGGTGAGCACCATGTTTTAACTAGTCCCCCACCCACCCCGTTGGCCCTGGACACTGGGACAGCACTGTCTTGGGGGGCACTGTTCTTGAAGAGCTGAGGTGCACTCAAGACCTGGGGGTAACTGTGAGGACTGTGACCCAGCTCTACTGACCTACCCAAGTGGCAGCCTCTGTCAGGACAGCTGGACAGCACTGAAGAGGACATCTGGGGACTGAGGGACATTCCACCTCTCTGGGTCTCATGCCACCTTGCTCATTGTTCCTGGGTCAAATGACCAGCGTCCTGCCCTCCTTTCAGAGACATGTCAGAGGGCCTGTCAGCAGCTGCCCTCTATACCCCCGAGGGGTGTGGTGAAGGCCTGCGCTCTGGGAAGCACAGTGGGGCCAGTAAGGGGCCCTTGGGTCAAAGGAGACCAGGTTCTGCCCTCTGTGATGGGTCATTCCTCAGGAACAAGGTCAGCTCAGTGGCACTGGCCTCCCAGCCACTCTGTCAACATTTTGATGATGCCAGAAACCCAGGTTCCTTTCTGCCCAGAGGGTAAGAGCAACCCTGCCACCCAGGGGCTGGGGTAACAGTGGGACCCTGGAGGCTGCTAGGTGTGAAGCCCAGGGCAGAGCAGGGCAGGGCTGGAGGTCGCATGTCTCAGCCTGGCTGGGAGGCCCACTTCTGACTGTCCCACCACTGGTCCAACTGCAGTCCTGCACTGTGCGGACTAGGAACACTAGAAGGTACTTAGTTAACACCGAATAAATGTTGAGTCTCGAACCCTCTCTCCTAATCCCTCCTCTGAAGCTTTCTGTCACCTTGGGGTAGAGCCTCTCCCTTCTGTCCACCCATTCTTAAAGCCCAGCGGGAGCCATATCCCCCCAGGACGCCTGCCAGCCTTCACGATATTCCACAGCACGACATTCGGACCTCGTACTCAGCACGCCCAGCATGCTTGGCCTCCTGCCCACGCGCCTCCTCTCCCTACACGGGCCACTGCTTCCTCTCCCTCCCGAACCAGCGGCTGGGCCTGGCTCCCTTCCCTGGAATCTCTGCTGGAAAAAACCCTCCAAGACAGTGTTTTTGAGCCCAGGAATGAGTGAGAGGCCACGGGGGTGGCAGGGCAGGTGTCCTGTAGTTGGGGGCTGCTGTCTCCCAGCTCGCGCGATTCCTGGACTGTCCGGCAGCCTCTCCTGGCACGGACGTGGCTTCAAGCCTGTTGTTCTGCCTCCAGAGCTGCCCGAAGCTCTGCCCCAGCCCTTGGCTAGTAACACAGCGTGACGGCTCCACGGCGCAGCGAGGGAGGGGCAGTCCACCTTGCACAGCCTGGCGCAGTTATTTATCTCCACTTTCCTTGGCCATCAGTTCACTTGATGAGAAACAAAAATGGAGCAATGGCTGCTGAAACAAAAAGAATTTTGTCTCAATTGCATTTATATTCAATGGTTGAAATAAATTCCAGGGCTTCCGGAGCGTGCCAGGCGCGGAGCCTGCGGATCGGGGTGCTGCTGCCTTCCACCTCCAGGAGAACGGCAGGGATGAAACACGAGGCCTCGGAGCACATCTTCAGTCTGTTAGCAACAGTGCCGGCAATGCGCCGGGAGGGACGCGTCCTCAGGTTGCGTGTGCCCCTTGCGAGGTGGCTTGGGAACAAATGATCAAATAACGCAGCCCAGAATTGGAGGGGAGTAAACGCATGAGATGGGGTTTATCTCTGCCTGTGCCAGGCGGGATGCAGGTGAGACCATCTGTGCTCCAGGTGAACAGAAGATTCAGAGCCGCGCCAAACGGGACACATGCAGCTCAGCACCCCTCCTGCGCCGGCACCCAACCAGCTGGCTCCACGGCGCTGGAGACAGAGCACCCGCGAGGCCATCGGGAGGCCTGCCAGCCTCCTCCATGAAACCGGAGCCTCAGGCCCGAGTCCTTCTCTTAGTCCAGCATCTGCTTCCTGCCAGTCAGCAGCCCCTGGGGAGGTGGGCCCCTGGGGAGGTGGGAGACATCTGTGGATCTTGACATGGATGTCGGAAGCCCCTGAGTTTTAACTGTGGACACTGCAGCTGGGCCTTGGCCATGGGCCCACTGGGGTGAGGCAGAGCAGGGGCCACAGGATGGACACAGCCCTCCCTGGAGCACCCATAGATGGTTCTGAGAACCCGTCTGGCCTCCACTCAGGGACCGTGGCATCACATGGACATGGGTGGGCCAGGAGACAGGTGCTCATGGCTTCAGATGCCTGCCCTTCACCGGTGTGGTCTCTTGCTTGCGTCTGGTAAATCCACCCACGGACTCCGTTTTCTGCAAGCCAACCCCGCGGGACCCCACTGAAATGCCAAGGCCCTGGCTGGGTGGCTGGCTAGCCTGTCAGCAGGTAGTGGTCCAGGGTCAGCAGGGGCTTCTCACTCCGGTGCAATGTGTCCCAGGCAGCAGTCTCTCCGTGGGGCCCTCAGTCGCCCCCTCCCGCTCCCTCTGCAGACATGCAGCTTCTCAAAGACTCTCCCACCCACTCTGAGGCCCTTGGCAGTCTGATCACAAGTAAATTATGTATGCCGGTGAGATAGGACGTACAGGAGAGATGGGCTATGGGGCGGATGGGGAGTGCGGTCACACTAAGTGTGCGTGTGGTGCCTAAAAGTAATGACCAAGGCGACAAGGAGGAGGGGTGCCGAACGCCTGTGGCTGGAAACCTGGTGTCCGGGCTGTGGGTGGGAAAGCCCCCCGAGCAGTGTACAGCGAGGAGAGAAGCATTCTCAGCCCCAGGCCAGCCCTGCCGTGCTGTGACGTGCTGGAACATGGCCACGCGTCTGTCCACTGCTTTTGCGCTGCAGTGACAGGCTCAGTCATTGTGACAGGGGCCCAGAGGCCGCACGGCGCTCACACCTGAAGCGTTTGCCACCCAGCCGTCCATAGAAAACGTTCAAGAGGCTGGCAGAGCAGAGGGGCTCACTGCAAAGGACTTGGAGAAGCAGTGGCCAAAGAGGTGGATGGTGAATGAGTGTCTCAAGGACAGAGAACCTCAGCCGTGGGCTCAGAGTTCAAATCTGATGAAGACTGAGGTGGGGCCATTGGACACGCCAACTGTAGGTCACGAGTGACCTTTGTTGGTCTCCATTTCCTCCCTGTATGAGCATGTGGTGGAGGTGGTGAGGGAGGAGGACAGGCCACAGAGGGAAGAGCCAGGAGGCAGGGGCAAGGCCATAGAGTTGATGAGAAGAGACCACCCCTCTCAGGCGCTTGGCTGTTTCCGGAGGAGGGGGCTGCCAGGTGTATGGCATATGCAGGGTGTCTGGGGCAACCGGCACACCCTCTGTGTCGGACTCAAGGCTTGAAAACTTTTCAGAAATATCAGTCTGCTTTTCTACCTTGGTTACGATTGTCCAGCCAACCTCACGGTCTCGGCCTTGCCAGGCTGAGTCTCCACCCAGGCCTGCAGGCCTGCAGCTGGGGTGCAGGAGTAGAAAGCAGCAGCCCAGGGCTGGACCTCACTGGTCCTCCTGCCCTGGTCCTGGCCCTTGCCTGGGTCAACCCACTGATTCTTTCCCCGTTTTGTACCCCTTTTCCCCACCAGAGTCCAGAACACGAGCCTACCTGGTTAAGGCTTTGCTGTGCAGGCTTTTCTGACCCGTGGCTTCCAGCCTCCCTCCGGGGTTACGCTGGCCTCTGGGTTCTGTGTGGCCCCAGAGCTCAGCCCACCAGGTCTGGCCTCAGGTCCTCTGCCTCTAGGCACTTCCCTCCCTGCACCCCGCAGATGGGCGCTGGGTCTCCACCCCACCTGGCACAGCCTGAGCCCGGGCCCCCGCTCCAGGAGGGGTCATGCAGCCGCCAGCCTCCCAGAGAGTGCCACGGTGATTCATCACAGCGGTGCTTCAGCCCGGGCCAGCCCGTGACTAAAAAGAGAGTGTGATGTTAAGTAGCCAACTCATCACTGGAAACTCTCACGTTTCCTGAGATGAGATGATTCCCATTAACCAAACACCTTCATTTTCCGAAAATCCATGTTCACAGCTTGCTCTGTGGATCCTGCCCCACAAGATGATTTATATTGTATTACAAGGTGAAAGAGACCAAAAAAAAAACCCCAACCCTTACTAGGAACAAAAAAGCCCACTGATTCTTTACAGCAACTCGCCGGGCATTTGATTTAAAGGGACATTGTCATCTGTAATGTTTTCATCCGGAGGAATTAGAGCGCGCCACCAGGATAATTCACGAGCTCCTGATTTACGGGGCAGCCTCCGTGGTCTGGCTTCACTGTATTTCCCTTTTTATGGTTCCAGAGAGTGTTTTTCCGAGAGATAATAGTGGTGGGTGATATTTTTCCTTTGTCATGTGGAGGCCCAAGAAGAAAATTAAAACAGGCCCCTTTGTCCTCGCTCTCGGAGGCCAGGCTGTGGATCCAGGAGGACTGTCATGGGACACACGCTGCCGGTCCATCTTCCCAAGGCCTGACGCGTCCCCCTTGTGGAGACAGGGCCGCAGGCAGCCGTCCTGGCCCCGCCGGAAGCCTCAGAATGACCTTTCACTGTTCAGCTCCTTCATTCCCCCGACTCCCACCCCAGCCCACGACCACAAGGTATCATCCACTTTGTGGCTCCTTTCTGCTCCCACGGCTGCCTCCACATAGGGTCTCCATCACCTCCCGAGTCCTCCAGCCTGCACTCTGCTGTGGGTGTCTCCAGCTCCAGCTGGCTCTGGTCATGTCCCTCCTTGCTTCCCTGCTCTCCCTGACTTCCTTGACAAGCCCAAACCCTGTGGTCTGGATCTGGGGGCCTGTGACAGAGACTGTTTTGTGTTCACCGAATTGGCTTCCTTTCCTCCCTGTGGACCTAGCGAGACTACATTTCCCAGCTGCCCCTGCTGTTGGGTGCGGCCATGTGACTGAGTTCTGGCCAATGGAATGTGTCAGAAGGGATGTGCACAAGTTCTTGTTGGGTTCCCCCCAAAATCTATAAGATCTTGCACTCTATCTATATACTGGCCCCATGCAGGACATTCGGCAAAGGAATCTGGCTCTGTGAGATGGTAGAACCACCAAAATGAAGATGCCTGGGTCCCTGTGTGGCCACTAATTGAGCCCTAGCACTGAACTGTTACATAAAGGAGGAATAAGTCTGTACTGTGTTAAACCCCCGAGATTTGGAATTGCCATTGCAATTAGCCTCCCTAACACGAGCCCTTGCTGCTCTGGCTCTGATGTTCCCCGCCAGCATCATCTCCTGTTTCTCCCTTACTTGCCCATGACACAAGGGACAAACTGGCCATGCTAGTTGGCCTAGGGCCTTCCCAGCTCTACACTTTTGCTTAGTCTGTTCTCTCTGATGGGGGATGGCCTTCCCTACTCCCGTATCTGCCTGTGAAACCCCACCACCCTTCGCTGAAGACTTCTGGCATCTCTTTGATTGAAGGTCTTATACCTTCCTCAGTTTCCAAGGCAGCCTTTTGTCAACCATCTCACAGCTTTTGTTTTCTAATCCTCACCCAAGGTCATGCTTACTGATGTTAGAGAGGAAGAGAAAGAGAGAGAGAAACATTGATGTGAGAGAGAAACATTGATCGGTTGCCTCCCTCATGCACCCTGACCAGGGATTGAATTTACAATCTTTTGGTGTACAGGACAATGCTCCAACCAACTGAGCCAAAACGGCCAGGGCTCACAGTCTTTTTGCCTTTTCTTTGCCTGTGTATTCATTTCCTGTAGGAAAGCTAACTCCTTGGAGGCAGGGACCAAATATCACTCATGCCCAATGTGTAACTGTGGGGCTGTGCCGTGTGGTGGCAGGATGGTGGCAGGATGCCCACTCTGGAGGCAGACTCTTCTATTTGAGTTTCAGCTCCACCACCACATACTGACCTTTTGGTGCCTCAGCTTCTCTCCTGCAAAATGGGAATGAAAAGAGGACTCTGCCTCAAAGTGCTCCCGGGAGAAACGGAAACACCCACTCATGCCCCATGGACCACCGCTCTTTGCTGTAGTCATCTGCTGATTCTGGATCACTCCGCACTCCATGTCTGAAGATTGTAGCTTCTGGCTGACAACAGTCTCTCCTCCTGGGTTAACACTAGGTGATTTAAACATCCAAGTACCTCTCTACCTTCCCGCTCTCACTCCCACGACTATATCCTGGAGTCTAGACATTGTCATCGCAAATAACAGCATCCTGAAAACTTTTATCTTCAGGCATCCTGCTCCCTGGCCATCTCCCATCTCTTCTGGCTTATTCCCTTTGATATCCAGACACCAACAATTCTTCAACTGCCCTGGGACCCACACACTGACCAACCATTTAATTATGTCACATCCTCCATGATGTCACTCCTTCTCACCCAGCACTGATTCCATGGGGATTTATGTCACTGTTTCCTGCCCCTCTTGGCAGGGCCCCAGCCCTGGTTAAACTTGTCTGTGCACGCTAGGCCCACATCCATTTGCTGGACGTGGCTGGGGACAGCACACTGCCCTGCTCACTGGTGTCCCTGTGAATTCATGACCATGGGTTTCAAAGGGGCCCTTAATGCTACCCAGGGGCCACACTGCCTTCTCTCTATGTCACCCTCCCCATCTCTCAGGCAAATGCTCCAGACCTTCTCTCTCCTCACACCTCCACCTCTCTTCTTCCATTCTCACTCTTAGAGTGACCTTGCTTCCTGATGCACTAAGAAAACAGCCTCCCACCCAGCCCCCCACCACATCTCCCCTCCTGCCTGTACCTGTGCTCACACGCCCAGGCGCCTCTCCTGTTCATGTGGGTCCACCAGCCACTCCGACAGCGGCCCCTCTCCTGGGCACTAGATTCCACCTGCCCTACCTACTCTACGAGTTTGCCCCAGGAATATTGCCTCTTCCTCCCACAGCATCAGTGTTCCCCTTTCTCCTTGGTGATTCCCATCAGCACACAAACATGCTGCTACTACCTCTACCTACTAGCCCTCCAGTTGCTCTCCGACTCGACTCCTCTGTCCCTCATCCCAGCAGAACCCCTCAGCAGAGTGCTGTCTCCAATTCTTCTCTTCCCACTTTCTTACTCTTAGACCCATTCCAATGAGGCTTTTGCACCCCCCCTTCTGCCCCATGTCATTCCATAGAAACTGCTCTTCGAGGTTACCAGAGACCTCCAAGTCACGCTGAATGGAGGTCAGTTAGAATGACCTCCCAGCTGCACTGGCCCAACTGGTCACTCCCTGACTCATTTCTGTCTTGGCTCCCAGGACAGCACACTGGACGCTTTCCCTTCCGCCTCCCTGAATCTTCTCATTCCCCTTTGCTAGCGCCTCCTCCCCGCCCTGACCCCTTCACATCGAGGACTCTTCGGGCTCAGTCTCGACAGTCTTCTCCATCCTCACCCACTCGGTGATCTCATCCAACCGTACAGCTTGAAATGCTGCCAATATGCCAAGAACTTCCAGCTGTCCATCTCCAGCCTGGCCCTGTGCCCTGAACTCTGCCTTGTACATCCGACTACCCATTCACCACTGCCACTCAGATGTCTGGTGGGCACCTCACACTCAGTATGCCCCAAATTATCTCCTGATCTACCCCACCAAACCTACTCTACCCACTGTCTTCTCCATTGCAGATAATGGCAACTCCTTCCTTCCAGTCTTCGTGCCCAAAACCTCAGAGCCATTTTGGCTCATCTCTTTTCTCACAACCACATCCAACCCATCAGCAAAACTCCGTGGCACTTCCCTTCTAAATACACCCATAATCTGACTCCTTCTCAGCACTGCTGTGCGCATCACCTTGTCTTAGCCACGTGGATCTCTCACCTGCATTATTGCAACAGCCGCCTAACTTGACTGCTTGCTTCTGCCTTTGCTCTGTAACAGCAGGTCTTTCCTTAAAACAGCAGCCAGAGCGATTCCTTAAATATAGAGTCAGATCATGTCACTGCTCAACGTGAAACCCTCCAAAAGATGCTCTGTTTCACGCAGTGTGAAAACAAGTCTGTAGGCTGGTTTCCGGGGCTCTCCTTCCCACGCCACTCCAGCCACCAGATCTAATCTTACCCGAGGGCCTGGGATGTGTCTTCCTCAGCTGACCCACCTGGACACCTGACTCAGATAGCCCCTTCCTGGGGCGGCCTTCCCAGATTCACATTCTGCGGCCCATTTGCCCACTGCTGGCCCCCGTCCCGCCTTCCCCTCTCTCTGTTGTTCTCAGAAGCACTTCTCTTGCTCTAATCTATGTTTCTGTTGCTACTTATCTGTGTCCCCTCGCCGGAAGGCAAGTTCTATGAGAGTGAGGACTTTGGTTTGAAACCTGCTGAATCTTTGCCCTGAGAAGTATTTGTTGTGTGAATGAGAATGTCCAATCTCCAGGGCTCAGCGCATTCACCTGCAGACCAATGTTGGGGTGCTGGGGGTGGTGGGTGCAGGCTCAGGTGTGGGTTCTGCTCAGGGGCACCTCGGGCCTGTCTTGACTGCATCAGGAGGACCCCCAGAATCATCAGTTGCCCCCTTGCATGGAAAACACGTTGAGAAAAGGCTCTCTGCAGGAGCCAAGAGGACAATTTTTCATGCTAAATAGCATTGTCATAAAACCGTTTTGCACTCATGTGTCCTATCCCACAGCGAGATCTGAAAGCATGTTGCAAACATGTACTAATTGATTTTTACGACATCCCTGCCAGACAGGGAGGAGTCAGCTCCCTGATTAAGGAAGAAAAACTTCGGCACAGACATGCTGCAGCCATATGGCCTGGTTGTGAATCCTCTGCCCACTGGGTCCCAGCTGGGTGACCATGAGCAAGTTCCTTAATCTCTCTGTGCCTCAGTTTCCTCAACTCTAAAATGGGGATGAATGGTAACCTCCTCGTAAGGATCGTTGTCACCAGATACGTTAGCTTGTTAACAGTCAATAAATGTGATTAATAAAAACAAATTAGCAGAGCCACTGACTTTGGCCTGCTGCTGCTGTGAGCAGTCTGGGAAGACTGCCTTCCCCTTGCCCACGCACAGCCACCAAAGCCCAGGGCCGGACCATGGAGCCTCCGGAAGTGCTTGCCAAATCGGCCCCACCCAGCTGGGACGAGGGCCCCCGGAGCCCCACCACAGTCTTCACAGACTTTGCTGGGTAGGGACAAACTCTAGAAGCAAGGTTTCCAGGATGTTGGGAGGGGGCAGGGTTGGGCTGGCAGTGCCCCTTTCTCTGGGTACATTCCCCCTCCCCCAACCACCAGCACCTGCAAGGCCAACACCTGCCAACTCCGAGGCACCAAAGGGGCCCTGCTGAAACATACGCTGGGGATCAAGTGTGCCTAGAATTACTTGAGTGGCAGTCTAGCTCAGTCTGGGCTCTGAAGCCAGACTCCAGGTTCAAATCCTGACCTGCCACTACCCACTCTGAGAAGCGGGCACGTTGGCCCAGTGCCTGGGGTCTTCAGGCCTTTCCTTACAAAAAGGGGTAATGACAGTTCCTCCCTCACAGACTGTTGTAAGGCTGTGAATTCACTTAGAACGGTGCCACAGCACAGGGTAAGCACTCAACAAGCATCAGCGGTTACGGCTGATATCCCCGAGTCCAAGTGCCTTCGGACGCGAGCTCTGTTACACACGGTGGGCCCCAGTGCTCGGCCCTGCTGCCTCGCAGGTGTACGGGGTCCCTGCCCACGCGGCGGACACTCCTTCACGGGAGGGCTTTCCTGGGGTGGGCCGGGATTATTTTCTCAGTAAGCAACTTGGAGGCAGGGTGACATAAAAAGAATGAACCAGAACAGCCCTTCCATTTTTCTAAGTATAACTCACCAGCCAGAACAGGAAGGGGAAACAGCTTCCTCCAGGCCCCGTTGGGTTTACCTGCTCAGCTGGAACAGCAACCCTTCAAAACCACGTCCCCGCGGCTCCCTGTAGGTGTGGCCACTGCTGTTCTCTCTCCAAACCCCAACCTTCCTCACAGCCGTGGGGGCCTCCATGGACCCTATGAGCTCCCGCTGTGCCCTGCGCCATGTGCTGGGGTCCCCACACGTGGCCATGCAATTGCCACCTGGCTGGTGTTCTGCCTGGAGAGCTCTCCTGGGCTGTGGGCCTGCACCAAGGTGTCACAGGGCACCCTGAGGGAGCGTGGTCTGAACACACATGGAAGGCAGAGTTGTGCCCAAGCCATCGTTGTCTGACTGCCAGTCTGTGCCAGGTGCCAGCACATCTCTCGGCATCATTGCACAGAGGTGGACTTTGCAGATGGGGACCAACGTTAGGGCTGCACAGGGCTGTAAAGAGGGGTCTTCGGAAGTGCTTCTATTTGTGGTAGCTGAGAAGGGATCCATATTTGCTGGGTTTGGAACTTGAAAGGAGAGTGCCTTCCACAGGGTACCTGATCATTCAGGAAGCGTGGGGACTGCTGTTCTGAGTGACAGGCCTACTCCCTGGGGTCCCACCTTCCTCTGTGGGTCTGAAGCTACTGGTCCTAAGAGGCCCTTTCACAATGTCATCTGAAAGGGACCTGGGGAATGTGTCTGAGGACACCTGTGGCACTCAGACCTTGGGGTCTGGAAGCAGGATGTAGAACAGGGGCCCTGCTCTCTGTAGCGTCTGTGGTACGTGGCCCTCAGAGAGGGTTTTGCACCCTCAGCCCCATCCCAGAGTCACAGATCACAGGTCTCTCTGGATCTTGGCCTCTTGGGGAAGAAACAGAGACTCCAAAGGGTCCTGGCCAGAGCGGGTGTGGAGCCAGCGCCTGGGCTCGGGCCTGGAATTGGCAGACCTGGCTCCCAGCAGCAGCGTGGCCCCTCGCAGGTCCCCGGCCTCCCCAGCCTGTTTCCTGATCCTCAGAACTTGGGGCTGGCAGGGGCCCTGCCAGGTGCCTGGACAGCATCTGGCAGGGGCAGCGAGTGCCCAGTGGGCAGTGGTGTGGGACGTGGCTCGTGCTGTAGCCCCGCCGGCACCCTGCCAGCCAGCCGGGCTCCCTTCGAGAAGACAAGTGAGCCCAGAGATGGCACTCAGAGGCGCCCCTGC
This sequence comes from Molossus molossus, assembly GCF_014108415.1. Lineage (NCBI taxonomy): Eukaryota > Metazoa > Chordata > Mammalia > Chiroptera > Molossidae > Molossus > Molossus molossus. The sequence goes on along the minus strand of NW_023425377.1, from coordinate 41,140,917 downwards.
CCAGCCCACAGCGCCCCTCATGCCACCGTGGAGGGGGCAGAGGCCTTTGGGCCCATTTCCACTCTCACCTGGGTGCGATTCGCAATCCCAACAAGTGGACAAACAGTTGTGCCTGAAGCGCCCGTGCCATCGGGAGAAGCGTGGCTCTCCAGGGCTCAGCTCGCCCGCTGCCTGGGCGGCTCGCGCACCAGCCTCTCTCCGTGGCAGGTCACAGGTTCTTGGAGAGGGACAGAGCCGGAGGGTTGGAATTCTGGCTGAAGCCCCGTTTTAAAGAATTACAGTAGGCCACTGAGTGTGGTGGCCAACCAGTCAGTGGTTCTGTTTACCCTCCCCCCACCCTCTTCCTGCACGTCCACAGGTTCACTGGAGAATCTGTGCAGGGGAAGCTAAGCTGATTTCCCCCTGTGTCTGTGCTGTGGTTCAAGAAACTAGTTATATGTGTGTGTTTGTCCCTGCACCAGCCTGGATCCCTTGGGTCCAAGGATGACAGCAGCCTCACAAGTCGGGACAAAATCTGGGCCCCCAGAACCCTACCAAATCCTGTGTGAGCTAAATGGGAGCTCGGAGCTCGGAGCCTATGGCCATGAGTACCTGACTGCCTCCCCCCCAGATTTGGAGCCTGTGCTCCTCCCTCTGTGGGGGGCTCCTTCCTCTGTGGGGGGGCACCTCCCACATCCCACTGGAAAGAGCATTTGAATCCCAGGCCAGTCCTTGGGCCTCCTCACAGCATCCAGTGTGCGAGCTTCCGGGAGGCATTTGGTAAGGACGTGTCAGATCCGTAGGTATAAAGGGATCCCAGGGTGGCTTTGCAGCCTCTGGTGGGAGGCCAGCTTTGGGGGAAAGCGAGTTCTACCAGGACGGCAAAGAGTGAAAAGAAGCATGGGTGGAGCCGTCCAGGCTGACGATCTCTCTCTGCCGACCTGGTGACCCGCTAACCCAGCGCCCCTGTGGAACCATGGTGGGCCGCTAGCGTGGGCAATAGGATGACCTCCCCCCATACCAGAGAGAGCCCCCTGACTCTGTTCTTTATTTTCCCTGGGAACTACCACAACAACTCTAAATCTTTCTCTTCACTGAAATTAAAAACCATCATGTTCTTCAATCCTTCTAGCTGATCATTGATGGAAAGGAGGCAAAGGGAGAGTCAGACATTGTTGAGCATATTCAGCTGGGAAGCAGGGGCCTGTTTGCTTCCCTGGGAAGCTACAGCCTCACACCCCAGAGAATCGCAGCATTGTCCCTCCAAGGGTTAACACCCCTCCCTTCCCCCCTCCAGTTCTGGATCGTTGGGGAGCAGGGGGAGAAAAGGACTCATGCAGTAGAAGTTAAAAAGGCACAGGGGATGTGCTTAACCATAGAGACCTATCAGTCTAACCAAGGGGCTGGCTCGTCCGGGCTGGACGCACTGCAAAAGCTTGGAGCTGATCGGTCATTTTGAAAGAGCTCCTGGTTCCTCCAAGCCTGAGAACACACAATTCCAGGGGAAAGAAGCTCGCGCTCTCTTGCTCATGACCTGCACTTGCTTGTGCATTCGCGGGTTCTCTCTCCATGTGGCCTTAGCTGCTGTGTGGCCAGTGGCCACGCGGACGCCACACGCAGGCTCCAGGAGGGAGCCTGGATGCCGCAGCACAGCAACGGATTGCAGCCGGGAGCACAGGCTAAGCTCGCTGAATGCCGGACGGGGGCTGAGTCAATACGCACAAGATCTCTGAACATCGACTGTTTCTGGCCGTGCTTTTCCATGGTGGGACAGGCTGAGATGGGACACTGGAGGGGCATCCTTTTGATTTTGCATCACAAATAAATATCACCACCAGACCTCATCCTCCCTGTGGGTCTCCAGAAATGCTTTCCCTTGTGACATCACAAGAACCCCTCTTCCACTGGCAACTCTTGCAGCAAATGTTTATCAAGCACCGACTACATATGCGGCTACGAATATCCCTTAGTCTAGAAGCTCTAGACTTCTCTGTCATGCTCCCTGTCTTCCAGTCGGAATGAAGTGCCTCAGGCAGTACCAGCCTTGCCTGCTGGCAGAGGCAACCCTCTTCCTTCACCCTTCGGTGCCTCCTGGGTTTGTTCCTGTCTTGTCCCCTCTGCTGCTGCCCTTGTCCAGGCCTCTGCCTATATTCCAACCACCTACCCTCCTCCCTGCCCTCGCTCCTCTGCCCAGAGGGAGAACCAGGGAGGGGCCGGGCTGTGGGCCTGGGAAGGCACCTTCGGCCTTTGGGGCTGGAGGTTTGCTGAGTAACAGCCCTGAGAAGGGGAGGACCAGCCAGAAGGTGTTGTTGCTGCACGGAGCCCCAGAAGGGTCACCAGCCTGGGGTCTGGGCCTCCAACTTGGCCCTCCTGTGCCTGCTTCAGTCAGCAGCCCCCAGGGTGTGCCCTGCCCTTTCTTGTTCCTCTCCCAAGGGAAGACACTTTTCTCTGCCTATCCAGGTCCTGTCTGTCCCCAGAGCCTGGCTCTCCAGCTACCTCCTGCCAGGGGCCATGCTGGTGCTGGGCCTTCTGAGTGCCCAGCCCCGGGTGTGGCCCACATGCCGTCCCCCCAGTAGGTCGCTATGCCTATGTGAGTGGGGGCCTCTCACGCCCCTCCACTCCCTAGCACCACAGGCGGGACCTGCAAAGTGGGGGTGGGGTCTAGGGAACGTGGTCACAGAGGCTGATAAAAGGAGGGTGGAGAGGAAGAAAAGCCCGTAAGGTGAAGGACAGTGACCTGTGCTCCAGGCACACCTTCCGGGCCCGCACAGCCTTGGGGAGGGCTCACCTCAGAAACACGTTAGTGGGCCTTCTCCACGCCGGAGGACACTAGGGTCTCCAGGGCCCACAGAGACCATTCCACTCACCTGGGCACACCTCACTGAGATGTGGGTACTGCTGGCAGGACCAGGAGGCAGCAGGGCCGGCTGTGCCCCTACATCACCCTCAGCTTGCTCTCGGGGCTCTTGCCTGGAGCCGTAGAAGCAGCCTGGACCTCCGAGGAGCCCTTTGGCGATCTGGGCTGGGGAGGGCGTGGCCATTCCCATCCTGTTTGCTCAATGCTCTGCTCCCAGGGAGCAAGCCTGGCCTCCCTCAGTGACCTTCAGTACTTAATTGCTTACTGAGGTCCTCACAAAAGCTTTGCAAAAACACTGAGATTTACGAGGACAATATGGTACTATCCTCATAAAAGCTGACATTTAAATTGTTCTCTTTTTATATTTTTGCAATGAAATTCTTTGTTTCTTCTGCAGCCATTTCTGAGTATTTACTAGCATTCAGAAATCTTTCTGTTCCATTCAAAATTTCCTCTCTCTGCGGTGCATAATGTCAGACAGGGTGCTGTGGCACGTGAGCCTCGCACCCAGACCGGCCTGCAGCCCTGCAGGGAGTGCTGACTGAGAACCGTGGCGAGCAAGACACCCACCACCTCCGGCCACCTCGCCTCTGCCTCTCCCTCCAAGAGGAGAGGTTTCTAAAAAAAAAAAAAAAATCAGCAAAACATCATATTTTAATCAGTTTTCTTTGCAATTTGTATATCATAGATTTTCAATAACAACCTGTAATTAGTTCATTTTCTACTATTCAATTGCTCTGCACTGAGGCCATTGACAGCTTCCAGCTGGGATCTTTAAAAATGGAAAGTGCTCGAAGGCTCAGCTCCAGATAATGGCAAGTGCTGGGCCCAACAGTACAGCTGTTAGGAGCAAAGCATCCAAGATGGGAAACACGCATCTGGGTTGGAAACTCCCAGGAAGAAAGTGGTGGAGGGCCAGAGAGCTGGCAAGCATCGACTCATGGTGTGATGGGGGTGAGATGGTCCTGCCCTAGAGCCCTGCACATTCCAGGCATTTGGGGTGGGGCGTTCCACCAGCCCTGCTCCCCATGGGGGTGAGGTACTCATTGAACACCTCCCTGTCCCCACCATGGGCTGCCAATGGTTTCCCAGCACAGCCAGGCCAGTCAGAGGGTGAGCATGCCCTCAGCTGGGGCGGAGTTCAGGCTCTAGAGCATCGGTTCCTTGAGACCTCAGACAACAGCTCTGCTCACTTTTCTGTCCTGATAGTTATCACTGAAGGGGCTTCTGAGGCCAAGCCTGGCTCTCCAGCTGAGACCCAGCATCCGACCCAGAGATGCGCCTGGGCTGGTGCATGGGCAGCCATGGGCCTCCCCCCTCCCCAGCACTCCCGCAGGCGGGCAGCTGGCTCCGGGGCCTCCGCAGGTCTCAGCTAAGTCTGCCTCCTGCCAACCCGTCTGGGCCCAGCTCTGCCCTTTGACGGCCTCCTCACTCACCGAGCCCTTTGCCCTCCTGTCTGAACCACACTTCTCCTTGCCCTTTGCCTGGTTATCTGCAACCTGGTGTGCAGGCCTCATCTCCAAGGCCCCTTTCTGACCCCTCGGGGAAAGCAGGTCTTTCCTGCCAACCCTGTACCATTTTCTCTGTCCCAGCTCCTACTTGGTTTATGTGGTTGTTTTTCTGTTTTCTGTAAGAACGGGAGGGTGCCGAGTAGCCAGGAAGTGCAGGTTTATTGAGGGAAGTACCTGCCGGGCTGCCTCCAAGCAGAGCGCAGCAGCCGGTTGGTACAGACTAAGGGTTTTAAACTTAGGGCTGGGGTGGGGGGTTGCCAGCCCAGGAGTCGGTGGTCCTTGACTGGTCGGGGCTGGGGTCTTTCCGAGAGTTGTTCTCATCGAGCAGTGTTTAGGTTTGGGTGGGGGTTTCAGGATACTGCTCCTCCTGGCCCCGGGCGATAAGCTTTGCTTTCCTGGACTAAGGGGCTTGGGGCGAGGTTAAACAATAGGAGGCTGGGGGTAGTAACATGGAAGTTAAAGTTAACATTTTCCAACTGCCTCCCTGACAGGGTGCAAGCTCGATGTGGGCAGGGCCTGCTGAATTGCTCACGGCTGTCTTGCCTGCCTGCTGCAGCCCACAGTGGACTCTGAGCGCTTGCTGGTTCGACGCTCTCCTCCTAAGCTCCCAGTGTCAGCTGCTAAGCCTGTCCTCATGCACGCTCTTGCAGCGCTGGCCAGGAGCCTCTAAAATGTTCTGGTCGGCTGGCCTGCCCCCTGTATGGACACGACACTCCAAGTGTTGCTGGGTGAGAGAATGGGCTGCACCCCTCTGCCTGGATGCTCTTCCTCTGTTCAGAGCCCGGCCACGCCAGCTCCAGGGCAGCCAGGCTCAGTCTCCCCACAGTGGTCCGACATGGTGCTGCGTCCTTGACTATTTCTGGCCCTCACCTGAGTCAGGGAGCTTGGGTCTCTGTGCTCAGTGGGTTTGCTCAGGAGGCTTACCCTCCTGTCCTACCCTCCCTGGCCTGCCTGGCCTGCTTAGGGGGTCCTGAGCCGGCAGGGTCTCCAGCTTTCAGCAGGGCAGCTGTGGCTGAGGCTCTGAGACCCCGCACTACCTTCCGTGTGGGTGTCAGGCTTGCTTTGTGATGTGGCCTCAGGTGGGAGGGAGGTCGCCCTGGGGGCGAGCTGAGGCTGTGCAGGTGTGTGCTGGGTTCTCAGGAGCTGAGCTCAGAAGAAATACAAGCCCACATTCTATGTTAGTAAATTATTCCCCAAGGTGTACGGATTAGCACAAAGACGGCAGAGCCGGCCACTGGCTCAGCCTGGCCCTCTCGAAGCCAGGTCTCTGCCTCCGCTGGGGATGTGGCCCCAGGCCCCAGACACCACGGGGCTGACGAGCAGACTGAGCCCATATCTCCACACACAGATGTTGGAGGTGGAGGTAATTAAGCAGCGGGCAGGTGGCTTAACAGCCTAAAAGAACACTTACCCCATCTAGGGCTAAATGGCCCATTAGTGGTCCTGGGAGCAGACTGGGGGCTTTATGGGACAAGCAGCTTTTGTCTTCACTAAGAAAGCATTAGGCCCATGTGGGCATCAGGGGCTCACCTCGCCCCCCCTCACTCATTCAGCGGGTCAGGGCTGTGTGGGCCACATGGCAGCCACGGGGTACCTTCTTTGGCCTGGTTCAGTCTTGCTGTACTCCCCAGGGTCCCCAACAAGGTGCTTCCTGTGCTCCCTCTCCCCTGGCCCCCTGGAGACATGCAAAGGCCCTCTGGGCCCCTGTGACAGTCACATTGTATTTAGACCCCTTTTTGCCAAGTGTGTTTCTCCATATATTCCATCCCCTCACCGAGTGGACTTTACCAAGGGCTTTCTGGGTGCCAGACCCCACGCCAGGCAAGAGCCCTTGGTAAGCAAAACGGCTTCTGCCTCACGGAGCCTAAGGACTGATGCAGGCAAGAGGACACGGACATGGCTCAGTGACGGACTGGGAGGGAGGTTGTGGGAAGACAGAAATCTCCCCCACCGCCGTCACCGCCTCCGCCATGGACCTACCTGGTCAGTGATTACTCAGCGTGACCACACACAAGGTGTCACTTCACATGTATATCTCATTTAGTCCTGTGCGGAGTATAACCGCAGACCAGCTCTGACTGGCCCTGTCCGGTCAGAGACCACAGAACAGACTAAGTCATGTAGCCGAACCATGGTCAGAGGGGAACCTGGAACCAAGGTTCCTTTCTGCCACAGAACCGAAGGACAGGGACACGACGGGAACCCGAATGCCCGTACCCTTTCTGAAGTGAAGGGCCCCTGAAGTCCACCCCAAACCTCAGTTGGGGAGACAGATCTGAGTCTTGCCTTCTGTCTCCTTTTGGGTTGACTCAACAAAAATGTTTCTTTTCTCAAAAGCTGGTGGTATAGTGTTGGCTTCTATGCATGTCAGGCAGCGGGCCCTTGCTCAGTACCAGTGGTGATTCTGCCCATTGCACAGAAGAGGAACTGGAAACCCAGCTTAACCTCTGGTAAAGAACTGTCCAAGGTCACAAGCTAGTGGTAGAACAAGGATTCGAACAAGGTCTGACTTAGTCCAGTTTCTTTTCTTTTTATTTTTTATCCTCACCTGAGGACATTTTTGCATTTATCTTCAGATAGAGTGGGAGGGAGAGAGGGGAGAAGAGAGAGAGAGAAACATCAATATGAGAGACACATTGACTGGCTGTCACCTACATGACCCCAACCGGGGCCTGGGACAAACTGCAACCTAGGTACATGCCCTTAGTGGGAACCGAACCTGGGTCTCCCTGAACCATGGGCTGACGCTCTAACCACTGAGAAAAACTGGCCAGGGCATTAGTCCACTTTCTTAACCATCAGGTCACAGCCTTGTTACTGGGTAGAGATAAACTCAGGGCCGAGGGCACACAGAGGAAGGTGTGTGGGGCTTGGCAGAGGGAAGACAGATTAAGAAAGACTTCCTGGAGGAGGAGACCATTGAGCTGGGACTTGCTATTTAGGGAAATCAAATGTGGGGACAGTGAGATTCTTATTACTGAAGAATTCTGATGAGTTGCAAAGTGTGTTTAAATGCATGAGAAGTTTCCTGAATCAGGCATTTGGTTTCAATCCCACTTCTCCTACCTGTTGACTGTGTGACTTTGGGTTAGATGCTTAATTTCCCTGAGTTTCAGTTTCTTCATCTGTGAAATAGGGACACAATGCTCAGCGCTGACACGTGATAAATGTGAGGTGAGCCCATTCCTAACAGAATGGCATTGACAAGCAAACCCATGCAGACGGCACACTGCCTGCCTTGGGGACTCAGCAAGCCCCCGTGAGCCTCCTTGAGCCCTGCTTTCCATGCTTGAGGTGAGGAGAAAGTGCCCCCCATCTGTCCTGAGAAGGGGCTGGCGAGACTCACAGCACCTTCTGTCTTCCAATTTTCAAGTTCTCCTTTGGCCGCTCCAATCTAACGGTGGTACACCCTCCAGAAGAGGAGGTAACAAAGGCAGTGAACTTGCCACTTGATGTGCAAGTCTTGTGTGAGCCACCGTGGTCTGTCCCTTTGGGATTAGGGGAGTCATCACACTGATCATCCTGGCCTCGGCCCAACTGACACTGGTGTGCAGGTATTACTTGTCCTCAAACTCAAGAACCAAGTGGATTCAGATACAATTTTTGATAAATCCCATGCTATCTGAAATCTAGTTGCTCACCATCCTAAACTCAGGGACTGGAGGATAAAGCAGTATCCTCACCATTTCAACTTCCTGTCTGAACTCGCCCTCCATGTACAAGGAGCTGGGGGACTGGGGGGGGGGAGTGGCTTGCCATTGTTGTGTTTTGCTGTTTTGCTCATTACTGGGTGGCTGTGAGGACTGACTGAAACCATGTGTCTGGCATGGTGTTTGGCCTGTGCTGGGGATGAGTCATCCTTGAGGATAATGACGTGGCACCATCCTTTCATTTTGCAGCCACAACACAGAAAAACAGCTGTAAATTCACCAGGTGACTGCTTCATCTCTTTCACAGAGTTGCCCTGGAAACTGAGGTATTACAGTAATTGATGAAATTCCTGTTTTCCTCCTGCTTGCCTGGGGCTGAGGGAGGGTGCCCAGCCCACACAGCCGGCTCCCCGCGGTGCCCCGGGCACAGGTCCCCTCTGGACACTGCGTTTGTCATCCCAGACCATTCACACGCGTGAGGCCCCCTCCCCGCAACACGAGCTGCTCAAACCCTCTGCATCCAACACATGGTTCTCACAGGATTCATTAAAAGAACAAGTATCTTTCTCAAAAGCAGAAGAAACTTGTAATGAAAGTGAAGTGAGAAAAAAAATTCTCATTTAAGCAACATGATTTTCCCAAGATCCCATCCCAAGCATTCAAAAAAATGCAAAGACATGCATTATTGAAAAGCTTTTTAAACGAACACCTTTTAGATAGTTTGTTGGGCCGCACAGACAGGGCTGGCACACCTCTCGCTCACGACTCGCTGGGCCTCGGCCTTGCAGCGGGGCCAGAGGTGGGCTCCGCAGCTTGCTGGGTGGGGCCGGAGGGAGGGCGGAGGACGTGCGAGAGCACACTGTGCCCTTGGTCCCAGGGCAGCCGGTGCTTTGGAAAGCCCAAAGCAACTCGGACAGAACGTTCAGGTGGTAAATGGAGGACGAGAAGAGGACCGCCCTCCTCTTTCACTCACGTCACTGTACGCAGATGAGTGACTGGGAGCCTTAGCTCCATCCCACAGTTAGAGGGATGAACGGACTTCTACGATTAAGGGACCGTCCTCTGCTCTTCTCCCTGGGCAGGAGTCCCCCATTCTGCAGAGGACGGCACAGCCCCACCATGAAGCAGCTCAGCTGAGCACGGGCAGCCGCCCGTCCGGGATTCCTGACATCGCCCTCAGCCAGCTGCAGACAATGGCAAACTCATCTTCTCATGAATGGCTGTGCCAGCGGCACAAGAAGATGTGGCTTAGGAGGCCCCAGCCTCCCAACTTGTAAATACAACCCACTTCTCCAGGGAAATGACCCAAATCCATCCTCTAATAGAGTGACTGGGTTGGCGCCAGGACTCACCCTGCCTGGTACCCACGGACTCTGACAAAATAGAGACTAGAAAATAGAATTTTAAAATCTCAACCTTTGCCAACCCATCAGATCCAGTTTTGAAAATTAAATCCAAAATGTTGTTGCTGACATGTTTGAGCTATTACCTTGAGTTGTAGTGAGATTTCTTTAATGCCCATTGATTTCTGGGTAATAAGTTGTACCTATATGTCTCACTTCAATTACCTATTTAACATTCACTGAACCGTAAATCCATTCCCCGAGCTCCGGGAGTTTAGTTTAGCGTTCCCATGACTTTGAAAACCATCGATCCCGCGTGCGCCGAGCAGCCGCCTGTCAGGCCTTTACAGTGGGTTAGCTCATTCTGTGGCTTCCTTAATGTCTGCGAGTTTACATTTTATGGCATATCTATTATTTGGGTTGGGCTGTGATGGATGGTTTGGCTGCCTGGTTCAAAACAAGTGCAAGGCGACAGCAGAATCTAATTTGCTTTAAAAATGATGATCATCATGCTTTTCAAATAACCACCCAGGAACAAAGGAAACAGACGCTGCATTGATCTGCACGAGACCTGGCGCAGGTGGAGTGATGGCTGCCCTCCTGTTCCATGGGCAGCTCATGTTTACCAGGATCTCCGTTGGGGGGGCGGGCAGGGAGCCGTTTCCTTCATCGGGGCAGCAGGGGTGCTTCTATTTCCTTGAGAGGAGCACCAGCAGCTTCCTGTTTGGCCCCAGACTGATTCCCAGGAACAGAGCTCGCTGAGCAGACGCTCTGTGGTACTGGGTCCCGGGACAGTGCCTGAGCGGTGCCATTCAGTGCTTAATGCTGCCATTGTGGGACCGCTGAGTGGTGATGCCTGGTGTATCCCCCAAACCTTGAAGTCCAGCCTTGGCCCCTGGCCCTTAAAATGCACCAACCTTTTCCTTCACAGTTCCTTTTGCCAAGGGGCCTGCTGGGGACGGCTCAAATATCCCCAGAACACTTGATGCTGCTTTCCTGTTGTGGAGGGCTAAGCGCCTGGTATCTGCCCTGACCACCCTACTCTCTTCTTGTCCAGATTCAACGGAGATTAAACTCATGAGGAGGTCTGGGTTTGGGGAAGGTGGATGGACAGGTGGACTCGGGGCGGGAGTGATGTGTAGGTCAGTGGCTCTCCAGAGGAAACCACTGGTTCTCCAGAGGAAACAGACGCCCCCTTTTCCTTTTTGCATTATTTGTATGGTGTAAATTTCCGTGGTGTGAGTACTCCCACCATGGACAATTAAAAGCTACCAACTGTTTGTTTGCCTTGAAAATTCCTGGAAATCTAACAATGGGCTCTCAAGAACTAGGGCTATGGAGTTGCTGATACTTCCATTCATTCTAAAATTTAGAGATTTATTTCAGGCAATAACTCCTAGATCCACAAAGGCAACACCTCCCACAGCAGGCTAAGCCTATCAGTCACTTACACCTTATTCTGAACTACCATGAACAGATATGACTGTTAATCATGGGCAGGGGAGGATACTGGGAAGCATCCCTAGTTACTGCGTAACAAGCAGAGCCCTGTACTTAGGGCTTGGGCTTTGGTCCTTGGCAACAGGGATGCTGTGGACTGAAAAGGCATCCATGTGTGGAGCTCATGGACATTTCTCCCAGGGAAAAAAAAATCACACTTGTTTCTCTCCTCTTATGCCATATAAGTACCTTTTCTATTTGTCACAGAGCCCTTCTTGCGAAGGACTAGCCTTGTAATGTTTGGAATAACAACCTCACAAGATGTCAATAGGGAGCACCTACGCCTTTCTGAAAAGTGGCACTCCAGGGAGGTGGGGGTGGGGCAGAATGCCAGGGTTGTGGCTCAGAGGCTTAATGCACCCTGTGGGGAGGGGGTGTCTCACACCTGCTTCTCAAATTCCTGGGCCTGAAGGTCAAGTTCAAGGACACATCACACAGGGTACACATACCACCTGCCTTAAGCAGAGCCTGAATACTGTCTGACATAAAGGTGCTTCGTTTCTTTGGGGCCAACATCAACCCCAGCACGACTTTTACCTCTCTGCTGAAGCTCCCTCTCCTGCCTGGCTCAGCCTCTAGAATCCTCCTGTAGAACCTTCATCCCGGGGGGCCCAGGACACAGCCTGGGGATAGCCCTAAAGTCTGCTTCCTCCGCATACAGGCCCAGACTCCCCCAAAGTGTCCCGAGGTGCATTCCCAGACACGTCAATCACAATCCTGTGTTCCTCAAATGACTGCAAGAAGATCCTTTATCCCAAAGGAACAGACCGAGCGCTCCCTCTCCCAAACCACTCTCCTTCACCCCTTTCAAGCTCAGGGTTGTTGCAAAACAAATCCAACTGCTTTCATCTATAAAAGAAACCAACCTTGGAGACCCGAGGACAGACTCTAGGCCCGTGCATTCCGGTGCAGGAATGCCTGCGGACAGAGCCAGTTTGCCCCCCGCCCGGCTGGGGCCCGACTTACGGAAGGCCGTGTAGAACTCCCGGAGGGTCAGCCAGCCGTCACTGTTGTAATCATCAAATCGAAGGAGGTCGCTTGGTGAGCATCCCAGGAAGCTCTCCTGCAGGTCCTGCTCCTTCAGCACGTGCTGTGGGTGAGGAGGGGAACAAGGCCCGGGCCAGCAGTGAGCTCGGAGCTGTGGGCTTTGCTGGGACCTGGCTCAGGCCGAGTCGGGGCAAGGACTCCAGCGACAGCTTAGTGGGCATGGGGAGCATCTGAAGCTCTTTGGTTTTGTATTGTCTGACCCTCCCCCTTTATAGATGATAACACTGAGGCTCAGACGGGGGAGGGGACTTTTCTAAGGTCACAGTGGTTGGGGCAGAGTCGGAAGTAGCGTTCAGATGTGTCTCCTCCCCATCTGTGCAGACAGACCCCGGACAGTTGGAGGTCGGAAGGATTCTTGAGGCCACCTGATTCACCCCGTCATGCTATTGATGGGGAAACAGAGCCAAGAAGGGGTCTGGTCAAATAAATCCAGCAAACAATAGTGGCTGAACAGAGGTCCCCTGGCTCCCAGCTGTGTGCAGCTGCAAGGTCCCCGCTCTGTTCACACTGCCCTCCCCTTACCAGCCTCAGGGCTGTGCCCCTGGTCACAGACAGCACAGCCCCAGAGGGGGAGCTGCCACTCTGCTGACTCTGGGGGGGCCATGCGTGGGCCTCCACCAAGCCCTCTCTGGGTGTGGCCGAGGTTGCGGGGCACAGAGGCACAGAGGCCTCCCCGGCGTGACCAGCCACATGCAAAGATGACCGAAGGTAGAAATTCCAGGCACCCTCGGTTGGCTGGAGCCAGAGGCTGGCGTGTCTTACAGAAAAAAAATGCTCAGAAGGAAATCTCAGAAGAAGGAAATGATTTTATTTTATTTTGGGGGGGAAAGGGGGAACAGGGGCATTTTCTCTTTATTTAACAGTCTCAGCTTCGTCTGCTGTATTAAAGGCAATTTAATGTGATAATGTTAAAAAAATGACCCTTCACCCAGCAAGTAAGAGTGGTCAATAAAAGGGAGATCAACCATAACACCCGAAATCAATCTTTCAGAGATGGAAATGTCCTTTTGTCTATTTCTGCATTAGAAATTGATTAACTTTTCATAGGACCGACACGTGTGTCCACGACACCTTTGATTCCGTGTCAAGGCGAGGCCCCCTCCAGCCGGGCTCTGCTTGGCAGCTTTATGAAATGGACTTTAAATGCATTAAATTTTAAAGAGGAAATCATAGTCCAATTACCATGCTTCTTAATGGCTTCAGGTGCCTCGGGGCACGTCTCTGCCAGGTTAGAGCAACATGACCAGGAAGGTTTTGTTGACTTGGCCACTTGGGAGCCAGTGTGGGTTCAGGGGCCAAGAGCCCACAGCTGCCTCTGTCCAGGGCAAGGCAGGTGCCTGCCCCGGGCGCTGCCTGCACGGCCTGTAGCCCGGGGAGTCACCAGATGGTTCTCCTGCAGTGAACCATAACTAACAGGACCCGGGCTTTTCCCGGAGCAGCTTGGGTCCTCTGTGGGTAGCTGCCCCTGCCCCATGGGGTCTTAGTCATAGCTGGGGGCCTTTTGCCGATGGAGGTGGTGGCGTGTTGGCGGGCATGGCTGAGGTGGCGTGTGCCTGGGAGGCAGGCCCTGCATGCACTTGTGTGTGCTACCCAGGAGGGGTGAGCAGAGTGGGGCCTGCAAGTGCCTTTGGAGCTGTGGTTCCCATGCCCCCCCTGGAAGCAGGCTCTGGACGGGCTGGAGCAGAGGGTTGTGAGGGGGGCTCTGCATGGCGGGGCTGCTGGGTGACTGTTCCATACTCAGGTTTTGTGGGCACTTGCTAGCCCCCCAGAGCTTGAGAGGACCAGGTGGAACTTCTTGGTGGGAGCCGTTCTCCCCCAGGAGACCCCGTGCTGGGAGGAGAGCAGGGCGCACACCAGCCCAACGGGTTCATCTTAGCGCCAGCATGTCCCAGGCAGTGAACACGCTCAGGCGAGCTGCTTGATTCTTGGAGCCTTGTTATTTTTCATCTAAAAATATCTGTGAAGTGGAGGTAACAGGGGTGCCTACCACCTAGCAGAGGACGGCCAAAAGGGTTGAGGCGGAAGTGTAGTAAACAAGACGATGACGAGGACATCAACACTGACCACCTCACCTACTGAGAACATGCCCTGTGCCAAGCACTGTGCTCAGCACGTCTTAGTTGTTTAACCCTCCTGACGGCCCTGTGAGGCTCACTCGCAAGAACCGGAGGCGCAGTTCTGGCCGGTGTGGCTCAGATGGTTGAGCATCATCCTGTGCTCTGAAAGGTCACCGGTTCAATACCCAGTCAGGGCACATGCCCACGTTGTGGGTTCCGTCCCTGGTTGGGTGTGTATGGGAGGCAACAGATCGATGTTTCTCTCTCACATCAATGTTTCTCTTTCTCTCTCCCCCTCTCCCTTCCTCTCACTCTAAAATCAATAAAAATATATTTTTTTAAAAAGAAACGTAGGCACAGAGAGGTGAGGTGTCTCCCAAGACCCACTAGCTAGGAAACACTGGAGGCAGGACAGGGATGTCGGCAGTGACCGTGAAGGCTGTGTTCTCAGCTACTACACTGCACAGTAAGGCCTCTTCTGTTTGTGACATCGCAGGGAAAGGGCCTGGCACACAGGGACGCTCGGTGAGTGTTAGAGCATGCCCAGCCAGTCCTTCAGGTGACCTGCCGCAGCGTTGACAGGGTCACTGCATCTGGAGAAGGGCTTCTGTACAGTGGCATCAAAGGTGGGACTCATCGGTGTGTCCTCTGGGTGGGCACTCTGTGGCCTCTGCAAACGAGCTGCCCTCGCCCACCACCCCGCCCGGGGAGGCTGGCCTTGCCTTGCATATCTGTGCACCTGCCTGACATGGCTCAAGGGCTCAGGCCCTCAGGAACCCGAGAGCAGGAGCAGAAGGAAAGGCCCTCTGGCCCGCCCCGCCCGCCTTCCGGCCGCTGCGCGGAAGGTCCTCCTGGGGCTGGGCCCCGCCTGCTCCTCCTTGTTCCTGTCTGCCATGGACGCTGACTGCCCCGCACCTCCGGCTGGGCAGCCGGCACATGCGCGGGTTTGGGGAGGGAGGCGAACCACAGGGGCCATCCCAGTGTTCTCTGAAAGGAAGAGCAGTGTTGGGGGGGGCAGGGCGTCCTGTAAGCAAGCAGGCTGAGGTGTGGTTGCTGACATCTGGGTACTGAAGAGCAGCGAGACCCTGGGGAGAGGACTGGGGACACTCAGGTCACAGCCCAGTGTGTTCGGTGAAACCGAGCCTACTTCTCTTTCACCTTCCCCCTGAGGAAAGTGAAAGACTCAAGGAAGAAGAGATTTATTTCCCAATGACGACATCAGAGACCAGCCCCTCTGAAGTGTGTCTCACCAGCTGGCTGCGAGCGCCTCCAAGCTTGTTTGTAACTATCGGCTGAAGGTGGCTGGTGGGAGAAGACACCAGCACTGTTTGGTTTGTGAGAGATTCTCAGAGGCCTTGAACACAAGCTCCCCGCTGCCTGGAGAAGGGTCTCTTGCAGGAGAGAGGCCTCCTAGGTGTCCAGTACAGAGACAGTTACAAACGACTGTCCTCCCGGGCAGCTCCCAGTTCTCATTATTCACGTACTAACTGGAAACTGGATTCCTCTTTAATTTTATTTTCACCGGATGCCGTACTCACCCGAGCCAGTTCAGAGCTGCCGAGGTGGCCATCACCATCTGCATCCAAGCCTTTAAACAGAGATTCCACTAGGAGGCGCTTCTGAGAGGCAGGGTCTTGTCTGCTGCTTCCTTCTTGGAGTGGCTGCAGGTGGGTCTGAAGGGCCAGGAGGACGTTCTTCAGGCGGGCGTAGTCGGCCATGGTGCACGGGTCCCCTGGAAGAGAAGATGAGGTTATGACAGTGAGACTCCTCCCTTGAGTGTCGCGAGGACGTTCATCCGTTCACTCGTCAAGTTCCTGGGCATTTGTCTGTGCATGTGGGTGCCACTGGAGTGGTTGGGATCTGCTTGTCTCTCTGCCCACCAATCCATCACATAAATATTCACCCAGCACTTGAATACGTGCTACACGTGAGGCAGATGCTGGATGGAGCCTGCTTGTCCATCCCACAGAGATTCATTGAGCATCTACTACGTGCCAGACACAGAGCCATTGCCAGATGGAATAGGGGAGTCTTTCTGGGGGATTCACAGCGCTAGCCCACAGTGGCTTCCGCGAAGCTGGCCCCAGTTTCATTTTGTAATAGCTCGTCTTTGCCTTAATCCCACCTTAAAGGCTGCTTTTGAATACTTGGCTTCACAGATTCGGCAGTTTTACTTAATAGGACTCATAAGCCCTGCTTAAGTTAATTAGGTACACTCCCAGAGCTGGATTACTTCAAAACAAACATGTGTATGTAAGTCTACGACCGAGAAACAAAAGGAAGCTTTACAAAATTAACACCGGAGCACACGGCCCATTACTAGGCCTTGATCATGGGCGTGCGTGCTGCTCAGCATCAGGACCGCCTGGCAATCTGGCACATGAGGCCCGGGGTGCACGCAGCCACCAGGAGAAACACCATATGAGGCACAGCCTGTAAACTGAGGCTGCCGGGTGTCTGTAGACCAGGAGAGGCCCTCCAGGCCCACTTCCTCGCCTCCCTGGGGGTGGAGGGCTTCCTGCGTCTGGTTTTGCTGAGTCCTGGTGGAATCCTCACCGTCCACTCCAGCCAATGTGCTCCTGGGAATGGACTATCTGGGGCCTGGAGCTCTTCCCTTTCATTCCAAGGCCAGTTTAGGGCACCAGGTAATAGCTCAGGTGGGGAGAGTCACTGTGAAGCAGTGCTGGGAGCACCCACTCGAGTCCACTGCCTGAATGTGCACCTTGGGCCAGGTGCCTCCATGATGTCATCTGGGAAGTGAGGGAACACGGCCTCCCACACAGGGCTCTAATGAGGATTAAATAAGACAGGCACATAAGGGGATTTGCACGGCTCGGCACAGTGAGGTCACACAACGATAGCTGTCTCTTCTTGTCAGGACCTCTTTCAGAAGGGCAAGGAACAAGGACGCTCTGTAGTGGGGGAAGTGTGGACAGGGACCTCTGTTTCTCTCTCCCTCCCTCCTTCTCGGGACCAGCCTGGATGGCCCAACCAACTTCTCTCGCGCTTGTTTGTGTTTCTAGATTTTCTTCCAATTTGACGTCAATTGATTCTTGTCAGAAACAGAGGCCTGTTACCATTTCCTCCTACGTGCTTATTTAGAAAAAAAATCAATTGCTGTGTTCAATATAATCAAATCTGTTTGTTCTCTGGGCGCTCCCGGCTGACAGTCAGGACTTTCCCACCCCTACAGTGCTGGCACCCTCCTTGGCCTGGGAGTGCTTGGGGCCACCAGCCCGCAAAGCCGTCCTCCCGTCCTCCCGTCTGTGTGGCTGTGCGGGTTGAAGAGTGGCCTTGCCCCGGCACAAAACCACTCCCGCCCGGACGGGACGTGGCAGCCCGCTGGGATTTTCTTCTCCCCAGGTCTGGAGAAGGGTCAGTTTTGGCAAAGGAGAGGACTGGTTTTGTTCAAATCTTGCGTCCTTGCCCTCCACAGGGTGAATCCAGTTCTGGCAGATGAACCAGGCGTCAGGACGCAGTGCAGGGGCCGCGTCAGAAGCCTTGGTGCAGGTGCGCGGGAGTCTGTGCGGAGGGGCCCTCGGGCTCTCCTGGGGGCAAGCATTCATGCCCGGATGCTGCCAGGCTGCTGTACACAGAAGAGGGGCATGGGGTCGACTGGGGGCTTGACTCAGAAATGCTAGGTGACGATCAGACTCCTAAGAACACACCACAGTGGTCCACCTGAAGGACGAGCCAAGACAGGCCCGACGGACAGAGAGGTCTCATTCTCGCTGGTCCTCCACGACCCTCTAACCTTCCTCACAGACTCTGGTGGAGCACAGAGCTGCTCGAGCTGCCTGCGGCCCGGGCCAGGGGTCTACAGCTAAGCAGCATCCCCCACGCCAGCAGGTTAGGGGTCCTGTCCAGGGACTTCAGCGATGCCCCAGGCCCCACCTCTTCTGTCACTTCCTGCAGTTCCCTGTGAATTCACATGCTTCTGGCTTCTCCACCATGGCCACAGCCCAGCACAGGCCTCCTGGCCAGGAAGATATGCCCATGTCTAGACACCAGCCCGGGAGACAGAGTGGCACCCCGTCTCCAGAGTCAGCCCCCTGCGGCCTTGGTCCTGCCCCCTAGAGCTCACACTGGTCCTGCTCCTCCATCCGGCACTAACTTACAGGCTGTGTCAGATGGGGCAGCACACTGAGGAGACGGGGCTTCCGGTCTTGAGCTTCCAGGGTGCCCATGGAGGGGGCTCTGATGAGGAGGGGTGTGCGGGGTGAGACCGGCAGGGTGAGGATGTGGGGGAGCAGGAGGCACAGGAACGGCATGCCGGGCAGCAGGGCTCGTGCTCCCCCGCCTCCATGTCCCACCTTAGGCCGGGGCAGACAGCCCTTACCGCCCCACAGGATGTGAACACTGCGATTTCCAACCTTTCCACCATGGCACACACGCTGATCACCACAATTCTGCTGCACACCAGAAAATATAATTTTTGCCAATCTGACAAAAAAATAGGTATATTTATGATTTATTCACACTGGACAGCTATCGTGTTGGCTATTGTTTTTTTTTTTTCTGTTTTATTTGACAATCTAAGGGAGGGCAGTGCCCCTGACTGAACAGTCAGGTGCTTTGTGCTTTGAACATTCTTGCAGAACACCCACGCACCCGTTGCGGCACACCCGCGCACCCGTTGCGGCACACCCGCGCACCCGTTGCAGCACACCCGCGCACCCGTTGCGGCACACTCGTGCACCCGTTGTGGCACAGCGGTTGAGAATAGTGTGCTAAGAAATGTAAGAGGACTTTGCCAAGTCCAAGTGGTCAGCCAGGCCTGAGGGCTTCTCTTGACGAAGAGAGCACCAAGGAGCTGGAGCATGACTCACGTGTCTTTGTCCCAGTCACCAGGGCCCAGCACCTGGCACAGGTGGCCATTGTATTGGTGTTTGTGGAAAAACAGAAAATTTCCTCCCTGCCTTCCCACCACTCATGAACATTGCCCCATGGGGCTCATGTCCTGGTCAGCCTGACACTGACAAGCATCCCCGACAGGCCTTTGGAAGGTCCCAGCCACCTTCCTGCTGGCCTGGGTGCCCTCCACATGGCAGGGCTGCCTGGCCACCCTGGCGCTGGCCTTGGGCTTCCTGCCAGCAGGAGTGTGGGGGGGCTCCTGCTGCCGGGCCAGGCCTGCTTTGGCAGATAAAATATTGATCAGCCTGCTGAGGAGCCCAGAGTGGGATCCTATTTTCATGTCAGAACTTGGTAATGAACTACATTTATCAAGCCTGCTCTCCATGAGAAAGGTCAGCCGCAGATCTGGCTAAGTTGTTATGACACCTCATTAATCTAGTTCCCTCAATAATTGTCCCTCTTTGAAGATTCGAATGTGCTCCCATCCCAGCCACTCTCGCTCCAGGCCGAGGAGATGATTATTGCAGGAGCACAGGCACATCCGCATTTAATTTTTGAGTAAAGAGAGATAGGAAGCAGGTAGCAGCCTCTGGAATTAAATGTCCATCAAAGGAACACTTTCTGTTGCAAAACAAAGGGAAGCAAGGGAGACACTGAATATCCCATCGGCCACGTGCGCTCCTGCCTCACAGGGACCGTCTTCACTCTGTGGCAGGCGAAATTTCTAGTTTCAGGAGTGGGCAGGGCAGGAGGCTCCCAAGAGTCAAGGGAAGGGGGGTGTGTACCAGGTAGGCAAGGTGGGCGACGCCACCCAGGTAGAGGGAGGCTCGGATTCTGAGAGTGAGACAGGCCTGTGGAGGCTCCTGCTGGAGGCCCAGGGCCTGCTGGAGGAAGAGGCGGGGACGCTGGGAGGGAGGGTGATGGTGACGGGAAGGGGAGGTCTCTCCTCTCTCTCACCCCCAGCCATTCCTGCACCGAGTCCTTTGGCCCCTCCCCAGCACACCAACTGCTGCCTAAAGAGCCCCTGGGGCACTGCCCTGGTTTTCTCGTCACCCCACTTTGCCCCGCCTCCGTATGCGTCCACTGGTCGTTGCCAGGCTCCTCTGTTAAGCGGGAGCCCCTTGAGGCGGGGCCTTGCCGCCGTGGCTTCCCCATACCCGGCCCAAGCACCTGCGCGCAGAAGGGCTCGTTACATGTCTATCGACGAGACGACTGTGGGCTCAGAGTGGCTGCAGCCTTGCCCTGAGGAGGGGACAATCCCAGACACCCTGTTACCGTGACCAAGGTCTGGAAGTCTAGACAGGGCCAGGCGCCCACGTTACCCATCATGTCAGCTCCTGGGGGGCACAGTGTGGAAGATGTGGGTGTGGGGGGGCAGCCCTGGAGTGGGGTACATGTAGTTGTGCCCAAGCCATGCTGGGCTTGCCAGGGGGCACGGACACTACCTCATCGAGTGGGGACACCCAAACCTGCAACAGTCGCCCTGCAGAGTGAAGTCTGTGTGGCCTGGTCGGGGTGGTGGCGCAGGGCGGTGAGCCGCAGAGGGTCCGCTGCCCTGCTGGACACTGGGCTGCACAGAAGCGGCTCCTCCGAGCCTCCTCCGGCGGACACATGCAGGGCCTGTGACTGCCTCTGGACTGGAGGATGACGGGCATTTCTGCCTCTTGCTCTGCCATGCTGGCTGGGACAGCCCGGTCTGGGGGAGCAGACCGGGTCGGGAGGCATAAGGATGGACTGAGCCACACAGCTTCAGGAAAGGTCCACTCTCATACCAGGGCTCCCCGGGGGCCCTTCTGTGCTCTCGGGAGAGCTTTATGCACAAGCAGAATAGGGGGATGGGCCTGGATGGGGGATCCCAAGGCCCCTATGAAGACCCCATCCCTGATGGTCTCCAGGGTGGTGGCAGTTCCCTCACTGGGGCCGCTTTGCATTTCAGGAGTCCCCTACGAACCCCAAATGTACCGGAGAGGGGCCTGCAGGACGCAGACTACAGTTCACGAAGGAACGCCTGTCATTAACAGAGGCAATCTCTTTGGGGGTGAGTGTGGGTGAAGGAGCAGGGGATGGGAAGAGAGGAAGTGCGGGGGTGAGGGCTGGTGCTCCATGCTCCGAGAGTCCAACACGTGGGGCGTGTGTAGCTCGCCTCCCAAACCCCACACAGGCCACCCCTTCGGAAGCCACACGGCCGCCAGCCGGGCCTGAGTCCTCATGCACTGGACTCCAGCCCTTCCTGACCTGGCAGGGAGGCCCCCAGAGGAGCCCAGGGAGAGACCCATGTGCCCATGCCTCCTGGGTCTGCTCGCGGGCGGGCTCCTCCTGACGCCCGCACAAACATTAGGACTGGTCCCCACATTGTACCCAGCTGCCCTGAGAAGCAAGGTCACTTGCCACTTGACAAAGCTGCGATTTTTACCACCAAAGCAAAAACTGGGCTCAGTCGTCTGGCACCTGCGTCGCAGCTGAATGTGGCTGTTACGGGGCCTCAGCGGCGGCGAGCTATTCTGAGGTCTATTTCGAAACTGCTAAGCTGTGCAAAGAGCAAAAAGCATTTTACTCCCAGATCTAATTTATGAGCTGCCATAACTTTACTGGAGTTTAGCTTAAGAGGAACAGATGTTTAACTTGATGTAAATTCAGGAACATTACCAATCTTTCTGCTGCCATTTCTGGGAAAATTCAATTAACAATAAATGCCAAAACCAATGGGTTTATCTTAAGATACATTTTCACTAACATATTACAGTTTTACTGATGGTGTTGACCAAGCCACAAAATTCTAAAAATTCCAGGAGATTGTTAAGCACATATAATAAGATCTCTTCACAATCCCCAAACAAACACAAACAGATGTACTCAAAGTTATGCCACATGGTGACCCCTTGCTGGCTGTTTCCTGGGGCCTGTGACTTCTGAGCAGATGGGTCACTGTTGCCCACACTCAAAGCCTGGCTGGTGTGGCTCAGTGGATTGAATGTCATCCCATGGACTAAAAGGTCCTGGTTCGATTCCCAGTCAGGGCACATGCCTGAGTTGCAGGCTCAGTCCCCAGTATGGGGCATGCAGGAGGCAGTCAATAGATGTTTCTCTCTCTCTCTCTCTCTCTCTCTCTCTCTCTCTCTCAAAAAGCAATAAAAAAAATATTTAAAAAGAACCATGGGGAGGTGTTCACACAATGGCCTAAGCCAGTAGTTCTCAACCTTCCTAATGCTGCGACCCTTCAATACAGTTCCCATGTTGTACGTGGGTGTATCTGCATGTGGGCAGACCCGCCTGGAGACAGATAGAGGAGCGGTGTCTCGGTTCCTAAGACAATCGGAAATATGTGTTTTCTGATGGTCTTAGGTGACCCCTGTGAAAGGGTCGTTTGACTCCCAAAGGGGTTGTGACCCACAGGTTGAGAACCACTGGCCTAAGCTGTAGCCACTGGCTATTCCCTTTACCTGCCAGAAAGCGGGCCTGCAGATTTTGCTCCCAGGTGCTCCCTTCCTGAAAAGCCCTTTATTCGAATTTGACTTTTCTGCAATGACCCAGTTCCAAGGAGCTGCTTCTGTCTACTCCAAACCCCTTGGTCCCTTAAGCCTGAGGAAATTGTCTTCGTCTCCATCCCTTCTTCTCCAAACACTGTGCCCCAGTGCCTTTGCATCTCCTGCATGAGAGTCTTCACTCTCCTAAAGAATCCAGCCATGGAGACCCTTGGTGGACACTGTCACGGGTCACAGGGGCCCTAGTGACCTGCTGCCTGCCTGCAGTTTTGGAGATGCTCAGCCTGTCTCCTGCCCCTTCATCACTCGGAGGGGAGCTCCACCTGAGTCCCCTCCTCACTCAGTAGTCCCAACTCCAGAGCCAGCAATGGGCCCACTGCACTCAGTAGTGTGCCCTCATCCTCCCAGGTCCCCAAGGGGGCCTAGCATGCAGTTGACCAACTGTTCTTTGTCAGTGTCCTCTGCTCTTTTCCCTGGGGGGTCCTGTTTGTCATCCTATCTGCATGCTCTGGGTTCCTAAAGGTACAGAGCCCACTTTGGGCCCACACACAGAATCTGCACATCTAAGGCTCCACTTGACCTACAACTCAGGCTGGGCCCAACACACACGCCACGCTGACCACCCCGCTCCTTCCCAGCTGCTGCACCAGAGCCCGTCCAGCCTGCGTGAAATAGCTACCTCCCCTTGCACCTGAATTTGCAGACAAACCCTCATCTCCATTTTTGCCCAACATCAGATAATTTAAATAAACAAAACCACCCAGACCTTTGTTAGATAAGTGGCACATTTGCTCATGAATGTCTGGTTCAATGGGTGTTGCTATAGTCTGCCGTTTGACATTTAAATCCTCTCTTCTATCCCTGTTAGAGAAAGCGACATCGGTTGGATTCCTGGACGAGGGGTCCACATACATATTTTATGGTTGATTAGCAGATCACACGGCCCCAGAATGAAGGAGGGATGTTTGAAAACTGGAATAAATGCAAAAGCCCTCTGTGCACGCCCCACTGAAGAGGAAAGAGGCCCCGTGCAGGCACCCCTGGGGCAGGACCCCCTCCTTCCGCCTTTCTCCTTCCCTGTCTCTGTTCTCCCAGGACACCCCTGGACAGGGCACCAGCACTTGGGGCCAACAGGTGAGGAGACTGGGAGGATTCTGAGCCCAAGCCCCACCTGCCTGGCCTGACCCACAGTGCGTTGCTCTCCTTGTGTTGCTCATGGTGTTTGCTCAGACAGGGTCATCTTCAGCTTCTGAGTCAGGCCCAAGGGCCACTGTTTTGTTTTCGACAGATCTTGCCTCAGGTTTCTTTGTACAGACAGCACAGGAGGACACCAGCCCAGGAGTCACACTGTCCTTCCATCCTCACATCGGCAGACGGAGGCCTCTATTCTGGAGCTGTCGTGGGGCTTGGGCACCTTTGGGCACCTGAGCCTGAGCTGGAACCTGAGCTGCAGCCTGGGCCTGGGCCTGGGCCTTTGGCCGGCAGAGCCCGAGACCCTCGGTGATATGGCATGAGCCCACTTCCCAAGCTTGGGGTGAGCGATGTAGGCAGGGGGATTGAGCTTGTGGCTGCCGTCCTTTGGGATCTTGGGTTTGACCTCCTCGGGCTTTACGAGGGCCTCGATGGCCTCAGCATGTGCGTTTATGGCCTTGGTGATGTCGACCAGCATCTTTTTCAGGCTCTTCTTGTGCTTCTTGGCAAAGCCCATGTTCCTTAGGAACTCGGGGTCCACCCCGTAAGAGATTTGTATCTTTGTGATCGGGGTTACGTGGTGCCATTTCTGTGCCATTTTGTGGACTGACTGGGGTGGTTCTTGGACTCAGCCATGTCAGCACCAAAGCTCGTGGCTCCTGAGCGCCTGGGGCCAGAAGAGAAGAGCCACTGGGATCTAAAGGCAACAGGCAGACATGCTCCCCCTCTGGTGTGACGGTGTGGGCTGCCGACCAGGCCATAGAACAGGGTCCTCAGCAGGAACTGCCCCCGTCGTCGTATTCCGCATTTACACCTGTGGAGGCTTTGCTGGGCTGGTGGGGACGTGTACTTTAGAAGGGGAGACATTACAGAGAAACCAGCCTCTTTCTTCTTCTTTACTTGAGTAAAACTTGCTTTCTTCTCACTCCTATTTGTCCTTGGAATCTTTCCTGGTGGGTCAAGGACCTGGAGGTTGCCTGACCCGTGAAGGTTCCCGGACCGTGCGGGGCAGGCCCAGTCCCCACATGGAACAGTCCTGTGACAGTCCTGGCTCAGTGTCCAGAACCCAGAGCCTGGCCGTGAGGGAAGCAGGGTGGGCCATGGGGACCAAAGAGGAAGCCAGGGTGAGGCCCCTATTCCAGCAAACCAAGTTATTTCAGACACAGCTCAGCCGCCTCACCATCTGCTCTGGTCACTCCCGATGGCCCTTTGGGGACATGCTGACTCTCACTCAGTAGGTTCACACACTGGGAACTCGCCCAGCCCTCTCTTTGTTTCCCTTCTATACAAGTTTTCGGATCCCAAGAATGGCCTCCTCATTGCCTTATCTGTCAAGAAAACAAATTCAGATGCTTTGAGAGGGTTCAGGACCCACAGGAGATGAGCATGACCGGGACCAGGATTCTCCTAAGGAGAATGTATCCAGTCCAGAGCACACCTAGGAGCAGACAGGTGGGGCCAGTGGCCCGCAGCTTGGAGCTCTTCAGACCTGAGACCGCAGGTGCCCTGAGTGTCCCTGCGTGGAAGGTGCAGCCCGCAGGTCACGTGATTCACATGCTTTGCCTCAGGCTGGGGTATGTTTACTTGTCTTCTTTTGAGTTGAGCTTTGAAAAGGTGGTTACAAATTTCCTAAAGAACTTTCCATGCCGAAAGCCAAATCACTGGGTGAGGCTAAAAAACGTCACTTGATGCTAATGGCCCATAATAAAAACAGGAGCCATCAAGTAAATAAGGCAATTGCACACTCACCTCGATTTGTGGTTTTTCCCCACTAAAGGTGCTCTGTTTGATGAGTAATAGTGTCCTGGGAAGATTTTCAAGTGTGTGGGGTGAGATTCGCATGCATTGCTTTTGAGGCTGCGTGCAGAAGACACTGGATAAGAAGTCCTTACACACGTAGACAGACACACACACAGCTGAGGATTTGGGTGTACATCCCAGCCCCAGCCTTGCCCCCCACCCCAATTGCCTCTTAGAGGTGCCTACACAGCCCACCCGGCACGAATCATGGGCTACAGCCCCCTAGAGCAGGGGTAAAGGCTTTGGCATGATATAGTCCAGACCACTCATTTTATTGATATGGAAACCGAGGCCTGGAGGAACAGTAAGAGGCCTGCCTTGGGGCTCAGGGCATCGATGATCGAGCTGGGCTATTGCCTACCTGGCATTTTGTGCCCACACTCTTGGGGGCCTTGCTTGCCCCAGTCCACCTTCCTTCTCTTCCGATTCCAGTCTTTCAGATCTTGCAAGAAACCCCGCAGACGTAAACAGAGCCAGGGGAGGATCGAGGAGACTGGTGGGGAGAGGACAGCATCCTCTATGGCACGAGGAGGATGCTCAAGCCCTGCCTGGACGCGAGGGCCACTTCCTGGGCAGATCTTATGATCACAAGCACACTGGCAGGTCCCACCTTTTCCTGATAACAGCCTTGGCTCAGAGACCGGGGTCTGGGCTGCCCCTCACCCACTGCCTGGAAAAATAGGGGATCCACAAAGATGAGGGTTTCAGTCTCCAATCAAGAGGAGTGACTGGTAGCCAATCCCCAGGGCCAGTGTCCCTTCAGGGGGGCAGAGCCACACACAGGAGGGCATTTCCAATGGAGTCAGAGGCAGACCTGTGTCAGGTGGAGGGTGGTGCTGCGAGTGATGGGAAAGAAAATCTAGAAAGATCCATGTTGCTGGATGCTCTTCAGGACACGCAGACAGAGCTGCTGGAGCACAGACACCCGTGGGAAGGGTGGTGGCCCGGGACCCTGGCCTGGACCGAGAGGGCCTCCAATGCCCATGTCTGACCTCTGGGGCATTAGAGGGCCCAGGCCCCACCCAGGCCCAGGATGTCGCCCCAGGCAGGAGGAGGCCCGCAAGCCAACAGATCTCTATTTCTACTCCACCAATAATTTTTACTGTTTCCATTTAAAAGTCTCTCCTCTTTTGAGTCTAGAGTCTAGAAATGTTTTAAGTTCCGAGTTGATATTGCGACTGGTGCTATTACTTTCTTAGCAGGAGCTTGGTGTTCAGTGCGGTGCTCGCGTCATAGCTGCCTGCATCTGCCGCCCTCGCCTGGAGCTTTCGTAACCCTCTGTCTCCGCTCCCCTCCCCGAGCAGCCTCCTCCTGGGCCTGCTCTAAGTGACTGCGCTGGCTTAGTCCCGCTGATTTGTCTCGTCTTCTCCTCTCACAAAAGGCAAACTGACTCACCCTTGGGTGGGGACGTGAATGGGGCACAGTGTGGGGTGCTTCCAGGTGCTGGTAAAATTCTGTTTCTTGAAGTGGGTGGTGGCCACAGGATACGTTCTCGGTGAAAATGCACTGAGCTGTGCACTAATGTATTCACTTTCTGTATGCGTTATGTTTCGATATTATGGCTATTCAGTAGGGGTAACCTGGTGTTTCCCAACATCGGAAAGGTATCAGTTGGTTTGGGTAGGGTTTTTGTCCTTGGCCAGGCACAGGCCTAGGGACCGGAGGAGGGAGTGGGGGACTCACAGGGCAGGGTCACCGTGTGAAGCAGCACCTATCCGGCCTGTGGGCTCTGTCCACCTCCCAGGCTCCCAGGGTTTCGAGGACTGAAATGAGGGCTCAGCCTAAGACTCGACTGCCAGGCCCTGGCTGCTGGCTCCTGTGGCCCAGAAATGGGCACCAAGGGTCACCTGCTCAGAAGGGATCAAGATGGACCCTTCTGGAACCTCACTTCGTGGTCCAACTATGCCCGACTCACCCGCCGGGATGGATGGCGTGGCTGGCCCGTGGGCCCAGCTTCAGCAGGGCTGGTGGAGTCAGTCTCCTCTGTGTGAAATGCCCTCCCTGTCAGAGTCCTGGCCCACCCTCTGGGTACAGCTCTCCTAGAAAGCTGTCCCTGGCCAGCTCCCCTCCCCCTTTCTGTGGCAATCAGGGCCCAGACCTGTACTGGACTCTTAACATCAGCTGCCCTATGGTGCTAACTCCCTTTCCAGTGTGTGGCGCACACCTGCCGGCCGGCCGGCAGGAGCCTCAGCACAGGGGCCGTGCTCTCTCTGCAGTGAAAGGACCCCCATGCCCACGCGGGGTACTGGGTAGCTGGGGATGAACTAACTGCGCCCCAGCAACATGACTTACCCTGAAGGAGCAGAGGGAGATCATTTATAACCATTCTGCACGTCTGGCTTAGCAGAGATGGCACCCGGCAGCTCCTCCCTGCTCTGCGAACCCACGAGCGCACACGTTCCTGCCAGGCTTACCCACACTCGAGAGCTCAGGCTGAAACAGGCCAAAGAGGCTCGGGGCACAGAGCTCTGAGCCTGCACACCGGGTGCAACCCTCCCCACCAGCACAGCTGGTGGTCCAGCTGGGGGAGCACGTGGGTTTGGGGAGTGGCAAAGGAGCACAGCCAGCCTGACAGCCCCCTGCACCCGACTCGTGTGGCGCTGGCTCCGCACGATCAATTGGCGACATTAGCGTGGAACGGCGCCCACTGCATCTTCAAGGAGTAGACGAGTCCGCTTATCTGGGTCCATCCACCTGAGCAAATGGCCGTGGTTATGGCTTTTAAATGACTTAGTAGAGCTAATGGGTCACAGAAAATAGTGTGGGACTAGAAGTAAATATAAAATGAGGGAGTCTGCTGGCTCTAAAGTGGGGCTGCTGCGTGGGAAGACCAGCAATGATTATGTTTGGATTGGCACCCAGGCCTTAGGAGATCCTTCTCCTGGCTCCGTGTCCAAGTTTCTCAACAATGGGGGAGGGAGCCGCACTCAGTGCACAAACGCATGGGGAGCGGAGTCAGTTCTCTTTTTACTTTTATAAAAAAATTATTATTGAATTATTAGGGTGACGTTGGATAATAAAATGATGTAGGTTTTGCCCTGGCTGGTTTGCTCAGTGGTTAGAGCATCGGCTTGTACACCAAAGAGTCACGGGTTTGATTCTGGTCAAGGGCACGTGCCTCGGTTGTGGTTTGGTCCGGACCCTGGTCAGGGTTGTGTGGGAGGCAGCCAGTTGATGTGTCTCTACCACACTGATGTTTCTCTCTCTCTCTCTCCCTCCCTCCCACTCTGTCTGAAGATAAGTGGAAAAAATATCCTCGGGTGAGAATTAAAAAAAAACGATATAGGTTTCAGGTGCACAGTTCTGGAAGACATCATCTGTACACTATATAGTGTGTTTACCACCCAAAGTCAAGTCTCCTTCCATCACCATTTATACCCCTTTACACTCCTCTACCCCCACACCCCCTTTTCCCTCTGCTAATCATCACACTGTTGTCTGTGTCTATGAGTTGTTTTTGCTTAATCTCTTCACCTGTTTCACCCAGCCTCCCAGACCCCTCCCCTCTGACAGCTGTCAGTCTGTTCTCTGTATCTATGAGTCTGTTTCTATTTTGTCTGTCAGTTTATTTTGTTCATTCGATTCTACATATAGGTGAAATCACATGGTATTTGCCTTTCTCTGGCTTATTTCACTTAGCATAATACCCTCTAGGTCCATCTCTGCTGTCGCAGAAGGTAAGATTTCTTTCTTTTTTATGGCCAAGTAGTATTCCACTGTGTAAATGTACCATGGCTTTTTTATCCATTCATCACTCATGGGCTTTGGGCTGCTTCCAAATCTCAGCTATTGTTAAATACCTCTTTTTTACTTTTAATTTTCTCTCGTGTGCTCACAGGACAGGCTAGATGCTGGTGTGTTTGCTTCACCCACACACTTGTGTTCTGGACATGTGTGTGGGAGAGCCAGACCTCGTTTCCTTACCTGCACAGGGGTTGCAGCCCTGGCCCTGGGGTTGTCAGAGTCCATGCCAGGACAGCACCTCAGCTGACACAGAGCAGGGCCACTGGAGGGCAGGGAGGTCCTCTTTGCATCTCAATGGGCCAGATTCCCAAGACCTCTAGGGTGGGGGGTGAGTGTGAGGTCCATGGAAGGTTCTGGGAGTTCAATCTCTTTTCAGAGCAAACACCTCCAGGGCCTTGATCCCAGAGCCCAGGATAAACATCCCTCTCCCTTATGGCACTTTGGGGACCACCCATTAATCACTGTAATGGAAATATAAGTCATCTGACTTCAAAGCATGAATGTCAATATTTTGTAATGACTGTTATAAACCTGTTCTCTCCACACCACTAATAAATACCTCAGCCCCCACCAGATTTCCCAGTATCTCTAAAGACAACAGGAGAAGGCAGGGGAGCCATAAAAGAAACATAGAAATAAGTTGCAGATGAGCCTAGAACTCATTCCTTTGAAGCTTAATGGATGGGAGCAGCCTCTGGCCCACAGGCGGACATTCGATTCAGCATGTGTGTCATGGGCCACACTGAACTGGAACTCATTCTGTGCAATTGCCAATGCACAAATAAAATGGTGATGTAAGTTTTCTCGTGACATTAAAAAGGGAATAAAATAATTCACTCAGATAACTTCGCGAAGATGTACAGCCTGATGGAAACAAGCGAGGGCGGCTAGGTCTCAGTCTCACCAGCCCCTGGAGACGGGCCCAGGCCTCTGGCCTGAAAGCCCGTGGAAGCATCGCCAGCTTTCGGAACTACTGCTGGGGTTCAGGTCTGCGACCCCGAAGGTCCTCTGAAGTTGCTGTCCAGGGAGCCACCCACCCACTCCTGCTCCTGTCACAGCCAGGGACAGACGGGGCTCTGATGACAGTGCCTGGAAGCTTCTTCAGCCAGTACCTGTCTCCTCAACTACTGGAGAAGAAAGTAAAGAAGGTGTGTAGGAATTCAATCACCTTTGCTTCACCTGCCCCAGGCCTAAAGCAAGGCCAAGACGGCTGTCCTTAGCCAGGAGCAGGCTTCGTCCGGATGTTAGGATCTCGGCCCCGGCTCTCACACCCCAGGGCACAAAGAATGCTCACCGCCTCTTCGAGCATTTCACTCGGATGTGGTCGCAGGACTCCCTGCCAAGCCAACGTGTGAATGTGTGTGTGCAGGTGTGTGTGTGTGTGTATGTGCCTGTGTGTGTGAGTGTGTGTGGAGTGTGTGAGGGTGTGTGAGTGTGTGTGAGAAACTGTATGTGCCTGTGTATGCATGAGTGTGAGTGTATGTGCATGTGTGAGTGCGAGTGTGTGAGAGTATGTAAGTGTGAGTGTGTATGAGTGTGTGTGGAGTGTGTGAGGGTGTGTGAGTGTGTGTGAGAAAGTGTATGTGCCTGTGTATGCATGAGTGTGAGTGTATGTGCATGTGTGAGTGCGAGTGTGTGAGAGTATGTAAGTGTGAGTGTGTATGAGTGTGTGTGTGAGAGTATATAAGTGTAAGTGTGTGTGAGGGTGTGAGAGAGTGTGTGTGAGTGTGTGTGACAGTGTGTGTGTGTGTGAGGGTGTGTGAGAGTATATAAGTGTGAGTGTGTGGGTGTGTGAGTGTGTGTGGAGTGTGTGAGTGTGTGAGTATGTGTGAGTGTGTGAGAGGGTGTGTGAGGGTGTGAGAGTGTGTGTGAGTGTGTGAGAGTGTGTGTGAGGGTGTGTGTGAGGGTGTGAGTGTGTGTGGAGTGTGTGAGTGTGTATGTGTGAGTGTGTGTGTGAGGGTGTGAGGGTGTGTGAGAGTGTGTGTGAGTGTGTGAGAGTGTGTCAGGTGTGTGAGAGTTTGTGTGAGGGTGTGTGTGGAGAAACGAGGGGTGAGAAAAGCAGCATAGAGACTTTTCAGGGAGGAAACCTTCCTGCCTCCTGTTCTTACTTCCAAGTGGAGCACCCCCAGCTGTCAGTACCTGTGCACCAACTCCAGATCCTGTCTCCTCTCTGGCCCTACTCTCTTGGTGTCATATCCCTCTATCCTTCCAGGCCCCCCATAAGGCATTCTTCTTCCTCTAGGAAACCCTAGGTATGAAACCACGACATACCACTTGCAGCTG
Source organism: Molossus molossus (assembly GCF_014108415.1). NCBI lineage: Eukaryota > Metazoa > Chordata > Mammalia > Chiroptera > Molossidae > Molossus > Molossus molossus. The sequence goes on along the minus strand of NW_023425377.1, from coordinate 41,109,619 downwards.
TGCAGCCTCAGGTAAGTCACTTAACTTCTCTGAACCCTATCCACAAAGCAAGAACAATAAGGGTACCTATCTTACTGACCCATCGGAGGTCTCCAGTGCATTGCGATCTACCCCTACCCAGGCTCACAAAAGTGTGGGTACCTGCACCAGGTAGGTGAGGATGCCCAGTACCTGCTCCAGTACTGTCTCTCAGGTACCCACAGCTTCGTGTGTGACCTCCCCAGGACCTGAGCCACCTCATCTCTAGCTCTGGCAGTGTGCACAGCACTCCGAGAGAGGGATGCCCTCAGGAGTCCTGGGAACCGACAGGGAGGTGGGGTCAGGTGACATGTAGGCAGGAGAGAGGACAGATGAGAGCTGCCCAAGGGGAAGGCAGGTCCGAAGAGTCTCTGCGGCACTGCTTGAAGCTCAGGGAATGGCAGGCTTGTAACTGAGGGGACAAAGGTGCTGAGCCCTGTGTGGCCAGAAGTAGGAGGCGGAATTCGAGAGGAGGCCTGTGAGGGTCAGAGGGCACAGAGAAGGGGCAGAAGCAAAGACAGTTCAGAATCAGAGAAAAGAGAAAACAAAAAGGCACCTTTGCTATAAAGCAAAGCACACTGGCAGGAAAAGTGTGGACATTTAGTGTAAATCATCCCCGAGAGAGCAGGGTGGTTTGTCTTCCACTTACAATACCTCGGGCAAGGAGGCAAGCGGTCACCTTGCTACAGCTTCACCCCAAACACTCGAGGAAGAAAAGCATCTGGAGTCAGCTCTGCCTCCAGCTCTGGCAGGTTCAGGCACGCAGGAACCCCCCAAGCAGAGCTGCCCACAAATCTGTTCTGCTGTGGACGCCCAGCCTGAACATCGCGGTGCCTCTGTGCTTCCACAACACGCACACGCGTGCTCACAGGATGAGAAGGTGGCAGTGATTCAGCGCCAACAGGAGCCGGGCCGTGGGAGGGAGAGGAGGTGGGGTTGTTCTCCCGCAGCCTTGACCCCGAGAGCAGGTAGAGGAGGTGAGCCCTTAGGTAGGGCTCAGGGGTGGGGCCAAGGCAGCTGAAGGGGCCACAGACTCCCCAGACCTGTTACCTGATGGACATCAGTCTCCCGGGGTGCAGAGACCTGCGGGTGTCTGAGTGAAGCCCCTACGGAGCTAACCGTCTGCAGAGCTCACTCTCTTTAACGAAAGAGGGAAATTGTTTTTCCTGCTGAGCTGGATTTGTTGGCGTCTCCCTTCCTCCACTGGAGGGGAAGGGTCCAAACCCAGGCAGGATGGCTAAGTCTCACTCTGTGCTGCCCTGTGGCTCATTTAGCTGTAAAGTTATAAAGACCTCAAGACACTGGGAAAACTTCCATTAAACTCAATTACACTGTCCTCCCCAGCCCGTTACCCACAGGGGCTACATTCCAAGGCCCCCAGTGGGTGCCTGAAGCTGCAGATGGTACCAAACCCCATATGTACCATGTTTTTTTCCTATACATACATACCTATAATAAAGTTTAATTTATACATTAGGCACAGTAAGAGATTAATACAATAATAAAATAGAACAATTATAATATACTGTAATAAAAACTATGTGAATATGGCATTATTAAGTAAGTAAGGGTGACTTGAACACAAGCACTGTGATATTGCGACAGTTGATCTGATAACTGAGCCGGCAACTCAGTGGCTGGCAGGTGGGGAGCGCGCACCGTGGGTCCGCTGCACGAAGGGTGCTTCACACTGGGCGTGCCAGAGCACAGGGCGGGAGACTCCTTCCTGCTACTCAGAGAGGTGCGCGATGTAAAACTGTAGAATTTTTTAATTGCTGGAATTTTTCATTTAATATTTTCATACTGTCATTGTAACTGAAACAGTGGAAAGTCAAACTGCTGACAGAGGGTTCTACTGTAACTACATTGTAGCTCCCAGAGTTCCCCTTTCATGGGGATTATGAGAAAATGTGGCAAAAGAAAAAATAATCACCAGTAATTCTTGAAGCTCTAGCAGCAAGGCCACCTGCATTTCTGTGTGTTCCCTCTTGGCACTTCCCTTCCTGCTGTCTGTTTTTGCAGATGGCAATCACAGCACCCAGAGTCGGGCCTTTGTAACAGTCTCCCAGAAGATGCTGGTTTCCGATTGCTCACCGTCCTCACGGCAGGCGAGTTCTTCCCACCAGCCCGGGAAACCCCAGTGCCTGTCATTATCCTACTGATTGGGGGGGGGGGTGCTATTGGGGCCGTTCCTTTCTTCTGAGGAGGAACAGGCTTAGCCCCCCTGACAGCCATCAAGATGAAAGCTGCTCATGTCATATGGGTTATTATTATGCATTATAATGAGGGCTTAGGCCACTGTCTAGAAAAGTCCATTTTATTTCAATCAGCAAGAAGTAAAGCAGGGCATAGATTTCCTTAGCAACTCTGGAAAAAAGAGAAAGTATCTGGACCTACCCTCTGAATCCGCTGTGAGGAGGACAGAGGCATATGTTTTTGCACATGGCAATCACAGCCACTAGCCGGGCCAGCAGGGCTGGACGCAAGCAGATGTGGAGACTGCCCAAGGCTGGTCGGCACCTGGGCTCCCCAGGAGGCTGGCCCAGAGCCCCTCTCTGTCCCAGGAGCACATGACAGCCCTGGAGCTTCACAGCATGTGGAACACAGCGGACTTTTCCAAACACTGTCATCTTCTCAACTCGGGTTTGACAATCTCAGATCTCCTAATACCACATGTGTCAGAAGCACTTTTTGGTCAAACTGCTTAGCACATTTGATTGGAGGATGACTCTGGCCCTACATTTGAAACAAAGTTTTTACTACTAGAGGCTGAAGTTTAGTGATGTTTGTTTTGTTGTGTTCAAGGCAGTAAGAGACATTTTTATTAAGGGCGCACTTTCAATTTACTGGGTTTCTATTTACTCTGCAAGACCTAATTCCACATTGTCATTCTGAGAGCAATGCCACTTGAATTCAATCGCTAGATTGTGAATTTCCTCCAGCAACTTCTATTATGTCAAGGCCAGAATCTCAGTGGGTGGTAATAAATAGCAAAGTACAGGATGGTTGAGAGAAGCAAAGTAAAAAACCCACCTCAAATACAATTATTGATCAACATTGAACTGCCTTCATCATCTCTATGCTAATTCCAGATATGTACATACATATTGGCACTTTCATTACATAAATACATTGACATCTGCAGCTGAGAAAATATATTGAGCAATTCAAAATTGCAGTCTTTGGAGAGCAGTAAATAAATAAAAATACAGCAAAAGGCACCAAACAGTTCTTATAAACATGAGATAGTCTGTGAAAAATAGTTGGGTAGAAATCTTCAGATGTTTAACGTGGTCTTACTTTTTAAAAAGTTTTGAAAGCAAAGTATGCATACCAGAAAAACAAAAAAGCAAAACTTTAAATAATGCATTAATATCAATTAGGCAGGACTTCCTGTTAAGATGGTGGCATAGGTAAAAGTTATTCTCAAATCTTCCCACAACCACATCAAATTACAATTAAATTATAGTACAACCATCATTCAGAACCACCTTAAATCTGGCTGAACAAAAGTCCTACAATTAGGGATTTCAATAAGAAGCCACACAGGCCTGGCTGGTGTGGCTCAGTGGTTGAGCATCGACTCATGTACCAAGAGGTCACCGGTTCAATTCCTGGTCAGGGCACATGCCCAGGTTGTGGGCCCGATCCCTACTGGGGGCATGCAGGAGGCAGCCAATCGATGTTCTCTCTCATTGATATTTCTATCTCTCTCTTGCTCTCCCTTCCTCTCTAAAAAAGAAATCAATAAAGATAAAGAAGAAGTTGCCCTGGCCAGTTTGGCTCAGCTGTTAGAGCATTGGCCTGCGGTCCAGAGAGACCCGGGTTCAGTTCCTGCCAAGGGCATGTACTGCAATTGCAGTTGGTCCCCAGCCCTGGTTGGGTCGTGTGGGAGGCAGCCATTCAATGTATCCCTTTAATGTTAATGTGTGTCTCTCTCTCCCTCCTACTCTATCTGAACAAAAAATGGAAAAATGTCCTCGGGTGAGGATAAAAAAAAAAAAGAAGTCACATGGAGATTGGCAGGAAGGGCTGAGACATGGAACAGGCTTGTCCCACACCCACATATGGCAGATATAAATTGGGAGGGTCCTGACCAGGTAGCTCAGTTGGTTAGAGTGTCATCTTGTTGCCCCAGGTTGCAGGTTTGATTCCCAGTCAGGACATGAAGAAGAATCAACCAATGCATGCATACATAAGTGGAGCAACAAGTCAATGTTTCTCTCTCTCTCTCTCAAATCAATCAATTAAAAAAATTTTTTTTAATTTGGAGGGATATCTTGGCTGTGGAGGTCCCCGCGAGGAACGAGGGGTCCCAGTGCCAGGAAGAGAAGTCTCTGTAATTCCTGGCTATAAAAACCAGTGGGAACTGAGGCTCAAAGAGGCTGAGGTTTCTGAAGTCCCAGGCAGCTCCTCTTACAGGGCTCGTGGAAGGACTTACTTGGACTCACTCCCTCTGAGCTCCAGCACTGGGGCAGCAGCTTGAAAGGAACCAGGGGCATATGGGGAGGAACTGAATTGTCTGACATTAGGGTGAAAGCTGGGGGACAGCTTCCAGCCAGACAAAGTGCTGGCAGAGGCCATTGTTTCTTTTCTGAGCCTTACTCCACAGAGCCAGCAGGCAGGCGCCATTTGTGAGTCTCCATCAGCCGGGTTCACACTGTTCCCCCCCACCCTGGTGATTCCTTGAGACTCGGCCCCACCCAATTTGCGGAACCACCCGACTTGTTTCCAGTGGCTTTTCTATTCAGCTTGCCTCATGCTTTGGACTTTCCTAAAATCTCTCAAACAAGAAGCATCTGGCCTCTGCATACTCTGTACCTCTTGCTAAGTAGCCCCATGCTGGGTACGAGTGGCAACTGGCCTTGGTTTACAGCTTGGCCTCTCCTGGGCACCTCCAAGCCCAGCACAAGAAGCAGTCACTTGCAGATGGCTCTGCAGCTCAAGCTGGGTGGCTCCTGGCAGGGCACAGGTGGTGGCTGGCCTTGCATCTCCCAGGAGGCCCCAGAGCCAGGGAACCCAGTGGACAGTTTCAGAACATGCCAGATTACAGTCCTTCCACCTCAGTGAGTGACACACTCAAGAGGAAGACTCAGTGAGCACCAAAGCCCTACTGAAGCATGGCCTGCTCCGAGGGTCAGCTCCTGCACAGCAGCTCCTCTGCTGTAGTTGTAGCTGGTCCTCACAGCCAATCAACTTGGGGATCAATCTCTCCTAGTGACATGCCAACAGCAATCAAGGTTCAACTACAACAGGACAGTGCACATGGCCCACACAGGATGCACTTGGAGCCCTTAGACTGGGTGACTGAAGAGGTTGCACCACTGGGCCCTACACAGTACTGATTACACAAGACCAAAAAGTCTGGGAGATGTAGTAGCTCTTTCTAGTACATTGAAACAAACATAAGAAAGCAGCCAAAATGTGGAGACAAAGAAACTGATCCCCCCAAAAAAAACAAAAAAAAAAAAAAAGAGAGAGAGAGAAATCTCCAGAAAAAGAACTAACTGAAATGGAGGCAAGCAAACTACCAGACACAGAATTCAAAACAATGGTCATAAGGATGCTCAAGGAACTTAGTGGGAACTTCAACTGCATGAAAAAGGACATAGAAACCATAAGAAAAGAACCAGAAAGGAACGATGCAGTAACTGAAATGAAGAATAATTTACAAGGAATAAACAGTAGAGTAGATGAAGCCAAGAATCAAATCAGCAATTTGGAATATAAAGAAGCAAAAAACAAAAATATGAATAAAAAAATGAGGATAGTGTAAGGAGCCTCTGGGACAACTTCAAGCATGCCAACATTTGCATCATGGGGGTGCAGGAAGGAGAAGAAAGGAAGAAATTGAAAACCTAATGACAGAAAACTTCCCTAACCTGGTGAAGGAAATAGATAGACATACAAGTCTAGGAATTGCAGAGAGTCTCAAACAAGATGATCCCAGAGTGGTCCACACCAAGTTTAATCATAATTAAACTGCAAAAGGTTAAAGACAAAGAGACTCTTCAAAGCAACAAGAAATAAGCAGTTAGTTACCTACAAGGGAGTTTCCATAAGACTGTCAGTTGATTTCTCAACAGAGACTTTGCAGGCAATAAATATTCAAAGTGATGAAAAGCAAGGACCTACAACTAAGTTTACTCTACCCAGCAAAGCTATCATTTGGAATTCAAGGTCAAATAAAGAGGTTCCCAGCCCTGGCAGGTTTGGCTCAGCAGTTGGAGCGTTGGCTCGCGGTCTAGAGAGGCATGGGTTTGGTTCCTGCTAGGGGCACATACAAAAAAATGCTAAAGGGTCTTCTTTAAGAAGAAGGGGGAAAAAAAGATAAAAAATATGAACAATAAAATGGCAGTAAATACATATCTATCAACAAACTGAACCTAAAAAACAAAATAAATAACTAAGCAGAACAGAAATAGAAAGATACAGAGAAAAAAAAAAATCTATATATATATATATGTTTTTTTGTTTGTTTATTTGTTTTGTTTTTTATCCTCACCCGAGGACATTTTTCCATTTTTTGTTCAGACAGAGCGGGAGGGAGAGAGAGGAAGAGAGAGACAGAGAGAAACATCGACGTGAAAGGGACGCATCGAGTGGCTGCCACCCACATGACTCAACCAGGGCCGGGGACAAACTGCAACCGAGGTACATGCCCTTAGCAGGAACCAAACCCGGGTCTCTCTGGACCGCAGGCCAACGCTCTAACCGCTGAGCCAAACCGGCCAGGGAGATACAGAGAATATTTTGACAGTTGCCAGATGGAAGAGGGTTGGGGAGTATGAGTGAAAAATGTGATGAGATTAAATAGTACAAATTAGTTGTTAAAGAAAAGTCATAGGGCCCTGGCCAGTTTGGCTCAGCAGTTGAGCGTCGGCCTGCGGACCAGAGAGTCCTGGGTTTGGTTCCCGCTAGGGGCACGTACCACACACACACACACAAAAGTCATAGGGATATAAAATACGGCATAGGGAATATAGTCAATAATATTCTAATAACTATATATGGGGTCAGATATGTATGAGATTTATCAGGATGATCACTTGGTAAGTTATATAATGTCTAATAACTGGGGTGTACACTTGAAACTAATATAATATTAGATGTCAACTGTAATTAAAAAGTAATACGTGATTTTAAAAAATAAGAAATAAATTAAATTTAAAAAGAAGAGAAAAGAAAGATCAATTAGGCAGTCTTTCTTGCTCCTTGATGGTAGAAGAAATGCAATCCCTGATCCTTCCCTGTTACTTCTGACTTAAATGATCTATAACATTAATTTTACTTTGCTACGTTCTGTTACTATAGGTAATAAGTATAAGTTTCTATTCATTGGCTCTCAAAGTGAAATGAACGAAGAACATTACCAACATTCTGATGACATGCCCATAACCTCCCCAGAAAGACACAGAAACCTCACCGTGCGGTGAAGCACCCAGGTGACCCCTGTGCTATCTGAATGGGGTTGTTTCAGGCTTCACAGTCACATAGTTCTCTTTCTTTACCGTCCTTCAATTACTCAACATCATGACATATTTTCGTTGGCTTAATATTTGACCGTGCCTTTCTTGTTTAGCAATTTGTTTTTTCCAGAATTTTTAATTGCCTTTGAAAAATGTATTCAAAGATTTTTTTCTTTATCATATCGCTAGTCGTAGAGCTTCCTTTTTTATTTTTTTCCATTTTTTAAAAGTATTTTTATTTATTTATTTATTTATTATTATTATTTTTTTTCCACATCTTTATTGTTGGATGTAAATGTATTACAGATGTTCCACATTTTTCCCCCATTGACCCCCTCCTCCCCCCTCCCACCTTTTCCCAAACTATTGTCTGTGTCCATTGGTTATGCATATAAGTTCTTTGGTTTATTTCTTCCCACCCCCCAACCCCTTTCCCTTTGAGGTTTGTCAGTCTAGCAATGAATTTGTGCTTCTTAATCCCTTCACCTTTTTCATCCATTCCCCCAACCCCCTTCCCAACGGGCAACCAACAAAATGTTCTCTGTATCTATGAGAATGTTCCTGTTCTTCCTGTTCATTTTGTTTGTAGATTCCATTGTTGATAGATATGTATTCATTGCCATTTTGTTTGTTCATACATTTTATCTTTTTCTTTAAAAAGACCCTTCATCATTTCATATAATAACGGTTTGGTAGTGATGAACTCCTTTAACTTTTTCTTGTCTGGGAAAGTTTTTATATGTCCATCGATTCTAAATGACAGCTTTGCAGGATAGAGTAATTTTGGTGGTAGGTTCTTGGTTTTCATCACTCTGAATATTTCTTGCCACTCCCTGCTGGCCTGCAAAGTTTCTTTTGAGAAATCAGCTGACAGCCTGATGGGAACTCCCTTGTAGGTAACTAGCTGCCTTTCTCTTGCTGCTTTTAAGATTCTCTCTTTGTCTTGAACCTTTTGCATTTTGATGATGATGTGTCTTGGTGTGGGCCTCTTGGGGTTCATCTTGTTTGGGACTCTCTGTGCTTCCTGGACTTGTATGTCTGTTTCCTTCACCAAGTTAGGAAAGTTTTCTGCCATTATTGTTTCAAACAGGTTTTCGATTTCTTGTTCTCTCTCTTCTCCTTCCGGCACCCCCAAGATGCGAATGTTGGCACGCTTGAAGTTGTCCCAGAGGCTCCTTAACTATCCTCATTTTTTTGGATTCTTTTTTCTTTTTGCTGTTCTGATTGGGGATTTTTTGCTTCCTTATATTCCAAATCGAAGGTTTGCTCCTTGGATTTACGTACTCTATTATTGAAGCTATGTAAATTATTCTTTATTTCAGTTAAAGCCTCCTTCGTTTCTAACTGTGCAGCGATCATTTCTGACTGGTCCTTTTTTATGCTCTTGAGGCCCTCACTGAGTTCATTGAGCATCCTTATAAGCCGTGTTTTGAACTCAGCATCTGTTAGGTTGCTTATCTCCATTTCGCTTAGTTCTTTTCTTGGGGTTTTGTTCTGTTCTTTCATTTGGGACCTGTTTCTTTGTATCCTCATTTTGGCTGCCTCCCTGTGTTTGTTTCTGTGTATTACTTAATGAGAGGTATGGGGCTCGCTGAGAGCTGATGCTGCTCGTTTGAAAGAATTTAGGAAAACCTGAAGCAGGATCCAAGACAGGGCAATCCTATGGTTAAGCAAGTAGCAACAGCTTGGGTGGGCTTGAAAGTTGTGTGGGGCGGTGTGGGGCGGTGTGGGGCGGTGTGGGGCGGTGTGGGGCAGGGCCTCAGGGAGTCAGCAGGGCGGGGCTACCAGTGTGAGCCAGGTTGCTGGAGTCCCAGATGTGGCGACTGTCTGCCGCCCCAGGGAAGGGCTCACCAAAGGAACAAAGGCCTCTTACAGCATGTTTGTCCCCGAGAAAGCCCCCTCTCTAGCCCTCGCTCCAGTGCCAAACAGCTCAGTTCTTCCCTGTATGTCTCTGGTGCCCCTCGAGCTGCCTCCCCTCCGAGCTCAGAGGGAGAGAGTCCGATAAGTCCCTGCGCCGGCCCTTTAGGGAGCTGCCTGGGGCTCCAGCCAGGTCAGCTTCCCTGAGCCTCAGTTTCTGCTGGTTTTTCCAGCCAGAAGTTATGGGGACTTCTCTTCCTGGCACTGGAACCCTGAGCGGGGCACCTGGTGTGGGACGGGGACCCCTCAGTCCTCAGGAAGGACCTTCCCAGCCGCGGGAGCCTCCTGATTTTTATCCGCCACACGTGGGTGTGGGACCAGCCCGTTGCACCGCCGCACCGCTGCCGCCACCCCTCGCGCCGCCGCCCCTCCTACCGGTCTGGATGTAGGTGCTTTTTTTTTTTTTAATTCCATAGTTGTAGGACTTCCATTCAGCTTGATTTCAGGAGGTTTTGGATGATGGTTGTTCTGTAGTTTTGTTGTAACTTGGATGTGGTTGTGGGAGAACGCGATACTGCGTTTCCCTACACCGCCATCTTGACCGGAAGTCGTAGAGCTTCTTAATCTGACTTTTCTAAGAAATGAAATCCACTTTCTTCTCAGACCCTTCTTACTTCCTCCTCTAACTTGAATGGATTACCTCCCAGTTTCTTACACAATCGTTCCACCTGTCCTCCTGGGATCATTTCACTACTCACCTGGGTTAGTTCAGCTGTTTTTTTTTCTCTTGCTTTTGTTAATCCTCACCTGAGCATAATTTTCTATTTATTTTTATATAGAGTGAAAGGGAAGGGGGAGAAAGAGAGAGAAATGAAACATCAATGTGAAAGACACAACCCTGACCAGGGCCGAGGATTGAACCTGCAACCCAGGTACGTGCCCTCCAACCCTTTGGTCCTCAGTTAGGCTGATGCTCTAACTGCTGAGCATCAGGTGCTTCTTTGACTAGCTCAGCTCTATTTTTTTTTAGATTCCTTTTCTGTTTAACTGGATTACACCTGCTGCCTCCCCACCCCTTTTTTGACCAGAAAGGAGGTAATTTTCTGTTCCTTTGAATGTCTGAAATTGCTTTTATTTGGAATAGAATTTTAAGTATAAAATAGTTTTCCTTAAGCAATTTGAAGGCAATTATTTTATTGCCTGCTAGTATTGATATCACTTATCTGATAACAGTGATTCCTGATTCTTTGTTGACAATCTGTCTTTTCTCTCCAGAAGCCCTAGAATTTTCTCTTTGTTCTTGATGTTCTGAAATTTCAAGAGGACATGCAGCTGTAGACCTTCTTTCACTCCCCTGCTCAGTTCTCAGTTGGTTTTTCCATCCCAGGGTCTATAACTCATTTCAGCTTGGTCAGTTTTCTTCGATCATTCCTTTATAATTTCCTCCTCTCAAATTTCTTTGTTCCCTTTTTCTGAGTGGACAAATTTGAGTGGATATATACTGAGAGCCTTAGATGGATGGTCTATGCCTGTCACCTCCACCTTTTTAAAAAAATGTTTTTATTGATTTTTAGAGAGAGAAGAAGGGAGAGAGAAACATTGATGTGTGAGAGAAACATCGACTGGCTGCCTCCTGCACACCCCCTACTAGGGATTGGGCCTGCACCCCGGGCACGTGCCCTGGCTAGGAATCGAACCGGTGACCTTTGATGCATGGGATGACGCTCAGCCAACTGAGCCACACTGGCCACAGTGCCATCTCTTTTTAAATCTATATTATGAGATACTGTGACTTTTCCTTTGAGTCTTTCAATTGAATTTTAAATTTTAGACATTGTGTTTTAATTTCCAAGAAATATTTCTTGCTCTATTCCTCTCTTCATAGCAGCCCTATCTTTCTTCCTTTTTTGTTAATCCTCACCTGAGGATATTTTTCCATTGATTCTTTAGATAGAGTGGAAGGGAGGGAGGGAGAGAGAAGGAGAGTGGGAGAGAGAGAGAAAGAGAAAGAAAGAGAGAGAAAAAGAGAGAGAGAGAAAGAGAGAGAAGCATCAATGTGAGAGAGACATATGATTGATTGCCTCCTGCACGACCCCAACAAGGGCCAGGGATTGAACCTGCAACCAAGGTGCATACCCTTGACCAGGAATTAAACCTGTGACCCTTCAATCTGAGAGCTGATGCTCTAACTGCTGAGCCAAAGCAGCCAGGGCATAGCAGCCCTTTCTTATCTTATGGAAATGTTATCTTCTCAAGTATTTCTAAGGGTTTTTATTAGAATTAAATTGTTTTCTTTTTTTTCATATCCTCCAGGGTTAGTTATTCTTTTTGTTCATCTTGTTTCTTCTCTTTTATGCTCTTGGTTTTCTCCAAATGGTGCACGCTCCCTGTCTGTCCAGTGCATCTGTATCTGACGAGGTTCGTTAGTGCAGTTGGCAGCCACCAGTTTCCTCGGCGGCAGCGTAGGTCTCTCCCTGCAGGAGGGTGGTGCCTGTGGGGAGGAGGGTGCACGGGTGGGGAGTGGGCAGGCAGACAGGCTACCCTGCCCAGTCCTCCTGGACTTTCAGTTCCTTGAGGTCAGATCAGCACCATATAGTTTCCTCAACTTAGTTCTCAGGAGGACCCTGAAGAAGACAATTCTTAACTAATAAAAACAAAAACAAGCAGGTGATTTAAGGGAGAGCTTATGGGACCAAAACCAGGAGTTCTTAACTCTGTGGCCTAAGACTGAGTTTCTCTATAGGATGCAATAGACACTCAATGGTGCTGTGTTTTCCTGAGGAGATACAAGATTTAAAAAGATAGAAGAAACAAACAAACAAACAAACAAACAAACCCCCAAGCAATCAACCCTTACTGTCCGTTAAGGGCCTGCTCTGAGCCAGGTATTTGGTAGTTGCTTTATTTCATTTGTCTTACTTAATTCCCCAAATGGCCCTATTTTTTTATTCTAAAGACGAGGAAACAGACACAGAATATAAGACACCTGCTCAAGTTCACACGTGGGGGAATTGGCAGAGCCAGAAGAGCCCAGTTCCTGGCGGCCACACAGACCGGCCACGCACCCTGCAGGAGTGGCCACTACGAACCGCCCCCCACAGGCCCCCTCCGAGCTAAGCGATTCAGATTCACAGCAGCGAGAGTTCATGCAGTATGGTCTCCAGTGTGATTGGAGCAGAAACGCCTCCTGTTTGGACGAGCAGCCCTGCGGCAAAGCCTCCGTAATAGCACGGCAGGGAGGTGGGTGTTCTGGTTAACCCGAAGTCCTGGCTCCGAACGAGCTCCCAAGGAACACCTGACTAGAAAGAACTGAGACCCCTCCGTGAGCCCCTCGCAAACAGCACTCTGGGCTTCAGCGCCAGGCCTCTGCACCCCATGGACTCCTGAGCCCCCCAGCACCAGAGGGCAGAAATCCACACTGCATGGCACACACAGCTGGTCTTGCTCTGATGACCCAGGTCAGAGCCTTCATTAGTAACATCAGCAGTGGCAATGTCACCTGCAGAGGGCCTGGTTCAGAGGCTGTCACAGGCGGGCGGCCAGCCACCTGAGCACCAACCCTGATTCAGCCCTTCGGTGGAAGGCCCTGCAGCTTCTGGAGAAAATGAGCCATTAAGAACTGTCAGCCCCACCCCAACCAGGGACACACCCTACAGACCCAGGGACTTCCTGTCAGCAACAAGCATAGAGCACCTGTGACCAAGGTGTTCACACAACAACCAAGAGGGCCTGGTGGGTTCATCGTGGACTGAGAGCTGCCACAATGACCCTGTGTCAGGATGGGGAGCCCTTTCCTGCTCTGCAGCTGTGAGTACCCTAAAATCAGTCCGTGCATTGACTTACTGGGAATCGCAGCAGCGGTCCGAGGCAAATAGTGTGGGGTGTTACCCCCATATTTCATATAACCAAGCTGAGGTTTGGAAGTGAGTGTATTAGTCAAATTCTCCCAAGGGCATAAAAGAGTAGCTTAGCAAATTAATTTTCTTTACTAACTCAATTTTTAAATTTAAATTACACTTTGATCTAGAAACTTGCCCTAGGTGCCAGTGGTTATTTGACAGGGAAAATCTTGTTCTAGAAAAGATCTCAGATGGCTTCAACTTCCTCGAAATGTGCTCATGCCTGAGCTGACCCTGGGCAGCTTTCTGGTTCCTCCACTGGTCTCATCTTCCCTCCCCCCGAGGTCCCAGCCCTGGGCCCTTCCAGGCTTCTTCCCCGCATGTCCTGCTCACAGGACTCGGACTCCCTGCAGGCCTAGAACTGAATGGATACATTCTGCAAATGGGGTGACCCCCTCCCTAGGGCTTGCAGAAATCCCTCTAAAGACCTCCCAGGAGAAAGGCAAGAGCAGACCCTGGTGCCAGGGAGGGGGCTGAGGGGAGTTTCCCTGTAACCACCTTCCCCTCCATCAGCAGCGAGGCGCCTGGGGGTCTCTGCCCCGGGCCACTCTCCCCAGGCCCACCCTCGTCATCCTGCCCCACCCTTCGTCCTGTCCTCCCCACCCCCACCCGCGGTCCACTCTGTTTTATGAATGCGTGGAACGTGGAATCACTTATTCTGAGAAGATGGAATGTGTTTGCTGCAGCCGGTGACAGCAATGAATTTTACAAATAGCTTTCCAGAAGCCCTCATTCAAGTTCACAAATCAAGCCCATAACAACCCCAGTTCTACCCCCCCACAGATGGGGGTGGCCGGCATCTCGTTTCAGGCAGGACCATTTGTCTTGGGCTAATCTTGGGCACGCAGTGTGGAAGGCTCAGTACGACCTGGGTCCCCCAACTGCCTCGGCTGGCAGGGGAGAGAGGCCCTTCCTCGTGCCCGAGGGAAAGGGCCCGCATTCCTGCTGGAACGCCAGAATCGTGGGTCAGCAGAGCCCGCAAGGCCCGCAAGAACAGCAAGTTCAGCTCCTCACGCCAGAGACAAAGAAGCCAAGGCTTCTAGTGTTATCTAAGCCACAGCCAGGTGAGCAGGACAGGACAGACGGTCCCCGACTTACGATGGTTCAACTTAAGATTTTTGACTTTATAATGGTGCAAAAGCGATTCACATTCAATAGGAACTGGACTTCGGATTTTGGTCCTCTCCCGGGCTAGAGCTAGCTACGCAGTAGGAGACTGCGAAGGGGCAGTGAGCGCAACTCCCGATCGGCTGTGCCACGAAGGTCAACACCCCGACTCTCCAGTGCCCTGTGTCACCGGTGTGTTTGGGATGCTGTGTGTTCACATCCCATCGTGTCTACAAAACACCCACCCGTGTCCCCTGGTCCCGGTGAGAGGAAGAGGAAGGCAAGCACTCTCGAGATGAAACTCAACCGCAGGCTACCGCATGTGCGACCACATTTAAGGCAGGTGAGGCAAAGCTGCGGTGTTGGGGAGGTCACGTTACGTATTAAATGTATTTTCAATTTATGATATTTTCAACTGACAATGGGTTTATTGGCACGTAACCCTATCGTAAGTTGAGGAGCATCTGTATTTCAAAATGATGGCTGGTGGTTTTTCATTTCCAGTGAATTATTTTTTCTCCTAAGTCCTTTTGCCACTAAAACCAGACATGAGGCTCAGGGGAGAATATGGTGCACAGAACGCAAAGGTATCCAATTCTTGGCTCGTGAAACTCATAGCAGAGACGCTGTTCTGGAAACTAAGGTTCTCTATTTGTAGACAACAGGCTTTCAGAAAACTGATTTATTTCTCAAGTTCTATAATCTTGGCTTTTAATAGCAAGAAACAAAGAGATGGAGTCCACAGCATTTGGAGCATTTGCAACTAAGTTGGGGAGGATGTGGGAAGTGAGGAACCTGTTTTCCCTCCCCACAGGAGACCAGGTCGTGTGGCTGGGGGAGGAGGGGAGAGGAACTGGGAGAGGAGAACAAAGGCAAGTCCTGGGGTCTCCTTCCAGAAGGGGCCTTCTGGCCTCTTTCCTTAGAGGAGATGATCTGAACCCTATAAAAGTTGGTGGGGGTCCCGGAAGAGAGGAGACCTGTGCCTTGGGAGAAGGGCTGTAAGCCTGCTAGATTAGCGCGGCCCTGAGTCTAGCCAGGTGAGGGAGCTGGAGGGCAGGAGGGCTGTGGGGTCTCTGATGGTCTCTGTGTGCACAAGCAGGACCCTCAGCTGTGTGTCCCCCACCTTGCTTCCCACGACTCTTGAGTCCAACAGATCTGAACTCACACATGGTTTGCCTCCTCCCCTTCCTTGTGGAGGGACTGTGGACTAGTTACTTATCTGTGCCTCAGAGTCCTCACCTGAGAAATGGGGATAATAATAGAACTTGCCTCACTGGGTACTCATGAGGTTTAAGTGGGGTGATGCATGGAAAGTCCTGCGCATGGAGCCCACCACAGAGAGACTGAACAGTGTGGTTCTTATTACCATTGCTGACAACGACACTGGCTTTGTAACCCTCCAGGAGAACCAAAGTACTACTGCATACAGGCTAATTAAAGCACGTAAGTCACCATCATCTTTCCAATAACTGCTAGTTAGAGAGGGCGCAAGGGCTTGTGGGGTTTGTAATCACACCGAGT
Source organism: Molossus molossus (assembly GCF_014108415.1). Classification (NCBI taxonomy): domain Eukaryota; kingdom Metazoa; phylum Chordata; class Mammalia; order Chiroptera; family Molossidae; genus Molossus; species Molossus molossus. Next base: position 41,093,748 of record NW_023425377.1, on the reverse strand, counting down.
GAGATCTCAGGATAGTTTTCTCAAGTTCACAGGCCAAAGAAAGGAAACACATCTTGTGATAATTTACTCCTCTTTGCAGAGGGAGGGCTGGGTGTAGACCCCTCTGTGAGCGGCACAAACCCAGAGAGGAGCAGTGGGTGGTCCTGAGGGACAAGACCACCATGATCTTCTAATTGTTAGACAATTTAGTGCCAGGCTACACCCCCTCTTGGAAGCCCGTGTGCACGGGTGTGTGTGTTTCTGTGTGTCCATCTCTTCCCTGCAGCCCCAGCTCTCCGAGGAGCCTAAGGCAGTGCAGAAACCGCGCACCCACAAGACCCAGCCCAGCGCACCGAGGGTGCTAACGGCACAGCCAGCGCAGCTTAGCGCTTTGGAATGTGATGCTGCCATGATGACTCTGAGCTGTCACCCCATACAGAACCCACGGGGACTACTTCTTTTCTCACTCTCAGAGAGTGTCATGTGCCTACCCAGGTGACAGTTATGAGAGGCACTGAGGTAGGGCCCTCGGGGCCGATGCTCCTGGCTGGAGACACAGCCCACTGGCCTTGGCCTCCTGCCTGAGGACTCGCAGCTGCAGGAAGGGCCCAGGCTCTGCCATCTCAGGCAGCTCTTCCCCCTGCCCCAGGCTCTCAGGCCCCACCACTCCCTCACTCTCTTCCTTCTCCAGGTTTCTCCCAAGGCTTGGTTCCTGTTTACATTCCTGCAGTCAAAAGCGCTTCAGCATCGGTTAAATTAAATTTGCTGTAACAGGCATCCCAAAAGGGTGACTTGAGCAAGTTCTTGCTCTTTTCCATGTAAAAGAATCCAGAAGCAGGAAATCCAGAGCTGGCCTGGTATCTCCACTAACTTGTCATGAACCCAGGGTGCTCCCAGTTCACCATCCTGCCATCCCCTGGGTGTGGCCTGCCTTGGCCTCTGGGTCCAGGATAGAGCTAGAACTCCAGCCAAACAGCCTCCTTCAGGCGGCAATAAAGATGGAGGGAAGGAGGCGGGCACCCCCCTTCTGTAAGGTGACTTCTGGAACACTCAATACACTTCAGCTTCATCTCATTGGCCAGAACTTAGTGTAGGAAGGCTGGGGAATGTAGAATTGTGTCTGAATGGCAAAGTGTTCAGGTGACTTAGAAATTTTGTCATTAAAGAGGGAGGTGGGGAGACGGATATTGGGAAGCAGCAAACAGCACCTGCCTGATGTAAACTTTTCATTTTGGCAACAAAGGAAACTGTACAGATCTCCTCATGACCCTCACGGCACCCCCTCTCCCTCCATCTGAGACCACAGATCTCCCCATGACCCTCACGGCACCCCCTCTCCCTCCATCTGAGCCCACAGATCCCCCCATGACCCTCACGGCACCCCCTCTCCCTCCATCTGGGCCCACAGATCTCCCCATGACCCTCACGGCACCCCTTCTCCCTCCATCTGAGCCCACAGATCCCCCCATGACCCTCACGGCACCCCCTCTCCCTCCATCTGGGCCCACAGATCTCCCCATGACCCTCACGGCACCCCCTCTCCCTCCATCTGAGCCCACAGATCTCCCCATGACCCTCACAGCACCCCCTCTCCCTCCATCTGGGCCCACAGATCTCCCCATGGACCCTCACGGCACCCCCTCTCCCTCCATCTGGGCCCACAGATCTCCCCATGACCCGCACGGCACCCCCTCTCCCTCCATCTGGGCCCACAGATCCCCCCATGACCCTCACGGCACCCCCTCTCCCTCCATCTGAGCCCACAGATCTCCCCACGACCCTCACGGCACCCCCTCTCCCTCCATCTGAGCCCACAGATCTCCCCATGGACCCTCACAGCACCCCCTCTTCCTCCATCTGGGCCCACAGATCTCCCCATGACCCTCACGGCACCCCCTCTCCCTCCATCTGGGCCCACAGATCTCCCCACGACCCTCACGGCACCCCCTCTCCCTCCATCTGGGCCCACAGATCTCCCCATGACCCTCACGGCACCCCCTCTCCCTCCATCTGGGCCCACAGATCTCCCCATGACCCTCACGGCACCCCCTCTCCCTCCATCTGGGCCCACAGATCTCCCCACGACCCTCACGGCACCCCCTCTCCCTCCATCTGGGCCCACAGATCTCCCCATGACCCTCACGGCACCCCTTCTCCCTCCATCTGGGTCCACAGATCTCCCCACGACCCTCACGGCACCCCTTCTCCCTCCCTCTGGGCCCACAGATCTCCCCATGACCCTCACGGCATCCCCTCTCCCTCTACGTGGCGCCACCACCATTTTTCCATTGTGTTCTATTATTTGCTCTTTTTGTCTTCTGCCAGTCTAAGTGTTATCCCTTTGTAGGTAATATGTCTCTCTCTCTTTTTTTTAATCTCAGGTTGTTGTTAATACTCACCTGAAGATATTTCCCCCCCTTTTTTTTAGAGAGAGAGTGGAAGGGAAGGGAGGCGCCACATGCATTGGTTGCCTTCTACATGAGCCCTGACCAACCTACCAGGGCTGGGAATCAAACCTGCAACCCAGGTACAAGCTCTTGAGTGAGAATCGAACCCATGACCCTCCAGTGTGTAGGCCAGTGTTCTACACTGAGCCATGCCGGTCAGGGTTAAATCTCTGGTTGTTTTTAAACTTTTCTCATTGTCTTTGATATTCTACAGTTTTGCCATCATATATTTAATCTTGGATCTGCTTTTATCCTCTTGCCTGGACTTTACTGTACTTTCTCAATCTGAAAGTAGGTCTTCAATCCTGGAAAATTCCCAGACATTGTCTTCAGACTTTGCCTCTTTCATTCTTGTTATTTTCACCTTCTACAGCTCCTATTAGGTGGATGTTGGTCCTTTTCATTCTGTCATCCAGGTTTTAGCTGCTTGTTTCCTGTTTTCTTTCTATTTTTCGATGCTACATTCTGGTTGTTTCTTCATCTGTTTTCCGTGAGTTCATTCTGCCTTCAGCTGTCTAATCTGTATCTGGATTGTTGGTTACAGTGGCAATTAAGTCTTTTCCTGTAAGTTTCATTTGGCTCTTTTCCAGAGTATTTAGTTCCTTCAAGATGATTTCTACCTTATCTTATATCTTTAACTATTTAACATACTTTTAAAAGTTATATTTTAGACAAAGTATATGAGTCCATAATTTAAAGAATTTAGAGCCCATACTTTATTTATTATTATTTTTAAAAATCTTTACCCAAGGATATTTTTTTCATCTATTTTCAGATAGAGTGGGAGGGTGAAAGAGAAGGTGAGACAGAGAGAACATTGATGCTGGTTGCCTCCCACGCGACCCTGACCAGGGCCAGGGACTGAACCGCAACCAAGGTACGTGCCCTTGACCGGAATCGAACCCGCAACTCCGTGGTCCGCGGGCCGATGCTCTGACTGTTGAACCAACTGGCCAGGGCGAGAGCCCATACTTTAATTTCAAATCCAATAGTTACTTAGGGCTTTTAATGAAAAACCACAAGGCTTGGTCCCTTTCTTCCATTTCTCTTCTCTAGTGGCAACCCTTCACGTGTTTCAGCATCTTTTACTTCGTTACTTAGGAATTAACTTAAAAAAATTTCGCTTCTTGTTTTTTTAAGTGTTAGGCATTATTTGTTAACATCCCAGTATGAAAGATGAGAATTTTGCTCTTTTTTTGCACAATTCTGCCCCCCTTCCACATTGCACAGGCACCGCCCGTCTACCCTCATCCCCGCCCCGGTAGAAATGCCATATTGTATTCTGCTGAGCTCAGTGTTCAGTGTTTATGTTCTGAGGCATTACAAATGCTTTTCATAGCCCAATCATGAAGTGCCCTGTGAGTAAACCCTGGTCTGTGGGAGGAGCCATCGGGGACCTTTTTGTCACCCTGGAGATAATTTTTGGTGACAAAGAACCCCTCTACAGAGGAGGAAGCAAAGGTCTGATGTTGGGCTGGAGCTAGACTGCTTCTCAGGCTGAGGGGGTGCACGAAGGAAGCGAGGTGCTCCTGCTCTCTGGGGATTGGTGGGGTGTGGGGGGGTGTCATTTCTCAAGTTCAACCCCTGGGAGTGAGAATGGGAGTTTTGCACAGATGTCCTGAGGGACCAACACTTAGTGGAGTGGGGTGGAGGCAAGTGGAGCCGTAGAATGATAGATCAACACTTTCAACGCTCTCTGGAAGTTGTTTTCTTAAGTTGCTACCTGACAGTGTTATAGTGGGGACTGTGAGGAGCTGTGCACACACTCACACACACACACACACACACTCACACTCACACACACGTCTTAAATAACAACTGCAGAAACAGGAGGAAGCACACTGCCTACTGGGACTTTGTTTGCCACAGGGCCTGGGGCTTTATAGGCACTTCCTCAAGTTTGGTTCTTCTAAGCAGCGGGAGGAACCAGAAACACGCTGGCGGTGCAGCGGCGCTCCCCGGGTGCTCCCCCCTGCTGAGGATCAGCCAGAGCTAGTGACCAGCAGGAGACCAGGAGGGGGCCGGCAAAAACGTGGCCGTTCTGCACCTGGGGAGCACTGTTTTTCCACTGAAGGGTGAACAGACTGATGGCAGCCAAGCAATGGCAGCAATGTGTGTGCGGGGGTGGGAAATGTCCCGTCATGTTTGCGTGGGCCTCAGGCCTGCTCTGTGCCCTCTGGCTCCTGCCACGCTGTCCACGCCGCTGGATTCGGGAAGCCACGTCGGCGGCAGTCTCTGGCTGAGGTGTAGATGGCCTGGCCCTGAGCAGCTGTTGGTAAGTAGTTTGTATGTGAAGAGAGTGGAAATAAATGCACACGGCATGGTCACAGGTGGTAGCAGCCTGCAGAGACGGTTACTCAGAACAGTTGAGGGAGCCCGTGTTCCAGATGCCTGAGGATTCTAGTGAACAGATATTCCCAGATGGCTCACCAAGTTTTAAAGAGATAAAACAAATAAGCAACACTTAGCACAGAACTACGTTAAATGTGGCTGGACCTTGCTTCGGGCTCAGGAGGCACGTCAGGCGCTGGTGGAAAGTTAGAACCAGCACTAGCAGAGCGCAGCTCAGCTGTACAAGAAGGCTGCAGATACATCTTCCCGCCCCTTCAGTTTTAATGGCTAATAAGGGGTCTAATCTTGTATTTCAGCCTCAGCGTTTCTTTTTTTATGCTGGTCCAAGACCCCCTTTCCATTCCCAGGCCCTTGAGATGACACCTGTGGCTGGGCCCTGTCTGTGGGAGGAGGTACTTCAGGGTGCAGTGTCGTCAGCCCGCGGGGGGTGGAGGGGTGTCCAGGCCTCTTGGGTAACACCAGCACAGGTGGCATTCTGTCTTTTAAGAGGAAGGCTCCTAAGGCCTTTCACAGAAGCATGGGTGCCTGGGTCCCAAGGGCCTTCAGATAGTCATGGGGACCCTGCTATAAAAAGTCTTTATAATTAAAAGCAAAGTCTTGCAAAGCAGATATGTTGGGGAAGATTATTTACAATGCAAATAATTCTTATTTACCACAGATTCAACCACAACACACACAGTGTGTCTCTATGTGCCAGGTCCTGGGGACACAGCTGGGTCTTCACCAGCCATGGTCCCGCTGGGCACTTCTGGCATGCCCAGGCAAAGCACTGAACCTAGATTTGGGGGCCTTCGGGAGGAGGTACGTGGGGGACACACATTTGGGGGGAAGAAGCATGTCCCGGAGAGCCAGGGCCCAGACCTGAGGTCCAGCTGCCTCTCGAGGGGAGAGGCCAGGCCAGAGAGGACAGGTTGGAAGCCCTTCAGCACATTTCAGGAGACTTCTCACCCTTCTCTAGTGGGAACAGGTGCCAGAGAGGCCAACGGGGGGATGTGTGATGGGGAAGTGGTTGTAACCGGGCAGCAGCAGACCAGACGCCACCGTGTGAACAGCAAGTGCAGGGGACAGCACGGGACAGGAAGCTCAGAGGGAGGACAGAGGAGCCACCGTCCTGGTTCCAGGCGCGGCTGCCCTGGCTCTGCGTCCTGGCCTGCCTCTCGGCTCAGAGTCTTTGCAGAGAGTCCCCTCCCTCATCTTCCTCTGGGACTTTTTGGAGGATGCCAGGCATGCAAATGAGACCCTCTAGGCCACATCACACAGCCCCTGCCTGTAACAGTTCATTTTAAAGTGCATTTGCTCGCACATAGCCCCTTTTTCAATTCTGGAGTGGTTTTACAGTTCAGGGAGGAAGTGGGGCACAGAGCCAGCTAACACTGCATTGACCCTGGAGTCCGAGGGCATGAGTGTGGAGCTAGGGCACATGGGGGCCGGGGGCAGGGAGACCTGGGGCCGGGATCCCTAGCCACTGGTCAGAGCTGTAGATCAGATCACTGGTGCGTTGGTGAGGGAGGAGCACAGTGTGCCTGAGATTGGCATCGTTGGCCTCAGACCGGGACCAAGAAGAGCAAATGGGATGGCTTTGGTAGTTGTCCACTTCCTTCCAGCTCCTGCTGTCCCATCAGAAGTCCCTGGTTGTCACCTAGCTGCTCTTCATTAGGTATCCTCAAGGCAGGGCGGTCTGCCTACCCTCTCTCCTCACTGGATCCTCAGTGCCCATGCCCAAGATATGCCCATCAATAATCATACAAATAACGACTGCCAATAGCAAGAAAGGTGTGTGGACCCAGCTGGGAGCCAGGCTAACTCATTTCTAACTGGGCCTTTCATCGTCTATTTTATAGACTGCAGTTCAGAAGGGACTGATTTTAGCTAAGGCTTCAAGCTCTGACATGATCCCTTGTTAAGAAGTGGATCCTGACCTTGAACTTAGCCTCCCCCAAATGACCTCACCACAAGCCCGCTGCCTGTTCCCCAAGTAGGTGCCCTCTCCTTGCCTCCCACAGGCTTCTGATTCCCCTTCCTTGGCGGGGTCTCTTACTTGGCTCATTTCTGGAGATTTGCTTCTTTGGGCCTCACTCTCTACTGCCCCCAGGATGAGGCAGAAGCAGGTGACTTGGGCACTGAGACACCCATAGTGAGGTCCTCAAAGTGAAAGAGCTGTGGGGTCACCCCAGGTCCACGGGCCAGCCCACTCCATCTTCTCAGTCCCCGCTGCTGGCCGTGTGCGGGCACAGGGAGCACACCCGGGCCAGCTCACGCGCGGGGCCCGCCAGCGACTCGGCATGGAGTCCCTCAGCACCAGCCAGACGTGTGGCTGCCGTCAGCCAGTGTGCAGCTGCCCGGAGCCTCCTCCCTGCCTGGCCCGCTGCCCTCCCAGGGGTGCGGCCTCACCCGCCCGGCCTTCTCTCTCAGGGCAGCTTGGCTGCCAGCAGCGGTTTCCTGTGGCTGCTGCCGACTGCCACAGATTTAGTAACTTAAAACCACACTAAACTGTCATCGTACAGTTCTGGAAGCCAGAAGTCCAAGTGGGTCTCACTGGACTCAAGTTAAGGTGTTGGCATTCTGTCTCCTCCTTCGCTTATAAGGACCCTTGTGACCACATTGCGCCCAGCTGGATAATCTCCCTGTCTGGAGAGCCTTAACGTGATCATGTCTGCAGTGCCCTTTGCCAAGTCAGGGAACACATTCTCAGATTCAGGGAGTAGGATGTGGGTACCTTTGGTGGGAGACATCGTTCTGCCCAAGTCAATCCATTGGCTCCAACATTTACCAGGGGGATTAGAGGAATTACAGCTACACGGGTCCTTGTCCCCAGAATCAGATGGCAGGGGTGGGACTCTGACAACACAGACAGTGGTGGTGGAGGGGCCCGGGTGGCTGTGCCCAGGGCCCTTCCCCTGAGGCTGTGCCCAGACACCTTGGATTCACTTGGGTGAGAGTGCCCGTCGAGCTGGGGTTTTGTCCCTTCTCAGAGTTGGGCCTGTCCCCATTCCTTTTCTCTGAGGCCAAGCTTGCCAGGGTGATGGATTTGCAAATGTTTTCAAGGCCTTTTTCCAGATGGAAGAATTTTCCCAGGATGCTTCTTTTTCATGCAATGCTTTTCCTTACTATAAAATGACACACACACACGTTTCTGAAGAGGAAACAAGTCTCCCGTGATCCTGACATTCAGAGTGAGCATCCAGCTAGTTACAGATACAGAAACTCTTACGGGAGGATCATCCTATACACGTGGTCTGTACTGTTTTGCTCATCACCCATTGCCAACATTTCCTGTGTCACTGCATCTCTTACAGCTAGAGCTGCATCGGTAACACGTGGCGGGGTTCTGTCCTTCCCTCCACCGCAGACGACCAAGGCCCCGGCGGCTGTCCTGCTGCCAGCTGAGCTTTCTCTGCACCGCTGTGCTGGTTCTCTTGGGACAGATTCCTGGTGGCAGAAAAGCTGGCTCAGCAGGTGCACAGCAAACGTCAAGGCAGCAGAGACCACGTCTACCGTTTTCACGGTGTGTCCGCAGTGAACTCCTATGGCTATTTGAAGACCGACCGACTAGGGCACTGAAAAATAAATGTGATGAATCTCTAAAATATTTAGCTGAGTGAAAGAAGCCAGACACAAGAGAGTACACACTACATGCTCATATGTGTAAGAAGTTGAAATAGGCAAAATTAATCTATAATGATAGAGATCAGATTAGCAATTGCACTGGTAGAGGGGGGACGGCCTGGGAAAGGCTATGGGGAAACTGTCTGGGTGATGGAGACATTCTGTCTCTTCATCAGTGTGGTGGTTATATAGGTGTGATGCGTTGGTCACAAATCCCTGAATTTAGCCACTTAAGAACAGTAATATTCGTGTTTGGATTCTTATAGATTTAGAAAGCATTTGGATTAATGAAGCCCCTCCCCCACAACTCTGCCCTCTATGCTGCTTTTTACAGCATTTCCTTTACTGCTCTTTGGCCCAATCACAGCTCTGATCTGGAACCCTTTCTCCGTCGGCTCTTCCGCTGGCTGTACGTCAGTGGCCCTCACAGGAGTTTCCTCAAGAACTAGAGATGGCAGGTCAGGTGGAAAGAACTCTCCCTGACCCTCCGTGCTGCTGGGTCTCAGATTCAAAACTGCCCCTGCAGAGGTGAGGCAGGCGCCCAGAGCTCCAGCCGGCTTCAGGGCCCCCACAAATCCCAGCAGGCAGGCTCTAAGAGGAGATTTCCCAGTCTGCCCAGGAACAACTGGTCCTGCCTGTGGAGGGAGGCCCCCCGCTTCCCGTGGCCGTGTCCAGGGCCTCAGGAAGCACACACTCTCCCCTCCCCCTTATCCCCTGTCATTTACCTACGTCACACACTCCAAGGAAAATATTTTCTTAACTTTTTTTTTTTCAAAATGTGAAGGAGAACTTTGGGTGATCCCCCCCCCCCCCACACACACAAGCCCCTAACTGTTTCCTGACCTTTTAAAAACCATTTTACGGTAAGAAAGAAAGGACCCATTGTTTAATTCAAAGCTGGCTTCAAGCTGTGACCTTAACGCATGGAAATGTGTTTTGGTACAACGATCCTTCTGCAGAACCTAAATCTGAAAATATTCTCGCTTCCAATCTCAAGTTTAAAAACACAAACATTACTATTAATGTCTCTTAGAGTTTATTTTTTCAGGCAATAAAAACTTTTGCAATAAACCGGCTTTCAGTCTTTGTGAACACTCTTTAAACTCACTAAGTCTGATAGGCTAGGAAAGGCAACTAGACAAGGCAATAAAATCCCAGTGGGGAAGTTCCTGTTGATGTGATTACAGCTTGAGAAAAATAAGAGATGACACATTTAAAAAGTAAACTTCTCTTTACATCATCCAATTATGCTCAGTAAAAATAAAGATAAGCTCAAAGAAGACGGGATGTTTTCAGATTCCGCTTTAATTTCAGGCAGCTAAGAGCAGCAATGCATTTACCCTTCAAAAATAATCAAGTTCCAGAGTAAATGAGGTGAGTCTTCACGCTTTCTGAGAGGGCGTGCCCACTCGGTCCCATTTCCCAGTTATCCTAAGTAACACTTCCTAACACAGGCAGTTTAATTGCCATTTTACCTTGGGTAGTATTTTTTCCCCTCAAAGCATAATTTGGGGAATTAAATCTTTGAGAATAAAACTGTTCAATCACAATAACACAATTGTGTATTAACTTTTTTTCTCTTCTTGGAGTTTATAAACCTCAAAATTCTTGCTCTGAGCAAGAAACCAATTTTAGAAATGAGTTAAATGACTCAGGGTAAGAAGAACATCAGATTAACTTTTTCTGGGCCCTTGCAACTAAGAATGAAACATGACTCCCGACCTCTCCTTGCTCTAATAAATTTTCCAAGGAGGGGTGACATTCCAGCTGTGTAGTGCTGGCCTCTTTCCAGAGCTTTCTAAAAACTAGATGGAAAGCATTGTGTCTACATGAAAACCACGCTGGGAATGGTCGCCCCTTACCTCTGACCTCTATCTGTCATCTTGAGATTTAACAGTTGATTACAGTAATCCTTCATACGTATTTACTCCTCTCATTGAGAAGCATCCTTTCTTCTGTCAACAGCAGGGGGAGCTCCGGCGGGTCCTTTGCTCCTGCTGGAGCCCACTTCTCTCTCCTTTCTACCAGGGTCTTCACGCTCTGCGAGACTCGTTGCCGGTCCTCTGCCCAAGGATCTACAGAGCACAGACCCAACACCTGGGCCAAAGCTCAGAGTTTTCTCTTGTAGGGTTTCCTCCCCTTGCTCTTAAATGTCTTCTTTCAGCACAAAAATGTCCCCTGCCACTTCTGAGGCTTGGGATGTGTACCCAGACGGCCACAAGGAGATCCATGGGACTGTCAGATGCCGAGTTTCTGCCACTGACAGTGGTTTTAAAGGGGGCAGAACTGCCTCCTAGCGGTTTTCTGGAAATTACTGGAGCATTTTCTGTTGTCACATGACTGGAGGTGTGGTGTGAGCACCAATTAGGCTGTTGGCACTGAATGGGCACGGACCAGGATGTCAAACATTCTGCACTGTACACAGTTCTTCACAACAATGCACTATCGTGTCCCCATTTCTCCGAATGCCTCGTTGGAGAGCCACGCAGGCGAAAACACCTTTACAACTATCTGAGCCTAGGACTTCACTCTGGTTATATATAAATTCAATGGGTCTTGTGCATGATTTTAATGGGTTTGGGATTTGGGATACAATTACTATGAAAACCAAGGGAAGAGTATACATTGTCTTGTTCAGAACTTTATCGAAAGCCGCCCCCCGAGTCCCTTGCCAACAGCACCGCGTTGTCTGTGGTGAGTCGCCAACCAGTGCACCTGACACCTGAATCACCGCTTCCGTCACGGGTCTTTCCATGCCACCATCTGGCGTCCTCATTGTGCGCTCTGTCGTGGCCTCGCACGAGCACCCACATACTGAAATGGGTCATATTTTACTACACATTGTTTTCCTGGTATTTCTCATTTGTATTTCAATTAGGGCATTCTACTTTGAAATTATGTTGTAAGTAGATTATATTATCTATTATTTTCACTTCAGGGTTCCAAAGGGGGTATTACAAATAATTTGTTACAAGAAATTGGGCATTGGATGTGAAAGGTCGAGGACCAGGCTTCTGGGCTCTGGGACACCTTTGTTTGTTCACTTGAATATTTGTTGGTTCTCACCCAACACACGTTGCCGGAGCGCCTTGTAGGTGGGCACGAGGGTTCACGGCTATGCCTTCAGGGTTCCTCTGGGCCTGCTGTGTGCTCGTGCGTAAAAGGACAACCCTTTCCTCCCCAAAGTGGAGGATGCAGGCCCTTGGGTGTGGGAAAAAGGACAGGGTGGGGCGGAGGGAAGTGGGGCACGGGAGGGGGTCCTGGGCTCAGCCTGCTCTGTGGCTCTGTGGAGTGACGGCCTCAGGCTCTCCCATGACGCCTCCTGCCGCCTCCTTGTCTCTCTTTCTCAGCAGCTATTTATTTAAAAAAATTATTTAATGATTGATTTTAGAGAGAGAGAGGAAGAGAGGGAGACAGAGAGAAACATCGATCTGTTGTTCCACTTATTTATGCATTCTTGTATGTGCCCTGACCGGGGATCGAACCCACAACCCTGGTATAGGGGCACGTAGCAGGACGATGCTCTAACCAACCGAGCTACCCAGCCAGGGCCTCTCAGCAACTATTTCTTAACCCTGGTTACTTTATATTTTAAAGTATAAAACCTTCTCTCACACTTTTAAGCCATCTTCTTTTTAAATGCTTAATTGTGAAATTCATTTTGTTTTTTATTTTATTCCTTTATTATTTTACCTCAAGTTTCATATCTGGGATTTAAATTCTAGTCTTCTGATTCCTTTTCTCCTGTCTCCTGTAGCTGTCAGCTTTTTAAATCTCGTGTGTTTTACTGATTCTCCTCTCTTCTAACTTACTCCTGTTTTACTTCCATTTGGGGGTTTTATGTCTGCTCTATCGTTTGTTCTTCAAGAAAAAAATTACCCCTTTGTATTATTTTCTCTTTCCAAGCAATCTGATGATCTCAGAGGGGAAAAAAACCAGTGAAGCAATAACTGCATGGTTCAGCACCGTGGTTGGGGGGCAGACGGTGTGAGACTCCCCGGGAGGCAGTCCTCTGTGCTTTTGCGGGTGGAGGGTGATGTAGGGTAGGGGGGTTCTGGAAAGCCCCTCACTTCCAGCTCCAGGCTTCTCCTTTGGGACACAGGAGGCAGTGGGGGTCATCCACTGCTGTCCCCCAGAAATCCTGGAAATTCCCACCCTACATGACTTCCCTTCTTTCACCCCCTCTCACCGTGCCTTCCCCTGAACTTGGACCCCAGCAGCCAGCAGGCCCCAGCAGTCCGAACGCCTACGGCCGATGCACCAGAGTCTTTATACTAACTATATTTCCATCTCACCTCCCTTGCTTTTATTCAAACAACAGCCTTGAGCATCCATGAGGAGGCCAAGCAAGCTTGTTCCTGGACCTCCAGCCAGTGTACTGGGTGCTGGGGCCAGGGCGACACTGGGGCTGTGGGCTGTAGGCCTTTCAGCACTGGGAGGCGGCGGTCCACAGGACTGAGCTCCTCTCGCTGGGCTGGTCCAGCTGCACTTTCACACACCAAGGGCTGCCTGGAACGAGGGCCGCGGGGCTCATGTCCACCTTTCCATCGGTGCTCACAGCTTTGTGAGGCCCTCCCCACTGAGCCCAGCCCTCACCGCGTTAACAGCTGTTTTCTGTGGCTGCGTTAATTCAGACGGCGGTACAGAAGGCGTTCAATGAATACTTGCCACTTTGCAATAACTCACCGGCCTCCCTGCTGATTCCAGCCCACCTCTGGGCCTTAAACGTGCTGTTAGGAATAGATCTTTAAATAACCCCTTCCGACTGAACCTCTTAGCCTGGCTAAGTTGCACGCACGACATTCCAGCGTCAGCAGGCAGATTGACAGCTCAGAAATAGAGAAGCAAGTGCGCACTTTGAGGTAGGCGCTCTCTCTGAGAGTACGAGTCTAGTCTGCTCTCAGCCTCTGAAGCCGGGTTCTGTTGCCTGCGGGGTGGCTGGGGAAGCCTGCTGTCTACGGCCTGTGACCTTCGAGGGAACACCTGTGCTTCCAGTGGACAAGGAGCCTCCCCGTCTTGTGACAGTAGGGCCTCGAAGGGGAGACTTGGCGGGGATGCCCTGTGCCTGGGCCTCCAGCTCCCACTGAGTCTTGATTGAAGGTGGGTAACAAGCCTCCGGGGCCTCCTGCAGGCAGCATCCCTCCCAACGCACATTAGCAAACAGCGTTTGGGAAATTGTGCAGTTATGAGGCAGACGCCTAAATGAGTCCTGAAGGAGATGGTCCATTCTTTTAGCCACTTAATTGAATCTGTGGCAGTAAATCTTTTAGTCTTTTCTAAGCATTTAGAATTTCAATTTACACCATGGATTTTTGTGCTCAACCCCCAGTGAAAATGAGCATTTGTGCCGAAAAGCTTTTAATCAACTGTTCTCAAAATGTCAAGCCCCCTTATCTCCGAAGCCCACTGAAATCTTTGTGTCTGCGCTTGGAAAAATATATTCTGTGTATCCTGTTTCTCCCATTCAGTGCTCGCATCCCTTATCGTGGTTTTATCAGTCACTTTTGATGTTCATCCGTCTCTTAATCTTCTTAGATTTCTTTTTAAGGTGAGCTTTCCATTTCAATCCGGCTCGGCTGATCTATTAAGATTCTCCGCGGCCGCTGCCTGGCCGATGAGCTGGGCTCCTGCAAAGCCCCGCGAAGGCCTCTGATTGAGCACACAGAAGGTTAATTGCTCAGTCTTTAATTACATCAGTAATTTTTCTTGAACATTGTTTGTGGAACCCTGTAATAAATGAAGCCATAAACCTGTCTTCATTTTATGAGGAGTCTGGGTTTTGCATGTTCTTGCTCACTCTTTTTCCAAAGGCTGCTCATGGTAAAAGCTAATTTCTAAAAAATCCTTAGTGGGGAAAATAGAACTTCAGGAATTTTAATGGCCAGTGTTTTATTTAGCCATGGTTTAGGAAAAGGTGCTTTTCAATACTTCTGTGGAAAAAACAGAAAAGGCCTCCAGCTAAACTCCTGGCCTGGCAGGAGGACCCCAAGACAGGGTCTCCCTCCTGGAGGCCCAGACAGGTACCAGGCTGCCTTGGGACTTCACGCTCGACTCGACATTGCTGTCTTTTCGGTGGCCACCGGGGGACAGCAAACCCACCACCTGCTGGTTTGTTCGCAGCACCGCCGCTGCCCTGACCCCTGGAATGGGCGGCTGTGTCCTTCGATCGATTTCTCCCAGCCCCTGATTTCCGATGAGCCTAATCAGCTGTGCAGGCTCCAGTCCCGCTCCTTGATTTGTCAGGAGAATGAGTTATCCGAGCAGACATTGTTTGTGATTTGTAGGTTGGAGGACTCAGCTGTACTGCTGTGACCTTTTCAATATTCTGTTATTAGATGGGCTGGCCATTTCAACTTCCTCTCGAGCAAAGTGTCTTCTACATGTGCTGAGGAGGGAGATTGGCCAGTTAATCAGAACACCCAATGCTGAAAAGGTCGAACCAGGGCCGTGGGTATTAACATTCACTCTCTGCGTTAGCATCGTGTAGCCTGCAAAGCTCTTGACCCACAGACTCGGGTGGGATCAGATGCAGGGGTGAGGCTTAGCCCTCAGATCCTCTCCCATCCCTAGCAGTCAGGGACCTCGCCTCCCACTCTTACTCCACCTTCATAGGCGCCCAGACCCACCGTGGTCCACAAGCCCTATCTGCCTGGGCGCCTGACTCTTTCCCTGATCTCACACCCTTCCACCCTTCACTTCACTTCTAATGCTCCAGCCAGAGTGACCTTTTGTCTTTGAGCATGCCAAGCTCCTTCTGGTCTCAGGGCCTTTGCACATGCTGAGCCTCGGCTTGGATCTCCCTTTCTCCAGAATTTTGCATGGCTGCCTCCTTTTCAACATTCAGCCCTCAACTCAAATGCCATCTCTTCACAGAGGCCTGCCCAAGATACCCTAAGCATGAAGCCCCCTACTGAAACATCATTACATTCTTTTAGAGTCTTTATCAGTTATCATACTGGTCTGTTCATGTGTTTATTCTCAGTCTACTCAAATGTAAACAACTCGAGGTCAAGGACACTGTCTGTCACGGTCGCCAATATATCCCCAGTGCTGCTCACAGTGGGTCCTCAATACATGTTCATTGACTGCTATGGACTGAATGTTTGTATACCCCGCCCCTCCATTCATAGGTTCAAATCCTAAGCCCAGTGTGACAGCAGTTGAAGGTGGGGCCTTTGGGAGATAATTAGGTCAGGAGGGATTGGTGACTTTATAAGAAACATGAGAACTTGTTTCCTCTCTGTTCTCTGCCATGTGAGGATAAGACAAGCAGATGGCCATCTGTAAGCTAGGAAGTGTGCCCTCACTAGACAGAGGGTGGCTGGCACCTCGACCTTGGACTTCCTAGCCTTCAGAACTGTGAGACATAAAAGCTTGCTACTTGAGCCACCTAACCCATGGCAATTTGTTACAGTAGGCTGAGCTAAAACAGAATAAAAGCCATAGCCATAGTGTAGTTTATTAAAAGATAATCACGTGATTCAGACGCCACACTAGTCATTGAAAACTTTTCTGTCTGCTTCCTCAGCTCCCTTTCTTAAGGACCCGCAGCACACGCTCCAGGGACGCAAAAGGCCGGGTGACACCCAGAACCAGGATTTTAACCCACTGCCGTTACTCATTCACAGTCCCATCGAGCGACTCATCGAAAACAGAAGTTCCTTGTCCTGCAGCGTCATTCACAGCCACGACACTGCTTCCAAGATCTAAGTTCTGAACGGAGACCTATTTAAGTACCTACTCCAACTCAACCCTTGCCCGGCGCCCACAGATTCCCTTTGCTTACTTTCTGGGTGCAGGGCATTGTACCACAGCTCAACGATATATTTAAACTTGGGTTCGTACTGAACTGCTGAAGCCAAACAGTGTCAGGACGAGAGGCCCACTTTTGTGGCTGGATGTCCTCCCCTTGAAGGCCTGTCCCAAGGGAGACTCTGTCAGCTTTCTGAGGGCAGACGCAGGTGGAGAACAGCCGTCCTTCTTCCCTGGAACTGCTCAGCCCTGGCTGGCGAGGGGAGACAGCCCAGATGCACAGCTGCCTCAGGCTGCAAGGGAGGAGGGACGCCCTCACCCCGAAGTGCGTGCCATGGCGAGTGGAGACCCAGTTCAGCCAGCAATGCCAACGCCACAACCCGAGATGCGTGTCTATACCCCATCGAGTTGGTGAGGCCCTATATAGCGCCACCGAAAAATGTGTGGATTTGGGGCTCATTCAGGGCTGTCCCTGAAACAAGGCGGGAGATTTTTGCCCGGAGTGTCTCCCTTCAGTCCCCAGGTAAACGAAGAACAGCACGTTTATTGTCGGAAGTGTTTTAGGGATCCGAGCAAAGCCTCACTGGAAGGTCTGTGTTGTTTTAATTCCATTCCAATCAGACCCTGGGTTTTGGGCTCATGAGTTGAAGAGGCTCCACCACCGTGTGTGACCTTTTCCTGCGGCCTTCAGCAGAGCCCTGTGAACAGCCGCGGGCCCGCCTTCTCTCCCAGTCGCCCCCTGGCGGACAGGCGGTAGGAGTACAAGGGGCGCCTCCCCTGCTCTGGGGTTCCCACAGCAGGCCCACCAGGAGTTTGGGATCAAAGATCAGGGGAGAGGAAAAGAAGCTAATGGTTTTAACAGGCCTGCTGGCCACAACTCGTGGGAGAAAACCAATCAAACACAATTCCACAAGTGACGTGGGATGTCCTGAAGAGAAGCCTAACACAATTTCACATGGCATGTGGCTGGTTGGCCAGAAGCTTCTTCTCCATCCTGTTGCCGATAGGCCAGGCCCAACAGTCGGGACCAAGACTCCAAACTCCAAGCCTGGGACCGTGAAGGAGCCAGGAGACCATCTTGCCCCACCCCGTCACTGTGCAGACAGAAACTGCAGTGAAGGGTTAATCTTGTGCAAGGAGAGTCTGGCCTTTCCCCGCTGGCTCCCGGGCCATGATCCTATGCCTTGGAATGTCCTGTCTGATAAGTATTTTTGTTGACCTGTGAGCATTGGGCCATATTAGCCTATAACAGTGCGATGTATGGTGGGGCCATGAGCCACCGGTATCAGCTCAGACTCTGAAAGGGCTGAGGGCTAAGGTCAGCCACAGGGGCAGTCAACCTTGTCTATGTGATGGAATCACAATACAGCCTTTGGACACTGAGGCCCAGGTGAGCGCCCTGGGTAGCTGTCCCCCACGTGGACTGTTACTCGTCATTGCTGGAGAAGCGCGTGTCATGCACAGAGCTCCCCTGGGAGAGGACAGTCGGAAGCTTTGCACTCGAACCCTCCTGGACTTGCCCCATGTGCCTCTTCCCTCTGCGGATTCTCACCGTATCCTTCGGCTGTAATAAACCTGAACCTGGAGGGTACTGGCTGCTCTGGGTCCTGTGAGCCCCTGCAGCACATTGTCAACCATCAGGGTGGTCTCGAGGACTCATAAACTTGCAGGTGTGTCGCAGTGAGGGAGGTCTTGGGGACTACTTAACTCTAGAAACTGAGGTCCAGAGAGCAGAGGAAGAGCAAGGAGGGAACTCGGGCCTCCTGATGTCCAGGGCGGTTCCCAAGCACCAGGAGGCGAGTCGCACGCAGAGGCCTCTGCCGCACACACACACCGGAACGGAAGCCCAGAGCGGGCGCCCTGCCACCTGGCCCCGTGGCACCTGTGCCCTTGGCTTCCTGTCTGGTCACTTGGACCCTCCGAGCCCAAATCTACTCGGTCCTTTCCATCTTCCCCAATCGTGGACATGTTGTTGGCTCGTCGTCGGGCCCATTCTAATCATTTTATTTTACTGAGTGAAGATCAGTTGGCAGGACAGGATTTTTTTCTGGTGCCAACTGGCTTTTTCTGTAAAAGGGTATTTTCCAGCAGACAGTGTTTCAGGGACTGAGTTTTTCTTACAGTAGGAAAAGCCAATGCTGAGCCAAATAAAGGTGACCGGCCCGATAAAAGGAGAAGCTGCAGACACTGGCTCCCAGGGCGACGGGCCCCACAGGGGCTTCTGGCAGGCACACCTGCATGTGGCCTGCTCAGTGCCAGCAGCTCCAAGCTGCCCAAGTTTGCCCTTTGCTTGTTCATGTTAATCTCTTTATAGCTTCCCAAGCTCAGTGCCCACCTGGCATTTGAGAGCTGGCTGGAGAGAATCATGCCTGTTAATAAAACAAGAAGCCGATTATGCAAGTTGTCGCATTTGGCAGCTGGCATCTTGCTAAAGTGCAGCGAGCCCTGTCCCTCTGTCAGGCACCTCCCTGGGCTCATCACTCCTGTGGCCGCTCAGCAGGACCTGGGCTGAGACCAGCACAGACCCGTAACGCCACTCACAGAAGAGTCACAGAATGCCACGGTGGAACGGGGACAGAGAACAGTCAGGCCATCCTCTCATTGCACAGAAGGAGAAAGGGAGGCCACCTGCCAGGGGACAGGGTGGGGAACCGGGCTTGTTCAAAGTCATGACCTGTGAGGTTGGAACACCAGGCCCCGGCACCCAGCCCAGCGCAGCCCGTCTTACCCCCCGGTGCCCGCTGCTTATTCTCCATGAAAGCTCAGCCCAGGCGGGCCTCATTCTGACACGTGCGCGCCTCCTACACAGCGAGATATCAGAGACACCAACTGGCACATCGGGCCCGAAATGGCACGCTAACTGGCATTTGTGTTATCTGATTTCCTGGGTGAATTCCTAGTCAGCTGGCCACCAGACAGCAGCAGAACTTAGTGACCCATCAGACCCCCCACCCGGAGTCTCCAGAGAGCCTCAGTGGCACTCTTCCATCTCTGTCAGCCTGGTGATGGGGACAGAGTGCCACTTCTCTCCCCAGGTGACAGGAGGCCCTGCTGGTCAGTCCCTTTTGTTGAGACTGGTCTTGCCTCTCTGACCCAAGACCATCCTGCTGGGTTCCAGTCCCACCTCCTCCTGGAAGCCTCCCTGGCTTCCCCAGTGCTCACTGTTCCATCTCCTTTGAACTCTGGCTTCGCGGTCAGAGCCCCGGCGCCCTCTCCTGGCGAGCAGCGTCTGGAATCACGCCCTCATTATGTTGTCTGCCCTGATGAGCCCGCGCTCTCCAGGCAGAGGAGGGAGCTGCTTGCTGCCAAGATTCTCAGCTTGCGGCGGGAGGATGACCAGGAACTTGGACAGTGCAGATCTGGTTGGCAGGCAGGGCAGTGAGACAGGAGCTGAGGCGGACTGTCCCAGCCCTGCCACTTGGCCAGAGACAGGTCAGTCACTTGGCATCTGACACCCAGGCCAGTCCCACTAGAGTGAATCATCTGGATCATGTAAGGAGCCTATCCCTGGGCAGAGTTTTAAAATTTTAAAACAATTAGCCATCGGCTTCGCAGGAAGCCTGCTGGAGGGTATCCAGAGGAAGAGAGGGCCTGTCCCAGCCTTGAAGAGAGGCAGGCCAGGTCTGTCCAGGGCAAGCCAGGCTGACCCGAGGAGGCTGGTACATGGTGGCATGTATAGGAAGGCTGGTATAGGATTTGGACTCTGCAGTTGCAGATGTACCAGATGGGGGAACGAGAGAGAAAGCCGTGCTGTGGGAATCAGGGAGGCTGGGTGGCATGTGCAGAGGCGGGGGCCAGCGAGAGGCTCTGGGACAGAGCAGGTGTGGTGGTGGCTTTTGGGTAGGGGAGACAGAAAGAATGCCAGAGTTCCAAGGGAGATCCGTCAGTGTCCACGGTGACTGACTCGAGTGACAGGGAGAAACAGGCCGGGGAGGCCGAGAGGAGGCTGGGGGCGGAGTCAATCCAAGGGTAAGAGGCAGCTCTGTCTTAGATCGATGCCCGGGTGTAAACTGGGCCCCCAGTACGAACATGAGCTTTGGCATCGGGCCTGTGATGAGAAAGATGGAGCTGCTTCCCTGGCCCAGGCCTGGCTCGTGGGGCTCTGGGTAGCCTCAATGGTGGCAAGCTGGGTCCAGGGAGGGACGAGGCACTCGGAAGTACCTTGTGGGGCTCAGTGAGACGAGGTCAGCTCACCCGGACCCGGACCAGCTGGCCGGGGAAGTCCGCGCACACGGCAGGGCTGCCGGAAGCTGGCTCTCCTTCCTCTCTGGCCTCACAGGGTGGCCTGCTGGCACTGCCTGCACCTGCTTCCGAGGACACCCTCCCATGTGGTTCTCGGGACGTTTGGAGTTGGGTTAGTTAGTGTCCCTGAGGCCCGTGAAGCAGGTGCCTGGAGAAGTCTGGGGAAAGCCTGGAGGCCTGTCTCAGGGAGACGCTGCCCCGGGGTCCCTCAGGCAGGGCTACCACTTGTCTGCACAGTGCAGAACTCTGGGGGTGAGGGGGAGCCTCCTACCCTGCTGAAGAGCCACAGAATAATGCTAAAAGTGGCAGCTAATTCATGTGCAAAACATCAGCTGGAAGACAAGGAAATGCCAACTTCCCTTTGTTCTCAGACCCTTTGAAGTGTCACGGAAAAAGGTAGTTGCATCACCCATCGCCAGGCATTGTTTGTTATGGGAGCATCATTTAAATAAGCTTATTTGGGCTTGAAAAATACTGAGGTCCAGCAGTGTCTCCTGGAGCAGACACCTAGTCCCTCCAGGTGGCATTAACCTCCCTCCAGGCCAGAAAGTCCTGCCCTCCTCGCTGACTGGTGTAGCCTCCAGCTCTGCTGGTCATTCCCAGGGACTGGAGGCCTGTGTCCTGTCACACAGACAGCCCCAGCTGTGACAAGGCTCACCTCCTGAGGAGACGCGAGAGTCATGACATGGCCAAGCAGGTCATTCGAAATCTGCCTCCTGCCACCCACCCTTCGCCTCAAACTTCGAGGTGAACACCCTCACCTTTGGACCCAGTTCAGACAATGCTTCATGCTGAGCTTTTGGGGACCATCAGGGAAACCTAGTGTTGTGTCCACTGTCCCATGGAGGAAAACCCCTACCCCGTCCTGGAGGCCACCTGCTATCAGAATCGCTCAACACACGACGCCAAGGAGAGAAGATCTGACTCAGCCTGGCCCAGTGGTGCTCGGGGGGTCGCCTCCCTCCCCAAGGTCACCATCCTCTGCCGGGCCTTCCAACAACCTCCCCTGGAGCCGGCAGGAAGCCCACCTCCAGGCTGCCACGGGAGGCAGAGGTGGGAAGAGCCACCGCGAGTGCCAGCCGAGATTCCTCTTGCCTCACAGGGAATAATAAACCAGCCGCAACGGAATCAGGTGCTGCAATGTTAGTGTCACTTACAGGGAACAGACCGGGTGCCGGGAGCAGCCCTCTGCAGCCCTCTAGGGGCCCAGGAATCTGCATTTCACATGGTGTTTCACAGGGAAACTGGGCCTCCAGTGGGGAGAACAGAAGTCACGACAGGGACAAGCAGAGCGTCCTCTCTGTGCTCAGGAGGCGGCGGCTCTGTTCCAGGCTCTCGCACCAGCTGCTTCCTGGCAGGAATAGTGTGGTGACCTCGCAGGAAGGGGTGTGGGTTGTAGGAAGAGCCCCCAGCCTCCCTGCATTGAGGGGTCACCCAGGGGGCTGTTGGAAGTGACAGGGATCAGCCGGATGTGCTCCAGTGAGGAACTCCTCCTTGAACACATTGCGGGGGTGACAACGTGAAAGCCACGGGTAACAGCGCCGTGCAGGAAGGTTGTGTCTCTCGCTGTCTGTGGAAGAGACCCACTGTGTGCACACGTGAGGAGAAACAGTGTGAATGAGCAGCAGCGCCCACACGAGTGTGCGGTGAGCTGGGCAGTCCTGCCGACGGGCACAGAGCAGCCCAGCACGCTGGCTTCCCCGCCTTGTCCACGGAGCGGCTGAAGCGGCTGAGTGGCCTGGGTCTCACAAGGAACAAACACCCTCGGCATTAACGACCTTGCTTAGGTTGACATGGTCCTTAACCAGGTTGGGCTTGAATCTGGGCTGCTTGCCCCAGATTGAGTGACCATTTGGGGCAGACCCCACAACTCCCACCCTCTCTGCTGGGGATGCCCCGATCACAACCTAGGCCGTGCAGTCTGGGACGGGGCACAGTGCCCCTCGTCCCCCTGCTTGGGGCACTCAGGAGGGTGTCCAGCACAAGCACACAAGCAGCAGATAGTCCCCCAAATCTCAACTGAAACACTGTCTAGCCCCACCTATAGCATAATGCTGTTCTCCACGTTGGCCTAAATAGAGCTGTTCACGGAGCCTCAGAATTAAGGCCACCCTTCCAGAAGCAGGGAAGCCTCCCCCTTGGCTCTGCCGCTCTCCTGCGGTGAGCGTACCCAGCAGCACAGATAGAGGGCGCCATGTCACTTGCCTCTGCGGGACCTGAAATGGAGGCTCTCAGGCAAGGGAACCCTGAGCCCACTTCTGGGTGGCAGCTAGAAAGGGTGACCTCTAGGCTATGCTCCCACCCTCCCCTAGTTGCCCCCCACTCGGGCTCACTGGCCAGGTGACAAAGGAGTTTACGGTATAGTTAATGCTGTTGTGTAACTTTCTCCTACTCAGTTATGGAGACCAGTTTGTTCACACCGAGTTCCTTTCAGAGGAGGGTTCATTTCAGTGGTGGACCGAAGGGAAGAGGGCAGGGTCCCGGCGCCTGAGTCCAGGGCACAGACATGCCACCACAAGTTAACCACCTCAAAATGAGTAGACTGAACTCCACAAGTGAGCTGGCACACGGCCTAACCAAACAATGTTCATACAAAGCAGAGCTGCAGGGCTGTTTGGTTTCAACACCCGCCTCTCCTGAAGGAATTCTCTGCTGACTTAACCTGCAATGAAATCCTGAGCACCCACCCCCTGCCCTGCCTGGGCTATGAGCCCCCTTTCCAAGAAGGTGCTGCTTTCATTTACTGTTGAGTGAAGAGATCAGGTTATAAAATACTATACGGGGGCGGGGTAGGGGTGGGGACTGCCTAGGGGTGTGTGTGTGTATAAATATATAAAACACTCTAAAGTTATATACCAAAATATTATCCATTGTTCTCTCTGCTGGTAAATAAACTTTATTTTTCTCTTTTGTGCTTTTCTGTATTTCCTCAATTTTCTGCAAATACCACAAAATACCTTTGTAATCAGAAAAACAACAGCAATAAAAAGAAAGCAACTGTGGTTACTCTTCAAAGCCCCCAATCAAGGTTTTCCTGCTTTGATTGAAATAGCAAAGCCTCACGCCAGTTCCCCATTCTGAGAAAACAGCTGGAACGTCGGGGAGAGCATACAAGGAGGCAAACTGGCTGGTAAAAGTGGTGGAGGTGCTTCAAAGTAAAAGCCCCTTGGTGACCAAACATGCCTTCCTCCAATCTTGCGCCTGTGGGGGACGGGAGATCCAGCAGAGACAGCTACCCCAAATGTCGCCTGTCTGGAAATCTGGCTTTCTGTCACAAATAGACTCTAAGGTTAATGTGTTTCTGTCACGTTGACACACGTTAGAGAGATCAACTCTTGTGAGAAAGTAGTGGAGACAGCAGAAATGTTGTAAGTTTTGTGAAAGATCCGTGGCCTGTGGAGCAGACATATTGCTCACTTAAATTGATATTCGGATGTAAACAAATGGAGAGATATATTATGTTTGTGGGTTAAAATACATAGTCATTAAGAAAAAATCAGGGACATCTGTAATACCTTCAACAATTAAAAAAAAGACAGTCATGAAAAATGTCCATTTTTTTTCTGAAAATATAAGCATTTGCTACAAAACAGAGGTGTTATTGTAGATCCCTGAGGGAACAGATGGATCTTTTAATAAATGATACCTAGCACAAGGTGGGATCCATGTGAAAAAAAAAACACCCAAAAACAAAGCTAGGTCTGCACTTTATAGCATCCATAAAAAAATTACTTCCAGGCAGACCAAAAAAAATAAGCATGAGATTCCACTTCTGTAATGACCCATAGATTCAATACAATACAAATAAAATTTCCACCAGGGTGTGTGTACATGCATGTGTGCATGCACACAATGTGTGTATGCACGTGACAAGCTGATTCTACAATTTACAGATGGGTGGAAAGGGCTGAGTACAGCCTCGGTGCTCTCAAGGAGGAAAAACAAGGGCTTGCCCTATGAAATATCAAAACTTATTATAAAATTCTGGTGATTAAGATGGTGTGGTACTGGTATAGGAATAGATCAATAGAACCGAAGAAAGGGCTCCACAATAGGCCACTGAAAATATGAGCATTTGCTACTAGACAAAAGTGTTACTGTAGATCCCAGGGGGAACAGATGGACCTTTTAGTAAATTATGCTAGCACAAGTTGGAATCCATGTAAACAAACAAATAAACAAAAACATGGTCTTTATACCAGTCACAAAAAATTACTTGTGGGTAGACTGAAAAATAAACATGGTATTCCACTTCTGGAATGATAGCATGCTCTGCTTCCCAGAGAAGTGCCCGTAACTGGTAAAATGATTAAAGAAACCAAATGCCAACCATTTAAGGTGCCTGGAAATTGTCCTAAGGGTATGTGGCACATAAAGAATAATTTTTCCAAGAAGATATACTAAATCTGAATAAGAACAGTGAATCTTACTTGAGCCACACCTGCTGACGCCCTTTTGCTACCAGCTCAGTGTGAGGAAGGTCCACTGTGAGTGGTAGTGGCCCAGGAGACAGAGCTCCTTCTTTCCAGGCTGCCAGTCAAGGTCTGTAGAATCTCCTTGGGAGGGTGGACATCAGCACGTCTCATCCCCCTAGCTCCCTGTTGCATAGGCTAAATTCCAAGCAAGTGCAGTTGAGGGATCTGAGGCTCTCTTCTTACATACAGCCCTGACTCACAGGATGGAAGCTTCACTACTGGGAAGACAGGCCAAGAATACTGGGACCCCAAATGCCTTCAACCCAGCCCACTCATAGGATAGAGATTTCATGCTGGGAGAGGCAATATGAGAAGACTAGAAGCTACCATCCCCCACCTCAGCACCCCACTCATGAACTAGGTGTGTCACTCTGAGAAAGTTCTGCCCCAAGCTCTGGAATAGTAGTTTGGAGACTTTGCCCAGGGAGAGAGGCAGGGCATAAAAATGGAGAACTCTGACTGATAAGAAGTGATTTTATTTGGAACAGAGTATGGAAAAGTTCAAGCCTAGGGGTACTCTTATAACAATGGAGATTTTGGTGGTAAGCAGTGAAGCTATAGCTCTATGAGGGTAACAAGCTAGACTATAGGCCAGCTAGTTTATGAGGGAAGAACATAAAGAAAATAAAAATGAACAAAGCCTAAGAGAAATATGGGACACCAGTAAGCATACCAACACCTGCATAATGGGAGTACGAGAAGGAGGGGAGAGAAAAGAAGAAACAGGAAAAATATTTAAAGAACTAATGTCTAAAATCTTCCCAAATTAGATGAAAAACATTAATCTACACATCCAAGAACTCAACAAACTTCAAGTAGTATAAACACAAGGAGATTCACACTCAGACACATAATAGTGAAAATGTTGAAAGACAAACAGGAAAATTGAAAGCAGCAAGAAAAAAATAACTCATCCAGTACAAGAGAATCCTCAATCTGATCAACAGCTGACTTCTTACCAGAAACAATAGCGGCTAGAAGGCAGTGGGATGACATATTCAAAGTTCTAAAAGGAAAAAGAAACTGTTAACAAAGGTTATAGCCAACAAAACGATTTTTCAAAAATGAGGGAAAAATAAAGTATTCCCAGCTAAACAAAATCTGAGATAATTTATTGCTAGCATATCCACCTTACAAGAAATGCTAAAGGAAGTTCTTCAGGCTGAATGCAATTGACCTTAAATGGTAATTTGAATCCACACAAAAAACCAAAGGTGAAGGTAATTATGTAATTATATAAGAGTACAAATATATATTTTTTCTCCATTCTTGTCTTATATTACTTAAAAAGCAATTGAATAAAACAATATGTATATAATTGTATTGGTAGGCCTATAACATAGAAATATTATTTAACAACAATAGCATAAAAGAGTAGGTGAGCACAAAACTGAACTGAAGTATGGGAATAATACCAAATGGTATTTTGAATCCACAAAAACAATGAAGAGAACCAGAAATGTTAAATAATAAGATTTATATAACAAATTCTATAAATATATACTTGCTTTTTTTCCTCTCAGCTACTTTAAATGACAAGATTATATAAAGTGAAAATTATAATAATGTATTTGTAACATATATAAATGTAATATGCATAACAATAATAGCAGACAGGAAACTATCAAAAAATAAAAAGGCAACCTACTATTGGAAGAAATAATTGCAAATCATATGTCTGATAACAGGCTAATATCCAAAATATACAAAGAACTTACACAACTCAACAGCAAAAAAGAAATAATCCTACTAAAACTGGGCAGAAGATCTAAATAGACATTTTTTCCAAAGAAGACATACAGATGGCCAACGGGTACATACAAAGGTGCTCAACATCACTAATCATTAGAGAAATACAAATCAAAACCAAAGTGCAATATCACTGCATATCTTTCAGAATGGCTAGCATCAATAAATCAACAAATAACAAGTACTGGTGAGGATGTGGAGAAAAGGGGAACACTTGTGCACTGTTTGTGGGAACTATAAATTGTAAATTGGTGCAGCCACTATGAAAAACATTATGGAGGTTCCTTGAAAAATTTAAATAACTACCATTTGATCCAGCAATTTCACTTCTGGGTATTTACCTGAAGAAAACAAAAATACTAATTTGAGAATATCTGTATCCCATGTTTACTGCAGTATTATTTACAATAGCCAAGATATGGAAAACACCTAAATGTCCATCAGTGGATGAATGGATAAAGGAATTTTGAGATATATATATCTCTCACACACACAAAATAAAATATAGGGTTTGGCAAAAGTAGATTTACAGTTGTGAATATGAGAAATACAGTTTATTCTTGTATTAGTATTTATTAATTGTTGTATTATTTTCCATATGAATAACTCTAAACCTACTTTTGCCCCACCCTGTATTACTCAGTGATTAAAAAAAAAAAAAAATGAAATCTTGCCATTTGTGACAACATGGGTGAACTTCAGGGGTTGGGGAGGAGAAATATATGAACTTTTTTTTTTTTTTAGTTTAAATAAATTGAATAAAAAATGATAGCTGAAAAATGGAAAGAGGATATAGAGGTATAAAGGAGTATTGTTTCTCTAGCTCACTGGTATTTACTATGACTCTGAAGTAGATTATTATAAATTAAGATGCATATGGTTAGCCTAAGTAACCACTAAGAAAATAATTACCAAAATATAGTAAAGTTTCATTAAAGGGTTTAAAATATTATACTAGAACATAGTCACTTAATGGAAAAAAAAAGCAATAAAGGAGAAATAAACAAAATCACATGAGACATGTAGAAAACATAAAGTTGTCAAATGTACATCCAACTATATCAATAATAATATTAAATGTGAATGGATTAAACAATCCAATCAAAAGGCAAAGATTGTCAGATAGTATAAAAAAACCAAGATTCTAATATATGCTGTTTACAGAAAACATACTTTAAATTAAAGATAAAAATAGCTTGAAAGAAAAAGAATACAAAAAGAAAGTTTAAGAAAGCCAAAGTGACTACACTAATCTCAGACAAAATAGACTTTGAAACAAACAAAAATATGCTACTAGAGATAAAGAGGGACATTTTATAATGATAAAATAATAAATTCTTCTGGAAGAATTAACAATTATAAAACATATGCACCTAACAACAGAGACCCCAAATACATGAAGCGATAACTAAAAGAATTAAAAAGAGAAACAGACAATTCAACAATAATAGTTGGAGGCTTCAATATCCCACTTTTACCAATGGAGAGAACAACTAGACAAAAACAAACAAACAAACAAACAAAAAACTAGAAAATACAAGACTTGCACAACATTACAAACCAATTAGACTTAATAAATCTCTATAAAACACTCCAACATCAACAGAATACATATTTTTTCTCAAGTGTATATGAAATATGTTCTCCTATCACAATGGAATGAAGCTGCTCTCAATATCAAAAACAAATATTGAAAAATTCACAGATATGTGAAAATTAAACACGACATTCCTAAATAAGCAATGGGTCACAGAAGAAATCAAAGGGAAACTGGGAAATACTCTGAGATGAATGAAAATGAAGACAGAAATAAAACTTATGGGATGCAGCTAAAAGAGTGCTTAGAGGAAATGCATTTACAGCTATAAATGCCTACATTAAAAGAGAAACAGGATAGAAAAATAAATAGCCAGAAATCAGGTGCATTTTTATACACCAATAATGAACTATCAGAAGGAAACTGAGAAAACAATTCCATTCACAATTGTTTCAAAAAGAATAAAATACCTAGGAATAAATTTAGCCAAGGATGTAAAAGACCTGTACTCAGAAAATTATAAGACACTGAAGAAGATACAAATAAATGGCAGCATACACTGTGTTCATGAATAGAAAGAATTAACATCACTAAAATGTTCATACTGTCCAAAGCAATCCATAGATTTATGCAATCCCTATCAAGATACCAATAGCATATTTCAAAAACTAGAACAAATATTCCAAAAATTTATAGGACTACAAAAGACCCTGAATAGCAATAGTGATCTTCAGAAAAGAAGAACAAAGTTGGAGGACTCATACTACCTGATATCAAACTATACTACAAGTCCATAGTAATCAAAACAGCACGGTACTTCCCTGGCGGTTTGGCTCAATGGTTAGAGTGTCAGTCCACTGGGTTGCAGGTTCGATTCTGGTCAAGGGCCCATACCTCGATTGTGGTTCGTCACCCGGCCCTGGTTGGGGTCGTGTGGGAGGCAACCAGTTGATGTGTCCCTCTCACGTCGATGTTTCTCTCTCTCTCTCTCCCTCCCTCCCACTCTATCTAAAAACAAACAAACAAACAAACAAACAAACAAACAATCCCAGCATGGTAATGGCATAAAAACAAACATACATTAATGGAATAGAATAGAGAGCCCAGAAATAAACCCAGACCTTTATAGACAAGTAATACTTGACAAAGGAGGCAAGAAAATACAATGGGTTAAAGAAAATCTATTCAATAACTGATGTGGGGAAAATTGGACAGATACATGCCAAAAAAAATGAAACTAGATCACCTTCTTACACTGCACACAAGAATAAACCCAAAATAGATTAAAGACTTAAATATTAAACTCCATAGAAATGCTAGAAGAAAACATAGGCAGTAAAATCTTGGACATTTCTTGTAGCAATATTTTTTTTCTGATATATCTCCTTGGGCAAGGGAAACAAAATTAAAAATAAACAAATAGGACTACATCAAACTAAAAAGTTTTTGCACAACAAAGGAAACCATCAATGAAATGAGAAGACAACCCACTGAATGGGAGAACATATTCGTTGATACATCTGATAAGGGGTTGATATTCAAAATTTATAAAGAACTTATAAAACTCAACATCAAAAAAATGAACAATCCAATTTGAAAATGGGCAAAGACACTGAATAGACACTTCTCCAAAGAGGACATACAGATGGCCAATAGACATATGAAAAGTTCAATGTCACTAATCATCAGAGAGATGCAAATTAAAACCACAATGAGACATCATCTCACCCCTGTCAGAATGGCCTTCAACAAACAACAAGTGTTGGCTGGGATGTGGAGGAAAGGGAACCCTCATCCCCTGTTGGGGGGAATGCAGACTGGTGCAACCACTGTGGAAACAGTATGGCGTTTCCTCAAAAATTAAATATGGAACTGCTGTTTGGCCCAGAAATTCCACTTCTGGGAATACACACACACACACACACACACACACACACACACACACCTGAAATACTAATTTGAAAGAATATATGCACCCCTAGGTTCACTGCAGTTTTATTTACAATAGTCAAAATTTGGAAGCAGCCCAAGTGACTATAAGTACAGTAGATGAGTGGATAAAAAAGGTGTGGTACATTTGCACAATGGAATACTACTTGGTCGTTAAAAGAAAGAAAATTTTACCCTTTGCAACAGCATGAATGGCCCTGGAAAACATTATGCTAAGTGAAATAAGCCAGTCAGAGAAAGATAAGTAGGAATAGAAGGGAACTCTTCAACCTGGCATAGGACACCCATGGAAAACCCAGAGCTAACATCACACTTAACGGTGAAGACTGAATGCTGAGATGGGGAACACGGCAAGGATGTCTGCTTCCACCAGTGTGCTGGAGGCTCTGGCCAGGCAGTTAGGCAAAAAGATGAAATATAAGGCATCCAGATCAGGAAGAAAGAAGTAAAACTATCTCTATTTACACTCATTATTTTTTTTATATAGATAATCCTAAGTCGGCCAATAAAAACTATTAGAACTAATAAATGAGTTTGGCAAGTTAGTAGGATACAAGATCAATATACAAAAATCAATTGTATTTCTATACATTAGCAATAAGCATTCTAAAAAGGAAAACTTAAAAACAATTCCATTTACAACAGATTCAAACAGAGTAAAATACTTCAGGATAAGTTTAACCAAAGAGGTACACAAATTACACTCCAAAGTGACAAAAAATACATTGAAAGAAAACCAAAATAAATGGGAAGACATCCCATGGTTATGGATCAGAAGACTTAATACTGTTGAGATGACAATACTTTCCAAACTGATCTACTCATTCAATGCAGTACTCCTCAAAATCCCAGCTGACTTCTTTGCAGAAATTAACAAGCTGATCCAAAATTTCATATGGACTCAGAACAGGCAAAACAACTGTGAAAAAGAACAATGGTGCTGGGACAACTGGATATCCATATGTAGAAGTGTGACATCGGCCTCTATATCACAACAAACATGAACTCAACATGGACTTTATTTTTTATTTTTATTTTTTTTTTATCCTCACCCGAGGACATTTTTCCATTTTTTGTTCAGGTAGAGTGGGAGGGAGAGAGAGGAACAGAGAGAGAGAGAAACATCGATGTGAAAGGAACACATCGAGTGGCTGCCACCCGCATGACCTACCAGGGCCGGGGACAAACTGCAACCGAGGTACGTGCCCTTAGCGGGAACCGAACCCGGGTCTCTCTGGACCGCAGGCCGACGCTCTAACCGCTGAGCCAAAAAGGCCAGGGCAACATGGACTTTAATTAAAGTAAGATCTAAATGTAAACGCTAGCCCTGGCCAGTCTGGCTCAGTGGTTAGAGCATCAGCCTACGGACCAGGGAGTCCTGGGTTCGGTTTCCGCTAAGGGCACGTACCTGGGTTGCAGTTTGTCCCCGGCCCTGGTTGGGGTCGTGTGGGTGGCAAACCCCTCGATATATCTCTCTCACATTGATGTTTCTCTTTCTCTCTTCCTCCCTCTCTCCCTCCCACTCTATCTGAAGATAAATACAAAAATATCCTCAGGTGAGGATACAAAAAAATAAATAAATAAATAAATAAATAAATAAATAAATAAATAAATAAATAAAATGTAAATGCTAAAGCTATAAGACTGTCAGAAAAAAAAAGGAGAAATCTTTGTGACCTTGGGTTAGGCAAAGCCTTCTTAAATATGACACCAAAAGTATTAACTGATAAAAGAAGAAAACAAATAAATTGGACTTCATCAAAATGAAAAACTGGCCCATCTGGTGTGGCTCAGTGGTTGAGCGTTGACCCATGCACCAAGAGGTCACTGATTTGATTCCCGGTCAGGGCACATGCCCAGGTTGTGGGCCCGATGCCCAGTAGGGGGCATGCAGGAGGCAGCCAATCAATGTTCTCTCTCATCAATGTTTCCATCTCTCCCTCTCCCTTTCTCTCTCTCTCTAAAATCAATAAAGAAAAATAAAAGAATAAAAACTGTTGTGCTTTAATGGACAATAAAAAAAAGTGAAGAGAATCCATAGAATGGGAGAAAATACTTGCAAAGTATGTATCTAATATGAGACTTATGTCCAAATATATCAAGAACTCTTACAACTCAAAAATAAACAAATTGCCCAATTAAAAATGAGCAAAGGATATGAATAAGTGGTTCTTCAAAAAAGATAAACAAATAACCAATAATCACATGAAAAGATATTCAATATCATTATTCACCAAGGAAATGTCAATCAAAATCATATGAGATACCACCACTTCACATTTGCTTGGATGACTGTAATTAAAAAGACAGAAAACAACAAGTGTAGGCAAAGGTATGGAGAAACTGGAACCCTCATACATTGCTGACGGGAATGTAAAATGGTGTAGCCACTTTGGAAAACAGTCTGGCAGGTCCTTAAAAGGTTGATCATAGAGTTAACACATGCAATTCTATTCCTACATTAATACCCAAGGAAAATGCTATGTCCACACAAAAACATATATACAAATGTTTATAGTAGCATATTCATAATAGCCCCAAAGTGGAAATGACTCAAATGTATGCCAACTGATGAGGAGATAAACTTTGCTATATCCACAGAATAAAGTTTTATTTGCAAATAAAAAGGAATAAGGTAGTATACAGGCTACAACATAGATGAATCTTAAAGAATTATGCTAAGTGAGAGAAATCAATCACAAAAGACCACGTATTGTCTGAAGTGTCTAGAACAGGCAACTGTAGAGACAGAAAGTAGATTAGTGTTTGCCTCGAGCTAGGGTGGTGGTTGGGGGTGGGGGAGAAGTGGGGAGTGACCAGGTTTCTTTTCTTTTTTAAAAAATGTGTTTATTAGTTTTAGAGAGAGAGGAAGTGAGAGGGAGAGAGAGAGAGAAACATTGATGAGAGAGAATATCAACTGGCCACCTCCTGCATGTTCTTCACTGGGGATCAGGCCCCCAACCTGGGCATGTGCCCTGACTGGGAATTGAACCAGCGACCCCTTGGTGCATGGGTCGATGCTCAACCACTGAGCCACACCAGCTGGGCGGTGCAGGGTTTCTTTTTGATGAAGATGTTTTAAAATTGTTTATAGATATGGTTGCACAACTCTGTGGATATATTAAAAACTTGAATTGTACACTTTAAATGGGTGAATTGAATGGTAATATGAATTATATCTCAACAAAGCTATTATATTAAGAAAAACTAAATTTGAAAAGCAACATTATAAAGTAGAAGATGTAGAGCCCTGGGGGTAGGGAAAGATTTATTTTAAAAGGCACAAAATCCACTAACCATGAGGGAAAAGATATTTTAAAAATTGAGATGTGATTGGCACATAACATTGTGTAAGTTCAAGGTGTACAACATATTGAATTGATATATTGCAATGTGAGGGGAAAATCTGATAAATTCAAGTACATTAAAATTAAGAACTTGTATCCTAAAAATGAAACTGAAAGTCAAGCCATCACTGAAAGAACATGTTTATAATAAATGTAATCAACAAGGACTAAGTATCCAAAATACATAAAGAATGCCTGCGACTCAACACAGAAAAGACAAATAATTGAATAGAAAAATGTGCCGAAGACTTGGACAGGTACTGCAGAGAAGAGAACATCAAAATGGTCAATAAACAAATGAAATGATACTTCGTCTTCTCAGTAATCAGGAAACTATCCATAAAACCACAATGAGTTGCCATTTCACACCCACCAGACCAGCAAAGGTGAAAATGTTTAGCTGTCATTAGTGTTAGTAATGTGAAGTGTGGGATCTCGCACACACTGCTCTTTTTGGGGCAAACTGGCCGATTCTGGAAAATATCTAGTAAGGCTAAAAGCACAGTGCCAAGGAACGCCGCTGGGGGGACCTGTGCACACTGGACAGACAAGGATTCTGGTGGTGTCCCCTGGAGCAGCCCCACCTGGGCACTGATGCGCCCAGCAGACTGGATCGTGGTGGATGGTCACATACGGCGTTTTCAGTAACAAAAAGGGAAGCTCCAGCTATACTCAGTGGGTGTCTTACAAACACAGCGTGGGGTGAGAGCAGCAAATCAAAATGAATATCCACGGCACAGTTCCATTTATATGAAGTTCAAAAATAGGAGGAAGCAAACCATGTTTCCATACATATTTAGGTGAGAAAAGTATTAAAAAAAAAAAAAAAAAAAAAGCACCCTGGCTGGTTCTCTCAGTGGTTAGAACCAGCCCATGCATCAAAGAGTAGCGGGTTCCATTCCGGCCAAGTCCATAGCTTGGTTGTGGTTCATCCCCAGCCCTGGTCAGGGTCCTGGGAGGCAACCAGTCAATGTGTCTCTCTTACATCGATGTTTCTCTCTCTCTCTCCCCCTCTCTCCCTCCCTCCTTTCCTCCCTCCCTCCCTCCTTCCTTCCCTCTCCCTCTATCTGAAGATAAATGGAAAAATATCCTTGGGTGAGGATTTTTTAAAAAGCCAGAAAAGGCTGATCACAGACTTCAGAGAGTTCAGCGGTCACCCCAGGGCAGGGAGGAGGACTAGGGGGTCGAGGCACAGAAAGGAGAGGGTGTTGCTAAGGCACAGTCTAATTCCTAAAACATGGCTCTTCTCCTCATGATTATCCTAATTGCACATATACATTTTATATCCTCTTCTGTCTGTGTCATATTTCATAATAAAAAATGAAGAAAAAGATTCTGTTTTCAACAAGAGGCTGCAGGTGGGCACACCTATGTGCAGGGTCTGACCTTGGAGGGAGAGAGGCCTGTGGGGTGAGCACACACTAGAAATGCTTCTGTGACCCGGCATGTGAGCAACAGAGCTGAGCCTGTTGAGGTTTCCTCAGTCCCTCTCAGCTCCGCAATCATGGACTGCTGTTCTAGGACCAAGGTGGACACAGACTTGCTGCCGTCCCCTTCTTTGCCAGCACCCTCTCCTGGGCAGTGCTTACTGCAGGGGCTCCATGTGCGCCCCCGTGCTGGCCCAGCACACAGCAGCGAGCAAGGCAGACCTGGCCCCTGCACTTCCGTGGAGGGTGACGGTACTTTATCCCCAGTGAGTTGATCACTGTACCATTGAACCACAGGAGAAGAAGATTTAGGTTTCTATGCACACATGCTTATTAAACCAGGCCCATACCTGGGCCCAGTGCAGAAACCTTGAGAACAATGTGAATTCTTTCAGTCTTGTGTATCAAATATTAATTTTGTTTGGAGGCTTCAGCGATGTAAAATTTGGTCATTAAGAAGCAATTTGTGTAAGACTGATGTAATCAGTCTTGGGCTAAAAAGTTCGAATTGCTCTGATGGGAAACTTCAAGAGCAGCTGCAGTTTTGTGGCTTCATCATTTATTCCTGTTTGCATATTCAGGCTACTGGTGGGCAAAAAGTTAAATGTAGATCTAATGACAGGAGGTACCAAAATTGTCTGTGTGGACACTGTTTTCATCTGAAGCACAGACCTGAGTTTTAGCCTTAACCCCATTAGCTCTTATGTTCTATTTACAGCCTCCCTGCGCTTTTCCTTAGCACCAGAGAGGGGCCGAGACACGATGGAAAATGTGGGTTACCGCTTCTCTAGTGCACGCCCATCGGGAATGTTTCGAGTGTGTGTATCCATTCGCACACATGGTCACACACGTGACTTTGACAACAGTGAGTGGGAACCCCGAGAAGACGATCCAGAGCTCTCCTCACCCTGCGTCTCCTGCTCCCCATCAGCGATGCTGGTGGACCAGGTGACATCGCTGGGCCCGGCGGGAGGAGCAGGGTCCTGGGCTTTGTTACTGAGCAAACCAAACTCACCTCACCCTCGGGCACCTCTTCACAGCAGGAAAATGATGCGCACCCACCTGCAGGACTGTTTGCTGCTCACCCTTCTTCCCCT
The DNA here is from genome assembly GCF_014108415.1 of Molossus molossus. NCBI lineage: Eukaryota > Metazoa > Chordata > Mammalia > Chiroptera > Molossidae > Molossus > Molossus molossus. The sequence goes on along the minus strand of NW_023425377.1, from coordinate 41,057,788 downwards.
CCCACTTAAAACTGGAGCAAGAACACTGAGAAGTAACTCACTTGTTTATTGAGTTAGTCACTTATTTATAATCCAGACTGTGACTGAAAAATTGGAGAGAGGGATTCCTGCAACCAAAGATAAACTTGCGGGCTCAGAAGGAGTTGACAGCCCCGTGGAGTCAGATGGTAGTGGTTCCATCCCCCCTCTTACCCGGGGTGATGATGGCCAGAGGGGTGTGGAGATCTCACAACTCAACTGTGTCCAAACGCTGGTAAAATGGTTTAAGTTGTTAAAAAGTTAACACTATAGCATGTGTCACATGGTAAACACTCCCAGTTCAGCAAGAAACACATTTTTCAGCCACTGTTTTAGATATGTGTGGGCACACAAGTCCATCTTCTTGGGGAGCAGGGTGGATGGGGAAAGGGGAATGGGGGATGTGAGAAGAGGAGGGGGAGGGGCCTTCCACGGCCTGGCAGGTAATCAGTCAGCTTCCCCAACTCTTCACTTGGCTCCGACTTCACCTGGACTGGGCCCCAGGTGCCCACACAGCCTTCGCTGAAACATTACCGCCTGGCCATTTGGAAATGAACCTCTCCTTTGGCATGACCGCCTCTTCCCCATCAGAGCAAGTCCAGCGCACCCTGACTTTGCCCCGGCCGGAGCTTCAGCTGTGCCCCAGTCACAGCCTCTCCCGTGGCCCAGTCCTGCACAGCATCCTGGTCATCCCTACAGCCCTGGTGATGAGCTCCTCGAAGGGGCTCCCCAGGCACACCTGACGGGGGGCAGCGGCCCCTCACCCCGACCATGGACAAGACTGGATCGGCACGGCCCCTCCTGCTAAAATTCCAGCACCCAGAAATTCCACGGGGTGAGGGGGGGTTGCTCCTTCACCCACCAGCCTTACAGGTGTTTTCTGCCAATGGCTATTTTCCACCAGCTTAATCGTTTAAACAATAACCGTTTGAAAGTATAGTTAAACACGCAAATGATTTAAGATGCCAACAAGAGGGGAGAAAAATCAAAGGGGAATGAAGGCTAGAGATTCCTCAGAACATGAGAACAGTGCGCAAATGGCGGGAGCCGGCGGCGGGCCACAGAGGCTGCTGCTGAGATACTAATGCGGCTCCGCTCCAGGGACGCCTGTGTCTGGGAGCCCCGCCTGCCGGTCAGCTGCCAGGCTCCCAGAGGCAGGAATCAAAGTGTTTAACCAGCTGCCTTGGTTGACGGGAGCATGGCGGGGAGCGGGGAGCTAAAGTTCCTCCAGCAAATGGGTAATGAAGGCTGCAGCAGGAGCCCCGCTTCTTAACGCTTCTTAATGAGGCAGCAGCCAGTTAACAGAGCAAGTGTTTGAGGTGTGCCCGCTGAGTGATGGGGTGTCTGGTCCTCTCCCAGAGTCCCCGGGGCCGGTCAGTTAGACAGGCAGATACATGACTTAGGTTAAGTGGAGAAAAACTCCTTTCAGGGAAATGAGCACTGGCTTGTCATTTAATAGGACAAGGATCATTGCCTGACCCAAGAAAGGACACAGCCTTTGGATAGGCTCCCCAGTCCCCACGACCCCGCTCTCCTCACTGTGGTTGGGGATTTCTCACCAGAGCAGTGCAGAGCTGCAGGGCAAGGCTGGGAATCTGAGAACCCAGGAGAATTTTAGCAGAAGGGGCCGTGCCGATCCAGTCTTGTCCATGGGCGGGGCGGGGGGCCGCTGCCCCCCGTCAGGTGTGCCTGGGGAGCCCCTTCGAGGAGCTCACGCCAGGGCTGTAGGGATGACCAGGATGCTGTGCAGGACTGGGCCACGGGAGCGGCTGTGACTGGGGCACATCTGAAGCTCCAACTGGGGCAAAGTCAGGGTGGGCTGGACTTGCTCTGTAGCCAGTCAGAGACGTGCTTCCCTTGCCCTCCAGCTCATGAGCGTCGAGCCCGTGGGGTCACCGCACCTGCCTTCCCATTGCAACCCAAGCCAGTCCCCATGGCAACACTGGGTGATCTTTCTAAATACCAGACTGTTTAAAATCTCAAAGTCCTGCCTATAGGACAACGCCTGTGCCCCTCAACCTGATTTTTGAGGTCTAGCCCTGGCGTGGCCAGACTCAGCATCTGCTCCTCTCTCCCTGTCTTGAACTTCACATTTGAGGAAGCAGCAGTTGGCTTGTGGCTCCCACACGGGCCTCACAGCTGAATCCTTGGTCTAAGAGTCTTGTTCCCACGCGTCATTGAATACTCGGCCTGAATGGCACCTCCTCCAGGAGGCCTCCCTGGGTTCTTCCATACACACTGGACACGCTCTGTCATGGTGCTCATACCCTGGTTTACATGTATCTCTGCTATGGGCTCCCCAAGGGCAGGGGCCACATCATGCTCCTCTCAAGTCCTCAGCCCCTATACCACACCTGTCACAGACTCGGTTCCTAACAGTGTTCACTGAATAAATGAAATGCTGACTTGTTGAAACCTGCCAAGTCATGAATGGCCCAGATATAAGAATCACAGACTTTCTCTAACAAAGCCTAAAACAAGAGTGACACTTGGTCCACGTGACATTGGCAGGACCACCACGTCACTCGCCTCAGGAAGAATGAGCGCAGGGCACACCTCCGTGAGGCTCCTGCGTTCCTGCAGGACGCCGCCTAAAGAAGCGCTTGTCAGCCCTGGCCGGTTTGGCTCAGCGGTTAGAGTGTTGGCCTGCGGTCCGGAGAGACCCGGGTTCGGTTCCCACTACGGGCACGTACTTCGGTTGCAGTTTGTCCCTGGCCCTGGTTGGTCGTGCGGGTGGCAGCCACTCGATGTGTCCCTTTCACGTCGATGTTTCTCTCTCTCTCTCTCCCTCCCTCCCTCCCTCCCACTCTATCTGTACAAAAATTGGAAAAATGTCCTCGGGTGAGGATTAAAAAAAAAAAGAAGTGCTTGTCCGTCATACCTACTCCGCACCTCTTCCCCAGGCTGCTATCTCCAGCTGCCCCGAAGTCTCCTGGTGCCCCCGGAGCCCACCCACGCAGGCCGGCCCCAAGCCCCTCTGCCCACTGGCTTCTCTGAGGCGAGCGCACAGCCTGGGCAGTGCCTGCGGCGATGCCTCCTCCCTTTGTTATTGTCATAGTCTCCGCATACACAGAAGGCAGTGGAAGCAAAGACAACAAAGGAAGAAACGTTTTAAAAAAACATTCTTTTGATGAGTCCAGAGTAGCTAAGAGCCAGTTACACATGCAAAAAAGTTCCTTTCAGAACAGAAGGCTGAACACAGGCACACCCTGCCAGGTCGTTGACAACAATCACGGAGTGCTCTAAAAGTCGGATGGTTCTCCAAGTTTGCCTTTTACTAATCGTACAAGTTATTATGGGTACAAGCAATGTGCAGCGCCGTCAGAACAAAGATGACATTTAATGTTTAAAATAAAAAGGTTAGGTAGACGTGAATTTGAATGGCAGCTCTCCCCCTCCCCCACCAGCTGAGTGGTCTTGGACAAGTCACTGTTCTCTGAGCCTTGGTTTCCTCGTCTGCCCAGTAGGGATAATAACAGTCCTTATGCTGAGGGCTGTGGTAGGGTTGATGAGTGGAAGTACCCAGCATTGGGCCTGGTACATAGCATGGGCTTTTTACACTAGTTATTCCTCTGCCCTTCATTGTTATCCAATCACTGGTCTCTTAAAAAGGGCAAGAAGGCCCTGGCCGGTTTGGCTCAGCGGTTAGAGCATTGGCCTGTGGTCCAGAGAGACTCGGGTTCGGTTCCCGCTAAGGACATGTACCTTGGTTGCAGTTTGTCCCTGGCCCTGGTTGGGTCGTGTGGGTGGCAGCCACTCGATGTGTCCCTTTCACGTCAATGTTTCTCTCTCTCTCTCCCTCCCTCCCACTCTATCTGAACAAAACATCAAAAAATATCTTTGGGTGAGGATTAAAAAAAAAAAGGGCAAGAAGTATAAAATCGCAATAATTAGCTGCAAATTTTGGTGTCTAGAATTGCAGCCAACTGAGTTCCTGTGGAGCTGAAGCCAGAGGAAGCCCGGAGGGCCTCAGCTTGGAGTCGCATTCCCCAGCCTCGCAGCTGTGCGTGTCCAAGGGGCGTCTGGTTTCCTGCCAACTGTTTCTCTGAACCAGCACGTGGGCTCCTACTGGCATCTCTCGAGGGAGAGAAGCCACATTTCTCAGTGGCAGGGCTTTGCCTCCTTTGTCTATAGATCCCTCTTTTGATCCAGTCTTCCCAATACCCACAACTATTTGCTCCGAGACACACAAACTTTTTAAAATGGAAAGTTCGTGCCTTTTACACTGTTAGGAGAGTGTTGACTGAGACAAGCCTGGCACACAAACAAGATCTTCATGCTACTCAAGTTTGGTGGGGGCGGGCGGGGGCACTGTGAGAAGGGAGAGGGAAAAGAGCCACTGGGAAGCGACAGCGTCTCCTTCCCCGGTGGGCAGAGCCCACACTGTGTGTGTCACTTGTCAGGCTATGGGCACTTTCTTTTCTTTGCAACGTGCTCATCACGGAGGTGGACATGGGGCACAGCCACCGGGACATGGTCACTGAGGTTTAAAGACAGAATGCATGTGCACAGGATTCATTTCATCACAATGACCAGAATGTGACAATGCTCACTGTCTGGAAAACTCTGTTCTATCTGTGTCCCTTGAGGGGAAGATCGTTTTTAAGCCCAGGTTGTCTGATAAGTCACATGTGGCAAGTCTGAGTGGGAGGAGGAAGGGGTGCTATTGGCAACACTTAGCGAAGCTGATGAAGTCACGCCATCTGCTGCTGCCCTTTGACCCCATGCCTGGTTACAGAAGTCCCACCCATGCCCTGGCCAGTTTGGCTCAGCGGTTAGAGCGTCGGCCTGCGGTCCTGAGAGACCCGGGTTCGGTTCCCGTTAAGGGCGCGTACCTCGGTTGCAGTTTGTCCCCGGCCCTGGTCGGTTGTGCGGGTGGCAGCCACTAGATGTGTCCCTTTCACATCGATGTTTCTCTCTCTCTCTCTGTTCCTCTCTCTCCCTCCCACTCTACCTGAACAAAGAATGGAAAAATGTCCTCAGGTGAGGGAAAAAAAAAAAAAATCAGAAGTCCCACCCATTCTCCAAGGCTCAGGTCAAGCTCTCTTCCCCCACGAGGGTCCCTCCTACCTGCTGGAATGGCGGCTGGAGAACAGTGAGAAAGGCAGGCAGGTCCCAGTGCTACTGCCGTCGTGCACTAGCTCAGCAGGTGGGCAGGTGCTTTGGCTCTCGTTGCCCCTAAGTAAAATGCCTACCTGGAGGACAATTACACGAGATAATGCTCATAAAGCATCAGTCATGGGCTGGGCACATGGCATACCTCAATGAACTGTGGCCATTATCATGTCGACCCCATCCTGAGGGCCATCCCCTTTTCTGCTATGAGTGGCTTTACCCCACGGTGGCCTCTGGCTGTCTCAAAGGTCTAATCTCCAGACCGCAGGCCGACGCTCTAACCGCTGAGCCAAACTGGCCAGGGCTCAAAGGTCTAATCTCTACATCCAGCTTCCAAGAAGCCAAATCTTTTGCCTTCTTTTTGAGATATATATATATATATATATATATATAATGTATATTTGTGCAAGAGGGCTCAGCGCTCATGCATTCTTTGCTTATTGATTAACCACATGTTTCTGAATGGAACTTAGAATCAATTAGTCCAGGACTTCCCGACTTTCCTAGCCAGGTCACTGGCACACTCATTATCAAGTGGGCACAAGAGGACACACGAGGACACATGGGAGTTGTCTTCTAGTTCAGTTACAGCCTAGGCACACTTCCTGGGGGTACACACTAGCCATTGTGATGAAGGCACGGGAGGTCCTGACCTTAGGGTAGGTCACCTCGGTCAGTGTGACCTAGACACTGGACACAGCAGCAAAGGCAGGAACAAGTCTCTCAGGTGTGGCTGGGAATAACCGGGACATTTATTTGGGTACCAGCACTGGGTCCATGCTGGGCAGTAAGGGTGGGCTGAGTGATGTATACCTCATCAAGACTTATGCAGGATCTGTTGAAATTCCCACAAGTGAGTCAAGGAAATAAATTGCATTAAATTTCACCCTTTGCCATTTTGGGTAACTTTATTTCAAATAGTTGTTTGGACAATTTCACATGTGAGGGGTCCCCGTGCTCACCTTTAGGCCCTGAGTATCACATTTCTGAAAATCATCTTTCTCAAAATCTCTGATTTGTCTCTAGATTGTTGGTGGTTCGTCTTTTAGTACTCTTTTCCAGCCAAGAAGACATGGGTGGTATATTCTCTGAGCCCTTGCCCACCAGAGAATCCTTTTTGTTGTTCCCACATCTGAGTCACCATTTGATGAGAGTGGAATTCTTGGGCCTTAATCTCATCACCTCTAAACTCGACAGATGCTCCCTAGTGCTTCCTTGCTTCTTAACGTTGCATGAAAGTCTAAGACCAGAGGTTTTTGTTTTTGTTTTTTCTTCAGAGAAAGACAGATTTCTTTTTTCCTCTGCCTGGATACTTTGAACATATTTTTTAAAATTTTGAATTCCTGAAAATTTAGCAGTTCTATTTGGACTTAATTTAGGAATCTCTGTTCAGGGCAACTTAAAAATCTTTCTTCGCTTGATATGCTCATTTGATATGCTCTGGGGGTCTTTAAGCTGGGTAATCACCAGTATGTTCATTTCTTGCCTCTGTCCTACATCTCTGTCATCTTCTCTCATGTTAGAGGTACTATTTTCTAAACTTCTCTCTGTTATTCTCCACATTTTGGGAGCGGTTTTCAAGCCTGTCCTGCCTGCCGGGAGCAGTGTTTGGCTTCTGCGCTGTTAACCCGGCCTCACAGCTGCCGTGCAGAAGGCACGTCTGCTACTGTGTTCCAGGTTCCTGGTTTCTCCCCTCCCCTCCTCCAGCTTCCGTTTCATTTTTGGCTGTGTTTCGGCCAGTTTATAAGCCCATTTTCACCTCGCTTTGAGTTCACGGTTTCCGGAGGGAGCGGCGCTCTCTGCTTGCTCCTCGTGCCAAGCCCGGAGCGAGCCTTCTCCGCGTCCTGCGTGGCCGGCGCCTCCCTCTGCGCTGCAGAAGCCACTTCTCCCTAATTCTTGTCCAAACAGGTCTATTCAGGCTTCACTCCGAAGGCTCTCACCTCAGCCCTGAATTATGGTTAACTCCATGGTCATGGCCACAAAATGTCACCACGGCGGGGGGTGGGGGGTGGCCATAACTTTCCTGTAACCAGCACTTGTGGCTAAACGGTTGAGACACCCTTGAAAGTCTGCAGTTTTGGGTGGGAAGAATACGAGCTCACTCTCTACATAATCGGGACAGTATGTTGCTGACCTCTCCACCATGCCCACTGCACCCCGCTGTCCCCAGGTGCCCCCTCTGAAACCTCTTCCTCACTCTGGTGTGTTCCTTCTTCCACAGCTGTGCAGGACCTCTTTCTTTATCAGGCCCCCTTCCTGACCACCACGCCCAGCAGGAAGCTTCCGCTATCAGACCCCACGCCCTCCGGCGCCTCTCATCCAGGGTTCCTGAAGCCAGGGGACAGGCTCAGATGGGGAGAGGTTTGAACTCTCAGCTACAAGGGCTCACGCAGAGATGGGTGTAACTGAAGGTCTCCACAATGCCATATAAACAAGATGCTGGATTTGTTATATTCCAATAGAAACATGAATCACTGGGTGAGCCATCAGAGAGGGAGGGAGGGCGGAGGGGTGGGGGGAGAGAGAGAGAATGGGGGGCGGGGAGCAAGAGAATTCAGCAGGCAGAGTGGGGTAAGTTGGGCTCAGAGAGGCACTTGCTAGACCACTGGCCACCAGGCCTGCGGGTCACATGCCAGCCAATCAAGCAGTGAATGAGGAGACAGAAGTTCCCAAGGAAGACAGGCAAACAGGCATGCCGCCAGGCCACTCACTGAGCCCTTCCTTCTAGCTACAGAGAGAAATGTACCACTCAGACCTCCTGCGTGTCATACGTGGACCGAGTGCGTTGCCTCTGGAGTTTTAATTACCTGCACGCAGAGTGATTTTACTACTAGTGTTTGGAGGAGCTTTTTTAAAGTAGTTTCACTCCGATTGGCTTCATTAATGAGTGATCAAAATGCATCAAAGCAGAAGTGAACACAAGGAGGAGGAAGGCCCAGGGCAGGGCTCACGAGGGCCAGGAGTCCGCACCGCGGTGGAGAAGCTCCGACTCCCCTCTCCGGCTTCAAGGACACTGTGCTCTGGACCTGGTTCTCCATGGCACCTGGCACAGGACTGGTCACAAGGCATCCACAATATGGAACCACAGGGGTTCCCTGGGCCCCAGGGTGCTGCAGAGGGCTGAGCCCTGAAGCCCTGTCCCTTGGCTCTCCTCCTGGCTGAGTCCTCAGCTCCTCAGGCCCAGGGTGGGTTTGTTTGTTGTGGTCTTGTTACTTGCGCTTCGGTGAGCCCGCTCGTGGGGATGTTTACCCATGAAGACACTGTGTTGGTGGAGGTTAGCAGTCACCTACCTCTCCCTGGATCACTGGTGGGTCCGCACCCCCAACGACCCTGATTTATTTCAGTTAATTTGATGGAGTAGAAAGTGTCCTGCTTTTTATTTGGGGGAAAAAAAAAAGGTGGCTCAAACACATAGCTTCACTGTCCAGTGGGGTCGAGAGCCCTCTGCTCAGCTCCTGCACCCACTGCCCGCCCAGCTGCCGGCCCCTTCAACTCCCCAAACCAGCGCCAGGCAACGGGAGAGCCCCAGAGGGACTCCACATGTACGGACAGGACAGGGAGTCCTTTCCTTTGGCCGTTTAGTATGCAGACAAGTTCCAGGCAGGGACCCAGAGTCAACATATTTGAGTTGTGGCTGGTCTGACAGCTGCCGAGCTTGTCACGCAGATAATCAGATAAACTGCTTGAGCACAGAAATCCAACATGCAGTGTCATTTAGCGGCTGCTACATGGGGGCCTGCATCTTAATTGAAGGTGCAGGAAGGTAGAACCTTAAAGAAGTCCCACATCAACTTCTCCTTGCTCCAGCAATTAAACATTTGACCCCTGACTATCATCCAACGCCTGCCAAGTGTTGGCAATGGACCCCACCAAATGGTCCTCAGCAGTCTGCGCACAGGGCACCCCTGTCTCCATGCAGGGCCTCCTTCCACAGCCTCCTGGGGAGAAGCCTGGTGGTCAGGAGGCTCCAAGCAACCCCTCCCTGCCTCCTTCTGTCCCTTTCCTTCCTCATTCCGCTCCACACACTCGCCACAGAGAATCCACCATGTCCTCCGAGCTGGGTCCTCCTTATGAATCGACCACCAATTTCTGTGGGACCCTCTGATTCACACCGCATGGAGGGTCTCTTTCTAGGGCTTCCCATGCGCTCATTTGGGGGCCTCTGAGGGACTGCACATATGCTGTTTGGTACATAATAATCAATTGTCGCACTGACCTGAAAGCAAGTGGGCATCTCCAATGAGTTAAGGATAGAAAGATAAATCGTAGTTCTCCACTAGAAAGATAAGAAGAAATTATAACAGGAGGTGAATCCTCTTCTTGGTAGTAGGTTTTTTGTTTTTTGTATTGTTAATACTGAGAATATTTTTTCCATTGATTTTTAGAGAGATTGAAAGGGAGGAGGGAGAGAGGCAGAGAAGAGAGAGAAACATTGATGTGAGAGAGACACATTGACTGACTACCTCCTGCACGTGCCCCAACAGGTGCTGGGGATTGACCTGCAACCCAGGTACATGCCCTTGACTGGGAATGAAGCCCGTGGCCCTTCAGTGCTGGGATGACACTTTAACCCCTGAGCAATGCTGGCTGGGGCTTGGTAACCATTTCAAGAGCACCTTGGTCAGCTTGGGGCTCACAGAAGAAATCCCTGGGCCTGCAGGTTTCTCTCAGGTGAAGAGGGAACCAGAGCTGCTCGGCCCTGCGCTCCTGGACAGGTCTTCCCGTCGGCCACGGCAGACTGCTCCTCAGGTGCTGGCGAAGAGGGTGGTCCCCTCAAGGCCATCCCGTGGTGGGCATTGTAGGATAATTAAATGACAATATGGCACAGTGGCTAAGAGTTTGGGCTTCCACTGACTGACAGGGCCCTACATGGATGATCTGACCCAACACCCCTCTGACTTCCTCTTGAACCTCTCTCCCCTTCATTGCTCTGTTCTAGCGACCCTGGCCCCCTTGTTGATCCCCAGACATCCCAGGCAAGCTCTCACCTCAGGGTCTTTGCACCTGCTATTCCTTCTGCTGGGATGCTCTTCTCCCAGACATGCAAATGTCTCGCTCCTTAACCTCCTAGCCTCCTTCAGGTCTCTGCTCAAATGTCGCTTCTCATATTGGAAACTCTCACTAGCACATCAATAGATGAATAAATAAAAAACCTATGGTATATATACAAAATGGAATACAACTAGGCCATAAAAAAGAATAAAATATTTCCTTTTGCGACAGCATGGATGGATCTAGAGGGTATTATGTTAAGTGAAATAAGTCAGACAGACAAAGACAAATACCATGTCATCTCACTTATATGTGAAATCTAAAGAACAAAATAAACAAACAAAATAGAAATTGACTCATAGATACAGAGAACAGACCTACGGCTGAAAGAAGGGAGGGCAGTTAGGGGCTGGGGGCAAAGGTCAAGTGCAGCTTGGTAGTTGCAGAAAGGTCACAAGATGTAGAGTCCAGCATAGGGAATACAGCTAGTAATATCATAATACTTATGTATGGGGCCAGGTGGGTACTTGAAATATTGGGGGAACCACTCTGTGAAGTAATGACTATCTAACCACCATGCTATACATCTGAAACTAATACAAAGTAATAATGAATGTAAACTGTAATTGAAAAATTAAGTTAGATTTTATAAAAGGAAGAAGCTGTCACTAACCGCTTTCCTGACGTTACCCCTCCCGTGGCATGTTCCCGCCCACCACACTCTCTCTGTAGTTCAGTGTCTCCCACGAGACAGTGGGTCATGAGGGCAGGGAGTCTGTCTGTGTGTACACTGCTGTACCCCCAGTGGCCAGAATAGACCTGACTCATAGGAGGTATGTGCTTGCGGAGTGAACAGATGGAAGGGTGCGAGCAGGGAGTGCCATGGTGAAGGTGGCGCCTTGGGAAGCTCTCTTAAAGCCATATGGAAGGTGGGTTTGAAAAACGATCTGACCAGAGCTGGGAGGATGGCTGGGTCATAGAGGTCACCCAGGGGAGAGATGATGGTGGGGTGGATGGATGTGGTAACAGAGAGGTAGAGAAGAGAGGGGCAGAATGAAGCAATAATAAGGAAGTAAACTGGGCAGGGCTTTGGAGCAGGGAAGATGCCAGTGTCTCGCGTGTGGGGGGGCTGCTGCCATCACAGAGACAGACGCTGTGTGAGGGAGACAGGGCAGAGGGAACAGAGATGGTGAGTTCTTTTGGGGCACACTGAATGGGAGGTGCCCGTGGCCTTTGAGGGTGGGTCCAGGCAGGCAGCTGGAGACACGGAGGGAAGGCCAGGGATAAAGACAGTTAGGGCTTGCTTGCACGTGAGGCGTGGCTGGGACCATGGGAACGGGTGGGAGGGGAAGAGAAGAGAGCCAAGGAGGATGCGAGGAGAATCCACAGGTAAAAGCTACTAGTGAGTAATAGACGTCAGACAGAGAAAGACAAATACTGTATGATTTCACTTGTAGGTGGAATCTAAAAATACAAAACAAAAACAGACTCACAGAAGCAGGGAACAAACTAGTGATTGCCAGAAGGGGTGGGGGGATGGGTGAAGAAGGCACAGGGGCGTATAAAGAACAAACTTCCACATATAAGATAAATAAGCCATAGAGACACAGCACACAGCACAGGGAATAGAGTCAGTAACACTGTCATAACTTCGCATGGTGACAGATGGCTACTAGACAGTGTGGTGATCTCTCCGTAAGGTTATAAATGTCAAATCACTGTGTTGTACACCTGAAACTAATATAATATTGTATGTCAACTATACTTTTAAAAAAAGATAAAAGTATAAAGCTCTTGGGGATGGAGGGGGCTTAACCATGGAAGCCACGGGAAGGGCTGCCATAAGATTGACAGATGCCATTGTGGGAGGGATGAAGTAAGACTAAGGCTGGAAAGTTCCACCTGGACTTGGCATTGAGAAGAAGACTGTGATCTTTTTTTTTTTAATTGATTTTTTTTTTAGAGAGAGGAAGGGGGGGAGAGAGAGAGAGAGAGAGAGAGAGAGAGAGAGAGAGATTGATGTGAGAGAGAAACATCAATCAGTTGCCTTTTGCACGTGTCCTGGCAAGGGATGAAACTTGCAACCTGAGTATGTGCCCTGGTCAGGAGTTGAACCCACCACCTTCTGGTGTATGGAGTGACACTCCAACCCACTGGCCACGCGGCCAGGGCAAGACCGTGATCTTAACGAGGACAGGAGCCGCTGCAAACTGCAGTGGGCATTGTGCAGAGGGAGCTGGAGGCAGCCAGGGCAGGTGACACTTTGGGTGCCTGGAAAAGAAGGGCAGGACAGAGATGAAATGGCACCGAGAGAGATGCTGGAACAAAGATTAGGAGGAGAGAGCCTGAGCCTGTGGGCGGCCAAGGGTTGGAGACGAGGAGGAGGAGCTGCCAGGGAAGAACAGGAAACACCGTGGGCGCCTGGGAGGCTGCAGCTGGTTGCCATAAGTGAAATCAACGCAGTGTGAGACTTTCTCAGTTCAATAACTTATTAGCAATTTTTAATTACTGGGATGTAATTAATTCATCCCAAGTACAGCATGTAAAGCGCACCACACGTTGAACTGATAACATTCTCCCTCATTTGCAGGGTGCTCACACCAAGACATTTTGTTGCATAAAACCTAGAGGAAATATCCAAAGAATACACATGCTTGCTTTAAGCTGTGCTTCTTGATTCTGGGAGCAGGTACTACAGCCGGGGTGACTGAGCTCCGAGGCTGCCGTGCGGGGGCTGTGGGCGAACTTCCAGCTCAGGGGCTCGCAGCTGTTCGTGTGGATCCAGCTGAGCCTGCAGGGGCGGCTGCATGATGGGGCGTCCCTGAGGATCCCCGCAGGCCTGGAGCTCGGGTGGTATCTCTGGCCAGAGCAGCTCCCACGCCATGGCCAAGAGAGTGGGGGTGCTGGGACTTGTCCATTCCACAAGGTCAGGCCTGGCATCCTGATACTGGTACCCTCAGGTCCTGAACAGCGTGGTCCCCAGTGGACATTCAATAGTGTCTGTGAAGCTGGGTGGCTTGGTGAAAATGGCCAGACCCTTTCTGTGGGGCTCAAAGTGAAGGCCAGGAAGGGTGCTGGGTGCAGACAGATTCCTTTGCAAGGGCTGGGGAGCAGCAGTAGCTTCTGGACAGAATGTGGGTGGGGCCAGGAGTGGAAGGCCACTTGGAAGAAAATGGAAACAGGAAACGGGGTTTGGAGGGTGGCGGCTGGTGCCAGGAAGCCAGACCGGGCAGGAGGGATCACCCCAGAGGCTCTGGCGTGTTGTCCCCGGGCTCTTCCGGCAGCTCTGGGTGATCCGAGTTTCCTGCTCTCCTTCGAGGGAGAGTGGCCTGGTGTTCTTATGGCTGGAGGCTCTGTGGGTTTGGGGGGACTGAGCCAGCTTGCCAGGAGAAGCCCCAGCTGGGCTTCCTGCTGACCTGAGAGCAGGAGGGCCCCAGCCCGGCAGGATGAAGCCTTTCCCACCCACCACGGCTCCTGAGCCCTCCCTCCACACCAGGAAGTCTTCTGGGGAAAAGATGAAGCCATTGCACCTGCTGTGAACATGCCCCGCTGGACAAGCTGCCCCGAAGCTGTGGTACTATGAAGGGCAGGCTGCAGAGGCAGGACCTGTGCGCCATGGGGCAGGGACTACTTAGTGCTCTCTGGGCCTCCAGGTCCTGTCTGGGACACGAGAAAGCTGGAGGAGCTCATCTGACACCCAGGTGGCTTGAGCACACTGCCTAGCTTTGCACACAGGCCTTTCTGAGTTCACCCTTACACGCTGTCCGCATTTACCCCCATCCACACCCTCCATTGGAGGACCTGCATGCTAACCACTGGCTCTGCCTGGTCTGCAGGTACTTCCTGCCTGCATCAAGGATGCCTTCTCACCCTTCGAGATGCACCTCGGACGTCTCTTCTCCAGCTCCTTCTCTAGATGTCCCCCTTCTCCTGTCAGGCAGACAATCCCTCCCTCGGGCTCAGCTGACAGTTACAGAGAGCCTTTCATTCATTCCAGAAACCTGCCCTAGACCCGGAGTCACAGTTCTTGGTTCTCTTCTTTCTCTACTAACTTGCTAGGTGAACTTGGACGCCCATTCCATCTCTTTCAAGAAGCAAAGCAGCTGGAGAAGGGCATTTAAGTTTGATCATTTGGAGGTCAAATTCCAGCCACCCGTTAAACAAATATGAGGGCCAACATTCTTCTTTCGTTGTGTTCATTCACTGGAGTACCCACCACCCCAACCAGTTAGCCCGTATACAGCATTGTCACATGTGGGCAGAGATTTTTCAGCCTCTTGTACCTTTGCCTCAAGGTGCCCTGCTATCTGCAATGACATCACCATCAACCTGTGAGCTATCAATTCCACTTAGAGAAGAGAGCTCACTACGTGCCAGGCGCTGCTCCCTGATGGAGGCACAATTATTATTCCCATTTTACAGATGAGGTAAGTGAGGTGCAGAGAGCTTATGTGCCTCATCCAAGGAGCTGTAGTATGGCCCCATGATGGATCTAAAGCCAGTGACCTTGAGCCTGTCCCCACCTTCCCCCTCAACCCAAATGATGCTCCCTGAGGCCCAGCACCTCCCTGCTGCAGGGACCTGCTCCCAAAGAGTGACACCCAATCCCTTATGACTCCTGTGGCGTCAGGGCCCTGTGCCAGGACCTCACACACCTTGAGAAGCTGAGTCTGCAGCTGGAGAGGTACCTCTCCCGAGTGTGGGAATGCCCTGGCGACCTGGGGCTTCATTTATGTTCCTAAATCAACAAGACTCAAAGTAACAACAACGAGAAAAGAAAAAAGAAGTCTCTTTGGCAGTAAGATCTAGCTGCTCTGCTAACTTGCAGCAGAAGGTTGGGATTTTATTCCTGTGTTTAGTAACTCTCAACAAAAGATTTGTTGGTGAGCCTATAATGTAGTGTTTGGTGTTTTTGTTCAAAAATGGAAATTATTTCCTCTGATTTCATGAGCCTGGGAACTCCCATCTGAAGTACCAACGTGTACCCACAAGAGCACGCATGAGAAGCCTGAGGTCTCTTTGGAACTGAACCCCTAACAGGCTCCCCTCTTCCATAATTTCATGGTTTGTTTGGAAAACTGCCCAACTATGACATTGTATCACCTGGGATAATACAACCCTGGCGTGGTGAGCAATTGCTGAAAGGCAGTCTCTTCTCAAACAGCGTTGGAAATAAAGCGTGAATTCAAAACAGTCAGAAAAATAATTTAAAAAACGCCAACTAGTACACAAATAGGGACCCATGTCACGATAACTTTTAAAACAACTCTTTAAGAAATGCGAATTACAAAGAATTCCACCCACTGCCTTGGTATTTGCTGGCAGTCTTTGAGACTGAGGACAATTGTGATTCTAATTTTGCCACAAGAAAGGGATAACACATCCCACATCCTCCAAATCCCCAATTTTCAGCAAGAGACCCTGCTTGGGACTTCAGGGGAGCTGCTGCCAGGGCGGCAAAGGTGAACTGAAGTAATGCCTCTGAGTTCAATTTTTATTTTCTCACATGCTAATGATCCCTAAATGATGCGATATTTCATTCTGAGTTCAGGAGGCACCCCATTGCCATGGCAACTGGAATCTGATACCAGAAGTTCTCCCGTAAATGAGGCTGAGAGGGGTGCCTGTCCTCACTTGCAGAGCGGCCCACGCGGTGCTCAGGGGAACCCCCAGCACACCTGCCCCTCCTCCCTGTAAGGACTTCCGGAGACACAGAAAACTCCAGAGAATAACGCATAACTTCTCTTCGTAAAGTCTGGCAGGACTAGAGAATGGAACATAGATGATTTTAGAATGTTCATTTGCATGGGGAAGAAAAGGGTGTTTTTAACTTTCCTGTATCAATAACTCCCTGAAAACTTGGGACAAAAGACAAACAATCATCAAAGAGCTCAATATGGTATAAATAAAATATTGCACTGCCATCTTGGAGTGGACACTGTGGGAAGTTGTCCTTTACACATCCTTTCTTCCAAGAGACCCCTGCCACCCCCACCTGCCAGGGTCTGGAGCTGACCCTGAGCCTGAGGCTGTGAAGGCTTCTCTGTGGGGCCTGACCCACCGGCCAAACCTGCAGAAAGGGCATCTCCAGGACAGCATCAGGCTGACCCTCAGTGCCTTCCATACCCACTTTCCAATATGGCCCCCAAGCCCTGCTGGGCAGAGCCCTGGTTCCTGCCTCTGAGGACCCTCTGGTCTATGCATTTCACTGCTCTGGATACGTGATGACCACAGGTGTCATGAATACCAACACCTGTAATGTGCCAGCACATGTTTAGTGTTTTCTCCACAGAGTAGGTGGGTACTGCCAATAGCCCCATTTGGCAGCTGAGAAAAGGCCCAGAGAGGTGGAGTCGTGCACCCAAGGCCGCACAGCTGGGAAGTGGCAGAGCCAGGCTGCAACCTCTGGGGGCCTTAGCAGCACTGTTCTCCGCTGGAAGGGAGCTCAGGACAGTGACCCTGCCACACCGCCTGGGCGGGAACTCACAAAATCTGTGAAAACTCAACAAATTGGAAGGATTTGGCGAATAAAGTCCATCAAGCACAGAACAGAACCCTGATCTGCTTGCCCTGCCCCCGTCCCTCCTGGCTTTTGCGGTGGCTGTTTTTCCCGCGCATGGGAGAGAAATGCTGTCTGAATAACGGATGGCGAGGGAGTCTGTGCATACTCTGAGGCAGAAATAAAAACCTTCAGAAAGATGCAATTTGGGGGATATTGGAAACTGGAGGACGGAACATCAGTCTATAAAATTCAACATGGCCAATAAAGCTGGAACAACCGGTCAAGTGTTTAGAGCTCATGGCTGCTGGGGACGCGGCAGGCACGCAGCTGGGCAGTGCTCCCAGACCAGGGACATTTTTCCTGGGCTCATTTCCATAACGTGCCTCATGATTTCTGAAGCACTTCAGCATCAGCGCCATAAGCACAGCCATGAAAGTGTCCAAGACGGCTCCCATCAGAGGGTACACTTGACTTCCCAGAGCCTGAGTGCTCCAGGGCGCCTGCGGGCTGTGGCCCGTGGGCGAGGGTGGGAAGGCGCCCCTTCCGTGAGTGCAGGAGGCACGGGCAGAGGCCGCAGGGGCCACAGACCCGGCTCCACCTCGGAACCGCTCCCAGCACACCATCCTGGGCTTGGGCCGGTGAGGGTGCACCCCCACAGTTCCATGTAGAAGCCCTCTGCTGTCAGTGCGGCTCCGTCCCAAACCTTCTCTCCCCCTTCCTGCCCAGCCCCCCAAGGCAGGTCTCTGTCCTCATGCAGCCCCATGTGGGCTTTCCCACCTCCCCACCCCCACTCCCATCTGCCCACATGTTGCTTCTGCCTTCTCGCACTTCCTAAATTATTCATGTGTGGCCATTTGGTTCAGGATCACACATATTTCTCAGGCTGTGGCATGTACCATTCATCGGGCCACGTCAACGTGGGGGTCTGCATTCCCACCCTCACATCTTCCAGCTTGCGAGCCACCGAGCGTCTGTCTACCTGCTGCAAGGCCCTGCCCCGCGCGCCAAGAATGGGTCTGGCCATGGGCTCTAACCCTCCAGTGGGAGCGGCCACTGCCCTTCTCTTCTGACTCAACCCCAGCCCTGAGCATGAACCCTTTGGCCCCGACTCCACGGACATGTTCTGCTGTCCATTCAGGGCCTTCCTCTCTTGCTTAGGGGCATTCTGGCCAGGCCAGGCATGGAGTGCTGTTCTGTCGGCGACCACTCCATGCCAGTTTGACAGCCTGCCGTGCTGGGCCCACTGTGCTGGAGTACATCTGGCCGCATTCTATGCACAGCATGGTCCCCTGATTCATGTGACTGTCCAGAGGGGTAAACGTAGGCCCTATCACCAGCCTGACAGGGCCCACCCTATGTGTGAGAGAGACCTGGGCACCGCCTAGTGGCTGCTTCCTCCCGGGCATGTCCACAGCAGTCAGGGACCCCAGGGAGGCCCCTCTCCAAGGGCAGGTGGCACAGCATAACTGCATCTCTGAAATGACACTACGCCACACTGCGAAGGCTCCAGCCTCCCCCTTCTCTGCCGCCTTTACACCTTAACCTGTCACACACCCGGGTCTGGGCCAGAAGGGCATTTCAAGAACCATCCCCACACCCCGAACCGCAGGAGCACGAAGCATCTTCCTACCTCTAAGGAAACAGTCCTTGCTGTGGACGATGACGATCTTCTTCCCCAGCAGGCAAGCGGCACGGTGGAGCTCACAGTGGTTTTCATAAAACCTCCCGTTGGAGCCACACACGGGCAGGTAGCTGGGTTTGCAGGCCTCCAGGCACCGGCACTCGGGCTCCCCCGTCTCCCTGCTGAGCGCGCACCTGCTTCCGCGGCCGCACAGCGTCTTTCCGCAGGAGGCCGGCAGCCCTTCGTGGGCGGAGAGCCCTGCCAGGCAAACAGACGCGGAGGGTCAGCTACAGAAGGCTGACGTTTCCCTCTGGGGAGATTACAGCTCTGGGATGAACATCAGCAGCAGTGGCACCAGCCTTTCTCCACTGCGGCGTCTTGTCCTGCACAGCACAGTGCTGCAGCTGTGGGCGGGAAGGCCAAGGCCTGGAAATGGCAGCTGCCGTGTTGCTTCAGGCCTCCCCTGTGACATTGCTGGGTGTCCCCTGCGCCCAATACATGCCCGTGATCTTAGGCAGTGGTGCCCAGAGCTCAGACGGCAAAGCGGGCAGGGAAGATAGTAGAGTGGTTTATGCTAAAAAGGGTACATTTAGTGAAAGGCCAAATGAACATCTACCACATTACACTCTAAGCTGGCTGATTGCCATGCGGCATTAATGGCAACAGACAGGAAGTTGAGAATCACAAAGGGATATTAAAATACAAATAATTACCAGCATCAAAATGAAAAGGGAACCCACTCTTTGGAAAAACATATTTGCCTATGATACATCAGATAAGGGGTTAATATCCAAAATATATAAGTATTCATACAACTCAACAAAAGGAAGAGAAACAATTCAATTAAAAAATAGTCAGAGGACCTGAATAGACACTTATCCAAACTGGACAAACAAATGGCCAAAAGTCATGTGAAAAAATACTCAACATCACTAATCATTAGAAATAAAAATTAAAACAACTATGAGGTATTACCCCACACCTGTCCGAATGGCTGCCATCAACAAATCATCAAACAACAAGTGCTGGCAAGGGTGTGGAGAAAAGGGGACTCTAGTACACTGCTGGTGGGAATGCAGACTGGTGCAGTCACTATGGAAAACAGTATGGTGTTTCCTCAAAAAATTAAAAATGGAACTGCCATTTGACCCAGTGATCTCACTTCTTAGAATATATCCTAAGAAGCCTGAAACACCAATCAGAAAGAATATATGTACCCCCATGTTCATAGCAACGCTATTTACAATAGCTAAGATCTGAAAACAGCCCAAGTGTCCATTAGATGAGTGGATAAAAAAGCTGTGGTACATATACACAATGGAGTACTATGCAGCTGTAAGAAAGAAAGATCTCTTATCCTTTGAGACAACATCGAGGGACCTGGAAAGTATTATCCTGAGTGAAATAAGCCAGTCAGAGAAAGACAAATATCACATGATCACTTATTTGTGGAATATAATGAACAAAATAAGCTGAGACATGGAAGTAGGGAACAGACTGACAAACCCCAAGGGAAGGGGGGTGGGAGGGGTGGGAAGAGATAAATCAAAGAACATGTATGCATATATGCACGACCAATGGATACAGACAACAGTGTGGGAAGGCAGGGGGTGATAATTGGGGGGAAATGGAAAAAAGGGAATATCTGTAATACTTTCAACAATAAAGATTTTTTAAAAGTTTAAGATAAACTAAAAAAAATACAAATAATTAAAACATGAATGCAGATTTTATGGCCACAGAAGTCTTTGCTTTTAAGTTTTCATTTCTACAAAATACTCAGCCAAACAGAATGAACCCGGCAGTCAAGATTTAACATTCAGCCCCAGCTCCTGCCCCATGGGATTAAAATGTCTAAGGAAAAAAAAGAACCTTCCTCCTCTTGTTTTTGGTTAAGTCTGCTTTTCATCATTATAGATTTGAAAGGAAAAGAATCAGTTATCGGTAGATTAACTGCTTGATTCAATAACTCATTTAAATCCCTCCAGCCTTGGCAAGCTAAGAAATATTGACTTTTTCTTGTCACAATAAACTAGAAGGTCAAAATATCTCCAAGCAGTGTAAAAGTGCGGTCCTCAGCGGGCGCGTGGGCGTCCTTCACCCACGCCGCTAATTGCTGGCGTGTCACCCTGAAGGCTCCGTGGCCTTCACCAGCCACAGTGCGCACCTTCCCTTCCAGGTTGACGGGCGGGGCGCTCTGGGCTGCGGCCCCGCCCACAGTGCTCAGGGCTGCTTTGCCTGGAGGTGCGTTAGATGAGCCCGATTCTCCTGGAAAACGTGTTACCCAGGAAAGCGCTGGCGGCTACCTGGAGAAGCTAACACAGCTCTAAAAATACCAGCATTTGTTTCCTTCCCAGTACAGCGCCAGGACACAAAGCACAGCCACTGCATCGCTGTTTTAATAAACTACTGCGTGCGATGGGAGGGGCACCCACTAATGGCCCCCTTTGGAAAAACAACAGAGCCAAGGTTTTGAGCCTCTGGTCTCCTTTGCTCCACGGTGCTGCCCATCCAGGCTGTGCTCTTTCCCCCTGAATCAGCTCCAACCCCCCCACCAGGGTCCATTTCCTGCCCCCTCCCATCCCAGAGCCCCTCTCTGAATCCTCCTGCCCCACAGTGTCTGCCCACTCTCGGCCTCCGGAGACCCCACAGGGCCAGGGCCTGCATCCTCATGGGGGCTGCCGCGCACTCAGGTTTTAAGAAACACACCGTTTAAAAAGCTGATCTCCTTAACTCTGATTTTGCCACCGCTCAAACCCAGGCTCGAGGCTGAGATGGAGAGGGCCGGGAGGGGCCCAGCAGGCAGTGACCTTTAGAGGCAGTTGTTCTCAACCTTCCTAATGCCGCGACCCTTTGATACAGTTCCTCCTCTTGTGGTGACCCCCAACCATAAAATTATTTTCGTTGCTACTTAACTGTAATTTTGCTACTGTTATGAATCGCCATCGGAAATATGTGTTTTCCGATAGTCTTAGGCGACCCCAAAGGGGTCCCGACCCACAGGTTGAGAACTCCTAATATAGAGGGATACATGGTGATGGAAACAAATAAAATAATATATATATATATTTTAAATAAGGCCTCATGTTAAGAGGGAGCACGCCAAACGAAAGTGAAACAAAGGACTTCATGGTCAGAGAGGAAAGAGCAGGACCAAGAGTGGTGTGAGGCGAAGCTGGAGAGTCAGCCAGGAGCCCGCTCATGCAGGGAAGGACTCAGGCAGGGTGACCATTACATCTCAGTCTGCCCAGCACAATTCCCATTTATGCCAGTTGTTCCAGCAGAGTTATTAATAGCTCCCTCCTCACACAAAAGTATCTCTGAATGCTAAATTATATGGTCTCCCTACTATTAGGTAATGCTCAGGATATTAGACTTTATCCTAGAAGCTGCTCAAGTGTTTTAAGCAAATATGATCACTTTTTTAAAACTATGTTTTTATTGATTTTTTAGAGATAGGAAGGGAGAGAGAGATAGAAACATCAACATGAGAAACATCGATCAGCTGCCTCCTGCACACCCCTACTGGGGATGGAGCCCGAAACCCGGGCATGTTCCCTGACCGGGAATTGAACCGGGACCTCTCAGTCCATGGAATGACACCCAACTAACTGAGCCCCACAAGCCAGGGCAAGAATCAACTTAAATGGATGTTAAGAATGTCTCCCATGCCCTGGCAAAGTGGCTCAGTTGGTTGGAGCATCATCCCATACACCAAAGTGTTGTGGGTTCAATTCCCAATCTGGACACATACCTATGTTGTGGGTTTGATTCCTGGTTGGGGCATGTACTGGAGGCAACCGAGCAATGCTTCACTCTCACATTGATGTTTCTCTCTCTCTCTAAAAAAAAAATTAATTAAAAAAAATCAATAAAAACATATCCTTGGTTGAGGATTACAAAAAAAAAAAAGAAAAAGAAAGAAAGAAAGAAAGAAAGAAAGAAAGAAAGAAAGAAAGAAAGAAAGAAAGTCTCCCCCTCACAGCCAACATTCTTGTCAAGTGACTTGAGCTCATGATCTGCCTCCCCATTCCTTCCTCAGTCACGGCCAGTCTCTTCACTAGCATTAGGCCTCCTCACTGTCAGTGATAATCTCGCAGGCGCCCAAGTCAACTGGATCCATCTTAGGCCTCATCAAACTAAAACCATACGAGCATTCCTTAGTAAATCCCCTTATTCCATGACTCGACTCTCTCCCCACCTCTCTGGCTGTTGCTCACCATCTCCACCGCGGGCTTTCTTTCCTCTGCCTAGTCTTCATCTGTCTCTGACTTTGCCCCTCTTCTCTTTTCTCTCTCTACTGCCCAGTATCGCCCATGCTTCTAAAACTGCCTGTCGATCCAAGTCTCTTCAGAGCTCCAGAGAAGTACTCCACATTGCCGGCTGACATCTCCACCTGGAAGCCCAGTAAACACCACCAAGTCCCTAACACCACTGACCCTGAGTAGGGTCCTCCGAACCTGTTCCTTCCACATCGATCTGTTAAGAGCAACACTATGTGCCTAGGCACCCAGGCGCGGAAACAGCCACCCTGGACTCCATTCTCCCTAGGCTGCCCAATCCACCTGTCCTTTCCCACTGCCCGCTTCAGTCACCGCGTCACTCCCCAAGTGTCCTCGCTAGTGTTTCACCTCTGCCCGTTCTTCTCTCCACAGGATACCCAGACTCATGTCACTCTTATGCCTAAAGTTCTTGAGGCTCCTCCTTACATAAAAGCCTATCCTCAGTTCCGATATCAGTACCTTCCCAATTTCCATGGTGTCTTTGAAACCTTTGCAAGGTTCCTAATCAGCCTTAGGTGGTAGTCTCTGTCTCCCATGTGGTACTGCTAAGCAGTTACTACGTTGTATTAGTGTATGACATTTAAAGTATCATAATACGGTAGCATTTGTTTTCTATCTTCTACACTAGACTGTAAGCAACTTGATAACAGGGACTGAGCGTCCCCTCTCTCTATCCCAAGCATCTGGTTCAAGGCCTGGCATGTAGTACCTGTTCCACAAATGGGTGCTTAATACAAAGGAAAATAACATTTCTTTCAAAATTATCATTAAACCATAGAGTAAAGCAGGAGAGTAGCTTTCTGAGAAGGAAGGAGAAAAGAGGTCTCTTTCAGCAATTCATCTTCACCCTTTCCTAATTAGCAAATGAAGTCCTCAGTTAATATTTCAAACAGTGGCTTCAATTACTACGCTTTCCTGACGTCCGAAATTACGACCTTAGGGGCTATGAACTATCAACTGAAAAAAACACACATCTAGTACCATTTCCAAAAGTAGCTCCCAAATAGACCTGAAAACTAATTGTCCTATGTAAGACAAATCCCAAGAACAGATGACAGTCCTCTGCGGGCCTGCTTCATGAAGGTTGATAATCTGAAATAATACCTGCAAAACAGCCTGATGTAAGGATTAAATGAGGCAATATATGTAAAAACCTTATTACAATGCTGGAAGACAGAGCTAGATAGAATCTGTTCTAACTTCACCATTTACCTATCTGCCCAGTAATCCTATACAAAAGACTTAACTCCCCTAAGCCTAAATTCCCTCACTCATCAACAGGGTTATCATAAGGCTTAGAAGAGAGTGTCTATAAAGCATCTATTATTGTGCCTGAGAGCACAATAAGCAACAAAATAAATGTTGACTCTTGTCCTGCATCTTATACAAGTATTTTAATCTCTCTAGGTTTCAGTTTCTGTATTTATAAAATGAATTGTTTAGATCAGATTATACAAGACCCCTTCTAGCAGTAAAAGTGATGTAATTCTATCCATGATCGATAAATCCAAATGCAGTGAAGGCCAAAAATTAAATTTTAAAAGGCCCCAATAACTATATTAGCTAAGGAAAACCTCTGTTATTATGTAGGCCTACACCAAAAATATTGGCAGAAATCTAAGATTATAACCTGAATTGTGATCTTTTTACTCCTTTATGCTAGCATCATGTGCATAATAAAAATGATCAAGAACCCAAAAGAACCTTCAGAAATTAAAATTAAATTCCTCCAAATAGGAAATGGATACTCATCTCCTACTGGTGGCATCAAAAATTGGCATAATTTTAACTACTTTATCCAGTGGTTAATATTTAACCAGTAAATTAGTTAACATTTAACCATTAAGTTAACCAGAGGAATAATCCTAATATTGTCAGCAAGAGAGAAAAGGATAATCATGGCTCTTTAAGGCCTCTGAGAAATTGGGTGTATACAGTTACTGCAAAGCCTTGGTCATAGCAAAGTTAAGTGGCCAATAAAGGTTATCAAGTAAATCTTCAAAATGTGTTCAATAATGATATAGCACATTTACTGATGTGTAAAATGTTCATAAAATAGTGTTGCATGAATACAGGTTACAAATCAATACTTATCATCAACTCATTTTTTGTTAATATGGATAAGGAGAGAAGAAATGAGCTTGTATTTCTGGGAGACAGAACTAAGGGTGATTTTTCTTCTTCTTGGTGCTTACCTGTGTTTTCTAGTTTTCCATAATAAACATATAATTTTTGTGCAATAAAAAAGTTAATTTTCACCCTGGCCGATGTTGCTCAGTGGTTAGAGTGTCAGTCCACTGTGGTTTATCCCCAGCTGTGATTAGTCCTTTCTTGCTCTGACCTCCTGACCTTATAAGATGCCATTGTGATGGACTGACAACCAGTCCTATGTGAGGCCCTGGCTGGGCTAAGGTTATTGTCCGTGATAGCCCAGGAAGCTGA
Source organism: Molossus molossus (assembly GCF_014108415.1). Lineage (NCBI taxonomy): Eukaryota > Metazoa > Chordata > Mammalia > Chiroptera > Molossidae > Molossus > Molossus molossus. The sequence continues at coordinate 41,032,815 of NW_023425377.1, read as the reverse complement.
TTTATGGTGACCTGTTGGACTTGGACTAGTTGGCTTGTTTTCTTTCACTTTCATTTTATTTTAATTCTGATTTTTTTCTTATTTTTCTTTATTTTATTTTTATTTCTGTTTCTTTTTTAAATTTTATTTGTTGTTTTTAATTTTTTGTTTATTTTATTTTTATTTGTTTATTTTATTTAATTTTGATTTTTTTCCTTTATTTTATTTCTATTTCTTTTTTAAATTTGATTTTTGTTTTTGTTGTTGTTTCTAATTTTGTTTTCTTTTTTCTTTCTTGTTTGTTTATTTTGTTTTCTTTTATTGTTCTGAGCCGCGGTGTATACTCAGTTGGCAGCCCTCCCTGCCAGCAGGGGGTCCATGGAGGCGATTGCATCCTCCTGGAGGCCATCGGCTCGGCAGCTTCGCCCCGGTGGGGCTGGCCCAGCACACGCTGACTGTCGCAGAGGTGGCTGTAAAAGTGGTGAAGAGATGGCTCCTCCAATCCTTTTAAAGAAGTCCGTTCTCTTCAGCTCTTCCAGCACCCGAACATCGTGTCCTTGTTTGAGGTGATAACCACCGAGGACAAACTGTATCTCTTCCAGGAGCACGTCAACGGAGGAGACTTATTTCATCCTTTAGGGACCAAGGCCACATGACGAGGAGGAAGCCGGACACACCTTCGGCAGGTGATATCCGCCCTCCAGTACTGCCACCAGGGGGCATCGTACACAGGGACCTTAAGCCCAAACACATACTGGTAGACAGAGAGACGTATATCAGATTAGCAGACTTTGGGTTTAGTGCCCAGATCACATGGGAGAGACCTTTACTGTGCAACTTCTGTGGTACCTTTCCCTACATGGCTCCAGAGATCTTGCAATACAAAGCCTACAATGAGAAAGTCAAAGTCTGGAGCCTGGGGGTAGTTCTCTACCAGATGTTAACTAGAAAAATTCCATTTGAGGGGCAGAACCTTGAAGAACACAAGTACAATATATTGAGTGGATGGTTCCCTGTCCCACAGTCTTTATCCCTAAAATGTCAAGAACTTTTGAAAAAATTATTGACCCTTGACCCTGATGAGAGACCAACCTTAGAAGATATAATAAAGGACCACTGGCCCAACATGGGCCAGGCAGAGGAACTGAGCTTGTACCGTGAGCCTCCGTGGGGGTCCTGGACCCCCAGGTCATAGAAATAATGAGAAATATGGGATTTGAGGAGCACAAGATACAGAAATCTGTAACTGGAAAAAAATATGATAGTATTATGGGAACTTATTTAATTTTAGCTACACCACCACCCAAGATGAAGGGCTGCGCTATTAGGGTTAGGTCCTGCCCCTTCCCTAACCCCAACATCAACCTTCTGCCAACCCAAGGGGTTCAGGCATCAGGGAAGAGTGACAGAAACCCAGCCATTTCCCCAGCCAGCCTGGGGTCAAGGGTGCCTACTCCTTCACCCTACCAGCTTGTGAGGAAGAAGCATATCCCACTAGTCATCCAGGAAGCCAGTATGAGCACTACCCCATCCAGCCAAGAATCTAAGAACAAAACTCCCCCAGCCAGATGGGAAGCGATGACCACCACTCCCCTACCCAGCCAGGAAGTGGAGACCACTACTCCCCTACCCAGCCGGGAAGTGACCAACCACCACTCCCCTACCCAGCAGGGAAGAGACCACCACTCCCCTACCCAGCCAGGAAGTGACCAACCACCACTCCCCTACCCAGCTGGGAAGCAAACACCTCCCCTCCCCTGGCCAGGCGGGAGGCGAGGATGACCACTCCCCCAACCAGGGTGGAAGCAAGGACCACCACCTCAGTACTTGGCCCAAAGTCCTGGACCGCCACCGCCAGTTCAGCCCACCCTTGTGACCCTAGGGGCTCCCCCATCACCCACAGCACTAGCACCAGCAGGGTTGGTGGAGCCCCCGAGGAAACCACCAATGAAACCTGCCTTCGAGTTGCTCATCGTGATGGTGGGTCTCGAGCCTCTTCCTCTGATCACTGCCAGGGCTGACAGGGTGTGGCTAGGAGGGTCTTCAGGTGTCTGTTAGGACTGTTGTGCTGTGTACCTTACAGTCACAGACTGTCTCTCAAAAGGACAAGAGTGAAACCGATATAATTTTTAACAAGAATGGACGGCCGTGGTAGGCCACTATCAAAGATGCCGGGACGATGAAGCAGCACCTTCAGAATGTTGACCCTGAAGGTGCTGAGCTCCAGGAGGGCCCCCATGTGGTGTGTGCATAAGCCAGAGTCTGCACACAAACAGCTTCAGGTGAGAGACGTGTCAGGAACACACGCTGTGCAAGGTGAGAGGACTTGGTGCAGTGGACAGTGGGGTGTGCAGACTGCCGAGGCGTTCTCTGCACGGGGTTCCCATCAGGAGGGTATCCAGTATCTCCGTGGCCTTCAGAAGCATCTTATCCAAAATACCTGCTGTGCTTGGAGATGGCCTGGAGCCCTGGGGGTCGAGAGGAGAGGCTGCCTTCGCTGTGGGACCACCGGGAGTTGTGGGTACGGACGAAGGGCAGAGCTTGTGGGCCATGGGAAAAGGTGTGGATTTTATTCTGAGAACAGTGATCACCCCATGAAGGGTTTTAAGCAGGGAAGTAATGTATTTCAATTTATGTTTTACAACTGGTAAATTGTGGAGAATATTATTCCTCTGTAGACATTTTTATCTCTACATATTACAAGATTCACCAGGCTGGGCAGGTTTTCTCATAACTACTGAAGAAGTAAGAGTCAAAAAGTGTATGCATTTTCCCCATATTAATTTTTACCACATCAGCTTCCTGAACATGTAGAAACACAAATTAAAACATTGTTTTAAAGGGGAAAAAACCTACCTGCCTCTGTGTAGCTGATTGTTTATTTTTGTTTTTATCCTCACCCGAGGACTTTTTTGTTTTTTTTGCATTTATCTTCAGATAGAGTGTGTGGGGCGGGGTGGAGTACGGGAGGGAGGAAGAGAGAGAAACACTGATGTGGCTAGAGACACATCGACTGGTTTGCCACCCACACGACCCAACCAGGGCCGGGGACAAACCGCAGCCGAGGTACGTGCCCTTAGCGGGAACCGAACCCAGGCCTCTGTGGTCCACAGGCCGATGCTCTAAACCAGCCAGCCAAACCAGCCAGGGCTGACTGGTTGTTCTTACATCATTGATCAGCTGCTCTTCTTGCCCTTTCCCCCAAGAAACCTGTGGGGCTCCTTTGATTCATCTGTCCTCCTTCCCCGTGATCCCCACAGCAGAAGGCAGAGGAAACCTATGTGTGACCCTGATCACTTTGTATTGTCCAGTGGTTCCCTTCCCCTCCTTGCCCTGATCTTCCATTCCTGAGTTCTTGGGGGCTGGGAACAACCTCACTCACCTTTGTGTTTCCTTCATTCTCACAGAGCCAGGTCCAGAGCAGGTGCTCAGATAGTGATGGGCAGGTGAGCCATCCACCTGCTGCCTGTATAGTGGATTGTCCCAAATCAGGACACACTGGAGTGTGAAAGAGAATGTGATCAATGACTGCTGGGACAACAGTGGAAAGTTGGATTGGGATTTTACTCAGATGTACAGTCACCTTAGGAATAAAATTGTGAAGTCTGCAATGGTGGAGTCTTTTAGAAGGCTCTAGTACTCACTCCATTTGCCCGAGCTGGTTTAGAGCAGTAGTTTTTGAAGCCTGGGAGACATACGTAGTAAAGAAAAACTAATAGCATACTATTGAATTCTGCTAGGGGTTTATGTTCACTGAGTATAAACATTTCTGCATAACACAATATATGTGTTCCTGAAAACTCTTGTATGCTGTACACAATAAAAGTAACAGAGCAGCCCTAGTCAGTTTTCTCAGTGGTTAGAGCATCAGTCCGAGGACTGAAGGTTCACAGGTTCGACTCCCAGTCAAGGGCACGTACCTGGGTTGTAGGTTCCATCCCCAGCCCTGGTCAGAATCGGGAGGGAGGCAACCAATCGATGTGTGTCTCTCACATCAATGTTTCTCTCTCTCTCTCTCCCCACTCCCTCCCTTCCACTCTATCGAAGAGTTAATGAAAAAAAATATCCTCGGGTAAGGATTAACAAACAAAAAGAAAAGTAACAGAGCAAATGGAAAAAGTAAGGTTGAAACAGACCACCCAAAACCTGTGCAGTTTTGTAACCAGAGCAGCAGCAACAGAAATAATAGTCACTACTCAGGAAATGACGGGGACCCACGCAGTCAGTTTGGGGCCTCCCGCTGCCCCGGGAGATGCTCCCAGTGCACAGAGGCAGGCGTGCTGGCCGGGAGGACAGGCAGAGGGGTGGAAGGACAGCTCTGGGCACGAGCTCGGCTGTGAGCACAGCTGAGGGTGCACCTGTGGCTCACCCTTCCCGACGCCGTGGTGACCCCCAGCCAGAAAATTATTTTCCTTGTTACTTTATAACTGTAATTTTGCTACTGTTATGTCTTAGGCGGCCCCTGTGAAAGGGTCGTTCGACCCCCAAAGTGGCCGCGGCCCACAGGTTGAGGGGTGCCTCCAGTGGGGCAGGAGGACCGCGGGAAGGAGGCAGCATGAAGGGAGACGCGAGCCTGGAGGTGGGCCTGTGCAGTCAAGGGGACTGGACCTTGGAGTGGCAGAGAGGAAGGGGCTTCAGAGACCACCAAACCCAGCCTCGGCACTCAGGAAAGCCGGCTGGCTTCGGACGGCGAGAAGCCCCTGTCCCAGCGAGCCCCATCACCTTGAGGCCTCCGGACAGCAGCACTGTGTGTCGGGCCTCTAATGCCCACGTGTGATTCGTTTGCAGGTGTGACTGAGGCCTTTGTGTTAAGAAAACGCCCACCAGGGCTTGTGGAAGTTGTCAAAACACTCAGGTTCTCTCTGACATGTGATCAGCTGTTGGCAAACAATTGATTCCTAATTATTTTCAATGAAGGTAAAGTTGTGTTAAAGCCTCGCGCCTGCAGGCCACGGGCTGGGGCCGCCCCACACGGCCACGGGCGGGATCCGGCCACCACAGAGCGCTGGCAAGCGGCGGTGTCCTCGTTAAACAAGCCCCTTGCCACCACTTCCTCCTTGTTACTCAAACAGGATGAGTTCCCACTCCTACCGGGATGACGATAAAACAGTAATGGGAAAGGTAACCAAGTGAGACCGCCAGCAACTGCCTCCAGTATTTATGAGGACAATCATGATGCATGAAAAAGATATAATGTGTTTAATTTATAGTCATAAAGTCATTTACCCAGGTTAGAAACTGATCATCATACCAAATAAGCCGCTTTTCAACACTAATTAAATTTGCTGAACACGGTCAGAAACGGGAATTGTTACATGAAAGTTATGGCAGCAGGAGAAACAAGTCCATCTGTATCAGTCAGTGCTAAAGACTCCCTCTGCAATTCAGGCAAGGACTCTCGAACCGGGCGCCACAGACCGGGGAGTGCCTACTCGAGCGCAGGTGGGTGGTGGAGTGAGCCATGTCCAGGCCAGGTCTGTGCAGTCCCAGCGGCGGGACCAGGCGGAGGTGGTGGGACCTCTTCCTTCACCGGAGCGGGAAGCCTCTGCCACCACTGACCACACCCGAGCACAGACAACTCCTAACTGGTTCCTTGGCACAGAGTAAACCAGGGCTTGCTCTCCTCTCAGGGACTGTGCCCTGAATTGCACAGGAGAGGAGGCCTGGTAGCTTTCCACGTTGGGATGTTAATCGCCTATAGGCGTGTTTGCCCAGTTCACCATTTCTGAGAACTTGTCCTCGGCTTAAGTACTGAGGAGAGCCCCTTCCCCTTACATGGCCTTGGGAGGTCCCCACTCCAGGTCTCAGCAGCAGTACTGTCCAGGCCTCCTCTTGCAGGTCCCCCAGTAAATGACTGCCTCACCCCACCCCACTATAAAGCCACAATGAGGTGACTTCTTGGCTCTAAGGAGGCCCAAATAGTCAGCAAGGCCCTACGCAGGTCGAGAACCATGGGACGTGACGCAGAAGGCATGCATGGTGTCAAGAGCCAGCCACCCACCGTGAGTGCCGATGAGAACCCCAGCCCGGCACAGCAGCGGTCTCCACCTTCCGCACACAGACGTACCAAGTGCCCATCCGTCAGCAGACACAGCTGGATTATAGGCTTTATTTCCTGTGCAGCATATAAATCCACCAGGGAGCTGCAGCCCATATCCTGGGTCATGTCAGGTTTTTTCTTTTTAAATCCTCACCTGAGGATATGTTTACTGATTTTAGAGAGAGGAAGGGAGAGAGAGAGAAAGAAAAGCATTGATGTGACAGAGAAACCTCGATCAGTTGCCTCCTGTGCTGGGGATCGAACCCACAACCTAGGTATGTGCCCTGAACAGGAATCGAACCACAGCATTTTGGTGTATGGGACGATGCTCCAACCTCTGAACCACCTGGCCAGGGCCATGGTCAGGTTTTTTAAAGACCTAAAGCTGAGGACTCGCCTTTAGAAGAGCATTGTGTGTACAGAGGTGTGTAGACACGTCGGTGTGACACCCAGGAGCTGCAGGTGATGGTCCCAGTGCTCCCCCACCCTCCCAAGACAACGCATGCTCTCAAACATGCCCAAGGTGGTCCCGGGACAGGGTGTCTGACCCGCCTCAACTCCCTCATTGCCGAGACCACCCAAGTGCCTTGGATGTGGCTGCCGAATCTGGGTCTGTGTGAGAGCCAGGCAGAGACCAGGGTGCATGGTGACAACGAGGCACTTTGGGAGGGCCTGCCTGCCAGCTCTCCCCACCGATTCACCCAACAAATATGTCTGGAGCACCTCCTGTGTGCCAGACCCCATTCTAGGTGCTGGGGACACAAAGCAGACTAGGATACTGTCCTCAGGACGTTTACATGGCAGTGCAGGAAGACACATAAGAGTGTGAAGAGAAAAACAAACAAGACGCATGTGGGTTGTGGTCAGTGCCAGGAAGGATATAACCAGGGGCTGAGTGGGCCGGCTCTCATCTGGAGGTCGGGAAGCCTCGTGGAAGGGGTGAGATTTGACCTGAGACCTGAATGTGAGGGGGGAGAGCCCACAGCTGGGGGGGGGGGGGAGAGGAACAGCCTGGGGCCCTGGAGCCCATGTGAAGAGCGAGGGGGCTGGCACAGGAAGGGGGCTGGCACAGGAAGAGGCCTGGCCTGCAAAGTCCTTTTCAGAGGCAGACCAATCTGCAGGGAGCTGTGACTGCAGAGGCCAAGGTGTCGCCTTGCCCCACTGTACCCTTGGGAAAGTGGGGTGACTCTGGTTCCCTGGGAACTGAGTGTTAAAAGGGAGGTCCCATCTCTACTCCTGGCTGGAAAACACTGCCCTAGGCCACAGGCTCTTGGCACCTCCCAGACTGCACACGGGGAGGAGAGCCGCCCTCCTGGGCTCTCGTCACTGGTCACCTTGGTGGGACCTTCACACCCTCTGGGTGCCCTGGGTGCTGGGGTGTCTCCGGGTCTACTTCTGCCCCTGTAAAGTCTCATTCACACTCAAGCATTAGGAAGAAAATCTGTCTTCCTTCGCAGGGAGAGTGCATTCCTAGCACCCAGCCAGAGGGCAATGCTGCGGCTGTGTGTGAGCCGGCCGGGCCAGGCACTGCCGGACACTTAGACACACGGGGCTCATCACTCTTCATCACCGCTCTGTGAAGTGGACCCACAGGCCTCCCTCTGCGGCGGGTTTATACACACATCTTGCAGATTAGGGACTGTAAGTCAAGATGTAACTTGCTTACGGTCAGGCAGCAAGTAGGTTGTAGGTGGTGGAGTCTAGATTTGAATCAGTCTCAGACTTGGGGTCATCTGCTCAGAAGGGAGCAGGGTCCCTGTCCCAATGAACTCATGCCAGGAGGGTCCGGTGTCCGTAGTTGAGCTTCTCCTGTGTTAGGGTACATCCGACGCCAGCACCTGGCCTATCGGACCTCTGCTGCTCACACACCTCGAGAGTGCAGCTCGAGGCCAGTAAAGCTACTTCTCTGAGGGCTGGAGGGTTACAGTGAAACAGGAGGAGGATGTGCTTGGATCTTTGAACATCACAGGCCCACACCCAGTCCTTGTCATGCACAGACACCTGGCCACCCACCCTCCATTAAAATGTCTCTCAGTTTCGATGTCTCCCTGTCCCTCCGCTACCTTTGTCCCCGAAATTGTTCAGGTGATGTCCTCCCAGTGACCGTGGAGCAGAGCCCACACCAAGGCATTTGTGTGCTGCATGAAAGCACAGTTTCGCCCAGCTCTGGAAGTCTGCACCGAACCCTCCAGGTCCATAGCTTCACAAACATCCGGTTAGCCATCGTGGAAGGTAAGCTAACCTGTCATGTGCGGTGCTCACCAGTCCTAAACTGAGGTCTGACAAATGGCTTCCAAACAAGCCGCCAAGTCAAAGTCAGAAATGCCCGGAACATCGAGAGGGAAGGAAGACCCTGAACATGTTGGGAGGCCTTCAGTTCTGCTGCAGGAGTTTGTGTCTCACTCTGTGCTCTGGGTCAACCAGGGCACAGACCTCTTCCCTGCGCAGGGCTTCCGGAGGGGGCTGGTTCTGACTGCAGACGAACACAAGTGTCCAACAGACTTTTCAAAAACTTAAAACTATGACTCTCAGGGGACTATAAAGTGAGCCTGAGTTAAAGATGTATTTGACTCATTAGTGAGGGGTCTGCAGGAGGGTGAGGAGACGTGGAGGAGGTCTGTGGGGGTGATGAGGTAGTTCGATGAGACACATAATTGGCCAATGACCTACAGGGCAGAACACCATACCTTTGCGGTCATTTGTCCATCAGAAGGAAATAGTTCGCATCTTTACTGGAAACAAATCTACGGGTTAACGTGTAGCTGCATAGTCTGGCCTTTGATCAGCAGTAGCCAGTGAGATGAGCAGACACAGCTCCCTGGCCCCGATCAGCACGTGCTCCTTGGGGCTCCGTGCAATGCAGCTCCGGTGTGACACTGAGAGGACTTGCCACCTCCCCTTGGTCTTATTCCCACGTTTTGGATCATTTTCTCAATGCACAGAGTGCCCGCAGTGACAGCCGTCATCAGAGAAGGCTGCCACAGGCTGTCATAGTTTCCCCCACCTGGGAAGCCTCCTTCCTTTGGCGCCCCCAGCCTCACTAGAAGACCCCGAAGGCAGGAAATGAGGCCCCAGACCGCTGTCCCAGCGCTGCTGAGACAGACTGGAACTCTCACAGGCCAAAGGCTCGCGGGGGAGTCGGCCTGTGTGGGCTGAGGGCGCAGGGCTGTGTCCCTACCCGCGTGCTGCGTCAGGACTCACCCAGGGCTCACACACACGCAGCCGGGTTTCAAGTAACGCACAGTTGAATCTTGGTACTCACTCCTGGCCCTTGTTAGCCTTGTGACCCAGGCAGGTCCCCTACCCTCTTTTCCCTCTAAATCAAAAATGAGAATAACAATGGTGGTTGCTTACACGATTGTTTTGAGGGTTAAACAAGATAATCCATGTCGAGAGCTGGGCACACAGCAAGTGCTCAGTTTGTGCCGGGTTGAATACATGGGGCTGACAGGTAAGGCACTCGGTTTCACGGGCGCACGCGTAACGGTTGGGCTGGGCAGCTTCAGGAGGCCTGTTAGAATGAAAAGCGGGCACACTGCGTGGGAAGCGTGGGCTGGTTTGAAAAGGCAGACTTAAACTGCACACTTCAGATCTCTCAAGGAAATGCTTCCCTTGCCGTTTCCCCATTTGCTTGAGCAGGCAGACTCGGCCCAGCTCCTGGATCGAGGGAGTCTGAAACGACGCATTCTCAAGGCAAAGTGACCAGAACCGACCCGCAGCCCAAACTCCAGGGTCCGCGCAGCCCCTCAGCTGTCCCAGCAGGGCCCTGATCTGCCACGCGAGCCTGGGCTCCTCTGCAAAGGCAGCTCACAGCAGGGTCCCAGGCCCAGATGCTCAGGCCCATTACACGGTCAGCTCCTGGTGCTCCTCTTCCTTCTGGGGGCCTTCGCTGCATCATGCCATTTCCCTTCTATACCGGGTGATGACAGTACAGCCAGCTGACACATGGCTTCCAGAGCTTTCTCCCCGAGGCCTCCCCTAGGCACACTCCACTTAAACCAAGCTCCCAGGCCGACGGCCTGCGGGTCTCTCCAGCTGCTCACAGTACTCAGCACTTGTCACGGCAAAGTGGGGATCCCCTGCTCCTTTGGCTCCACAGACAGAACTGCAGGCCCTGGGGCAGGGCCCGCAGCAGCCACACTTCACAGCCACCCAGAGCTCTGGGGCCGGGTGGTCTGTGTGGTTTCAGGGCGAGGACCAGGATCTACTTCTTACGTTCAGAGCTTGGCCCAGGGCCGGGCACAGAATGGCTGTGGAAAATGCCAGGTGGAAGAGTGGATCTGGTGAAGACACTGGGGACCCAGGAGTGAGAGCTACAGGTCTGAGCAATTGGAAATGAATGGGTTTAAAGAAACAGACATGGTGACATGCTGAGCAAAGAGGGATTGTGGAAAGCAGTCGGGTAAGAGACCACAGACCTGGGTCTGTCTGAGTTCTGCCAAAGGCAGCATGAGGGGGTTATAGTGATTCCTTGAGCTGGAAAAATGACCTCACGCCTGTGAACTTAGGATGTCTGTAGAAGCCTGCGTTCTAGCTTGCATGTCCGGTTATAAGAAAACGACAATACTCTCTTCTGTCCCTTTTTACCTCTATTCGCCCTATTAGGTTGTCTCACTGGCTTCTGAGGGGGTATTTCCAAGACCTTCTTGGGAAGAAAAACGGCATAAAAATGTGAAGCACGCTAGGATTTCTGCCTTTGGGAGAGTGTCTTTTACAAAATGGTTTAGTTTTAAAGCACTTCCTCCAAATATATTCCTATCCCCAAATTTCTGTTCTTCGCCTAAAGCCTCTTGAGTTTGCATCTGTGCTATTCTCTGCCACCAGAGATCTCATTTTCGCTCCTGGTTCCAAGCTCCCTTGTCACTTTCTCCAGCTCCTCAGGGCTCCCTGTGTCTTCGAGCTGAGGGGCCAGATGTCACTGTTCTCAATGGTCTTCACACTCCTGCTGATGCCTCATTACGTGCGTTTTTTCCTGCTTCTCCACCACCTACCGATTCAACGCCATGACACCTCGAGCTGCCTCCAATTATTTCAAGGATTATTGTGGAGACACTCAGGGTGAGCCCTGGCGATGCTTCCCGCCACTTTATTCGCTAGACTTACGAGCACCAAGGGGATGGCCCCTCCCGCTAGGGCTCTTCACCTGCTGTACAACTGCGGCCCCAGGTCAACGCCTGGCAGGTCCCTTGTCACAGATGCGTCTCACCACGAGAGACAATAACACGCTCTTCTCCTTGATTATTCTTTTAACGAAGAAAAAATGGAGCTCCGTTATAATTAATATTAGCACAGAAAAGGTTAGTATTTTCTAATCAGAAGGGTGTCAATTTCTCCTCTCAGAGACCTGCCCTTTTCTCTCAGTGAGATTAGCAGCCATAAAAATATGCATGTGATATCAAAACAAAGCTTAGTCACAGATTCAAATAGATAATTTCATTTCCTGTCTTCTCTTCTCAGCTCTGCCCTCTGGCTCGTCTGCCTAATAGCATCCCAGGCCTCTGGCAGGAGGGCCTAGGGCTCAGGGCAGCCTGGTTTTCTTGGGTAGGCTGGGTCTGCTCTACCTCTGAGACCAGGAGAGCGCACGCTGACCCGACAGTGGGGTTTGTCAGCCATCCCCCTATCAGGCACCTTCTGTGGGACCATTACTGCCTTCTGTTACTTCAGTGTCTGAACTTGAACCTCCATGAGCAGGCAGCAGAACACAACCATCCACAGGAGGGGTCCAGCCTCCAGAGAGGGAAGAAGGACCGGAAGTCCAGCTGCTGGAGGAGGAGGACATCAACAGAGACAACAAAGGATTACAATTCTAGAAGTGAGTGTAGCAAAAAGAGAGTTTCCAAGAGAACCTTGAGTTTTGAACCAAAAAGAAAACCAGAGGACTTTAAGGAGAGAATGGTCTCTATTGAGGATCAAATTGATGGCCTCCAAGATCAAGCAGAGGACATATCTCAAAACCCAGAGCGAAAGTAGAAATAAAAATTCCTATAATACAGTAGTCACTCCAAATTAACATGTTAGGGAAGGGAGGAACATTCCTTACATATGCCATTGTAAATGGCCAACCACTGTTTCAATTAAATCAGCAGCCAGACAGGAATACTTGTCATCACCATTTTTTTTTTTTTAATTTAAAAGAAAAGATAATAACATAAGAAAATGAAATAAACAGCAAAAATTTGGAAAATAACTGATAACTAGCTCTTTTTACTGATTGTGTATCTGTATACTTAGGACACCAAGAAACTAGTAGAAATGTTAAAAATTGGAAGAGAATTATGATGAGGTGGTTGGACAGATGATAAATATGCCAAAATTAATCATTCTTCATTTCATTAGCAATAAATATTTAGAAATGGAAAAGGTAAAATATTCCACTCATAATGGCAAAAACCATAAAATATTTATGAATAAATTTAACAAGGAAGCCACAGGACTGATATAAAAAAGACTATAAAACCTTATTGAAGGTCATAAAATAAGACTTGAACAAATGCAAAGACATTTTTTATTCTTGAGTGGGAAGACGTTACCATACATTTATACGTTTAAGGAAATCCTTTTGGAATTGGATAAAATGATGTGAAGAAGTTCATTTGGAAGAGTAAGTGCCCCCAGACAACCAAGAAAAATAAGGGAGAAAAGTAAAGAAAGATGTGCCTTACCAGATACAGAGCCTCAAACCAGAAAGCTGCTGTGACCACATCAATGCGATACTGCCTGAAGAAGAGACAAACCCATGTAGATCTCACAGGAAGAGAGAGAGGACCCAGAAGCAGATCCCACTATATATGAAAACCTGACGTAGGACAAGAGTGACGGCTGCATTGGGAAAATGAGAGTCATTTGATAAATAACCAGCTATCCACCTGGAATAAAATGACATTGGAACCCTACTTCACACCACATAAAAATTAAATTCAAATAACTGTAAATTGTTCTCATTAAATAATGAGTGGCTATGAAAGAATACTTATACACTTTGTGGACAGCTTCAGCGTTACAGTACGAGGAACAAGGACGGGCTCATGTGGTACTCATTTAAAACTGAGAACCACTCATTCGTTTTGAAATGTTGCTGTTTTCAGTTCCATTCCCTCATTTCCACTCAGCAGTAACCAATATCCTGAATTTTGTGTTTATTATTCATTTGCTTTTCTTTGAAGTTTGAGCTCATCTCTGTATTTCTACACAATATATTGCTTGCTTTTGAACATTATATAACCAGAAAGAAATCATACTGTATGTATGGAGACTTACTTTATTTGTTCTTACACTGTTTTGTTTCATCCACATCTTTGTGTATACCTGTGACTCATTCGTTTTCACTTACAGTGTTCATTGTGTGCACATATTATTGTTATTATTTGGTCTACATTAAATTGTTTATCACCTTTTGCTATGGTTCTGTTTCTTTTGTTTCCTTATTTTGAACTGAACGTTTCACCTTTTTTCCTACTCATATAAAAAATTAAATATAATTTTTATTATTCTACTGTTTAAAATTTTAAAAGTTCACCAATACTTTTACCCTCCACATGAGGAACCTCAGAACATATGAGCTCCAATCACCCCTTTGCTGACCTAAATGCCTGACAATGGTATACATGAACTCTGCCTCTATTCCCCACAATTCCTTTTCATGCCCCAAATTCTCTTAGACGTGTATCTAAAATATCCATTTTATCATTATTTTAAAGAGTCATTTAGGCTGTATAATTAATTCTATATTCACAGATATTTCCTCTCACTCAGCGCTGTATCCCCGTTGTCTGGTTTCCATTGTTGAGATGTCAGCAGACAGCCCTTCCGTTCCTTTAGGTGATCCATCTTTTCTCTTTGGATAATTTTAAGCTCTTCTCTTTGGTTATCTGCAGTTTCTCTGTGATATAAATATGTACATTTCTTTGCATTTATTCTGCTTATAATTCATTGGGTTTCTTGGAAATGGGGATTTTTGCCTTTCATCAATTCGTGAAAATTCATAGTCTTGCTTTAAATATTATCTTTGCTCCATTATTTCTCTTTTTTATTTATGTATTATTTATTTTTTATCCTCACCTGAGAACATTTTTGCAATTTATCTTCAGATAGTGTGGGAGGGAGAGAGGGAGGAAGAGAGAGAGGAACATCGATGTGAGAGAGACACATCAAGTGGCTGCCACCCATATGACCCCAACCGGGGCTGGGGAAAAGCTGCAACCGAGGTACGTGCCCTTAGTGGGAATCGAACCTGGGTCTCTCCGGTCCACTGCCCAATGTTCCAACCACTGAGTCAAACAGGCCAGGGCTCTCTCTTTTTTAAAATCCTCATCAGAGGATATGTTTTTATTGATTTTGAGAGACAGCCCTGGCCAGTCTGGCTCAGCGATTAGAGCATCAGCCCATGAACAGAAGGGTTGCGGGTTCGATTCCCGGTCAAGGGCATGTACCTGGGTTGCAGGTTCAATCCCCAGCCCCTGTCAGGGTCAGGCGGAAGGCAACCAATTGGTGTGTCTCTCACATCAATATTTTTCTTCCTCTCGCTCTCACTCTCGCTCTCCCTCTCCCTCTCCCTCTCCCTCTCCCTCTCCCTCTCCCTCTCCCTCTCTTTTCCCTTCCTTTCTATCTAAAAATCAATGGAAAATATCCTCAGGTGAGGATTAACACACACACACACACACACAAAAGGCGTTGAGAGTAAGAGAGAAACATTAATGTGAGAGAGAAACATCCATTGGTTGCCCTCCATACCTGCCCTGACCAGGAACCGAACCCACAACCTAGGTATGTGCCCTTACCGGGAATCGAACTTACAACCTTTTGGTGTACAGAACAATGCTCCAACTAACTGAGCCACCAGCCAGGGCTCTCTCCTTTCTTTCTAGGTATATCTGATTAGATACATGTTGCAATTTCTCATTCTATCTTGATACTTCTTATCTCTTTCATATTTCCCATGTTTGGTCATCCTGTGTAACTTTTTTTCAAATTAATCTTCCAGCTCCTAAATTTCCTCTTCAGCTTTTTCTAATCTACTCTTAAACTCTGCCACTGACTTCTTAACTTTGACTTTTTATTTCTAGAAGTTCAATTTAGTCCTTCACAAAGATGATTGGCCATTTTTATAATCTTTTGATTTTCAATCATATTATCATTCTTTTAAAAATATTAAGCATACATATTTTATATTCTGTGTCATTTTGCTCTTTATAGATTATGCTGGATCTTACATGGTGCTTGTCCCCATGGTGTTTTGAGATTTTTAAAATGATTTCACATTTCCTGAAAATATATTTGTGAAAATTTTTCAAGGCACAATTTGATGATGGGCTCGTCTTGATTGTATCAGGCACCCAAGGACTCCCTCATTCTGCATTAAACCAAATTTATATCTGAGCTCTTTCAGACTGCCCACGCAGTGTGCATCTGAGCTACCACTCCTTGTGGGGATCAGCATATGGCTGTACATTGGGGGACTTTCTTCCTCCCTACTCTGACAAGATCCGAGACAAGCATGTTGTCTTGTAGCACCTGGACTCAGTGGGTCTCTTTCTTGTTCACCTTGACACCCTTTGGGGGGTCTCAGGTTTATATGAGGTATGGGGAAGATTTTCCCAATATTTCCACCTTTGGAGGACCTTGGATTTGTCCTTGGCACCCTGGCGCCCTGAATTACGCAGGACATGCAAACCAAAGCCGAAGCTCACCCCGTCTGATAAAAGGCCTCAAGGTCAAGACAGCTTCACAGTTACTTTACTTCTCTGGATTCCTGATTTCACTTGCTTTTTTCACCTCTTAAGTATTTAGTATTTTCTTACCAGCATATCAACACTTAAAAGGATTTAAAACATATTTATCTTCCATGTTGCCAGAGGCAGAAGTCAGATTATGACTTTTAAAAATAGAATCCAACCATTAAAAAGCACTTTGAGATAAATACAGGAATATTATTTTCAACACACCAGCGTTTAGCCCTTTGGAGAGCAGACGAGAACAGCTCCAGCAGCCGCAGAGACTTGGCGGGGTGGGGTCAGGGCCAGAATGCCTATTTTAATTTTCCTGAGTCCCCCTGAGTGTTTAAAGCAAATTTAAACCCTTTTATCACCAGGAAATTATACAATAAAGAGAAGTCCATTAATGGGGTGCAGTAGAGAAAAGAAAGAAAGTTGTCACCAATGACCTGTGCCCCTATCTACCACCTCGAAACCCAGAGTAGGGCCGCTCAAGAACACTACTCTCCTCAATGAGGCAAATACAAGGTCAGTGACTGACTCCTTTTGTTCCACTTCCAATAAGAGAAAGAAAAAGGACCGAGCTGAGTTTGAATATCTTCTAGTCGGCGATGCGGCGCTCTGGCAGGCCCCCGCACGCGGTCTCCTGAGCATCACCTGCTGCCGTCGGTGCGGGTCAGGATGAGCCTGTTTGGACAGGTCCTGCTCCCCGAGGCAGCAGCTGGGGCTTGACTCTCAGCGACATCGTTCTGCCTAAACCCCAGGCAGAAGTCACTCTGCAGTCAGTACTGGCTCATTCTACTTACAGTGGCAAAACTAGACAATATTAAAAATAAAAAGATATCCTTCTAAGCAGGTTCTATGAACCAAAACAAAATCAGCTTTGATTCGTGACAACAAGCACACTTATTGCCACAACTCTAAACAGGTCAGAAAGACGTCGGCTCTTTTATTCCAAGCAGAGAAAATTTTAACAATGTTTTATCTTAAACAATCCACAGTTAAGAGGAAAGCAGCAGAGCCTGGCGGTCAGGCCCTCACAAGGAGAGCGACCAAAGGGATGGTGGCCTTGCTGGTACTGGTGGGCAGCCGACTGGGTGACGGCAACATGGGATCAGGACCACACAGGACGGTGGATGAGTGGGGCAGCAGCCTGGTGGGGTCAGGAGATGAGTTATATATGGGGTCCTAGCGACAAATACCTATGACGAAGACAATGGGAGCTAGGTTTCTCACTGACGGAGACAGTCACAAGCATGAAGACAGGGGGAGCTAGACTGAACCCCGGTTGCTGGGCTCGGCACTGGAGGCACGGATGTGAGCCATGCTTTCATACATGCACATACATGTATGTCTTATAGCTCTTCTCAGAGAGGATCTGAGAACAACAAAACCCTAGCAGCAAGGAACACATAACCCTCATGTCTTGGTTTCTAAATTCAACTGATCACTAAGACAACGAATGCATTGTAAAGAAATGGCTTATTCCAGGGAAAAGGCAGAGAAAGCATACAAATGGTGCAGAACGTCTTATGCCTAAAGGAAGGGAGCACTTAAAGAAACATGGGACATGCCCAGCCGGTGTGGCTCAGTGAATTGAATGGCGTCCATGGACTGAGAGGTCAGGATCAATTTCCAGTCACGTGCCCAGGTTGCTGGCTCGATCCCAGTAGGTGGCGTGCAGGAGGCAGCTCATCAATGTATCTCACATCAACGTTTCTCTCTCTCTCTCCCTAAAAAATCAATAGAAATGTAAAATAAAATAAAAAGAAACATGGGACATGCCAAAAGGACACAGAAACCAGTTTGAAGAAGTGCCCACTGGTCAAATCGAGGACACTGGGCCATAAAAATAAATAATGATAGTACCAGATAATATCCTATCCCATAAACAAAAATCCACAAATCCACAGTGATTTTTAAAAAGTCAGCAAATGGACCTGGCTGGTGTGGTAAGTGGTTAGAGCACAAGCCTGGGCACCCAAGTGTTGTGGGTTTGTTTCCTGGTCAAGGGCAAGTACCTGGGTTGCAGGTTCGATCCCTGGCCCCGGTTGGGGTCGTGTGGGAGGCAACCAACCAATGTATCTCTTTCACATCGATGTTTCTCTCTCTCTCTCTTGCTCTGTCTCCTCCCTCCCTCCCTCCATCCCTTCCTCCCTCCTTTTCACTCTCTCTAAAAACCAATGGGAAAAAATATCCTTGGGTGAGGATAAGCAACAACAACAAAACAAATAAACAAAAAAAGTGAGCAAATAAATGGGAATGTCAACTAATGTACAAGAAATAATGGAATTAGAAAAATTTTATTTGGCTATTATGATGTTTCAATTAATTCAGGAATACAAATATCAACAGTAGTAAAATTAGTGGGTGAAAGAAGAATAATAGGATATTTACATAATTTCCAAGTATATCATCACAAAACATTTATTAGTATTAAAGGAAAACAGCAACTTCACAGTGGAGAACGCTGGCAGATGTCACTGCGTTCCAGTGATCAAAGCTAAGATTACCAGTGACGGGACAAGTTGACATCAGTTCCTAACTGGATGGGATGCAGACAGAAAAGCCTGTATAACGTCAGTTACATTCTTGCCCCAAACTCATAACCTCAATGTACGTGAGGAAACATCAGACAAACGGAAACGGAGATGTGGCCGATCATCTCTACAATGTTGAGCATGTGATGGCGGGAGGACTGAAGAACTGCTCTGAACCAAGGCCGACTGAGGACAGGCGGCAGCTAAGTGTCATGGGAGATCTGGTTTACATCCTCCTTCTACAAAGGATGTTAGGAGGAGAGTTGGCAAAACTTGAATGGAGTCTTTCGATGAAAGATGTATGAGAATTCTCTGTACTAGTCTTGCAATTTTCCAGTGATATGGAAAATACTGAAAAGAACATGGCACCTAAAATTTCATTGACATATTTCTACTTCCGGCTAGGGTATAGAAGTTGCAAAATATTGGAGGTCCCATTATAATATCAAGAAACACCAGATCAACTAAAATTCATATCTTTTAAAACATCATGGAATAGAGATAAAGAAATGTATTGCTAAGTGAACCACATTCAGAGGACAAGCCTTTAATGGAACTGAAATATATAATATCTGAAATAAAGGATTTATTAAATGATCTTTAATAAGAATGAGAGCTGACGGGACACAGCAGAAAACAGGATCAATGAATTCAAAGACAAGTCAATAATAAAAAAAGGCCCAGACTGAAGCACAGAAAGGAAAATAAGAAAAAAGAAAATGAACAGATCATTGAACTGTGGGATAATTTGAATCTGACTAATATGCATGTAATTGGAGTTTGAGAAAGAGAGGAGGAAAAGAACAAGGCAGAAGGAATATTTGAAAAGATGCTGGCTAAACGTTTACAAAACTGATGAAAGACATCAATTCAATATCCAGGAAGGTCAGTGACTTCAAGTAAATACAAAGAAAATCCCAAAGGCAAACCATCATCCAACTACTAAAACCAAAGAAAACAAGAAAATGTACAAAGCAGCCAGAGAGAAAAGAAATACACTCCTCTTCCGGAAAACAACAACAAGAATAATGTTTCAGTTCTCATCAGAAACAGTGGAAGTTAAGAGACAATGATTTAAGCTTCCACTACAAGAAGAAAAAACACCAAAGAGAAGTAGAAGGAAGAAAAAGGTAAGAGAAGAAATTGCCAAAGCAGAAAACATTCCCATATGAGTGTTCTGGTTCCTTCACATCCTTGTCAACACTTGCTATGTTCAGCCTTTTAGATTGTAGCCACTCTAACAGGTGAGCAGTGGTACATCATGGTGGTTTTAATCTGTATTTCCTAATGACTAATGTTGTTGAGCATTTTATTATTTGTCATCCATAAGTATTTATCTGAGAAAAATGAAAGCCTATGCCCACAGAAGGACATATACAAAGCTATTCATAGGAGCTTCATTCATAATAGTCCCCAAGCGGGAGCAAACCTAATATGCGTCAGCAGAAATGACTGACAAACTGGGATACAGTCATACAATGCAGTACCACTGAGCAATGAAAAGGAGCAAACTGACTTACCAACCACGCAGAGAAAACCCAGAAATGCTGTGTGGATGAAAGAAGCCAGACACGAGAGTCTTTCCTGTGTAGTGTACAGTTTCACTCACAAGAAGCTCAAGAACAGCTAAAACTAGTCTATGGTGGCAGGAACAGTGACTGCCTGCGTGTGGGAGGGTCGACTGGAAAGGGACTTGAGATCATTTTCTAGGGTGATAGAATGTTTTATGTCTTGATTTCAGTGACAGTGTAAAGATCTGTCAAAAATCATTGACAAAGATTTACTCATTTCCTTGCATATAGATTACATTTCAATCAAAAATATTCACATTCAGGTTTTACTTATTTTTTCCCCAAGACAACACTTGAGATGAAATGATCACAAATGGAGACTTAAGAAATCTTTTCTATTCCTCCCAGCTCTTACCTAGTAATTCAGGCTTCCCACCCATACTGGTTGGGGGGGGGGGGCAGTCCATGCTGGGTTCTGGGGGTTGGTGGCCCCTCAGACAGGGATCCCATGCAGATGCCCTGGTGGAATCAGACGATGTCACAGTAACTCAGAGTTGCTCATGCCTCAGACGTGCTTCCAAAGCCGAAGAGGGTGACAGCGCCACCCTGGCTGACCCTCTGTTCTGTGACTACAACTAGGGCACGTGTCTGGTACAGTAATACAGCCCCCCGCAACACCCTCAGAGGGACCCTGTGCTTAGGATCTAATGCTCTAGGGTTGTTGTCTTGAAATTCTTTATAATTACCTTTGAATTTGTATTTTGTTAGGCAAGTCTGATGCGATAGTGGAGGACGTGCCTGAGGCTTGGAGCCTGGGCTGTGTGCAGTCCTGACTCATGCCACCTCCTCACCTCCCCAGGACGGCTGTCTGCTGCCCACTCCCCCTCCCTGGTGCCCTGATTGCCCCCCTCCCCCGCTGCTGCTCTCCACCTGAGGCAGTTAAGGGGTCACACTGGGAGTGGCGGTTGCATTCTGTTGGTGCCTTGCACCCCTGCCAGGGCCTGGATGGGGTGTGAGCAGGATAACGTTGGTATCCACACCACCAGCCTCTGAGGGTGGGCATGATGGCAGCTGTCTCTGTCCCAGGCTGACGGAACCCTGGAGCAAATGCGGGGCCCTCACTCATCTTCCAGTCAGGTAACCAACGCCCCCGGTGCAGGATTCACAGGTTCCTGGGGGCCCGTCTGCAGTGAGTTGGGGCAGTGGCTCCTGAAAGGCGAGACCAACTTCCATGCCCCTGTCTGGGGTCCCCCATTTTCATTTTGCCGTGGGCCCTACGCAGCCTGTAGCCAGTCCCGCAGTCCCCCTGTGCTCTCTGCGCCTTTCCTCTGCATGACCGCAGGCCAGACAGCTGTGTGCGCAGTGTCTGCCGAGCTCCCGTCTGCCCTGCGGGCGTGCCTTCCACAGACGGCTGTGGCCCTGACTGTGGGTGGTGACAGCGGTGGGCCTTGGAAGCAGAGCCATTTCTGACACCTTATATACTCTCTTCAGAAGTGACCCCTACATGCTGCTCCGAGGAGCATCACAGGGAGCCTTTCTGGACAGCTCAGGACGCAGAGCTGAGGAGAAGGAGCAGCAAGTGGGTGGGCATTAGTCTCATTCATTCATTTACTCATTCATTCAAACTCCTACTGAGCACTGCTCTGTGCCAGGCCCCGCTCTGTGTACGGGAGACACAGCAGTGGACAAAATATACAAGAATCTCTGTCCTCTTGGAGCTTAACTTCGAGCTGAAGAGACAGACAGGAAGTAGTCAATGCCTTGAAGAAACTGAGAAAGGGGGCGAGGAGTGAAGGGGTGAGGGTGATTTAAGTACGGTGGTCAGGGAAGGCCTCTTGGAGGAGGTGACCTTCCAGCAAGGACTGGCATGAAGTCGGGGAACAAGTCAGAGAGGTTCTGAGGACACACCAAATGCCAAGTCCCTGCGGTGGGCACAAATCGGGTATTTTCGAGGAAGAGCAGGAAGCGTGACTGGCATGAAGGAGACGAGAGGAAAGTGGCTGAAGAAGAGACCAGGCCCTGGCCGGTTTGGCTCAGTGGTTAGAGCATCGGCCTGCGGTCCAGAGAGGCCCGGGTTCGGTTCCCGCTAAGGGCGCATACCTCGGTTGCAGTTTGTCCCCGGCCCTGGTCGGTTGTGCGGGTGGCAGCCACTCGATGTGTCCCTTCCACGTCGATGTTTCTCTCTCTCTCTCCCTCCCACTCTACCTGAACAAAAAACAAAAAAATGTCCTCGGGTGAGGATAAAAAAGAAGAGGTGGAGAAGCAAGGTGGGCAGCCTGCGGGGCGCGGACTGCCCCGAGCTGAAGACAAGCTGCTGGGGCTCTGAGCAGCACAGTGAGATGACATGACTTCTGTTGTAAAATGGGTTTTGGCTGCTGAGTGGCGAGAGGAGAGCAGGGAGGTCAGTGTGCGAGGTGTGGGATCACTCAGCCAGCGGTGCCGGTGGCCTGGCCGGGTAGGCGGGGCGAGGGTGCGGCAGCGGTGAAGGTTCACACGCTCTTTTAGGCTGACACAGCCCGTGATGGTGTGAGGGACAGAGAGGGGTCAGGAAGGAGCTGCTGATCATTCACCAAGATGGGGAGAATCGGGGATGACCAGATCTGGGCGTAAAATCAAGAGATTCGTTCCAACAACATTAAGATTGAGAGGTCTATTAAGTGTCCACATGGAGAAAACCGGGGGCAGCTGGCTGTGTGAGCCTGGAGTTCAGGAGAGAGGTGTGGACCAGAGACAGACGTGCTGGCTTTTAAAGTCATGGAACTAGACGCCATCACCCAGGGAGCAAGTGCAGATGAAGAACAGAGTGTTGTCCTAAAAACCCATCCTTAGACAATTCTCAAGTCTGGCAACTTGTAAAATTTAACGATTCTACGGCTGCATTAGAAAATGTGTTTGATTTGACAGTGCCGTGTTTAATTAGGTCATTCAGGCTACTTTAAAAGAAACTCTTGCCAAATTTATTTTCTTTTTCCTTTCCACGCTACCAGGCCCCGGACCGAGGAGACTGTCCTGGGGCACAGGCCCCTCCCTGGCGCCCCACGACCAGGAGCCTAAACAAACGGGACAGATCACAGTGGCGTGGGCTCCCCACGCCTAGCTCGTTTGGTTTCCTTTGTACAGCTGCTGTTTGGGGACAATGAAGGAGAGAGAAAGGTCCCCTGTGTTTCCGTCACAACAGGCTGGAACTGCACACGTTAACGTGACTTGCTTCCTGGCCGCTTCGGGTTCCCGTGTGACGGTCACTCAGCACTGCTCACCTGGACAGACCTGCATTCATTTCCGTCGCAGAAGCCGCAGTCCTGAGCCCACCCGGGAAGCATCTCCAGCTGTCCTGCTTGCATTTTAGGAGCTGGGGCAACAACACCTTCCTCTCTGCGGGGAGGCCCCCGCCCTGCTACCTCAGTTACCCCCACGTCCCTGCCCAGGTACAGTGGTCCCCGCAGAGATGTCCACGCACCTGTCCTGGAACCTCAGCGCAGGGGTGCTCCTAATTCTGTTGCAACACAAGAAACTAAGTCCCTGCCACGTGCAAATAGGAGCTTATGAAGAAGTGTGATGGGAGGTGGTGGTGGTGATGGAGGAGAGAGGGAGTGAAGGGAGAGGCTGAGTGGAGAGTGGACAGGAGAAGTGGGGGTGGGATGACGGCATGACAGTGTGAGGGGGGGGGGTGGAGAGGCAAAGGGGGTGACCCACGGCGGGGGAGGGTGTGGCAGTGGGGATAAAGGTTAGAGACACAGCCCATTTTCTTCTCTTCTAAGAATAAGTCCATCCAAATGACTCATGACGGAGGCCATGAGACCCTGCAGAGGGCACGAAGACGACAGCTCTGACTGAGTAGAAAACTTCTCACAACACCACACTCAAGATGTACACAAAGGCTGGGCGCCACAGGCACACGGCCACGTGCTGGAGCCCACGGTGGCACTGAGGGATAGCTGTGGTTCCACCAGCAGACGCCACTGCTCGCGCATGGGCACAGGCCACCTGTAGCTAAGCGGGGCCACGGGACCAGGATGGGCTCCCCAAGGAGAAAAGGCATTCTGTCTGACACCATCAGAGGAAACACCTGTCCCCCGATTCAGAGAGCAGGTACCCCTGAACTTCCTAGCAGCTGAAAAAGTCAGAGCACAGTGATCCACTCTGGTGGTTACGCACTAGTGGAGGCCCGGGGCAGCGCAGGTGGCCCTGTCAGAAAACCTCATGGGACAGTCATTTCAGAGGGAGAAAGCATGTTCCTGGGATCAGCTGAGAGTTCAGAAAGGTCACAGAGAACTCGAGAAATAGACCACCTGACAGGACCGTTTGGGAATAGAAGAGATGATGTGTTTATTGACACATTTGAGACAAGAAAAGAACATTTTGGTGAGTTCTGCATTTTCAGTTCTGGTTATAATATTTAGAATGTCCAGGGGGCACCTGGGCTCCCTACAGCTCCCCTCGGTTTGCTGGTCCACCTCTCTCCCTGTTGGTGATGCTGAAATACTAACGGGTGAGGTGACAGTGTCCTTGGAAGGGCACCCCTGCTCACCTCAGGCCACAGGAAGGCTGGTCTGGACAGGAACGCTGGCTGAGGTCACCACAGAACTATTCCCATACCTGGGCTAACTTCTAAACCCCACAGAAGGGAGAACACACGGCTTTGAGTCCCACAGTATTGAGCTCTGCATCTGGAAAAATGGCAGAAGAAACCTTCCCTGAGGCCAGCAGAGAAGAATACGCAGCAATGAATACAAGGCACACGGCACAGCCCCGGCCCTTGTGGGCGCCAGGAAAATGCTGCAGCTGACCTTCCTTCCCAACAAAAAGATGATTCCAAGGAAATCTGCAAGAACAAAACAAAAGGTTCTTTATATAGCAAAACTTCTCTTATGTACCTGATTGTGTCTACTTCAAGTGAATATTGATATCCAAGATCTATGGCTCACGTTTATTGAGCATTAACCATGTTCCAGGTACTGAGAGTTGCTCAATGTAGATTTTCTCCCTGGGAGATTTGTTGTCGACTTTTAAAAACACCTTACTACAGTCCAGCTGGTGTGGCTCAGTGGATGGAGCATTGTCCAATGGACCGGGAGGTCCCTGTTAGATTCCTGGTCAGGGCACATGCCCGGGTTGTGGGCTCAGTCCCCAGTAGGGGGCGTGCAAGAGGCAGCCAATGGATGTTTCTCTCTTACATGGATGTTTCTCTCCCCCTCTCCCTTCCTCTCTCTCTAAAATCAATGAAAAAAAAAAAAACAAAAAAACACCTTACTAAATTTTAGCTTATGTATCTTTTTAATATTAAAATTTCATTAAAGTGACTAAAAAAATTGAGCATTAGCTAAACCCCAAGTGTTGTTACAGAAGCCGTTCTCAAGCTATTCGGATGGCCCATTCCAACTGGTCTTGTCCTTCAGCAGGAGACCCAGAGCAGGGCAGCTCAGCTCTGACACACACAAGACAAGGCCCTTATGGTAAGGATGCCATCAGAAGACCACATTGCCAAACCCTCCTGGCCTGAGGTTTAACAACTGTCCACAGGAGGAGTTGTGCTGAGATATTGAGAGAGAGACACGAGGGGAAAGTATTGTAAGTTTGAGTTCAGATCGTAATCAGCAGACTCCTGTGAGGAAAGATTTAAGGCCAAACTGACCTCCCAAGACTCTTGTGATACCTGAATTTCCACTGTTAGACATTTATTTCTTTGACTAGCACTTCTGGGCTTCTCTCTGAAAGTATACATTTGAAGTTTAAATGAAAGCATTAATGAATTCACTCACTGAGTAATTTTGTGTTCCTACTATGGGCTAGGCACTAGGTCTGGGGATATGCAGAGACAAAGACAGACAGGGCTCTGCTCTCATGGCTCATGGTCCAGTCCATCCACTTCGTGGCTACCATACCCAGTTGGGCAGCTTGCTCTGCAGTGTCCAGTGAGGGATCTGACCCGGCACATACTCGGTTTGCCCAGCACGAACCCTTGCATGGAGCTGGTCTTGCCTAGGGGAAGGGACACCATTTTCTTTGCACAAAAATATCATCCATTTGTTCAGCCAAGAACCCACAGGGCCCCATTTCCCATTGCGAATGCTTTTCTTCTGACGTACACAAAGGCTCTGGGGCTGACAATGGCCCTGGGGAGATGGACCTGAACAGGCACAGAGCCATGGCTGTCTCACGAATGTCTCCACAGCCCGCTGGTGGGCAGAGGTCTCCTCTCGGCCTACAGCACGGCCCCGGGGGAGTGTGGACCTCAAAGGGAGGACAGAGACATGGCAAAGAGAGTTGGTATGAAATTGGGGGTGGGGAAGGGAAGCAGGAGTGCTCAGGTGGGCTCTAGTCCTCCTGTCCAATGTTGAGGACCCCAGTAGGCAAAGATCTGCCCTCCCTGACCTCAACCCCCTTCCCTTCTGTACCGGGGGAGGTGGAACTGGGCTATTCTTGACTTCCCCTGTGGCTCTCATCTTCCCTGACTGGCCCACCGTCCCTGAGAGTGGGCCCCTGATGGCAAAAGAAGCCATCTTTCCAAGCTAGAAATTATTTTCTTTAAAAAAAAATTAAATTTATTGGGGTAACATTGGTATAATATTATACAAATTTCAGGTGCATACCTTTATAATATGACATCTGTATACTCTGTTGTAAATTATTAAAACACAAACAGTGCTGTGGGAATAGTAAGTGTTCCCTTCAGGCCTGACCAGAGGGAGGGCTTCCCCATGCGGAGGGAGCACAGAGCAGCTGGGAGCCTGAGGACGTGAGGGAGGAGACCAGCCTGCCTGCCCCTCGGGGACTGTGCTGTCTCAGGACCAGTGGACATGGGTCTCCTGCAGAAGGAGCAGGGGCTCCGGAGAGGTGAGGAGCATCGCCGGCTCCTCTGCTCCCTAACTGCAGAATGTCCTGGAGGTGCTCCTGACAGACGTCATTAGGGAAGAAACTAACAGTTCTGATTACTCATAACACAGTCCTGCAGCCAGCGAGCAGCAGAGGACGCGGAGCTGCTCCGTGGGTGGGGGTGATTGATACTGGCTGTGCCCCCTGGAGGGCGGGTCAGTGGGTAGCTGGGGAGTGGAGGTGAAGGTGGCCGTGTGGTGACGATGGTGGAGCTGGGGGGAACCGTCTCCAGCTGGAGGTGTCATTCTCAGTCTTGTTGCTCCCCAATCCCCAGATGGAAAAACTGCCGATTGATCCCCGCTGTAACAACCCATCAAGAGAACCTCCTATCCCTTCTGTAGCTCCCCAAAACCACTGCCACCACGAGGCAAGAACCAACGCCAGGCTGAAATAGCTTCTCCTCCCAAAGTCAGCACAAGTTTTGGAAGCAGCAAGCTGAAATTTTAAGTTCTGAAACAACCTCTCCATGTCAGCGTGTCTTGTCATGTTCTCAGTGCTCGGTCTCTCAGGTGCCCCAAGGTCCGGGGGAAGGAAATTGGTTCCATCACATCTGAAAATACCACAGTGTTCATTTTTATAGACCAGCTCACAGCATCTCCACCAGGAGACCCCAGCAGCGTCCCCAGCGGGGAGTCAGCCAGCTCTGGGCTACAATCATGCTTCTGCGTTTACAGCTGTGTGGCCTTGGACCATCACACAACCTCTCTGAGCATCATCATCCAGCTACAGAGCACATATAACAACCAGCAGAGTTGCTGACACCAAGGGGCTGCCCCTGACCTCACCTCAGATGATGGTGAGGATGGCAGCGCTGAGGATGGCGATGGCGAGTGCACAGACGTGGGCTGGCTCTACTGTGTGCCAGCTCTTCACTGTGTGCCAGGCCATGGGCATGGCCTCATTCCACCTTCACAACCGTCTCACGAGGCAGGTTCTAGTATGCCCCTGTTAGAGGTGAGAAGACAGGCAGAGGGAGCTCTCTGCCCCAGGACTCCCTGGAACTACATCTTGTGCTCATGACCACAACCCAGGGGACAGTGCAAAGAAACAGTGTAGCTATGACAACAGTCAAGCCGAGAGATGTCAAAGAGAGGGGCTAAGGCCAAACTCACTGGTCTTCCAGAACCTGCCCTGCTCAAAATTAGGCCTGTCCTTTGAGTGGGGATCTCCAGGCTCCTAAACTTAAAGACATGCTGGGTCATCGGGTGCGTGCGCTATGGGTGTCTGTACTCCCTGGGTGCTTGCAGCGAGGGGCTCGGGCACGGCAGGCTCAGCGACCTCCCAGAATGGGCACACTCCACACTACCATGTAACTCAGGTAGAGGAGAAAGTCCCTTTTCTCCTCTTTCACGTTAATTAGGTCTGTACTGTAGTTCACACATTCTTGTCTTTGGGTCTTTGGGATTATTGATTAAAGGCAAGTCCCTGGCCACAGACACACACTGCATACCATGGGCATTTGAGACGTGTGCCGTAAATGAACGCTCACAACTGGGGCCTGAGAAAGATCGGGTGGCTGCAGACACACGGAGCACTTGGGAAAGGCAATTCCCGCACCTACATATAAAGCTGCTGGGTGTGGAATGTAAGTGGGAAGTGAGATTTTTCACACTAGGGCTAAACTTTACAAGAGAAGAAACAATCAGAGAAAAACCAATTTAGTTGTCTTTGTTTCACCTGCTGCTAGTCTGTACGTGGAGCCACTTTCTCCGGAAGCCTGTCCTGCTCCAGCCGCAGTGGCCCTGGGCTGGGTCTTGCTGCTTCTGCATACACGCCAATATCTCCCAGGTGTGAGACTTAATGATAAAGTGGTATTTGCAAAGGTTTCAGGGAGTGGCCCTAGTACAGGGATGTTTATTGCCATGGAAATGAATAAAAAGTTTCCAGTTCACCATTGTCATCTCAGCAGGACTTGGGAGAGGAACAGACAAGCCAGAATCCTTACAAGTTTGGTGACAGAGGCATTCATGAACGAGCAAGGAAGTGAGGCATAACTGTTCAGGCATGCCTTAGCTCACTGCGTGTGCCACTTTAGCCAAACTCATTATATCAAAATCTTACTCTACAGAACAAAGAGTGAAATACGGCTTTCCAAAATAACAAGCAGGTGGCTTGTTCCCTCCCTCTCCCTTCCTTCCCCCTTCCACAAAGTCCTGATGTGCTTTTCAATGTGAGTCCACTTGGTAGCACTAGCGGTTGCAAGCATTTGTGTTTTCCACTGATTACTCATTGAAGGTTACACCCACAACTGGATGTAGATAGGCCTGGTTGGCCTTGATAATTCTGCCCTGGCAAAGCTACAGAGGCAGTCATCAGGTCTTCCATGGATAAGGCTTAGAGGAAAAGGGCACCTGGTAAAGACGTGAGTCCCCAGCACAGATCTAAGGCCCCAGTGTTCCTGCAAAGTGGTGTGAGCAATACAATTTCCCATAAACTCGCCAGCGGGCAGTAGTTAAATGCAATTAGAAGAGATCAGGGTCGTGGAGGGAGGGTGAGGTGTGCATTCTGAGGAGAGAGTTCTGAGTCAGGGATGGCAAATACGGGGCACTCATGGCCCCGCTGCCATGGCAGACAATGGGAATCACCCATTCTTTCCCACTAAGCCCAGGTGGCCTTCTCCTTCAGCCGCTGTGGCAGGCAAACCCTACCGAGAGATCAGCCACCTCTTGTGGTTAAGATGGCAACAGATTCTCTGATGCCTCTGAGAAGCAGAGTCTAATTTCCCTCCCCTCGAGTCTGGTCTGGCCTTAGTGACTTGCTTGACCAATAGAATGTGACAGATATAACTGGACTTCTGAGGCTAAGATGCCTTGATGCCTTTACAAGGGCACCTTGGAACATTGACTCTCAGAGCCATGGGCCACCAGGTAAGAGGTATGATTATCCGGTAGGATAGACCCTGTGAAAACGTTCTAAGACTACATGGGAGGAACTTTCCAGCTGACCCTGCCAAGGTGCCAGATATGTGAGTGACACTAGCTAGGACCTTCAGCTATAGCCCAGCTGGCAGCTGAACACCCCAGCCATTGCCACCTGGAGTAGAAGAGTCACCCAGCTGAGCCCCAGCCAAATTCCTTACACAGGTGTAAGCTATAATACAATGGTTATTTGAAGCTGCTAAGTTTTGGGGTTATTTGTTACACCACTTGTAAATAACTTGAATACCAAGGTGAATCTCATTGACCACCCTAGTTCTACATAAGAATTGTGTTCAGGGCTCAGCAGAGGGCCGGGGGGGGGGGGGGGGGGGGGGCTTTTCCAGTAACATAACAGAATGCAAGTATTTACCGAGTGCTTAATATGTTCAAGTCACTTGACAACATTTTATATGAAATAACTCACTTATATGCAAAATCTCCCAAGTAGCCAAGGATACCAAAGCCCTATGAAATGGGTCAAACATTGACGGGCCAACCTCAGTTGAGAGTTAGCTCAACAATTCAACCTAAGGTTTGACAGTTGTCCAGTCGCGTCTTTTCTCTCATCGGAGCCTCACTGTACCCTGTACAAGCTGGGCAGGGCTGGTTTCATTATCTTTTAAATTTCAACAGGTATGGGAACTGAGGCTCGGAGAGGTTGTGATTTGCCAAGTTCATCCTGGTTAATGAAGGAGATGAAATTTGAACCCAGATATGACAACTCCCCGCCCGGTGGTTTTTCCGTACATCACACTGCCTCTCTGTGTGTTAGCCAGTCGAAAGGGGTTCTCCTCACCATGACATTCCTGCCTCTCCCTCAATATCTACTCCACATCAAGAGGATCAGACAACATCCTTATACAGGAGATGAAGTCTAACTTTCAAATAAACACATGATGCATGAGATTGCAGCACCTAATTTCTCAGGTTCTCTCTGCAAAACCTGCCTCATGGGGGTGGTGTGAGGACTGAGTTCAAGGTGTGGGGGGTACGGAGCCAGGTTAGGCACACACTGGGTGCTCAGTAAGGGTGCAGATGTTATCACTCATGTGTTAATTCATGCAACATTAATTATTAAGCATCTGCCCTGTGCATGTACTGATTTCGGCACCAGGGTTTCAACAGTGAACCAAATAGACAGAAATCTGCCCCTTACAGATTGTATATTCCAGTGTTAAGAGGAAACTTCTTTGAGATGGGATGCTGGGTGGCTGACTAGGCCCACTTACTAGCTAAGTGATCTATTTCCTCACAGCAGTCTTGGATTGCACTTGATTTAAATTTATTCCATAGCAATAGGACAAATCAATGTCCTTTGGGGATCTTTAAGTACAATCAAGACCACAAACACTAAATCTGGAAACTTTTTGATGTGCTCTTGTGCCTTGTGGTGTGAGGTCAAGGTCCCATTCTTGAAAGCAGTCCTACGGAATGGCTTATGGAGACAGGAGAAGGCTCCCCTCTCTGTGAAGCATCTGGCTTCACTAAGAGCTCTACCTCTGACTTCTCAGGCTGTCATGCTGGGAAAGCGAAATTCCTGGAGTGGGAGGCAAATAAATATCTAAGCTGCTCTCCTTCAGGAGCCTAAAGCCAGAGCGGAGCCTGGCCAGTGTGGCTCAGGGGTCGCCGGTTGATTCCCAGTCAGGGCACATGCCCAGGTTGTGGGTCCAGTCCCCAGTGGGGGATATGCAGGAGGCAGCCAGTTGATGTTCTCTCTCATCAATGTTTCTATCTCTGTCTCTCTCCATCTCCCTTCCTCTCCCTTAAAAAAAAAAAAGGCAGAGCAGAAATCTTGCACATTTAAAACTGGAGCTCACGGGGATTCACCAAAACCTGGACAAGTTCCCCTGCAACAGTACTATTTGTTTCTGAAGCAAAGTCACCACAAATGCATTCCACCTGCTCCTGCACATTAATATCATTTTCTGGTCTGGGAGGCT
Organism: Molossus molossus; assembly: GCF_014108415.1. Classification (NCBI taxonomy): domain Eukaryota; kingdom Metazoa; phylum Chordata; class Mammalia; order Chiroptera; family Molossidae; genus Molossus; species Molossus molossus. The sequence goes on along the minus strand of NW_023425377.1, from coordinate 41,001,304 downwards.
TGAGAGGGGAAGGACCTCCAGCTCTCTGGCAACGGGCAGCAAGCCAGGCAGGGACCCTGCCAACCTGCAGACTTCCCAGAGTACTTTATTTTTTGAAGATTGCTGGTCAAGTAGCCCTGTCAGTTTAACTTTTCCAGTTTTGATGAAACATTTTTAGCTTCATCTTTTAGTTCATGCATTCAGCTAGCATTTTTTGCCTGCCAAGGCAGGGTTCTAAGTGAACAGAGCAGGCTGTGCTGGAGTTTATAGTCTAGTGGGGGAGTTTAAACAATACACAAAGAAAAAACAATACACATAAGAAAAAATCAGATGGTAATGAGCGCTCTGCAGACAATGAAAATGTGTTGATCTGATCAGGAGTGATCTCAGAAGAGGTGACATTTTAGCCGGGACCCGACAGGAAGGGGTTGGCTCCCCTGGAATGGGCAGGGGAAGCATTCCAAGCAGAGAGAGCTAGTGCCATGCCAGGTGGGACCAGTGAGGGACAGAAGAGGACCAGAGAGGCTGAGTGCAGCGCAGTGGCAGGGGACAGTGGCTGGGGAGGAGGCAGGGCAGGCGACTGGGATCAAGCGGAAACTCTGGGCTCTGGCCCAGGAAAGAACTTTGGATTTTATTCAAGGTGTGATGGGAAAAGCCCTAGAAGGTTTTAAGCAGGAGGTCATGTGATCTGATTTACATTGAAAATGGATTACTCTGGCTGTTGCGTGGAGATTGGCCTATAGCAAGGCAAACTGGGAGGGAGGGAGACCAGCTCTGTCTGTCAAGGAGACAGACGCCGGGGCTGTGACCAGTGCACAGGAGTGGGGACACAGGAGAGTCGGCAAGACTCGGGCAGGCTTTGGAAATAGAGTTGATAAGACTTTATGGATGAGATGTAGAGAGACAGGGGATGGTTAGAAAACTATATAGAATATTTTTTAGAGAGAATAGCTCAACATCTTGGTATATTTCACCCTAGTGTTTTCTAGTTACATAAACATACATATGTATTTTTATAAAATTGGAATCTGGATATAGTTTACATTATGCTTTTCCACTTAACCTTCTTTCTGTGAATATTTCTACAAGTCATAATTTTTAAAGGCTGCATAATACCTCATCATAAAGAGCATACCATAATTTCTTTAACCAATCACTGCTTGACATTTGGGCTGCTTCCAATATTTCTGGTATTATAAACAAGGCTACAGTAAATATCCCTATACATAAATCTTTAAGCAATCTCTGATTTTTTTCCCCCTTGCAATAAATTGCCTGAAGTGGAATTACAGAATCAAAAGCACTTTAAAAAAAGAGACTTGATAAATAGGTACTGCCAAATTGCACGCAGGAGAGGCGGTACCATTTTGTATTCCTGTTGGTTGTAATTGATAGTTTTTATTTCCCTTTATCTTGCTCAAACTGAAATTTATCATTAAAAATGGCCAATTTAATAGCCAAAAAGCATATTATTCTACAGTTTTAATTTGCCTTGTTTTGATTTTTAGCGAGGTGAAGCATCTAATATTTGATCATCATGCATACTTGGAGGATGGAAGTGAGTGTTCGTGTATTCTCCATTATGCTCTTCACCAACTTTTCTAATTGAATGGTAATCTTTTTATTGATTACTAAGAGCTCTTTACATAGCAAAGTCACTTCTAACTCCAACTATTCCACCCCCCCCCCCAGGTTTTCATTTGCTTTAGGATATTCAGAAACCTAAAGATTTTATGTCATCAACTATATCAACCATTTCCCTAGTTGTGTCTTCCTTTTCTGTTTAGCTTAGAAGAGTCTCACTCACCTGAATTAAAGTATATAAATATCTGTGTCTATTTATTTGAGGTCTTTTATAATTTTGTTTACTTTGGAAGCCACCTTTCCCCAAGCGATTTCTGCAGAACATAAAGCATTAGTCTCTCGAAATATTCTGTGGCCAAGTAACTTTGGAAACAGTATGTACTATAGTTTTCTCTTGAAATGATCTAGTGTGTGGAGCAACAAAGATTTTGAAAATTTTGCAATAAAGAAATCTGCTTACCTTGGCTTAACATAGTGCTTCCCAGACTTACTTGATTACAGAACCTTTTTCCTGTTATGATTATTAATGTCTACACTTTAGAAGAGCCATTTTATCCAACTGGAATCATGGAACAATCCCACTTTTTTTTAAAAAGAAACAATCATTTGTCCCAGCATCATTTGAAAATAATCTCTCTCTCTCTCTCTCAGTTCTGAAATACTGTCATTATGCTAGTGTTCTGTGTCCTAATGTTGGTTTTTGGCTTTTCTGTTCAGTTCTAGTGATATGTAAAAGCCTCATACTATACAACTGCGCTCTTATTTTTCCTCCTAATTCTGACAGTAGCAGCTGATGTTATTTGGTACATAAAACTTCTCGACCATCTCATCTTCTTTATGGATTTTATCACCATAAAATTACCTCCTTTTTTCTCACTTAATACTTTTACCTTGAATTATACTTTGCCTCTAAAATTGCTACCTTTGCTTTTTTTGTGTTTTTGACTAATAGATCTTGGCCGCTCTTTTTCCTTTAATGTCCTTGTGCCATTTGATTCTGAGTGTATGTCTTTCATCTCTCATTCATCACAGGCGCACTGAGGATTTCTACACGCCGAGTGTTAGGCACCAGGGAACACAATGGTGATAGGGACTTACCCTCATAGAAATTAAAGTATGAAATATAGACATTCATCAGTAATTTCCTAAGAATATGTAAAATTACAATGGTGGTATATGTTTTATGGTATGTGGCATAATGAGCTACTAAGTGCTACAGATGTTTGTAATGGAATGGCCTCATTTAGTGTGGGGGGTACTCAGGAAAGGCTTTCCTGAGAGAGACACTGAAGCTCGGCTCTAAAGGAGGTGCTTTTCACCAGGCTGGGGGGGGGAGGAGCAGTGGGGGCATTCCAGACGAGCAGGAGCGTGTGCAGAAAGGAGCTTGCTAGGTACAGAGAACCAGGAGAATGTGGTGTGAGTTGAGGATGAGGGTGAGATTTAAGTTTAGGGTTATAGGTCAATGGGGTCAGACCATGCAGCCCCTTTTAGGTCCCACTGAGGATTTGAGTCTTTATTCCAGAAGCAATGAAAAATCATTAAAGGGTTTTAAGTGGAGGATGTACAAGCAGTGATGTGCTTGCAGACTTCTGTACACAAGAGCAGAGCTGCACATGTCTTCCCAACTCTGTGTCCAGTGACATCACTGAACTGGTTACTTGAAGTCACCCAAGGTGGTATTTACACCATGGAAATTGGCAAATGCTACATATCAAGGCATTTTTCCCCTTGGGAGCACCAGTTGTCAAACATTTACCTGCGCATCACTGATGGATATAGTCACAGACTGCATTCTGAAAAGAAACCACACTGGTATCTGGGTGGAAAACAGATTCCAGGAGAGCAAGAGAGGATGTGGGGAAATTGGTCAGGGTGTGACTGTGAGTCTGGTTGAGAAATAGCTGCACCTTGAACTACAGTGATGGTAGTAGAGATGGAAAGAAGTGGCAGAGTTTGGGACATATATGGGATGTGGAGCCAAAATGATTTATTTGGTGATGGACTAGATTGGGTGGCTACAGAAGAGGGGATAAAGATGGCTCCCTGATCTTGGGCTTGTGTAAATGTATGGATGGTGATTTTCACTGAGATATAAATGCTGGTTGAGGAGCATTTTGTTTTTGTTTTTGTTTTTGTTTTGATAGGAGTGTGGCTGGTGGGAAAAAAACATGAGTTTATATTTGGACATTATGAGTTTGTGTCACCTGTGAGACACTCAAGTACAAGTGCCAAATAGGGACTTGGACTTATGGGCTTGACAGCCAGAGACCAGGAGCTCCACAAGCGAGAGTCACAGCACATGGGTGGCACTTCAGATCCTGGGCATGGGTGAGGTGACCTGAGCATACAGAATCATGATCAGAAGAGAAATTCATCTATTCTCTAGGATGAGAGCCCGAGGAAAGAACATTTATCAGCCAACATTTAATGCAAATAGTATATATATAGTCAGTTTTTGTTTTGTTTTTTGTTTTGAGTGAATAGGGGAATGTTTGTCTTTTTATTATGAAGTTGTTCTTTTAACTTTCTTTAAATATTTTCTCCATTATTTGTTATTAATGTTTCTTTGCTTTGTCCTTTTCTTTTATTAGTATTATATTTTCATCTTCAGCTTCATGGGTTGAGTTTTCTTCCCCTCCCTCCCTCCCTCCCTCCCTCCCTCCCTCCCTCCCTCCCTCCCTCCTTTCCTTCCTTCCATCTCCCCTCCCTTCCTTCTTTCTTTCTCTTCCTCTCTCTCCCCCTAATTATTAATGAATTTTAATATATTGCTCTAATTATATCTACTTAACTCTGTAATGAACACATTTGGAATCTCATGCCCATTCTTTTATGACATAAATTATCTTTCTCAGTTATTTATTCTAATTCATTTATCAGTGGGATGGAGTATAACAAACTGGATTTTTTTAAAACAAGAAAAAGCAGGAAGACGGCACACGTATGTGAACCTCGCATATCTGAGCATGCCCTGCTCTCGCCCTCGCACGTGAGCAATACCAGGCAGGGCACAGCGCTCTTGGATCATAATCTTTGATCTCAGAACTCTCTATCTACTGCTCCAGCATCTTCTGGCATTCAGTATTTACAGATAAGAAGTCATAATTTGATTTGCATTTTTTCCAGGATGCTAGAACTTTTGTGTCTTTATTTCAAAACCTTTTCCAGGATTGTGCAGTATTGATCAGAAGGAGAATATATTTTATTGGTGGAAATAAATATGTTGGGAGTTGTAAACAGAAAAGAATCTGTGATGTCTCTGAAGTCAGGGCCACCGTACGGGTCGGTAGGATGTTGTGGAGAAACGATATGGGGGTGGGGGAAGAGGTGGATGCCCTGCAACGCAGGGTCTTTGCATTCAGATGCTCACACGCGTAGGGTGAGTAAGGAAGAGTCTGACCAAGGAAAGGTTGCAGAGAAGGCGGAGCTGCAAATCCACCATCCTGACTGTCGGACCATGGGGCTCACACTGCATGGGAATGCATTCTAATGAAGAAAAACCCACGTGCAAATTAAATTCATTAGCTGAGTAGAGGGTGGACAGAATGGGTCTAGTTAGCTCCACCTTTGGCGAAGGTCTAAGGAGAAGTTAGAGAGGCATTTGGGCTGTAGGCTAAGAATGAAATTTTGTGAGAAACAAGTCATATTATACAGGGGTGGGCAAAAGTGGGTTAATAATAATAAATAATAAATAAATAAATAAATAAATAAATAAATAATACAAGTATAAACTCTCTTTCACATACTTGCAACTGCAAACCTCTTTTTGCCCAACCTCCACATAGCACAGGGCAGGATGAGCTCAGGGTCAAGAACAGCTGGAGTCCCATCTACCTTTTTTCTTCCTCCTGCCTATTCTGGTGGAAGTCAGTGTAGTTAGTGACCCCGGGAGGTGACCTCGTCTCTCTTTCTCCGCAGACTGGTAACGCTGCCTAGAAGGAAACTGGAACAGGAAACAGCAAAGTGAGTTTGCTGGTGGCTGGAGCCCCTGGTGCACTGACCCAGCTTCTCCCTCTGCAATGTGCAGGGGTGTGGGCCGCCTGGGGGTGGGGAGGGGAGGATGATGGGACAAGAAAAGGAGTGGCTAGCAGTTTTTCCTAGAACTCTGTGGCCTTTCAATCACCTGTTGAACTTATTTAAGACATTTTTAAAAGAAGCCTTTTCACACGACCTGGTCCAATTCTGCCAGTATTTAGTGACCTGAGTTTCCACCTTAAATTCAGACAAAGCTATTTTGGGTCTCCAGGTGAGACTGAGGATTGATGCCACATGTCAATATTTTCATCCTGTTATTGTCGGATGGGAGGTTTGCTGTCCTTTCCATCACTGACAATGAACAGCTCAGGATAGTCAGAAAAGGATCAGAGTAAGCAGAACGCCTTGCCTTCCCTCCGGCCTCAGGACTCTTCAAGTGCTAACGCGTGGGGCACCTTGGGGGAGCCCCTTTCCTCTAGGGGCTGTCCTCACCTTGTCTCTGAAACAAGGACTCAAGCCCTGGCCAGTTTGGCTCAGTGGTTAGAGCATCAGCCCACAGACCCGAGAGTCCTGGGTTCGGTTCCCGCTAAGGGCAGGTACCTCGGCTGCAGTTTGTCCCCAGCTGCGGTTGGGGTCATGTGGGTGGCAGCCAGTTGATGTGTCTCTCTTGCATCGATGTTTCTCTATCTCTCTTCCTCCCTTTCTTCCCCCCAGGCCACAGCTCTATCTGAAGATAAATGCAAAAATGTCCTTGGGGTGAGGATATAAAAAAGGACCCAGATTGAGAGGCGCTCCCAGCCCTGACCCTGGGACTGGCTGCCAGGATGGTGGCGCTGCCCAGAGATGGCCGAGGCGCAGGTGGGCAGAGCAGCAGCCCGCCCTGTGCAAGGCTGTGATGGAGGGACAGGAGGGACAGGCACAGGGTTTTCGAGAGCTCGGCCCCGCAGGCCGGCACCGTCAGTGTAGGAGCCCTTCCCCAGGAGTCCACGTGCTCCGCGGAGGGCCCCTTCTCTGCATGGCCGGGGGAGACGTGCTGCTCACCCTCCGAGCACAGCCCCAGCTCCCTGGCTCTGGGGGCGGGGCGAGGAGAGCAGCTCCCTGGGTGGGCGGGGCGGGGCGAGGCGAGCAGTGCTCCCTGGGTGGGCGGGGCGGGGCAGGGCGAGGCGAGCAGTGCTCCCTGGGTGGGCGGGAGACGAGGAAGGAAGAGCAATCCTGTACTGCAGGCCGGCACAGCTCACTGGCGCCCCGGTGCTGGGGCTCTTCGAGTGAGGCGGGGGACATGAAAACAGCCCTGTCCATTCTGGTGGCTGTGGGCAAGGGCGCCTCCACCTGCCTGGCTGGCAAAGCTGCTCATGGCACTACCCAGGGTTGGACCTGAGACCTCAGTTCCCTCGAGGAAGGCGACCGCCTGCAGAGCACTGGAGTCCGGGACGGCCGTGCCGGAAGTGTGACAGTTCTCCAGCAGGGTCACCTCTTGGGAGGCGCGGCGCCAGGGCAGTGGCCGCACTCGACACAACCTCCGAGAGCCAGCGGGGCACCGTGGAGGGCCCAGCCGAGGCCCAGAATGGAAGGGGGTGTCAGGGGCAGCCTCAGAACCGCAGCCCCGCTCTCCTCATGGTTTCACCACTCCTCGGCTGGCCCGGCGCCACAGCAGGAGGCCTCTCCACTGACCACTGCACGCACTGACCACTCCCTCCTGGCCTGGCCTCCTGCCTCTGTGTCAGGGTCTGCATGGCGCAGGGTCGGCATATGGGTACCTGTCTGGGCACTGTTCCCAGAAGCAGATCCTGAGTCACGGACTTGAGTGCAGGTAGTTTATTGGGAGGTGATCCCAGCAAGCACTGGTAAGAGATGAGGAAACAAAACAAGGAAGAGACAGAAGCCCACACAGGGGACTTAATGAGCAGGTTATTGCCCGGGGCAAGTGGGACTCAAACCTGCTGAGCGGGCACCTGTGGGCAATGGAGATGGAGCCTGCCTCCCCAGCCACCTGCCGGGCTCAGAGCTGTGGCTTAGCACCAGCTCTCATTCACTGTTGGCTGAAGGCTGCTTCTGAGGACATTAATTCCCCAGTATTTCTGGCCTGCTGGGTGCCGTGGCCAAGCCGTCCCGGCATCCAGGGAGAGGCCCAAGGTGAGGCAGAGGGCTGGCAGATGCCTTCAGGGGCCAAGGGTGGGGCATGTCACATCTGCCAGTGGCCAAGACTGCTGAGTAAAGCTTTCAGAGAGGGAGGGTCACCTGTGGACAATCCTTCACCACAGAGGGCAGGATGGGGGGGGGGGACCTGAATGGAGGCCTGAGGCCCGCATCGGTGACACACAGGGCTATTCTACCCTGGAAAGGGTCTAGGGAAATTGAGTCACTTATATTAGGACACATAGATGGCTGGAGGCAAGGTTAGGATGAGGGAACACAGATCCGCTGACCCCCACCCTCCGTGTGGCCTCCCCCCTCCCACAGGCCTGCTCCACTGTGGCGAGTGGCCGCTGCCGCTCACACACAGCCTCCTTGGTAAAGGTCACTGTCCACCTGGTGAGCCCAGCTTCTCTCATGCGGGGATTCCAGGCCACGCTGGCAGTGCCTGGGGCAGATGGACGCTCCAGGGTGGAGCTGTCATGTATCTGAGTGGCTGTGGGCAGCCATGCCTATCAATAAGTGAGCTTTTGCCATTGTATCCCCGATGGCCAGAAGTGTGACTGATGGGGACAGAGACCTGCTTCCTCTCTGTCACACAGAGCCCAGGGGGCTCCCATTCCCTGGATCTGAGCTTCTAACAAGTGCACCAGGCATGCACATCAGAGGCAGGGCCAGGCGGCACCCTCCTGGGGGAACGAGGAGGTATCTCCATGCATAGTCTGAGTTGATGATCTGAGGCAGCAATGACCTCCTGACGGCTGACTGGCTTAGGACAGCTATATGTCTGTGCCAAGGGGTAACAAGATCCTGGCTATCTTTCTCCCTCTGTTTGGTTACAAGAAGATGCAGCCAGACAGCAAATTGATGGCAAAGGCATCCCTTTCAGCTCCCAATCAGTTCTCTTTGTTGCTAAGTGGACAATTGTGATGTTTCACCATTAAGTCATTAGAATGAGATGAAGATGCTAAATAAGTCTACGCTAGCAGGGAGTCAGATCCATTTTTTATTGAACATCCTCTTCTGCAGCTTTTCTTGAGAGATGTAATGTTGATATATTTTATTTTTTTTCAAGATAAAAGAAAAAAATCCTCATTTCTTTTTGACCAGAGTCAATAAAAACATGTTCAGCGAAACCAATACAATACAGCAGGGGTATCCGTCTTTGATGTATTCTTTAAAGAGCTCCCATACAGTGGTGCGTCATCTTGAACTCGGATGGGAATAAGAAGAAAAAACACAGAGGTGTCTGTGTGATGACCCACGAAGAGTCACAGGGCCTCAACATTGATGCCTTCCCTCCTCAGAAACAGACAGGCTCAATCAGACTTTCATAGTCACCCAGATGAAACCAGTTACTGATTAAGTCTGATTCTACCGCTGACTCAACAACATCAGAATCTCCAGGTGTTATGCACTATTTCATTTTTTGCAATGTACAACTGTACACTTTTTCCTTTTTTAAAAAAAACATGTTTTTATTGATTTTAGAGAGAGAAACATTAATGTGGGATTGGTAGCCTCTCATATGCACCCCAATTGGGGATCAAACCTGCAACCTAGATATATGCCCTGCCCAGGAACCGAACCTGCCACCTTTCAGTGTACATGATGACACTCCAACTAACTGTGCCAAGCTGCCCAAGGCAATCTGATGTTTTTTTATTTTATTTGTTTAAATTTTATTTATTTTTTTTTATCCTCACTCGAGGACATTCCTGCATTTATCTTCAGATAGAGCGGGAGGGAGAGAAAGAGAAAGAGAGAGAGAGAAACATCGACGCGAGAGAGACACATCCACTGGCCGCCACCCGCACAACCCCAACCGGGGCCAGCGACGAACCACAACTGAGGCATGTGTCCTCAGCGAGACCCGAACCTGGGACTCTCCGGTCCGCCAACCGATGTTTCAACTGCTGAGCCAAACTGGCCAGGGCAATCTGGTGGATTTTAAAATAATGTTTTTGAAGATTCAGTGTATCAGAAAATTGCTCTCTCTAAATACACCTGCAGAATATCCTTCTTCTTCCATATGAACTCCCTTTATTTCCACACATTCCCTGCCTCATTCACAGAAGGTCTTCTGCACAAGCCCTGTGTCCGTAAGGTATGTGTGATGTTCTAATTAGAAATCAAACATGGGCGGTGGAGTCTAAATATGGAGTTTAAATTCACTCAAGGCCCAAAAATATCCCATCGTTCCTAGCTGAGATTTCTCTAGTGCAAGGAAGTGATAAGGGGAGTTCACTTCTAATGCACCTTGAGGAAGAATTGGCAACATTTAAGGATTCCCATCTGGGAAAGGAAAAGCCCAAATGTTCTCAACATTCAAGTTTGAGCAGAATTCTCAACGCTTTCTGGTATTGGGGTAACTCATTCGTGGTTTGGGAGGCCCCCAACCCCTTTTGCTATTATATCTTACAGTCAGTGGGGAGGCTAACCCTCCGGACCCTGCTGCTGGAGGGGATATAAGGCTTCTCCCAGAAACAGCTACTTTCTGAGAATGTTCTCGACTTGGCCCTGGACCTGGGCGGGGGTGGTGCTCTGAGTCATCTTGGTTAAGGAATCCGACCTTCCCTGGCCAGCACCTGTGTGGGTTCAGCCTCATGTCCTGAGGGGCTCCCACGCCGGTAGGTCGATTCCCGCCCGTGGGAACCCTCCAGCCCCACAGCAGGCCCCAACTCATCCCTGCCTCTGCCACCTCATTCACTGCCTGCAGCACCCCCGACTCTGTACCAGGCTCTCTGCCCCCAGCCTTTGCACACCTCCCCCCACTCCTCTGCCTCAGGCCCTCACTGGCTTTCAGTTCAGATATCCTGGCATCTGAGACACCTCTCCTGAATCTCTGTTTTGGAATTGGGGGTTCCTGCTAAACGCTCCTACAGCCCCCCTTCTTCCCCTCCGTCAGAGCAGAGCAGGCGGAGGGCGGAGTCGCGTCTGTGCCCTGACTGCGCTATCCCCAGCTCCACGCAGGGCTCACCACAGCTACAACTGAAAGAGGGGAAGAAAGGAAGAGGAAAGATGTTAAGACAGACAGATGGATGGGCCCCTTCCTGCTGCAGCCCCTGCTGTGGTCTGAATGTGTCCTCCCAAAATTTATATGTTGAAACCTAACCCCCAAGGTGATGGTGTCAGGACAGGGGCCTTGGGGGTGATTAAGTCACAAGGGTGGGGCCCCCATGAATGGGATTAATGCTTTTATAAAAGACCCCAGAGAGCTTCCTAGGTCCTTCCACCAGGTGAGGACACAGCACGATGTCTGCACCTGGAAAAGGGCCTCCTCGGAACCTGACGATGCTCCCAAGCCTGACGTCATACTTCTAGCCCCAGGAGCCATGAGAAATCGATATTTGTTGTTTATAAGTCACCCGGTCCATGGCATTTTGTTCTAGCAGCTCAAACTAATTGAGACAGCCCCCATAGGGGGTGCCCAGGGCCGTTAGAAGTGCTGAGCAAAGCCAGGTCAGTCGGCTGCTCCAAGACCCACCACCAAAGAAGGCTGGTCCCGCGGCTCCAGCGCCTGATCCCCCTTGCAGCCAGACTACAGCCTGGCCTCCTGGTCTGGGACCACACCGGTCCTCTGCTCCCACTTTTGCCCAGACCCAGTCATGCTCAGATACAGTTCACTCTCTGAAGGTCTGTGCTTTGCTCTTGTGTTTTCTTTCTCTCTTGCTAGACCATTGCCGGCCCCACTGCTCCCTACCTGGGCCCTGGCCAGCCATGAACAGTGGGCTGCAGCTCCTGGGCCGTGGCTTCCCTGTGGACAGCCCATGTGCTCTAGGGACAGGGCAGGAGTGAAGGTGACGGAGCAGCTTCTGCAGGGCAATGGGGGGCAGGGCTGTAGACTTGTGAGGTCTCAAGCCTTTTCCGCTGCTCCACTGAGCCCATCGCCTCTCTTCCCAGCCTCCAGTTCGGGGCCCCTGGGAAGAGGGTAAGATGCTTGACTGTCTGCAGTCCCCATTCATCCTCCACTGTCTCGCACTACTGCCACTGGCCACAGTGCTCAGCCACGGAGCAAGTGGCCTCGAGCTGGGCCCCAACGGTGTGAGAGAACACAGGTCTGCGCCCCTCTCGAAGGCCTGGACTGAAGACCCAGCAACGGCATTTAGTTTACATGGTCAAGTTAAAAGAGCAAGTCTACTTCCTTCTGAAAGGGGGCGCACCATCTACCTTTAAAAATCAGAGTGAGGGGAGGGGCGGCCTCCAGCTATCTAGGCCTTGCCGGGTAGGGTCATCCTGTGGGGACATCCATGTAAGGGACATGCAGGTGCCGTCAGATCGCCACCCCTGCACGGCACTCAGGTCCAGCCTCGTCCTAGTCTCTGGCAGGCAGGTGGCCACCCCATCAGCCCTGCCTGCCCTGGCACCTGATGCAGTCCTGGGCACATGGTCTCCTGGGGACAAAGTGCACGCCCTGCGGCCAGTCAGCCCTACTGGGGAGTCTCTATGATGATGGCCGGGGCAGACCTGGGTGGGTGGCCGCATGTGCTGGACAGGGCGTCAGTTGGGGCTTCTTCCCCAGGCTGTGTGGGTCCTCCAGTCCCTCAGACCTGCGTGTTTGCCCATCACAGCAAAGACAGTATTAATACAGAGAAATTCTTCGGGTTCTTTAATTGAATTTTGAATTTATGCTTGAGTTTTGAAGGAGAAAAAAAGACAACCCTCTTTAAATAACTCCCAGGAAAGGTTAGAAAACACAGATAATTTACATGTGGGAACAGATGGCAGCTGGGTGCTGTTCTCGGAAACCGTGCGCCCCTGGCAGCTCCTTTTCATGGCTACTCCAAGTTTATGTGGGTTTACAAACACAAGGGCTAGCGAGTTCCCCGAGTGATTGACCACAGGCTATAAAATGCTAACAGTCACCACCTTCTTTTCCTGAGGAGATTCTCTTCTCTCTCCCCTATTCCAAGGGCACCCAGAGCAACTTGAGCCCCTAGACCCTGTGCGTAGGCCGGCTCTCCAGACCCGTGGCTCTTCTGTGCCTGCACACGCTGACACCTGTGTACTCCCGCGTCTGGTCTACATCCCCTTCTCCCAAGTTTGCTCTACTCTTTGGAGTGACCAGTGTCCCTCCTTCCACCCCCTTATCTGGAGCACATGGCCCTGCCCGTCCCTCCCAGGGCCCTCTGCAAGTAGGAGTCCTGACGTAGGTCCCCTCTGGAGCAGCCTTCCCACCGCCCGCCCCAACCCAGTGTCCTCCATGAAGGTTCTCATTTCAGTTCGGGCCCATGGGAGGTGTCTGCTCCTCACAGTCCCTCCCTCTGGTTGGGTCCATGTTCCAGGCCTGGCGCTGGTCCTTTCTAGCTCACATCCTGTCCCCTCCCTGGACCTCAGTCTCTGGGTGCTCTGACCACCAGTGATTTGGTCCAGGAGCAGCAGAGGGTGGCAGGAGGCACACAGGTGAGGGTGCAGGTTTAGAGCATGCAGTCAGGAAAACCCAGGTGCTCATGTAGGCTGGCGAGGAGAGAGGGCTCCTGTTACCAAAGTTCCGCTTCCTTTTAGCTTTTCTTTCTGGGCTCACCTCCTGGGCCACGGAGGTACCTGCTTGGTGCTGTGTGCCGCAGCAGCAGGGGACCGGCAGAGGGCGTAGGAAGAGCGGTGATGGTCAAGCTATAAGGAGGGCTTGTGTGCTAGACATGTGACAAACCTCAACGACGAGGTCAGCATCATTACCAGCCCACGTCACATTTAGGGAAACTGAGGCACAGAGCAAGAAAAGGACTGGCCCAGGCTGCACAGGCCACCCGATCCCCAAGTTTCTTTCTAAGCCACTGTGCTAGCCTGCCTTTCAAAGCATACATAATGCACCTCCTGGAAATTTCCAAAGCCAGAGCTGGAGAGAGTACCGGCTGGCCGGGGGAAAGGACATCAGTGAGATCCAGGCCAGACTCCTGCAGCTCCAACTCCATCAAGCTCAGACACAGCGAGGCGGTGCAGAGGGCTATTCTTTTTAAAAATATCATGTTACTTCGAGCTACATAATCCAATCAGTCTGGTGGAAACTTTCTGATTTTTCAACAGAACTTTCCTTTTTTTCTTTCTTGGACCAGATGGCAAGATTTTTACCTCAAATAACTTCCACGAGGAATCTGTTATTCCCCCCCTTTGTTTGCCTGTGAGAGGGTTCATATATTAGCATGGAAGTCTTTGCTCACACTTGAGCTGCCGAGAAGACACTTTACATCAAGCGCTCTCTGTAAACACTGATTGTGCAGTAGCGGGAAGACCACATTCCACTAATCTGGCCCTGGTGAGGCCGTATGCTGCCCCTCCCTGAGCTGCCCCCGGAATGGTTTCTGTCGACTGTAACAGAGTCATGGCTTCCAGCGTTTTCTCTACACCCTCGGTCCTCCCAGGCCCGGTGACCTTCCTCAGTGACCTGGGGGAGCGCGGGCCCAGCCCCTGCTCCGTCTGAAGGAAAGAAGCATCCCGGGCCATACTGCCAGGTGTTTGGCTGCCAGTCCATAAATGGGGGCACAGTGTGCCAATGGCACGGGAGGCCTGTCACCCCAGGTGTCACTCCTGTCCCCGCAGGCCAGCATCCCTTCATAGCACACACGGGGTCAGGTGCTCTCTGGCTTCCAGGGCCTACAGGGGGGACACACACAAGATGAGGGTCTCTCCTCCACCTGAGCGCACCTGGCTTTTCTCGCCTCTTCTCAACCATACCGTTGGAGTGCGTGAACACCCCCACTTTAGAGTCGGACTGAGGCCAAGAGAGCTTGTTGACAACTCCCCAGGTCGGACTCTCTTCAGTGTTTCTCAAAGGGGTGGGCTCGACTTGTTACAAAATAACCTACTGACTCAGGATCCTGGGGAGGCTACTCTGAATGTCCTGTCTTCTGAGCAATGTAGCTGGTACCCACTGCAGGAGATGACGGGGGATTTAAATTCAGGGCCCCATAGCCAGTGTTTCTAACCAGAGCTGCCACCAATGTTCCAGGTAATTGACTAATTCACACCCAGATGTTTAATGGCTGACTAATTTATACTGGGGAGGTAATCTGACAACGGTTTAATGGGTTTTCCCTTCCAGATAACATTTACATTTTAGTGTGGCCTTTAGCATACAGACAACCACTGAAAAGGGAAGGAGGCACCCCCAAACCCCACTCCGCCTCTGACCCCTACTGTGTGCACACACCTGGCATCACCTCACCGAAGCTCCAGGCAGCCCCGTCCGCTCTGCTCTGCACCTCCGTGTTTCACCTGAGCCCGGCGCTGCCAGACAGGGGTGTCAGCACCCATGACCCTGTGGGCTCAGGTGCAGGGGGACTGGGTCAGGAGACAAGTCTGCACTCTGTGAGTCAAGTAAGTACTCAGGAGTGCCCTCTGCATGAGGAAAACCTGGGACACACGTCATCTGAGAGGACAGAGTCCAGGGAGAGCCTTCCACAGGCATCACCCCAGGTGCAGCCCGGGTGAGGGGTGACCCCCACGGCCTTCTCTCCGGTTTTCAAGGCCCACACGAACAGGTTGAGGATTTCTTTCTCAGACTGCTGAACTTCCCCTGGGCGCGGTCCTTCATCGGCCTCCCCCGGTGTCGCCGTGCCATTCATTTCCCTGGGGGTCTTTTAAGTATTGGTGAACGCAGGACACTCAAAGACAAAGACCTGGAGGCCAACCGGACTTCCCGAGTGAAAGGGGTCTACTGCACTCTGCCCTTGGGGCGCCACTAGGCCTTTACGAGGGCCAGCTGGCCAGCTGAAGTTACAACCCAGGCTCCTCCTGCCAGGTTCAGGTCAAGTTCGACTCAGAACTGTGAAAGGTCTGCTGTGTTTGGCAGCCACCAGGCATGTGGCTGTGGTGCACCCACGCACCCACTGGCTGGGACGGAAATGTTCTTTCTTAGAGCTGTACTCGGTTTCTTCACTGAACACAAAAACCAGTCTTCCCTCTACTTCGATGCCCGGGGAAATCCAGGATGCGAAGCCACAGCCGCCAAGTCAGTTTCCATCAGGGGAGGGCGCTAGGAGCAGGCCAGCTGTAGCCCCATTGCTTATGACACACAATTTGGAGCTCCCCAAGAGGAAGAGGCAGAGGAGGTCACCTGAGGGTGAACCTGCTGAGACGGAGTGATGGACCCCTCGGGAGCTGGGGGCTCCGCCAGGATTGCGTCTTAATGGCCAGCCTCTCAGCCACCTGCGCACCGCGAGCACAGGCTCCTTAGCGCCCTCACAGCCCACAGGGCCCAGGGGAGTCCTGAGAACCATCACCAGTCTTGTCCATCTTTCATAATTCAGGAGAATCAGGGTTAAAAAAAGTGCATGAGCCATCGCCTTAATTTATAGACTGCAAGTGGACGTGCTGGCATCCTCTCACATCATAAAGTTGAAATAACGGTGCTTTAACACCAGATGTAAGTGCAGCTGTCCTGAGCGGAACACCATTAGCTCCATTACGACAGAAGATTGTGCTTTTCCCGGATCAGCATACCCAGGAAAACATCGCACCTGTCATCTTGACACCACAGCAGCGGACGTGGTGCCGGAGTCTCCCGCACCCTTTCAGGTCGGACCTGTCACGGAGCTGGGCACCTGCAGCGGAGGGGCTGCGGCTGCAGACCCCCGGAGAGAGGCCAGCACCTACCTCATGTGGGACAAGACCTGGCTCCAGGTGTTCCCGGTGGCCTCGCCTGTCACTCCAGAGGAGGCATAGAGTATGTAGAAGGAAAGAGAAGGAGAAAAGAAGAGGGAGGGATGCAGGGAGAGCGGGTAGGAAGGAAGGAGAGAGGGAAGAGACAGGTAGGAAGAGAAGGATAAAGGGGGTTGAGGGACAGGGAAGGGAGGAGATGTGGGAGCAGGAGGAAAGGGAGGGAAGGGAACTTGAAATGGGGGAGAGCACTGGACCCGAGCACCTGGAGCAGGAACTCCCCCTCACCCCACAGTCTTGGAGGAGTCCCCCCAGGGCAGGTTGAACTGATCTAGGTAGGCAGAGACTGTACATATTGATTAGTTCTACCTGCATTGGCTAATGGACAACATTTCTATTCCAATCCAGAAGTCCTTGGAGGGCCTATTCCACACAAAAGGAGAGCGTGAGAATGTCAACAGCAGTGGAAGGCCAGCAGGGTTGGAACTCAGCTCCAAACACACCGTGGACAGAGCGGCCTGCCAGGCTCAGTTGTGCTGAGCACAGAGCAGTCTCATCTTACAGGCGAGAAACTGAGGCCCAGGAGGGGAAGGGATTTCTTCCAGGCCCCAGGGCAATTCAGAAGGAAGCAGAACTGTCCATCAGGCAGAAGAATTGGGCTTTTCTGTTTCTCTGGCAATGAAATTGCTGTAACACTTAGCCAAGAAAAGAGGGATTGCGGTCACCATGAGCTATGAGCAGCAAGGTGGCCACAGCTGAAGAGAGAGGATCATCTATCCTGCTGTCTGCCTGCCTTGTAACGTCCCTTGTCAGGAGGCTCTGCAGATGCAGACAGAAAAGACATGGTCCCTCTTCCTCCAGGAGCCCACACCTAGCTGGGAGATAGCCCGCAGGTGCCTGGGCTTCCGGGAGTTCCACGCATAGGCTGCAGGAGCCCAGAGGACGCAGGCCCCTGACCTTGCAGGGAGGAGTGGGTGGTGGTGGTGGTGGTGGTGGTGAAGGTCAAAGGGGGCCCCTGACAACACAACCCGGGTGTGTCTTCTGTTAGCCCACTTCGGGGCCACCGGGTGACACTGCCTGGGTGCAGCCTGTGAGCGTGTAAAACCACTGCAGTCAAGAGCTGTGGCCAGGGCCCTGACTGCAGACGCCGCAGGCTGTAACCTCGCAGGCCGAGGTTCTCAGGAGACAAAGATGTGAGCAGTCATGGGGACGGCTGCCTGGCCCAGCACCCCTTGGGAACATAAAAACTCTACTGTGCGGCTGAGTGTCGCCGTTGCCTGTCTGAACACCTGGGAGGAAGCTTGTTGAAGAAGACACAGACTGTTCTTGCTGCATCATCCTTTGCTCGTCTCTCTCAAGTACCAAACCAAAGAATCGCATTTTTAAGAGATGACAAAGGTGTTTGTGTTGCACTGAGCAGCGAGGGAAGAACAACACAGGAATACTTAGCAGGTACCACAGGGAGATTTTCCTGAGTTAAGAGATTTCTGTGCAGGCAATTTCTATAGACATTTCTCATTTAAATGGAAATTCCTCCAGAAACACTAACAACGATGGCTAACACATCCAGTGCTTTCCCGAGTTCTGCGCGCCCACCGCTCCGAGAGCTTGGGGTGCATTAACTCATTCAGCCCTCACAACTACCTTACATCCGTGCTTTACAGGTGAGGGGAAGGAGGCTCAGAGACAGTAAGCGCCGAGCCAAGATCACTCCGTGTGTAGGTAGCAGAGGCTGGACTTGAACTCAGGCAGACTGGGTCCAGAATCCATCATCGTAACCATGGACGTGACATGAAGGGTAAATGGTCTATCGTGAAAGTATTCAATTAACTTTCATAAGAACTGCTCACAGTCCCAATGACCTCTACAGCTGGTTTGGGGGGATTTAGTTTGTTTTAATAGACCATGACATAATTAGCTTTGGGAGTCCATCTCAGAAAGAATTCAGAGAGGAGCTTTTCCAAAGGGGAAGAACAGAAAGCCTTTGCCATTCTGAATCTTCTGAGTCCTTCTGCCACACAAGGAAGGAGTAAGTGTCTTCTGCTGGGAAAGCAGGGCCCGGGCAGCTGGGTGGGGTGTGCTGGTGCTATTCCTGTCCAGAGAGACCGCACAACACAGCCCTGCCGTCCGCAGCCCACAGCTAACACTGCAGACACGACGGTGACACTCCCCTCCAGGGCAGGCTCCCTCTGTGCCGTGCCCCCTTACTCTCTCAGTCCTCCCAGCAGCCCTGTGAGGCAACTGAGGCACAGGGGTGACGGGACTTTCTGGGGCCAATGCAAACAGTGCCTCGTGAACTCGTGAAGTCGACTCGTGCCCGGCCTAGGACAGAGCCCAAGGCCCACACGTGTTCAAAGCGAATGCCGAAGGGACTGAGCAGGTCGCGGCCCAGCCTCGCCCCTGCGCTGCACTTCCTGTGCTGCCTGTCCTCTCGCATGGGCAGCAGGCAGTGAGCAGGCGGAGCAGGCTTGCGGTGCCTCCTCTCCGGAGGGCACGGGCATCGGCGGGAGGAGCTGGAGGTGGTGTGAGCCCAGCAGTGGGTACTCATGAACTTAACCGACACCACCCTCTCCTCAAGCCTGTGGCCGACCGTCATTACCACCAGCAGCCCCATGGACTGTCAGTGATTGGGTTACAGCTTTCCAAGTTCTTGTATTGAGACTAGGTGGACCCTTGAATGCCTGCTCCCACCCGCAGGTGACGGCACCCTTCCCGGGGAGCAGCGCCCCGCTGTGCCTGGCGCAGGAGCCTCCTGGAGGAGACTGTGCTTTGACTCCCCTGGGCTTCCCCAGGCAAGGCCTCCTGGGCCCAGGCCTGGCGGGTGGGGACGAGCCCTGACTGAGGGCAGGCCCGGGGGCCCTGTCCTTGCTCAGCCCAGGCTGCCCACTTGAGGAAGGAGAGGAAAGAACACGCCACCGTCTCAGAGGTCTCCCGAGTTGAGTTCAAGGCCACACAGCACACACCCAGGAGGGGCCACCACGCGGAGCTCAGGGGAGTGCCCCGTAAGGACTCTGGGGTCTCATTAGGAAGAGGAGTTGGGGAGGCGGTGGGGTGGGGGAGGACCAGCCTCAGAGGCAGGGTTTCAGTTTGGAAGCCACTGTATTTTTATCTTTCCTCAAAGTGGAAATGACTCTGTTGGGCAGGGATGAAGCAGACCAACAACACAGCAGCTGTCAGAAGAGAAGTATAAACCATTCTCGGCCATGGATATATCACATTTCTTCCTCAATCAGAGAGTTTTAATTCATTTATCTAGCTGAACCATGATGGATACAGTCTGCCCAAATATATTACGTGGGAATAATGCAATCTCTTATCCAGAAAATCACCATATTATAGATACTATCAAGCTACTTTTTCAAAAGTGTTTGCTACCCTAGCAACCAAAAAAGGAAAAAATAAAACAACAACTAAGACATAAAAATTACATTGCATCTGCAATACTTTGTTGAAATTGGTTTTGCAATAAAGCATGTATTGTAAAAACAAAGGCTTAATGATATATCAGTTTGGTGAAAATCTGATTACAAAGCAAAAACACGTACATCTAAGTGAAGTTGCAGAGCTTTTAAAAATGAGACTTGGCAAGGAAGACCTGAGCAAGCTCTAGCTGAAAGGGTGCTGGATTTTTTTTTTTCCTCCTAAATGGTGGCTCTGCACCAATGAAACCCTTTCCTCCCCACCCAACTCTGCAACACAGACTTACCCCTGAACCTGAACTTGCAGCAGAAACTCCTGGAGTTCATAAGCTTACACGGATGGCAGATGGTTGCCGGACATATAAACCATTGACAAGAAAGTAAAGTATCTCTCCCCCAAAGTTAGTATTTCTCTCATTGTTGAATTACTTGGAGCCTGGGAGCACCGGAGGTCCCAGCAAGATGGCTGCAGCCCCCTGTTCAAGCTGCCTTCTAAATCCTGTTGATCTGCGCTTTGGTCATTGTGATGCCACCCAGAGTCTGCCCGTCACCAGCTGGGGTGTGAAGGCTTCAGTTTTGTGAGGGGCCCTCAGCAACCAGACTGAGCCTGCAATTGTTGGGACCCCAAGATGTGGGGGCTCCCAAAGGAATCTCTCCTATCACGAGGCTCTCCTCGCGGCATTTTGTTCTGTAATTTTTTGTTCCCATCTCTTCCACAGACAGGCATGCTGAGGGCAGGGCCGGGTCGAACTTTATTCGGTGTCCCACCCCCAGCTTGGTATGTGGGAGCCTTCACTCGATGAGTTGGTTAGATACATGAGTGACAGGCTCCAGACCAAGGGAGGAGGGCAGAGCGGTGCGCAAGAGAAGCTAACGGTGGTGGGGGAGAAGGGGGAGAGAAAGGGGTGTGTGTTATATTCAGCAGCCTCCCTGCGCCTGGCCTTCTTCCTCCAATTCCTTCACCTTCCCAGGCTCCTGACCTCTGCACTGCGGTATGAAACTGTCAGGCATATTATTTTGAGAATTATTTTTATTTCCCAAGAAAATAATAGGCAGGAAATGCTTAACCCAAAGGAATGAATGGGAGGATGTCAGACCGGCGACCTCTGGTTGAAGGTGATTGATACCCTGCAGCTGCTACTGCTAACACAGCAAAAGATGACAGAGTTTGTTCTTCCAACATGTATGTGCATGTTCCTCACTGATTGTATTTCTTAACCTGTATTGATTGTCTTTTCAAACAAATTTAGCCTTTTAGAAAGGGTCAGGCCTGCAGACTTCACGGGTGGAGGCTGAGAGCACAGGGTCTATGAAGGAGGCTTGTGAGAGAGAAACGTGGTTCTCAACCTTCCTAATGCCGTGACCCTTTAATACAGTTCCTCTTGTTATGGTGACCCCCAACCATAAAATTATTTTCGTTGCTACTTAACTGTAATTTTGCTACTGTTATGAATCACCATCGGAAATATGTGTTTTCTGATGGTCTTAGGTGACCCCTGTGAAAGGGTTGTTTGACCCCCAAAGGGGTCGTGACCCACAGGTTGAGCACCACTGGTCTAGAGGGAGAGAACGACGAATTTGGGGAGGCTTTCTGTCAGGTGCAGACCAGACTCAAGTAGGTTTCCATAGCAGAAGGTGATACTCAAGGTCTCGGGGGAGAAGGGAAAAGACAAAAGCAGAGAGCTGGTGACGAGGAACTATAAACAGGACCCCTGGGCTGGTGCCTCCTCTGCCCACGGCCTGAGGATGGGGCTCCCTGGCAGGGAGGCTCCACTCAGTGAAGCAGGAAGGGACAGGGTGCCTCGAGATGGGCCCTGTCCACCGGTCATGGATGTGCTGCCAGCACCTGCAGGGAGCCCCCAGAGGGCCTCATGGTCAGCCAGCATTTCTCCCGACTCTAGCCCTCCTGGCCTCTTGTCATCAGCAAGTCCACAGGAGTCGTTCCGCAGGGTGGGGCTGTTCTTCTAGGGACAGGGGCATTAGCATCTTGGTATTTCCGGGAAAGAGCCTCAGCCACACAGAACAGGCATTTGGCAGTACTTTCCTGATCCATCGTAGCCCCGGGGCCCTCAGAGGGCTCCTCTGTAGTTTTGGTTTCTGCATCGCACCTCAAGCACGTCCTTCACGCACTGGTGTGTCCTGCAAACACTCCTCAGACCAAACCTTGGGGCTGGAATGAAGCCCACTGGCTGCAAAGTCCAGTCAGGGTGACAAGCCGGCTGATTCTGTGCCTCCTGCCCACACTGCCTGAGACCCAGACACTGGCTGTCCCTCCTCAGGCTGACTGTCAGCACAGGCAGCTAGGAGTTAACTGAAGACAAGGGAGCCAGACTGGCTGGGCCTGACTGAGTCTGGAAGTTACCCTTAATTAGGCTTAAATCTGGGAGTTACAGCTTCAGATACCCCAGGAGAGAGCCGAATGCCCACCAAGGGGACTAACACCCTTCTGTCCCCCTATGTAGGGAGGAAGGACTGCCTTTCCAATCTCCCCAGGGTACACCCTCCACACGCGGTGAGGACCAAACAATAAAGGGGAATGCCTCCGCTGGGCACATGCGCAGTAGGAGGCAGATGACGCGGCGGAACCTTGGGACATGTGCAGCAGGCCCAGGATGGTGACCACAAAGGGCAGGTGTTTATCCTGGGGAAAGGATCAGATTGGATGAGGGCATGAAACCCCAGAAGATCTAGGAAAGGGATTGGATAGGAGGACCCTCAACACAAGCCCGCAAAAGGCCAGGAAAGATTGGTTGGCTGGAAAGGAAGCTTACTCCTTCCCAAGCCCGAGGTGACAGCGCAGAGGTGGGTAGCATGGCCTTTTGCGTGCTCTCTCTCTGTTGCAGCTGCGTGGCTCCCAGCACAGGTCTACTGCAGCCACGCAGCCTGGCAGCCACATGGGCCCAAGCTTGGCGGGCTCCAGGCAGGGGCAGTGCAGCACGAGCCGGAGAAGAGACAGGCGGGGACAGAGGCAGAGCTGGACTAAGCAATGGCACGGACTAACCTGAGCTCCAGCAGCTTTGGATGCCCTGCTGATGCCGGCTAATGGCACATCTCTGGACCCTGGCCCTTCTCCTGGGCTTGGTGAAAACAAGGCTAGACTTCCACAGTGGGACAGAGCTAAACCACTAGGCTGTGGATGAGACACTGGTTGCCTGGAGACAGTCCTTCATTTTTAGTTTAGTAAATCTTACCACTATACCTCATCTTCCCATGCATGGGTCTCCAGAATGCTTTTCTCATGACTCCGTGGAAGAGCCCTTTTTCCACTGGCAACAAGGTCACCCTTGCTGGTCCCTGAGACTTTGGGTTAAGGCCCAGAGTGGTATGCTTTCTCTCTCTCTCTCTTTTTTTTTTTTCTCCTAGAAAGACTTGTTAGTGATCAAGGTACAACATCAGACAAAGTTTTGCTTTTAAAAAACAACAACCCTGCAGCACAAGTCACAAGCTACATAAGCATGAGATCATCTTCACTATGGCTTTGGCCCAGCACTGGGAACAAGGCCTGGGTGCACCCGACCTGTGACTTGAGCATCCATTCTAAGTTGCAATGCACCAGAAGCACATACCTGGCTGCTCACAGAGGTGGGGGAAGCCCTCTGTCCCAGGTCACCTGCACCCTTCCCACCTGTGGCTCCTTGTCTGCCTTGGTGACTTCCTGTGTTTGCTCTTCAGGTCCCTGCACAGTGAGAAAACTCTCTGACAGGCCTCCTGAAATATGACTGGGGAAATTGCACTTACAGGCATCTTAGCAAGGACAGAGCTAAATGCACTGGGTACAATTTACAACTTGTAATTTTCTGTAACATTGCTCCCAGGGTGGGGAGGTAAAGGAGAACAAAAAGAAAGACAGAAAGGAAGAAAGCTAAGAGAAAGAAATATAATTTCAAATGTATTCATGATTTATCTGTTCTCTCCCTGTGGCTACAGGGGACTTTTAACTCTGCTGCAGGATGGCCTGGTGCAGGAGCCGGATGCCCTGGAGCTGCGAACCGCTCGGCAACCTTAACCTTTCCTTTGCCGGTTGCTTCCAGCCTCCCACTGCTGCCACCTGGCCTGGCATTTGGTTGATCTCAGCAACTGGGCAGGACATCATGGGCCTCCATGGAGCACACTGGTAGGTGCACCCAGCCCATAGAGAACCTCGCCCCATCCCCCACACAAACAAAATTCTATGGAGCCAAAATGAAACAAAACATTTGAAATCTGTGTCCTTTCTGCTTATGCTGCTTTCTCCTTTATCTGATGCCTTTCCTTTGAAATGTTGTAAAGCTTTGAAGGGAGGTGAGTGCGCTGTGGAAGGAGCCTTTCAGAAATGTCAGTTTCCATGTTAGTGAGCCAGGGCAGCCAGCCAATCAACTGCTGAGTGGCGGCCTGTGTCATTTGCGGATGGGCGCTGTCTACAAAGGAATCATCAGCATCTCCAGTCTGCGTTGCCCTGCACCATTTAGAAAAGCTCGTCCTCACACACTTCCCCATTCAATCTGCTTCTGCCATTTAATCAGGGGTCTTTAACTTCAGGCAGAAAAGGGGACACTGCAACCTTGGAAGGAGTGGATGAGGCCATTAATCAATGGTTCTCCGCGTAAGCGTGAGGAGCGGCCAATTCGTACAGCTGAGCATCAGATTCCAATTAGTGCACAAGACCGCGTCCAGCCAAGAAGGGGTTAATGCCAATGTCACCAAGCAAAAGAAACACAGGAAAACTCATTCCCACAGCCTGGCCTCCAACAAGCATCCATTAGCTATACCTTCAGTTCGGCTTTCCCTTCCCATTCCGCACAGCGAACACTCATTGTTTAAAAGTGTCACGATACTAATCAGCTTTTGCGGCAAAGATATGAAAAATGTATTGCAAGATCAAAAGGATGATATTGTCTCTCTGCAGATTACATATTCCACCCACAGAAAGGGCTAATCTGATGTCCTCAGAGAGGGAATAGGTAAACATTTTCAACATTATTTCAATCTGTGTTTCATTTCTTTGAGCCTGCTCAAGAAAACAGTTATTTATGTATAAATATAAAAGAATGATTTTTATCCTTAAGAAATGAGTAATGGAAGCCTTGAAATATCTGCCTTGGGTTTTATAATCTTAGCCAGGATACTCAAGAGGAAACACAGATGTCATCGACCAACCTTCTCGGGTAGGGATAGCCCCCCACGCCTCCCATTTCCATCTGTCTCCACCCCAGCTTGAAGTGAGCCTTGAAACTGGCCCAGGCTGTGTGCCACCCCATAGATTTCACGAGGAAGAATGGGCTTTCCCTGATGGGACTCCAGAGAGGTACCCTGGGCTTGGAATCCTGGCCCTTCCACATCTGGCAAGACATGTGTCCTCCGAGTCTGTGCCCAGCTGTGACATGGGGATGCCCATGACGATGGGCGACTGCTGGCGAGTTAGGAGGGCCTTCACAGACTACTGTACCAATAGCAGTGTTTCATCAGATACACAGCGGGAATGGGGGAAGGAAGAGTCCAGTATTTTGAAACCTGCAGCCTTTTAGATGATTTCAGCGAGTGTTTTTTGAACAACCTGCTGCGTGCTTAGGCCTTGGCGGCCTCCTGGGAAGGACATGAAAGGACATGAATGTGGAGGGCAGTTTCACATATTCTAGAAGAGACAGGCAGGAAAATCAGAGGGGAACTTCAACAGCCCATATTCTGTTGCCTGGAAAGTAAAAATACGAGCTGATGGGTAGCTCAGATCTCTGCCTCTCTAAGGGGAACTGCATTGTCACTTCCCTGTCCCCCAACAGACCCCAAACACAACGGGGTGGCACATGAGGCTGAACCCTTCAGAGGTCCTTGTAGCTGACGGACTTCCAGAATCTGAGGGGCTTCCACTGTTTCTCCCTTTTCCTCGGGGTGTCAGTAGCCACCGTGCCAAGAGCATGCGTGTGGAACTGATGCACAGCCAGAGCCACTCAGCGCTCTGGACAACCACATGTGATTAGGGCTAGATCACAAATGATAGAGTTTAAAGAAACATTTGTTTTCTTTATCCAAAGAAAACAAAGACACTAATTCAAAAAGATGTGTGCTCCCTGTTATGTTCATTGCAGCATTATTTTCAATAGCCAAGGAAGCACCCAGATGGCCACCAACAGACGACTGGGTAAAGAAGTGCTTGTAAACCGCTGGGGTATCACTCGGCCATAAAACAATGGAACCCTGTGACGACGTGGATGGACCTAGAGGGCATTACCACAGTGAAGTAAGTCAGGAAGAGACAAATAGCATATGATCTCATTTATATGTGGAATCTAAAAAAATAAATAAACAGCAAAATAGAAACAAACACATAGATATAGACAACAAGCTGATAGTTACCAAAGGAAGGGAGGGATGGAATTAAAAAATAAACATTTGTATAGACTTTCAGGTATATTAAATTTTGTTATTTTAAAATATTGTTTTGCTCTGAGAAATCTACCTTAAACTTGAGAAAATTCACTCAATAGATACTATCAAACATCTGATGAGGGGACCGAAGAGCTGGGGACAACTGGGGGTGGGGTGGGGAGGACGGTGTCAATGGGGGGAAAAGAAACATCTGTAACAAAAATAAATTAACAAAAAATTAAAACAAAACAAAACAGTCCTTGTCCTCAGGCGGCGGCTTTTCTGAGGAGATGCATCACACAGAAGAGGAAAGACACACGCGGGTTTCTGGCGCCCGAGGGAGCCTCTGGCACAACGGGCACAGTGAGGTCATGAGCGGGCCAGGTTCAGTTTTGTGATGTGAAATACTTTGGCTTTTATTTCTTGTTTTAGCCTCGATGTGCTCTGGGTTACACAGCCTGAACCAGTGAATTACGTTCTTGGATGACCCTCCACGCTTACCTTCCTCAAGGACTCATGTGACACTCTCCCCCTTTCCATCATGGACAGCTGGTCCCAAGCCAGTGCTCTTCCCAAGGGCCACAACGAAGCCTGGAAGAAGCTGACAGCGCCACCTGGTGGGGAGATCTGTCTGCCCCCTGTGGGCTCTCAGAGCAAAGCCCTGCTCCTCCTTGGGGAGACCAACCTTCTCACAGTCTGAGTTCCTGGTCTCTTCTAGCTCCAGCTGGATTAGGTTCACCTGGTTGTCGTTTCTCACATGAACACACATTTCTTCTTTCTTCATTCTGTATGTGGCTCTCTTTCTCCAGAAGCCTAACAGTAGGCCCCATCTCCATTGAAAAATAACGTGACATATTTTACAGTGAAACTGGGAAGAAGAGACACCCACTGGGGCCCAACACAACCTGGAGGACCCTAAATGGATCTGCCAGTGCCTTAGGAAACTCGCCACAGGCCTTATTTTCTGGGTTAGGGCAGGCCTGGGCTCTAGGCACACTGTCTGGCTGTGTGACCTCAGGCCAGACACTACCTCTCTGAAGCTGTCTCCTCACTTGGCAAGCAGGTGCTCGGGCTCAGCTGTCACTCAAACCCTCCCAGTCCTGCATACTGAGGTTAGTCTCTCACCTCCCTGCATGGTGCACCAATCAAAACACCCACAAAAACCCAACTTCCTAGTCAGTGTTACTGTTTTACTTATAACACCGGGTCCTCTGATATTAAACACACATGTGGGGTATTTTCAACTACATTAAGGCTTAAATAAAGTTTTGGAGACTTGTCTATAAACAGCCCCCATTCCGGGGAATATGCCTAAGGGAAACTGCAGTTTAGTGTCCCAAGGTCCAAACAATGGCTGGAAACAAAACCATCTCGTGAATGGTGGACTGCTTGTACTAATCACTTACTCAAATTCCACCATCCACACTGCTCTGCTAGTAGGATGTCTAATCCAGAGGGAAAATGCCACACGAGTGTGGATTTTAATCCGTGTTTCAATGCGGAACCTGGCATCCATCCTCTCCTGTCACAGGCTCACGTCAGCGCTGGTCCTTCAAGAGCAACGGCTGATTCTCACCTTCTCAGTAGTCTGGTTTCTTGCGGGGGACTTAGTTCAATCCCTAATCTGTTTACCGGGGCCTTGGCCACTTTCCTGCTCCACATCCCAACTCCGCAGTGTCATCTCCCAGTTTCAGTTCACCAACATTTTTTGCTGCAAATCTGTCCTTAAACCATCTTGAGATGAATGTAGATTTGGTTTCCCCCAAACTAAAGACAAAAAATCCAAATTTACAAAACAATTATGTAGTTACAGACTGTGCTGGTGACAGACCAGACAAATCTGGGGGTTCATGTTTGTCACACCAGTGCCCTTGGAGATGGGCCAAGTGCTCAGTCCTGTTCTCTTTTACACTATTCGTATCTAAGCATTTTATATCCTTTACACTATTTGTTTGGAGGAAGGGTCCTGCCAAGCATATAACCCCCTTATGAGAAGTGAATGATTTCCACTTTCAAAAACCATCTGGCCTGGTCCTGAGTCATTCACAGATGTCATCGTCCAAGACGGGGGCTGTGGCATGGAGAAAGGCAGAGACAGGGCCTCACAGGGGACCCGGTAGCCAGTGACATCTGCTAGGTACTAAGCACCTAAAGGCAGGTAAGGGAAGTAAGAACCAGGAGAGGCAGGTGGGGGTTGACGAGGCAAGAACTGGCCTGTCCGTCTGCATTACCCATTTGTTGCAGGGCAGTCCCAAGCCTTCATGCTCCAAACAATTCCACCAGGTCCTCATTGATTCCTTGTTCTGAATTCAGTTCCAATCACTTCCCACTGGGACAGTCACTGAATGTGCGGTGTGTGTTCATGGACATATCACAACTGTCTCACGTTTCCAGGATCTCGCGAACGTGCTCCCTGGCCTCTCCACCTCCCACACTCGCATCGGGGGCGTGGACGTGCCTCCTCTCCTGCACCCACACACCCCCACAGCACAGACCCTGCCCCTGCTGCCTGAGCGTGAATCCTCCCGGCGGGTGCGAGGGCCAAGGTCTCCAGAGCCCGCGTCACTGGCTTGGCGGCTGTGACGTTTCTCCAATGACAAAACCTTTCTCCCCAGCAGACTCTACATGCAGGTGTTTCTGGTTAAATCATGAGAAAGACAGTCCCTCCACCCCCAGATACCCTAAACAAAACTATATCCCGGGCTTAACATGTTCACGTTGTGCAAAGAAAGTTGCTCTCTCGCTCACAAAAGAAAAACATTTACTTGTTTTACAACAAAGTGTCACCAGAGGGGCCAGTCTCGTGGGCAAGTTCATGGGTTTTATGTGGCGACAGCACCGGGCCTCGCCAGCCAGCAGCCCCAGCCCCGCGGCGAAGCCCCGGCCCGAGGGACAGAGCAGCCGCTGGGCAGAGCGCGGGGAGCCTGACTTCGGGGTCAGGAGCCAGGGAAAAGTTCAGCCCAGCGTAAAGTTTGAGGGAAAACTTCTCAAAGTTTATGTGAAAAAGAGGGGCCATTTTCTTGTTTTATGCTTTTCCTACAAAATGTAGCAGAGTGATCAAGAAATTTAAATAAAACCTTTCTATGACCTGCCTTAATTTAGATGCTCTGTGCACTAAGCCACACCCCTGGGTGTTTCTCCTCCACCTGGTGAAATGGTCACTTGCCCACAGGGCAGCCTGGGCTCTCCTGTCAGTCCCTGAAAGGTGCCACAACCTTGGGGTCCCCTGGCCCCTGCCCAAGCCATGTTTACCCCCCCCCCCCCCGCCGTCATCACCTCCAGCCCAGCACCCACTCCACCTCCCAACTAGCCCGCCAGAGCCTTCCTGCCTGGCTCTGCCCACATGCATCTCCTCTGAGCTGTTTGAGGCTGTAATTCTGTTCCACATAAATGTGGAATAATGTGCCCCATGCTGCCCTGTATGTGTTACTTCCTGTGTGCTGCATTTTCCCCAGAGAGTGTGAGTCCCAAGGGCAGGTCCCATGCCACACATCCCAAAGCCCTCAGCAGGGACTGAGCCGCAGTGGGGGCTGAAGCATGGGGCAGTGAGGGTCTGGGGGCGGCAGACTAGTATAGGGAGAGAGCCTGAGTTCCCAGGCACAAGTGGTCTAGAACCAGTGCCCCCTTCCTGCTCACCTCTCCCAGGAGCACGTGGTGTGGCCCAGCATGTGCAGGAAGATGCTGCCTGCCACTCGAGGGGCAAGTCATGTCCAGCCGGGCCTGGGCATGAGCCCTGGGCCACAGGCTGGGCCGCGCGACACAGCTATGCGAACCTGGATGAATGGGCCATGTCGTTTGTTGAAGGTGGGAAGAAAAACGCCTCAGCAATGAGTCTGACAAAGTGGCATGCAGCCAAGCGTGACTAAAATAAATTCTAACCGGGATGCAGTATTTCCAAGTAATTATAGCGATGGTTGGAGACACAAGGTGGCTTGAGGATGTGGGGAGCAGGATGTTTCTGCTGAGGCAGGAGAAGTAGATCAAGGAGAAGGGGTGAAGGCTGCTGCACCTGCCGGATGGGTTTCCCGGGGGCCAGGTCTGGGGCCTCCGAGATGGAGGGGCTGTATGTGCTTCAGGTTTCTGTCATTTTCAAGTCTTTCCCCGGAATCTCTCAGGCAATGAGTCCAAACCTTCCCTTGCATAAGACAGTCCAGGGGAGCTACTTTAAAATACCCATCCTGGATCCCCTCTCAGAGATTCTGAGCCAGCAGGACTGGTGGGGCCTGCAGCTGACTTGTAAGACAGCCTCCCAGTGATTCTGGGGCAGGTGGTCCTGTGTTCTGGGTTTGAGAGCCATGTGAGTCCTGGGCACACAACCGACTTCCAGCTACGCTCTCCTCTGTTCTTTCAACACATCATCAAGGACAACTTTAAATAGATGGGTGTTTTCCCCTGGCCGGTTTGGTTCAATGGTTAGAGCGTCAGCCGTGGACCAGAGTTGCAGGTTCCATTCCGGCCAAGGGCACATACCTCAGTTGTGGTTCGGTCCCTAGCCCTGGTCGGGGTCATGTGGGAGGCAACCAACTGATGTGTCTCTCATGTTGATGTTTCTTTCTCTCTCTCTCTCTCTTCCTCCCTCCCTCCCTCCTTCCCTCCCTCCCTCTCTATCTGAAGATAAATGGAAAAATATCCTTGGGTGACAATTAAAAAAAATAAATGGGTGTTTCTGTGTTGCAGGGTCTTCCTATGGGGACACAAATGGGTGGCTAGCTTGCCCAAGAGACCCGACCTCCACCTCTCCCCACCCCTATGCCAACCAGCACTTAAGGGAGAGACTGAATGGGGATTTGCACACTTTCAGGGGATGGAACAGGGAGGAAGGCCAGTTTGTGAACCTCACCTGGCTCTGACTGGAAGGGAATAAGACTTGGCTCTGTCATCAAACTGCTCACACACCCTTGGAACAAGGTTCTCACCACGTCCTGCTTCCCACGCAGGAAGGGGTGGTACCGAGAGATGAGCAGAGTCCCTAATGACTCCCTCCATCTCTCTCTTCCCTGGGGTAGGCCCTGATTTTGAGCAGGACTGAGGTGAAAAAATTCCTTGGGACAAGAGCATGTACCCATCCTCAGTGCTACTCATTCATTCACTGTCCATCCATCCACCCACATATCCATGTATTCACCCAGCAGGTACTGAGTTCTCTGAGTATAGATCCTTTGCCACATGTAGGACCACAGCGAACAAGGTGAGGCCCCTCGTCTCTGCCGCTCACATTCTGCCGAGGGCACCAGAGAGACAAATGCAACTGCAGCCTAGATGTGAGATCAGTCCCAGGCCCAGGGCACACAGGAGAAAGCGCCTAACTCCTCCCGCCACAGCACGGGAGGTTTCACAAGGCAAGGATGCCTGGCCTGCAGGCTGAGGACAGGCCAGAGAGAGAGAGAGACAGAGAGCGTGCTCGCCATACCCCACTGGGACGGAGAAGGCTCAGCAGCACGAAGCGCAGAGCAGAAGCATGAGGAAGCTGGAAGGTTTTGCAAGGTCTGCGTGCAGGCAGGCTGGGCCCCTCGCTCCTGGTGCCCAGGTTGTCTGGTAGCCTACAGGAAGCCACGACGCTGTTTAGAAGTGGCAAAGTAGGTCCCCATTTGTGCTATTTGTGCTTCAGGCAGCTCCAGTGATGGCCGAGAGGGTGGGCCTGGGCAACGAGGAGTCCACAGACCTCAAAGGCGGGATGGCTTCTGGGCCCCCGCAGGACCCTGGGTCACTCAGAGCCGGCCAGGGACAGCGCACTCCCCCAACCCCAACCCCCAGGGTGCATGCTGCTCCCCTCACAGAGGCCCTGGCCTCCTGGGGGCCGCCCCCTGTGCCTGCTGTCTGGTCGTTTGCTCTGACACGCGGGCTGGGAACTGAACGCTCCTGAAACGTCTTACACTGCACTGCAGACGTTCCTCTGCCCTGAAACACTCGGGTGGTTTAATTTGTTTTCTGAAATAACAAAAGTAATTAGACTAATTGCCTTCAGAATGGAGCACTCACAGGAACAGCCTCAACACTGCTCGGGAGGGGCCTGACAGACGCCTTCCAGGTTCATCTCTGGAGCATCTGCGCGTCCTGTCACCCGCAGGTGTCTCGGCGAGGAAGGGTGTGAGGAGCCGGGCGCCTCGCGGCGCAGCCCTTTAGCGGCTCCTCCTGCTGAGAGGATGAAAATAAGCTCACAACCCAGCACTCCGTTCTGGCACCAACGTGGGTACAGCGGCCCTGCCTGAGTGCCATGTGGGTGTCACTGCCCCAGGGTGTCACTCAGATTGCAGACGGCTCACCCTGCTGAGCTGGACCAGACCCTGGGGAGCCCAGGCCAGCGCGGCTGGGAACGGTGACTGCACTCTGAGTCACTCCCGAGGCAGGTAGTGAGCAGCACAGGGGACAGCTGTGAGCTCGGGGCGCTGGAGTGGAGGTGCCTCCATCTCTCCCTTGTTTTTCAGAGGCACCGAGGCTTCCTCAAGTCTCCTGCTAAGGCAGAGGGCACAGAGCCGTGACCTCGCCACCTGTTACAGGTGTCGCAACACCCAAGCACTAGGTTCCCTTTTCAGTAGGCCACCCCAGGCCTAATGCCCAGGTGCCAGCCCTGAGATGCTCCGGGTGTCAGCACTGGGCACACTCCCCCCACCTGCTCCTGTGCTGCAATGTCCACCAAGGGGCTCTCAGTGGGCGGGCCAGCCACAGCCAACATCCTCTCTCGATCTTACAGTCAGTGCAGGGAACACCTTCCCGACCAACACCAGGTGCAGGAGACGAGCTACGAGCTATGAGGAGACGCACAAGAGAAGAGCTGAGAGAGTCCACACAAGTGCCGGGGTTCAGGAGGCCTCCCAGAGGAGGTAGCATTTCACCCAGGCCCTATAGCATGGGAGGGTTTGAAAGGCAGGTAGCGAAGAGAGGGCATCTTAAGCTGAACAAATGCACAGATGTATGAAGGCAGAAGACACGTCTGAGGGTGGCCGGTGGGGTCAGAAGGTAAGAGGGCGGAGGCGGAGCAGAGGGAGATGAGGTGGGAAAGCAGCTGGAGACCAGACCATGAACAGGTGGAACGACACACCAGGTGACTGGCTCTCCTTTGTGTTCTGGGAGAGCTGACGTCTGCAGTTCTGAGGAGCGTGAGCTGCAGTGGTCAGGGATGCAACGGACAGGAGATCTGCCAGAGATGCGTCCAGGAGGAGACACTGCTCAGCTGCCCGTGACCCAAAGGCAGGTTGAGACCCACCCGTGCTGAGCACACCTGCCCAGGCACCGTGCAGGGGCTGAGAACACGCAGAAGAAGAAAGCCAGTCCGATTTCTGCCCTCTGGGAGCCTGGGGTCCAGTGCACAGCCTAACAATAAACCAGCGAACACATCATGATCTGAGCCGTTCGTGTGCACATACAAATTGGGATAAGGGCTGTGGAGAAAATGAACAGGTGTGGACGTAAGGAAAACCTGGTTGGGCAAAGCCCACTTCGAGTAAGTAGACGTCAAGCAGGGCCTGGGGATGAGAGAGCGTGCTGTGCAGAGAGTTGGGGGGAGAGGGAGCATGGTCATCAGAGGAGCCCAGAGTGGCTGGAGCCCAGAGGCGCAGGAGAGAGTGGGGACACGCTGAGATTCAGGAAGCAGAAAGAAAGGGGCTGTCTCACGCAGAAGGCCCGGCGGGGCCTTGGATTTTACTGAGGGTGATGGAAGAGGTGAGCCAGAATCACCTTCTAGGTGGCTCACTCTGCCGTGGGAAGAATGGTTTGTGGGGTAAGACAGGCAAGAGGGACACCAGTGGGAGGGCACTAGGGTCACTCCGGTGCGATGGGGCTGGCTTGTCCAGGTTGGTGGCGGTGGGGGGCGGACAGAATTCAGATAGACACACAGAAGTAGAGCCAAGTGGACTTGATGCTGGAGATGGAAAAGGGAGCAATGGCGACAGGACTCAGTTCTCCAGTCTGAGCCAGTGGGCGGAGTTTGAGGTGGGCATGACTGGAGGGGAAGATTCTTCTGGAGGCTGGCAGAGAGGGTACAGCAGCTTTGCTTTGGGCATTCGAAGCCTGAGGTGCCAGTGCTAACGCCAGAAGGCTAGATCTTCCGAGAAGGCGGAAACAGAAGAGGTAGGTTCAAAGTGACAGGGTAGGCACGTGCATTTCTCCCTCCTCCTGAGCCTCGATGGAAATGGCCTTAGAAGAATAAATCACAAAAAATGGAGAGAATGGGAGAGTTACCCTGAGTAAGCAAGGGATTTAAAGACATTTCTGGAAGAACTTTCACTGGCAAACAGCGCAGAGGACACCTCGGCCCACAGCCCACAGCCTAGAATGTGGGCAGCTAGGAGCGGCAGCTGAATGCCACCTCCCCCAAAGTCAGAGCTGACACAGGGACAGTTAATAGAAGGTCTGAGCACGGAAAAGTCCCACGTGCAGAAAAACGCCCAGAGTGCTCTTCTCGGAAGGAATGGAATCAACTGCCCGAGAAGCACCATGGTGTGAATGTGAGTGTGGGCACCTTCCTTTCTTGGGCCCCAGGGACCACCCGGCACAGTGTCCAGCTCCAGCCTGCTCGCCCTAACGGGGAAGCTGCCAGCTGACAAGCCTGCCCCACTAGGGGACAGTCCAGCCATCACCTGCACCTTCTTCATTCTCTCATTCGAATGGTCAACCGAGAGTCGCCAGACTCACAACATAGAACAGATGGAGCAAGATCACAAACACTGAAAACAGAGAAACAAGAAATGGCAATGAAAGAAAACCGCGTACAGAATCATCCATGTGGACACACACACACACACACGCCCAGAAGTAAAAGCAGGATTTGAACAGGAAACCAAACATTACTAACTAATATCCTCAGACAGTTTCAAGCAGATGCCACTTCTAGAAAGCCACAGAATGAGAAAGTATGCTTGGAAATACACAGCACAATATTTGAAATAAAAAGTTTGATACTCAGATTGGACGACAGAGCCAAGGGAGTTTTCCAGAGTATAGAATAAAATAACACAGAAACAGGAACTTTGAGAGAAAAGGTGAGATAGAAAATATTGATCCAGGAGGACACATGTCCAATTAAGATTCTCAGAAACACAGAAGAAAAAAACCAAGAAGAGGGAATTTTTTTAAAATAAAAAGATCACAGTTGTTTTCATTTGCGGGAGGGGATGTACCTTCAGATTGAAGAGCCTCAGAGGCGCCACAAAGCCAGATTCATCATTGCAACATTTCCTAACACCAAGGACGTTAATTATTTGTTCATCACGAAGTTTTGTAATAATTTCTATTTTGTAAGATATTGCATTAAAATATTATTTATCTTGATTCCTAAATTTTTGTGTTAGAGGTGAGGGCCTCAATTCCCTAACCCTAATCCCAGCCCTGTTATATGCCAGGCAGAGAGGTATGGGGATAAACTAGTAATGACCTTAAAGGACATAAAGAGAGGATCCCAATAACTTCCAGATACATTAAAACAGCTACCCACAATGAACAAAATCAGTCTAGCGTTGGACTTGTTATCAAAGACACCGCTTGCTTGAAGATGCTGCCTTTAGAAGTGTCAGGGTGTGGTCTTTCCTTCCTGCATTCGCAAATTACACTTCCCACGCTCCTTCATGGGCCACCTGGCTACTTCTCACAGAGAACGTGTCAGAACAACGCACACTTCCAGGATGTGTCACCTAAAGGCCGGTGGGCCTTTTCAGCACTCTCTCATCCTTGTCCACTGTGACCTTGGAGGTCAAAATGTACAAGGAGTCAACGCAAGTTCCCCGAATTCCTGCGTGGTGCAGAGAAGCCCTGCTCCCAGAATCGTGGAGGAATGAGCAGACAGTGGTCTCAGTAAGCTCTGCTATGCCTCTGACATTACCCTGCCTTGACTATGATAAGGACCATTTTCAGCTCAGGATTTAACATTCCATCAATCTGTCAAGTAAGAACAAATAAAAACATTTTCATCCCTGGCTGGTTTGGCACAGCGGTTAGAGCATCGGTCTGCGGTCGGTCCAGAGAGACCTGGGTTCAGTTTCCGCTAAGGGCATGTACCTCGGTTGCAGTTTGTCCCCGGCTGGTTGGGTCGTGCGGGTGGCAGCCACTGGATGTGTCCCTTTCACATCGATGTTTCTCTCACTCTCTCTCTCTCTCTCTCTCTCTCTCTCTCTCTCTCTCTCTCTCTTCTCTCTGTCTCTCTCTCTCCCTCCCACTCTATCTGAACAAACAAATGGAAAAATGTCCTTGGGTGAGGATAAAAAACAAAAACAAAAAAACATTTTCAGACTTTTTTTTTATCCTCACCCAAGGACATTTTTCCATTTTTTGTTCAGATAGAGTCGGGGGGGGGGGGGGAAACATTGATGAGAGAGAGACACATCGAGTGGCTGCTTCCCTCAAGACCCCAACTGGGGCTGAGGACAAACCGCAACTGAGGTACATGCCCTTAGCGGGAACTGAACCCAGGACTCTCTGGTCCATGGGCCGACACTCTAACCACTGAGCCCAACCGGCCAAGGCCATTTTCAGACTTTTGAGGCATAAAAAGTTAAACTCCTGTACATGCTTTCTTAGGAAATTATGTAAAGGTATACGCCAGCAAAAGGAAAGTATAAGTCAAAAAAGGAAAAGTCAGGACATCCCGAAACAGTGATGCATCTTAAAGAACGTTCTACATTGGAGCAAGAAAAAGAGGCTCCAGGAGAGGACTTCAGGCCAAAGAGACAGCTGATGACAGGAGGTCATGTGAGTGAGTGGGGGGTACATGAAAGGCAGCCGATGGAGAATGAAGCCAGAGAATCTATTCAAACTTGATGCCAGAAAAAAGTCTGCATTGCATGAAACAAGGGGTCAGGATGCTGGATGCACAGAGAAGGGAATGAAATACCAGGACATAACTGGACTCTCCCGGGAACACGATTTTATAGTCATCATAATATAAATGTAATTTATTTGTCCTCAACTTTTAGAATCAGCTTATAGGTAAATGATGGGAGGCCATGTAAATATTGGCATGGCAGGGGCAGACCTTGGTCACTGAGCCCAACCCAGCCTTTGAAGGTGAAGAAGCCCGAACTGGAACAGGAATGAGGTTTCCCCAAAGTCCCGCTGTGCAGCAGGGCCTGGGGAGCCTCTGCCTGTGGTCCTGCCTTCTCAGCAAAGGCTGTTCTGACTTCTGCACAGTTTGCCATCCCGTTCCAGTTCCAACGAGCCTTCCCTACCCTGCTTCTTCAGGTGCTTTTCCTCCCAGTAGGAGCAGCATTTCCTCTCTGAAGAAGATAACCTTACCCATCCAACATGTTCTCATCCAGTGCTCTGTTCCTCTAGTCTTCAGATGCTACTCAAGAGGCTTTAATTTGAAAAGAAAAAAACACATCGATGGTGTGCTTTGTACAGGTGATACGTCAAGGCACATCAGCCACTCAGCAGTTTGCCAGGCAAGCAGCCCACACCTGGTCGCAGAGCGCGCCTGGCACAGGCAGAGCGGCTCCTAGCTGTGTGCCGTGTCTCTCCCACGGCCTCTCTGGGCCTGAGACCACACCTGACCAGGCACGCTCGGGGCAAGGCCGCCTCTGGCAGCCTGAGGTGATGGGTGCCCAGGTGGTTATGGAGTCAGGAGGTGAGCTAGGCCAGCCCTCGGCGTCCAGACCGATGCCACTGCCTACATATGCTCCAATGGAGAGGTCTTCTAGCGAAATCTCGCTGCAGGGGTGGCATGATGTTCTCCACAGTAAAGAATCAGACTTCAGGTCTTCCCTCCCCTCTTCCTGCTGAACTTTCTTCCCATTCTAGGTTCAGTGAGGCAACAGGGAGCTGGCCCCCGTCTTCAGTGTTCCCTATGTCACACCTGGAAACAGACCTGGGGTGTGCAGCGTCTAGGGTGGCACCTTGTGCACAGGTAATAATGACTAACAGAGAATAACTACAGAATGGGACACACACACACACACACACACTACCTCTCTATGCCCCCGAATCCTTGTCTTTCCCCATGCCCAGCAGCTCCAGTCTCGTTGCCTGAGGAGAATGGACAGGGGCAGAGGAAGCCAAGTATTTGCTGAGAAGCAGCAGGTGC
The DNA here is from genome assembly GCF_014108415.1 of Molossus molossus. Taxonomy (NCBI): domain Eukaryota; kingdom Metazoa; phylum Chordata; class Mammalia; order Chiroptera; family Molossidae; genus Molossus; species Molossus molossus. The sequence continues at coordinate 40,963,270 of NW_023425377.1, read as the reverse complement.
GCAGGGCCCAGCCGGAGAACATGGCACCTCTGGAAGGCGGGCTCAGACCCCGCTGTGCCCAGCCCCACCCACACAGTGGGAAGTGCACAGGCCAGCAGGAAATGTCAGGACTGGCCTGCCTGTGTTAATGATTTGTCCAGCAGCTGTCATCAAGGGCATCTGTGCTCAGGGGTGTGCAAACCTCCATGGCTTTCACGACTTATAGGCAGGCACTGCAACATTAAGCAGCTATTTTGCAAAGAAGGGCCTTCATTTTCTGCTTCCCTACCCTGGCATTCATAAGGAAAGCACACCTAATTGCCAAGAATGGTTGATGCAGTGGGAGAAGTTCTGAACTCCAGGGTCAGTGGAAAGGGCTGGAGCACCAATGACGACTCCTAAATTCTCTCTCCTCTGTCTTAGCAGCTTCCTTTAAGGGCAGTAAACAAACAGCAATTTCTTTGTAGTTTGACTAGTAATTGTCTCATTGAACTAGTCCTATACTTTTAACTGATGGTCCTCCCTCCCACTCCCATGAGAGGAAGACAGTGCAGAGGGTCCCTGAGCAGCCAAAGTCATCCATGGTCCTGAATGGTCCCAGTGTTCAGCTCCCACATGGGAAGCACCAAAAAGGAATGTTTGTGTGTCTGGGGAGAGCTGTGAGCCTCAGGTCCGGGCCAGGCCAGCCCAGGACGTGGCCTCTGCCGACATTTACTTCGGGGAGGGTTGGGCGAGTTCTTAGTTAACTTCCTGAGGTGCCTGCTCCCTTTAGACAACAGCTGTATTGATTTTCCCAGTTCACTACCAACAGGTGGGAGAGAAGGGCACACACAAAATGTCATCTATAATTTAAAATTCATTATTGAAAAGGGCTGTGCAGTAATAGTCCACCTTCAATCATTTCAAAGATGCCTTCACAAAGGAGGCATCAGAATCAGGGATGGGAGGTCTGCGGGTTTTCCAGTGTTACCTCTCCCCTCCCCCGCTCCCTCCCACAGCCCTCCTGTCAGAAAGCTATTTTATCTCTGGGGAAGTTTTATGCCAGGAATATATGACCAGAATACATGAAGGTCTTTTAAATTTATTTTCAATATCCCTGCTTACTCTCTTCTCTCTGAAATATTTAGCATTTAACTCGTTCTTTCTGCTGCTAGCAAAGTCTCAGGTGCAGGTAGGTGGCTTAGTAGAGATGGCAGAATGTCACACCAAGGTAATTGTTTCTCTTTATTTCCTCTAGATAAAGAATAAGTAATAGGCAAGTCTGAATTAACGGCGGTGCTTCCATCATGGGCTCAGTGATAAACATAAACCAGGAGATTGAATTGGGAGCGGTCTGCATAATCAGCTCCCCGCCCCTCACTTCAGGAATTTGCCTGAAAATGAATCTACCTTGCCAGCCAGTTCTGCAGCGGGGCTGTGACCGGTCCTGCCCTCTAGAAGCTCTGCAGGAGGGAGCTGCCTTCGGTATTCAGCTTCAGGAAGAGTCTGGGGCCCTGGCCGGTTTTGCTCAGCGGTTAGAGCGTCAGCCTGCGGACCGGAGAGACCGGGGTTCGGTTCCCGCTAAGGGCACGTGCCTCGGTTGCAGTTTGTCCCCGGTCCTGGTTGGGGTCTTGTGGGTGGCGACCACTCGATGTGTAGACACATCGATGTTTCTCTCTCTCTCTCTCCCTCCCACTCTATCTGAAGATGAATGCAAAAATGTCCTCAGGTGAGGATAAAAGAAGAAGAAGAAGAATCTGGGCCGGGTAGATGCCCCTCATGGGGCTCTGGGAGAAGGTGCAGTGGGGGTTCAGGAAAGGAGAGGGTGCAGGGAACAGGCAAGGAGTGGAGGAAGCACAGGTGCCGGAGGTCAGCAGGTCAGCGGGAGGGTGAGGAGGGGAGTGCCTGGGGCAAAAGCAAAGGCCACGCACCCAGACAAGAGTCTCGATGGTTTCTGAACCAAATGGCATCAACCCTAAAACTTTCTGAAGCTTCAAGAAAGCTCTAGGAGCTCGATTACAAAAGATGAGGGAAGCGGTAGCCGTGAAGGGCCCATGCCGGCACCGCGTGGAGGGCCGCTCAATTCTCTTATCTCTTGTGTACTTATCACAATTCAGTGTTAATATGCAGCCCACGTGGGCTGTGAGTGAATATTGGTCTAAGCCCTTGGTTTAGCTAGAGCACACTGTTACTATCTTATACCAATGCTCTTACACCTCGCCAAATAATTTGAGACTGAGAACAAAGTTTGTTTTTTCTCCCCTCCAAGCATTTTAAGCAGACAAGGTATACATATTCATGAGTGGTAAGAGAGCAAGCTAGAGAGAAGTGGTGGTGGAGAAAATGATCCTGTGACAGTTGTATAGCCCAGCCACTCACTGTGATCAGAAAAAAGCTCACCAGATGTCCAGTCTGCCATCCTCACCCACAGATGCCCGTTTTCTGGGAGAGAGGTCTGTCCCACAGATGTCTCCCCTTGTTTGCCTGAGACCCCTTCCCTCGCCCCATCACGGCCTCTCTGTTCAGGAGCCAGAGGTTGTCCTTTCTGTGGAGAGTGGACCTCACTGAGCCCAAGTCTGTGGCCACCCACTGAGTGACCTTTAGAGGTATATACATACATTGTAACTATAACAGGAAGACTGATTTGTAAGTTCCTTCTCAGGTCACAGTGTGAACCCCAGGAAAGAAGCTAAGTCTGGGTCAGATATACTCAGTGCCTGGGGCCGGGGTCAGGGGGTCCTTCGGGATGACCAGTATAAACTCCACGGACACACCTGAAGGTTATACCACGACCCTGGCCTCTTTGGCAAAGTGCCTTGACACCCAGGCTGTGCCTGGCATGGAGCCCATGCTTAGTAAATCACTGGTATTATTGAAGATTTTTGCTAGTTCTGTCATCACCACTCTGCTCAAGGAGCCAACAGACTAATACCTTTGATATGCAAATGTTACATATTATGTTTCAAGTCTGGTTTAAAATGACTTCAAATGACTCACTAATTGTCAGTGAGAATGATCCCCTTAACCAATCCCACCATTTCTTTTTTCTCTTAAAATTAGGGAGGGAGGGAAGGTAAATGCATTCCTTAATCTGCTAGTAGCTTAACTGGCCTATAAGAATATTGCTCTGATTTATCAGGGTAGGGAGTCAAATTTCTCACAAATGACCAGTAAACACTTCTACCATTTTCTCTTACTCTCTGTGTTATTCAAACACAGTCCATTCCCTCCCTGTCTATCCAATAAATTGCCATTATGTTGGGCATTCACCTTATGCTGCTTACGCTGCTCAGCGGTTTTCATACTTCCCATGGAATCCTCTAGCAAGAAGGGCGTATAATGTCCCCGCCTCACAGATGAGGAAACTGAGGCTGGAGAACACGTGCGGCCTGCCCTGGGCCACAGAACTAGTTGGTACCAGAGCTGGGAATCAAACTGTTTTCTGGAATTCCTGCTCTTAAGCCATGTCCAGCATTTCTCTCTTCAGGAAGATAAGGGCGACAGACTTGACCCTTTGACATGCTGTCTGCTTTTCCTCTCCAAGACACCAACCGGCTGAGACTTTACTTGGTTCGGGCAACAACTTTCCTGAAAGCATCTTCTTCCAACTTTATCTTCAGAACTCTGCAAGACCCTCTCCCTTCCCCCCCATCGTGATAAGTGCCAGCTTTCCAGAGAATTCGGAGAGAAGTTCGCCCAGATCACCAACAGCTCCGCCGTGGGCGCCGAGGCACGCCGCTCGCTGGGGACGTTTCCTATCACTCTGTGGTTCAACTACTGACCAGTGTCCTTTGTCTGGCTTATGTGACTTCATCAGTGATGACATCTAAGGCAAACGCCGGTCCACTGACACCACTGGGACAATTTTCTTTCTCCGAATCTCACTCTGTAAATTGGATTGCAGGAGGGGGTTTCATTAGGGAGCAAAGTATGTTCTTCCATCGCAGGCCCCACTGAACCCCAAGCCACTTTCGATGTGCCTCCAACATTTTACTGACGAAAAATATGTGGAAATTTACCACGTAACCAATTCCATGAGTTTTTTTCTCTTAAAGCCTATGCTGTGTGAAGGCCGCACTGCGGACCCACGTGGATGTAGACAGCTACCTTCATCCTCATGACTTACAGTGCACGCAAACGTTCCGAAAATGTCATGCTGCTCGTCCGAAAGTCTAACTTCCTGGTGAGAGACATGTCATCTGTCCCTGGTCTGCTTCTATCACCGACTCGGGTTTGGACCGCCAGAGTGAGCATCTGTAACTGTGGTAACGGGCAGGGGATAAATAATGCATTTTCTGGAGCGAGCCTTATTTCACTGCAGTTTTAGAATGCATTCCCAATATTAGGGGCCTGCAAATTCAATCTTAATTTCTTCTGTGGTTTTCTCTTTAAGATTCTCCATTGATCCTGAGTCAAGAAAATGCATAGTTTATCATCTGCCTGATCAACAATGGCTGAGTTCACCAAAGTTGCCTCATCTGTTTCCTTCCATCAGATCAGGACAAGATTTTAATTTTTCATGAAGAGCAAAACTGTGTCTTTCGACATGGCCAGATAACCGGGGTAATTTGCGCATACGCACGAATGCGGTTTCAGCGGCCTCCGGGGGCCACTGAGCTGCCCCCAGCTGCGGAATGGAAAGGACGCTGCCTCCTCGGGTGAGTGTGTGGGCCCTGGGGGTGGGGCTCCCACACGGGCCCCACAGTGAGGAGACGAGCCACATCCCACCCACGAGGCAGTCCATGGGCATGTCCTCGGAGTAAACAGATAAAAATGATTCCTTCTGTCTCAAATCACTTTCCATGTAAAGTGAAGTTATTTGGATAATTCTTTAAGCAAAACAGAAATTTCAAATGCGGGGAAAACACTGAGAAGTTTAAATACAATAGAAATGCTGAAAAAATTCTGAACTTGTTACATGTTCTTATATTATCTCATGTTCTTTCCTTCGCAGCACACTTACCACTGCCTAACACTGTTACGTTTGTTCACTTGCTAATTGTCTCCCTCCGCTGGAGCGACAGTCCCATGAGCACAGGGACCTCCGTGTCTTGTTTACTGCAGACTCGCAGGGTTTAGTCCACTGCCAGGCACACAGAAGGAGCAAAATAAGTGTTTGCTTAATCAGTGAATGAACCAGGAGTCACCAGCCTGACTCCACTGAGGACGCACCTGTAACAGGTGCAGGACTTCTCGGACACCCACTTCCTTTCCATCCAAGGAGAATGATACTATAGCCAAAAAAGGAAAACCACAGATCTGCCTCAGGATGATACAGGACTCACCCATGGAAAGGATGAGGTGCCAGTAAACAGGAGAACTTCAAGAATGTTATGCTCACTGAAAGAAGACAGACCCACAAGGCCACGCATTTTCTAGTCCATTCATGTGAAATGTCCAGAAGCAGCAGATCTACAGCGACGGAACGTGGACTCGTGTGTATACATGGGCGTGAGGTTTCTTTGGGGGGTGACAGAAACCTTCCAAAATTAGATTGTAGTGATAGTTGCATAGTTCTGTAAATATAATAAAACCATTGAATTGTACAGTAAACATGGATGCATTTTATGGTATGTAAAGTATATCTCAATAAAGTTGTTTTAAAAATAGAGGAAAATAGAGGGATTCCAAAATGGCGGCGGAGTGAACGGAGCTACACAGACCGTCTCCCAGAACCAAACTGGAATTACAACTATAACACAGACAAATTGACGGGAAAAAGCAACAGAAAAGCAGCCTGGAGGACCATACAACGAGGGACACTGACTCCATCCCGGTAGGCTTGCGAAGGCGCGAGACGGGGCTGGGAGCCCACGGTCGGCAGCTCGGCAGCGGCCTCAGCTGGGAGCGGCGCCCTCGGGTTACACTCCAGGGACAGAGGCGGAAACAGCCACAGCCACTCACCTTGGGCTCCGGCGGAGGGAGGGCAGACTGGACTGGAACTGTGTCGGGACACTCGGGATCTGGAGGGCGCTCAGTGCTTTTGCTGAGTGGCAGCCACGCAGGACAGTGGGCATATTGCTCCTTCCCAGGGCTCTGGGGAGAGGCAGCAGCCCCTCCCTCGGAGATCCAACCCCACCTGTGGGCCTTTGAAGTGCTAATTGAAGCTCATTAACAACCAGAATCTGCCCCAGCCTCCTGAAATCCCCTTGTGCTGAGCACCTGAGGGAGTTTTTCAATCAATTGACAACCCAAAACTCATCAAGTAACCTCAACTGCTAGTCTCCAGGCAAAAAGCTAGAGGATAACAGTACCTTTCTTGGGCTAGCAACTTTAACCAGGAAAGTAAGACCTGACAGTGGTGTTTAACGTGGGTCCTCCCTCACTCATCTAAACACAGGAGAGGGAGCCACAAACAGCAGAACACCAACACCCACAGGGAAAATTTGTCAGGCTCCAAAGCCCACAGTGATAGCCAAAATGGTGAAACACAGAAACAGAAGCCAAATGAAAGAGCAAGAGACCTCCACCGAAGATGAGATCAATGTGAGCAATTAGGCATGTTAACAGAGCTAGAATTCAGAGCCATAATCTTGAGGAAGCTGAACAGCATGAGTAAGGACACAGAGACACTGAAAATAAGCCAATTGGAAATTAAAAACCATCAAGAAGAGATAAAAAATGACATATCAGAAATGAAAAAATACATTGGAAGGTTTAAAAAGCAGAGTAGAGGAAGCTGAGGACCAGATCAGTGAATTAGAAGACAGGGTAGAAAAAATCAACCAATCAGAAAAACCAAAGGAAAAAACTATTAAAAAACAGGAAGACAGCTTAAGAGAACTGTGGGACAACTGGAAACGTAATAATATTCGCATCATAGGAGTCTCCGAAGAAGAAGAAAATGAGCAAGGGAGAGAGAATATATTCAAAAAAATAGTGAGAGAAAACTTCCCTAATTTGGTGAAGGAAGAAGGCATTCAAGTTCAAGAAGCACAGAGAGTCCCAAGTAAGAAGAACCCAAACAGGCCCACACCAAGACACATAGTAATTAAAATGCCACAAATTAAAGACAAAGAGAGAATCCTAAAAGCAGCAAGAGATAAGCAACAGGTTACCTACAGAGGAAACCCCATAAGGCTCTCAGCTGACTTCTCACAAGAAACACTACAGGCCAGAAGGGAATGGCATGAAGTAATCAAAGTCATGAAAAACAAGAATCTGAATCCAAGACTACTCTACCCAGCAAGGCTATCATTCAAAATAGAAGGTCAAATAAAGAGCTTCCCAGACAAAAAAAAAAAAAAAAGGCTAAGGGAATACATTAGCACCAAACCAGCACTGGAAGAAATGTTAAAAGGACTGCTGTAATTAGCAGCAGAAATGGGAAGAAAAATAGAACCACACTAAACAAAAATGGCAACAAATAAGTACATATCAATAATCACCTTAAATGTAAATGGATTAAATGCTCCCATAAAAAGACACAGAGTAGCTGATTGGATAAGAAAGCATGACTCATCTATATGTTGTTTACAAGAGACCCACCTCACAACAAAAGACTCACATAGGTTGAAAGTGAAGGGATGGAAAAAAATTTTCCAAGCAAATGGAAAGGAAAAAAAAGCTGGGGTAGCAATTCTCATATCTGATAAAATAGATTTCAAAATGAAGACCATAACTAGAGACAAAGAAGGCCACTACATAATATTGAAAGAATCTATCCAACGGGAAGATATAACCTTGATAAACATATATGCACCCAATATAGGAGCACCAAAATATATTAAAAATCTTCTGGAGGACTTCCAAGGAGAAATCGACAACAATACAATTATAGCAGGGGACTTCAACACCACTGGATAGATCCTCTAGGCAAAAAATTAGCAAGGAAACAGAGACTCTAAATGAAGCACGAGACCAAATGGATTTAATAGATATCTACAGAGAATTACACCCCAAAACTACAGAATACACATTCTTCTCAAGTGCACATAGGACATTCTCAAAGATAGACCACATGATAGGACACAAACTAAATCTCTACAAGTTCAAGAAGATTGAAATCATATCAAGCATCTTCTCGGATCACAATGGCATGAAACTAGAAATCAATTGCAACAAGAACCTGCAAAGACATTTCAACACATGGAGGCTAAATAGCATGTTATTAAACAATGAGTGGGTCACCGAGGAGATCAAGGAAGAAATTAAAAACTTCCAGGAAACCAATGAAAATGAACACACAACAACACAAAATCTATGGGATGCAGCGAAAGTAGTTCTGAGAGGGAAGTTCATAGTACTACAGGCCTACCTCAAAAAACAAGAAAAATTTCTAATTGACTGTCTAACCTCACAACTTAAAGAATTAGAAAGCAAACAAAAAGAAAACCCCAGAGCAAGTAGAAGGAAGGAAATAGTAAAGATCAGAGCAGATATAAATGACATAGAGACCAAAAAAACAATTCAAAGGATCAATGAAACATAGAGCTGGTTTTTCGAAAAGCTAAACAAGATTGATGGACCCTTAGCTAGACTCACCAAGAAACAAAGAGAGAGAACCCAAATACACAAAATCAGAAATGAAAGAGGAGAAGTAACAACCAACACCATGGAAATACAAAAGATCATTAACAACTACTATGAACAACTATATGGCAACAAATTCGACAATCTAAGCAAAATGGACAAATTTCTAGAAACACACAGTCTCCCAAAACTGGACCTGGAAGAGATAGAAAACTTGAACAGACCAATAACAACTAAGGAAATTGAAGAGGTAATCAAGACTCTCCCAGCAAACAAAAGCCCAGGCCCAGATGGCTTCATGGGGGAGTTTTACCGAACATTCAAAAAAGAACTAATACCCATTCTCCTCAAACTATTTCAAAAAATTCAAGAAGAAGGAAGACTTCCAAACACGTTCTATGAGGCCAGCACAATTCTAATTCCAAAACCAGAAAAAGACACTACGAAGAAAGAAAACTACAGGCCAATATCCCTGATGAACATAGACGCCAAAATCCTGAACAAAATATTAGCAAATCGGATCCAGCAATACATCAAAAAAAATTATTCACCATGACCAAGTGGGATTCATTCCAGGGATGCAAGGCTGGTACAATATTCGCAAATCAATAAATGTGATACACCACATAAACAAAATGAAGAATAAAAACCACATGATCATATCAATAGATGCTGAAAAAGCATTAGACAAAATCCAGCATCCATTTCTGATAAAAACGCTCAGCAATGTGGGAATAGAGGGATCATATCTCATAATAAAGGCCATATATAAGAGACTTACAGCCAGCCCTGGCCAGTTTGGCTCAGCGGTTAGAGCGTCCGCCTGCGGTCCGGAGAGACCCGGGTTCGGTTCCCGCTAAGGGCATGTACCTCGATTGCAGTTTGTGCCTGGCCCTGGTTGGTCGTGCGGGTGGCAGCCACTCGATGTGTCCCTTTCACATCGATGTTTCCCTCTCTCTCTCTTCCTCTCTCTCCCTCCCACTCTGTCTGTACAAAAAATGGAAAAATGTCCTCGGATGAGGATAAAAAAAACAAAAAAACCTACAGCCAACATCATACTCAATAGATAGAAACTAAAAACATTTCCATTAAGAACAGGAACAAGACAGGGATGTCCACTTTTGCCACTCTTGTTTAACATTGTACTGGAAGTCTTAGCCACAGCAATCAGACATGAAGAAAAAATAAAAGGGATCCAAATTAGAAAGGAGGAAGTGAAACTGTCATTATGTGCAGATGACATGATATTATACATAGAAAACCATAAAGACTCCATCAAAAATCTACTAGACTTAATAAATGAATTTGGCAAAGTAGCAGGATACAAAATTAACGTCAAGAAATCGACGGCATTCTTGTACACCAATGATGAACTCACAGAAAGAGAAACTGAAAAAACAATCCCATTTACCATCGCGCCAAAAAAATTAAGATACCTAGGAATAAACTTAACCAAAGAAGTAAAGGACCTATTTGCAGAAAACTACAGGTCATTGAAAAAAGAAATAGAGGAAGATATAAAAAAGTGGAAGCACATACCCTGTTCATGGATTGGAAGAATTAACCTCATTAAAATGTCCATACTACCCAAAGCAATCTATAGATTCAATGCAATCCCCATCAAAATACCAATGACATATTTCATAGCACTAGAACAAATACTTCAAAAGTTCATATGGAACCAAAAAAGACCTCGAATAGCCACAGCAATCTTGAAAAAGAAGGACAAAGTAGGTGGGATCACAATACCAGATGTCAGGTTATACTACAAAGCGACTGTAACCAAAACAGCCTGGTACTGGCACAAGAACAGGCATATAGACCAGTGGAACAGAACTGAAAACCCAGAAATGGACCCAAGGCAATACGCTCAATTAATATTTGACAAGATGGCAAGAGCATACAGTGGAGTAAAGACAGCCTCTTTAATAAATGGTTTTGGGAAAATTGGACAGCTACATGCAAAAAAATGAAACTAGACCATCAACTTACACCATACACAAAAATAAACTCGAAATGGATAAAAGACTTAAATGTGACCCGTGAATCCATAAAAATTCTAGAAGAAAATGTAGGCAACAAAGTTTTGGACATCATACGGAGCAGAATTTTCACTGATACATCACCTAAGGCAACAGCAACAAAGGAAAAAATGAACACATGGGACTACCTCAAACTAAAAGGCTTCTGCACAGCAAAAGAAACAATCATCAAAATGGAAAGGTAACCCACTGTATGGGAGAACATCATTGCCAATGATGTATCAGATAAGGGGTTAATTTCCAATATATATAGAGTGCTCATACAACTCAACAAAAGGAAGACAAAGAACCCAATTAAAAAAATGGGCAGAGGAGCTGAATAGACACCTCTCCAAACAGGACATACAAATGGCCAAGAGACATATGAAGAAATGCTCAACATCACTAATCATCAGAGAGATGCAAATTAAAACAACAATGAGGTATCACCTCACACCTGTCAGAATGGCCGCCATCAACAAATCATCAAACAACAAGTGTTGGCGAGGGTGTGGAGAAAAGGGGACTCTAATACACTGCTGGTGGGAATGCAGACTGGTGCAGCCACTATGGAAAACAATATGGTGTTACCTCAAAAAATTAAAAATTGAACTTCCATTTGACCCAGTGATCCCACTTCTAGGAATATACCCTAAGAAGCCTGAAACACCAATCAGGAAGAATATATGTACCCCCATGTTCATAGCAGCACTATTTACAATAGCTAACATCTGGAAACAGCCCAAGTGTCCATCAGTAGATGAATGGATAAAAAAGCAGTGGTACATATACACAATGGAGTACTACGCAGCTGTAAGAAAGAAAGATCTCTTATCCTTTGAGACGACATGGAGGGACCTGGAAAGTATTATCCTAAGTGAAATAAGCCAAGCAGAAAAAGACAAATACCACATGATCTCACTTATATACGGAATATAATGAACATAACAGTCTGAGGAATACGGTACACCCAGAAACATGGAATTGGGGCACAGACTGACATCCCTCAGAAGAGGGGGTGGGGGGGTGGGAAGAGATAAACCACAGAACTTATATGCATGTATGCATGACCAATGGACATGGACAATTAATCCCGGGATGGGGCCGGGTTGGGGTGGGGAGGGGGTGCCAATGGGGTAAAAAAGGTGAAATATTGCCCAGGCCAGTTTGGCTCAGCGGTTAAAGCGTAGGCCTGTGGTCCGGAGAGACCCGGGTTCGGTTCCCGTTAAGGGCATGTACTTCGGTTGCAGTTTGTCCCCGGCCCTGGTTGGTCGTGCGGGTGGCAGCCACTCGATGTGTCCCTTCACGTCGATGTTTCTCTCTCTCTCTCCCTTCCTCTCTCTCCCTCCCACTCTATCTGTACAAAAAATGGAAAGATATCCTTGGGTGAGGATAAAAAAAAAAAAAAAAAAAAAAAGGTGAAATATCTGTAACAAAAAAATAAAAAATTAAAAAAAAAAACAAGTAAGGAAAATAAAAACTATGAAGTTAAAAATAATAAAAATAAAATAAAATTAAATACTCCTGCAACAAATAATCTTGGGAACAAAGCCTTGGGTCTGTGGACCACAGAGACAGAGTTCTGGTCCAATTAGAGACAACATCTAGGCCTCAGCGGTGTCTCAGCTCCAGGCCGGGCCGACATCAGGACCAGCAGGACGACTAATGACCCCCTGCCCTGGCACCGACCAATCAGTGGAGACACAATCCTGAGGAGACACACCTGGAAAGCTGATGAATATTCTATTGAGATCCTCCCCTGAGACCTCCAGATAAAAGTCCTAATAGCTTGTCACACGCTCCAGTCACCGTTCTCGTGACCACGGCCCTCGTTTGGAGGTGGGGTAAGGAGAAACGGCTGACCTCGGTAACCTCTGGCTACCATGCTCTCACCCACCGGCTTCTCAAGGGTTGGTTTCACCAGAGGGAAGAATACCAGCTTTTCTGATTTCAAGATGGTCATCCGAGCTATTGGAATGAGACTTCCTCCACATTTCTCCTTTTCTCACTGGGTTTTTAATTTTTTTTAACCTGGACATGACACGCTAAAGGACCCAACAGAAACAGAGCTGACGGCTTTCTAAAATGGCAGACCACAGTGTACAGAAGCACACGGCATCCCCGGCACCAACCCTCGATATCCCGTGCACAAGACATCTGGACGTGAATCTATGAGTCCACGTACTGGAAAGAGGCGTGCTTTGGACTCACGGCTGACCCTGTCGCCGATAAAGCCATGGAGTTCAGGTGTGTGGGTGGCATCTATGGTGGCAACATAAAACCACTCCCTTTCTCTGCTTGACCTTGAAGATGCTTCATGTCCAACTGGAGAAGGATATCATTGTTGTGTGTGTCAAAAATGAAGGCTTCAAGCATATCCGCCTGTTGGGAGCACTTTACACGTGGCTGCCGGGCACTGCCATTGATTGTCGCAAGTACACGGAGCCTCTGTACAATGACTGCAGAGAGCCTGAGAGCCAGACTGAAACGGGGAGTCTGAACGGATGCTCGTAGCTGAGTCCGCTGATGAATAACTGCACAGTGAGAGAGTCTGATATCATTCTGCCCTGGCTACAGAAATGCTACGTGCTGGAGGAAGCTGAGCAGTTGGAGCCTTGGGTTAGCACTCGAGAAGAGGACATGGATGACGAGGAATCCAGTGAAGAGGAAGAGGAGGGTGAGAAGTGGGAGAGAATACCAACACCTGATCACCGCCGGAGAAGCTAGGAGACGGGGACAGGCCCCGATGCTCTCCCACACTGCGCTCAGGAGAAGTAGGGGCTGGTTTCCCAACAGGAGGAGCCCTCCCCGCACCAAGAAAGGCGTCAGAGCAAGGGCCCAAGATGTCGCTGCAGCAGGTCCCTAGACAGATGGACTAGATCCCGCTCCAAGTTCCCAGGTCATCAACATAGTCACAGGCCCAGGAGCCACTCGGAATCTCCTGAATATCTCAGAAAAGCCGCAAGAAGAGCTGGAGAGACTATGAGTAATGGACTCAGTTTGGCTTTAGTCCAAATGGCCTCCTGCAGACATGAAGGCATCTCTCTATGTGAAAGGATTAAAATCTACTCCGGAGGCAGCTATGGGAATATTTTAGAGGTTTTTTTTTTTCCTTTTTTTATTACCTAAAAGTTTCTCCACATATTTTTTAAATGAAAGCGGTGCTGAATTTTGTATCTCTTTTTGAATCTTAACCCATGTTTGGGGGATAAGGGTCCCCAAGGGCTGCTTTTGACTCCTTTGTAAAACCAACATTGAGGATTTGAGGGGTGGAGGGTAGGAATGACAAGGAGAGGATGCGGCCACCAAGTGACCCTTTTGTTACTAAATTTAACACACCATTTCCAAAAAAATAAACAGACTCAGATGCCTGGAAAAAAAAAAAAGAAATACTATATTAATGCCATGAGTTCTTTCTGTGGTCTTTGGGAATGCATACTGGTGCAGCTGATATACCTTTCATCTCCTTAAACAAAATAAATTGCACACAATACTCAAAAATTGTTTAAACAAAGAAGGTGGCAGTCTTCTCTCCTTCTCCATGAGGATCAAATGAGACAATGTTTACGAGAGCACTTGGCACATGAAGCAGGAGAGAAAGGCTGCCGTGGGCCTGGTGAGATGCTGACTCGGCGGGTCATGCCCACGCCAGCACGGAGCAAGCAGAGTGGGGCGCAGGTGCAGGCGCTTGACGCCTGGGTTTGAATCTAAGCTCTGCCATCTACTGGCCCCATGATCTAGGGCAAATTACCTCACCTCTGTAAGCCTCAGTTTCCTCATCTGTAAAATGGGGATTTTAATATTGACCCCATTGTCCTCTGATCTGAACTGGTGCAGAGTAAGTCCTATGTAAATACACGTGGGGCAAAAGTACGTTTACAGTTTCGATTATACAAAAGGGTACTCTTATATTACTATTTATTAATTATTGTATTATTTTCCGTATGAACAACTATAAACCTACATTGGCCACCCCTCCCCCCTGCACATATTTGCCATCATACTATTTGAGTTTCGCATTGAGACTGAAGAGCTAAATGCCACCAAAGTGCTCACACAGTGATCTTGCTGCACCCGGGGCGAAAGCACTGCTACAAGGGAGGGCTGGAACAGCAAAGAGCTTTCAGATTCACCAAGTTTCACTACTGGAGGCATTCTCTGATTTGACCTGACCCCTTGCCCTGGTGATGCCGGCTTGGGTCAAGGTTAAGCCCATGTCCAACGGTGGCCGCAGCTCTTGGATAGCTGGTGATGGGGCCCTGAGTGTGTGAGAGCTGGGGGCCAGGGTCCCTCTGTCCCACACAGTCTTTTCTGTTCTCTCCAGGGATGCCTCTCTTAGACTCTCACATCTCATCCTTAAGCCTTTGCTCTCAAATGACCTTCCACATGACCCTGAAGAAATGCTTCACCAGAGGATGAGCCCTGTTTCCCTGAGAAGAAAAACTGGATTTTTACTTCCGGTGCTCTTCAGCAGCACATACACTAAATGAGATTTCTCTCCCAAAGGCCTTACCTAGTCAAGAAAAGCGCAGCCCCTGACCACGCAGCAGGCCACCCACATCACATTTGAGACCTGGGGGGAGGGGAAGATGAGCCAGCCCGTGACACAGACGCGGTCCTGGCAATCCCAGACACCTCCGAAGTCCAGGCTGGAGGGGACAGTGGCTCTCAGCCTAATAGGCTCAATGAGCCAGCCTGCCAGTGCTGGGGACCACAGCGCTTGCTGAGGACACTGAGAGCAGGCATGTCTGGTAACTCCACAAGCAGCAAGCATGGGGCCTGTCTCTCTGGCCTTGAGCTGTTTGACTCCTGCTTGGGGTTTGGGTTATAGGTTTTCTTTATTTTCTGCCTTGTTTTTAATCCTCACCTGATATTTTTCCATTGATTTTTAGATAGAGTGGAAGAGAGGGGGGCAGAGAGAGAGAAGAGGGAGGGAGGGAGGGAAAGAGGGAAACATCAATGTGAGAGAGACACATTGATTGGTTGCCTCCTGCACACCCCCAACTGGGGCCAGAGATCGAACCCGCAACCCTTTGGTCTGAGGGCCAACATTCTAACCAGTGAGCCACGTTGGCCAGGGCTTGTTTTTAATCCTTGCTTGAGGATATATTTTTATTGATTTTAGAGAAAGAGAAAGGGAGAGAGAAACATCGATGTGAGAGAGACATGTCGATCAGTCGCTTCCTATAGGCAAACCAACTGGGGATTGAACCCGCAACCTAGGTATGTGCCCTGACTAGGAATCAAACCCACAACCTTCTGTGTAGGGGATGATGCTCCAACCAACTGAGCCACCCAGCCATGGCCTAGGTTTTCTTTCTGATCCTAACTACTCATGAACTTCCAAGAGTTGCTATGGAAGGACTCATCACAGGTACTTAGCCACTCAGCTCGAAAGAACATTTTCTTTGTTCATTCACTCAACAAGGGCTTATGAATGCCCACTACAGGCCAGGCTCTGTCACTGTCTGGGTTTGTAAGGGTGACAAGTCAGACACAGTCCCTACATGAAGGGAGTGATACAGAATCGACCCACCCTCAAGAGGGAAAGTTCTGCTCCTCGGACAGCAGCCTAACGCAAGGAGAACGGGGGAGTGTAACCCTGACGCTGTCCGCCGCATCTGGGAGGGCACCCTGCAGCAAGAGGACAGGCAGAGGGACCTGGATTCGACTCTGTGGCTCTTTCTGGACACGCTTAGTAACATTGTCTCTGTGTCCTAAGTAACAACGCAGAGACAAGAACCTGGTGCCAGCATCCAGGACACTTCAAATCCAGCCCCAAATGATGTCAGCGTGAGGCCCTCTGTGAGGTGGGGATGGCTCCCTTCCTGCTCTGCCAGCTCGTCATAAGGATACATCGAGATCGTGAATGTGACAGCTAGAGCTATCTGAATGTAAACAGCTTGTATTTATTAAGTAACAACTCTTATTGCTGTAGGAAAGATGCTTTGCAATTCAGGCTAAATCTCATTTAGGGATGATTTGCAGGGTAACTTCACCCAAAGAATTTTCCGGGCTCCTCTATTGTTTTTATCTCTTTGTCAAGGATTTCAATACATTTATATTACCCTTGATAGTAGCTGTGAATTTTGGTTTAGAAATGAAATGTGACTGCCCCGGATAGTGCCATTTCTCTACCCAGAAAAAATATGTATAAGACATTGTAGAGCACCGCGAACTTGTCTCCACGGACGCAGACAGGACACTGCAGCAGCCCTGCGTACAACACGGGTTCTCTTACTTGGCATGTGCTTTGGGGCAAGTAAGGAGGCCGAGTGCACGCTCACAGCTGGCTCTCGGGAGCAGATGCTAAAGAAGTGTCTGCCTGGAGACTCAGAGAGGGAGCAGGAGGGAGCCCTTCATGGCCAGGCAATGATGCTGACTCCCATGCGGGCAAACCTTGCCACTTCTGACTAATTGGGAGGGTGGCCAGCTGTGTTTGCAATGACTGACTTTGGGAACATTGAAAGTGAAATCTAATTTAATTTCAGTGTTGCAGCAACTCAAACTAGAAATCGCCAAGTCTTGCTGCTTTGCAGAGGTCCTTTAAACCCACTTTAGAAGAGATAAATGATTTATAATCAGCACATTCCCAGCAAATATGCAAATGAAGCAGTCAGGGCAGCGCAAACTCGTGTTGCATGGGTTTGCAGGCAGACACGTGCTCTGCCGCAGGCTTGCTGACAAGGCTCAGGGTCCGGCACACAGTCCCTGGGAAACTCAGCAGCTCCCACTGTCAGGACACTGTGGGCGAGGAAGGCTGAATGGCTGAGGTCTGCTGTACATGGGCACAAGTTGGTCCTGAACCTTGGTCGTCTGAGGGAGCACAGGAGGCAAACTCTCCTACAAGTGGCAAACCACTCTTTTCTCCATCCCAGACTGTGACTGTCTTCCCGTTGGTGAATGGACAGGCTCCCCAGGCAGCAGGACGCACCTGCCAGCAGGAGCAGCTCATGTTCACAAACACATCATCTTCTTCTTTTTTTTTTGATATTTTGTTCAGATGGAGTGGGAGGGAGAGAGAGAGAGAGAGAAACATCACGCAAAAGGGACACATCGAGTGGTTGCCAACTGCACAACCCAACCAGGGCCGGGGACAAACTGCAACCGAGGTACATGCCCTTAGCGGGAACCGAACCCGGGTCTCTCCGGACCACAGGCCGACGCTCTAACCGCTGAACCAAAACGGCCAGGGCACATCATCTTCTTGTAGCCATCGGGAAAACACGACTCAACGATGAGAAAGAAAAAGCAATCGGAGGGTGTGTGTGTGACCGAGATATAAAGACAGAGACAGTGAGAGACAAAGAGGGACAAAGACAGAGTGAGGGGCAGAAAGTTAGGAGAGAGACTGACCAAGACAGCAAGTAAGAGAGGCTATAGAGTACAAGACCTAAAGAGAGGGGAGGATGTGGAGGGGCACAGGGAGAGAAGAGACCGAGAGGCGGCAAGGAAGACAGACCTTGAGAGAATACAGACACAGAGAGACTAAGAGACTGGCGGAGAGACCAAGGGGGAGAGGGGGAGAGTGGGAAGAAGAGAAAGGTTGGCTTCGCTAAGGAACCGGAGAAAGGGACTGGAGAACATGCCAACAAGCATTCCTCCCCGTTATGTCCTTCAGTTCCTTTAAAACCAGCTCAATTATCAACCACGTTCAAAAATGCTTTTGAGAAGATAAGCTGAAGTAAAAAGTATTTCCCTATGAAAAACCCAGCACCCAGAGTAGTCACTGGCTTGCACTAAGAAAGCAGAAACTGCCCGGTGACCATCACGGCGGACTGGCATGCTGCTGGGAGCTCCCCGCCTGTTCTCGGCCCCAGTGAGGAACTGAGGCCACAGCCAGGAGAGGGGCAGGGACAGGGACAGGGACAGCCACGCCAGGGCTGGGAAATCCCAGAGCTGGGGCTGGCTGGTGGGCGGAGGGGAAGGAGTTTCGGACCACGCTGGCGCTGGTAGGAACACTTGCTGGAAGTTGTGCAGCCAGAGGGAGGGGTCTGGGACTTCTCCCGGACACCTGCAGGAGGCCCTGACACCCACCTCCTGAGGACGGAGCCGAGCTGTGTCAGGATTCCCACTCATTTACAGTGCCCTGACAGTGGCTGTGTCTGGGGGAGTGGGTTTGACCCTGGCACCCGACCCACCAACAAGCCACGTGGAACTGGCAGAGGCCGTGCAGGGCAGGTGGACACCAAGCATGTCCCTGACGCCTTGTGAAGGCACCTTGTGAGCTCAACGTGGGCTCTTATCATGTGAGCCCAGGGGGGCCTGACACGGACCTGATGCCTTTACATCTGTCTGCACCCTGCACTCCCAGGGTGGCCGACTCAGGCCAGTCACACAGGGCAAAGGGCAGATGCCCACAGTGTATGCTGCTGCCTGTCTGGTGTTCTCTCCCTCCTGTAGTTGGAGCTGTCCCCATCTTTCCTTACAGATGATGGAGCATGAGCTACTGTGAAGTTAAGCATCCATCGTGGGGGCCCTGGATACATGATGACAGGGTCCCTGTTTTAGTGAACTGTTCTGCTGGTGGCCTACCTCTGTGACCTCAGGTAAGTGACTGCTTCTGAGCCTTGGGCCTTCACGACTAAATGTAAGATTCTTATCGGGTCGTGGCGAGATACCCTGAGCTGGCGATAGAAGCAGCTTAGCGCAGTGCCTGGGAGATGCAAGTTCTCCCTCAACAGGGAGAGGCAGCCACGGAGGAGCTGCTTCCCCCTCTGTGGGCACTAAAACACGTGGCAGGACCCCGTTTGCATCCCGTGCCATCTCCCACTGCCCTCCTCAGAGCCTCAGCGGAGGGCTTGCCCCTCAGACCCTCTCTGATCTCAGGAACATCCCGGGAGGCCGGGGTCTGCCTCCGACCCCGCTGCTTGGGCCTCGGACTGCCTACGCTAGGACCCAGTGCGGAGCAAGAGGCCCGGAAGCCTGGTCTGGTCCAGCTCTCACGCTGCAGCGGGGACGTCGGCCGTCTGAGGCGGGAGGTCTGTGCCTCACACGCAGATAGTTAGGGAACTAGAAACCTCTTCCCACACAACTGTTTTAAAGGACTGGAAGCTAAACTAGAAAACCTACATATATATGTATATATATATATGGTATATGTATAGTTTTTAACTAGTGTTTTCTAATTTTGACTTTGTTGATACAATTTCTTGTGTTATTTAGGATTTTTAGAAAGACCAGGTTAAATAAGAGATGCTGTCTTTTTAGTAAGAAACCAACACAGATCAATGATGGAGCACTTCTATGTGTAGGGTGGAGAGCATAGTTATCTCTGGGTGAGAAACGTTATTAAAAAGGTAGATTTGGAAGGAAAAAATTCCCAAACCATTGCCAATTTCCATTCTTGAGGAAAATGAAAACATCGAAGCAAGAGCTTCCTTAGAGGAGTGGGGGTGAGCACTAGGCTGTGAATGTACATGGTGGGCTCCAGAGGACCCCTCTATACCCTAATCCCACAGGCCCCAGGGGGCTCCCCATCTCCAAGTGGGGTACCTCACCCCTCCCACTGCTCTGGACCCCTAACCCCATTCCTCTGGTCTTCCTTCTGGAGACTGCTTGTCAGAGATTCACAGAGCCTGGGAACCCTGAAACTCTGGCCGTAGGACCCCCCCAAAAGGCCATCTCCCCAAGCCCTCATTGGCAGAAGGCCCGGGCACAGGGAGTGGGCCTGTAACAGGTGTTTATTAAGCACAACTGGTGCCACTGCAAACCGATTCCTTCCTTTCTTGGACCCTCTCTGACACGGTGCTACTGATCGGGCCCGGCAGCGTCCAGGACTCTTAAAAGTAATACCGAACTCTGACCTTCTGAAAGGATGGGTGGGCCCTCAGGGGAACCCACTTTGAGCTCACCTCTGGGGAACAACCACCCAGCATCGTCCACTGCGGAAACCTGGCTCCTGTTCAGAAACTCTCATTGTACTGAGGGTTGGGAAGGGCCAGGTGCGAGGGGTGCAGAACCTAAGCCACGTGGTCATACAGTGACTGTTTATGTAAAGGACTTGCCCTGTGGATTACCTCAGGCAGCATGGAGAGAGGGCCTCCATTATCCAAGTGAGGAACCCTTGGGTGTTTTTGAGGTCCCACCCAGAAGGCTCCATCATCTCAGGTGTTGTCCATGCCCTGCTGAGAACCTCAGGCTGAAACTCCTAAAATGTTCTCAGATGACATCACCAGCTCAGGAATCAATGTTGGATCTGGAAGAAACTTCCCTTTTGGAGCACACTGTGTCTGGGCAATGAATATATGTCACCCCTAAATAACCCCTGTCTCCTCAGCCCCATGTTGTCCAAGCGGGTTCCCTGACTCTGTCAGCATGACCCCGAGTCCTCCCTGAGGGGTTGACAAAGGACAAGCAGCCACTCACCACTGACATCTGAACAGATGCCTTGCACAGAGGCCCGGTCACCGGCTTACCTCTGCCCTGAAAGCGGGTCTTAGCCTGACTGCTGCATCAGTGACATCATCTCCCACCGCGGGTCCCTGCAGCCAGGAAATGCCCGTTTCCACGCTAAACCTGACTCCCAAGAACCAGCATCTTATTCCAGGTCTCGGCACAAGAAGACATCCTCTTCTTTGTCAAATTTGTTTCTCTTTTTAAGCTGTATTTACCTGCCCTGGTTTAGGTGTATTCACCTCCTACCCTTTAGGCAAGTCACCTCCTATTCTTTTTTGCCTCATTCATGTTCTTGTTTTGTTGTGCTTTTTATTTATTTTTTAATTATTATTATTTTTGTTAATCCTCAACCAAGGATATTTTCCCCCCACTTTGATTTAGAGAGAGGGAGAGAGAAACATTGATGTGAGATAGACACATTGATTGGTTGCTTCTCACATGTTCCCCAGGTATGTGCCCTTGACCGGGAATCAAACCCGTGACCCTTCGGTCCTCAGTCTGATGCTCTAACTGCTGAGCCAAACTGGTCAGGGCTGTTTTGCTTTTTTAAAGAATCTACATGGTACCATAAACAAGTGAAGAAAGGATATGAAAGTGTTTTTCTCAGGTCTCACCAATAAGCTATATTATTATGTTTTTACTTTGCTTCATTTTTTTCTACTTTCCTGCCTTCTATTGAATTTGTTGAGTATTATTTATCCACCTCCCCTTTTCCACTCTTCTGTGTTAGAGGTTATATTCTATTTATCTTCTTTTATAGGTTACCCTTAAAATTTTAGTATGCATTTTGACTTAAAATCTAAAGTTTATTAAGGTCTGTTATCTTCTCAAATAACACAAAATCATAAAATCATAAAATGCTTTAGTACTGGCCATCGCTATCACCTCCCATCTCATATTTAAACACCCCCAAACTAGTCATCTTATTATTGCTATTTTTCCACAGTCATTGCTTACTTATATTCACTCATATATTTGCCTACTAGCCTTTCTAACACGGATTTTTGTGTCCCATCATTATCTTCAGGGTTTAATTGCCTTCTTCCTAAAGTATATCCTTCAGTAATTCTTTCATACAGTGTTTATGATTGATAACATCTCAATAATTTGTCAGAAAGTATCTTTACCCTCGCTCTTGAATAGAATTCTAAGTTTACTATTTTCCCTCATCATTTAGAAGATATTATTTGATTGCCTTCTGGCCTCCACTGTTGCTGAAACTAAGTCTGCAATCAGTAAATGTTTCGTTGCAGTTAATCTATTTTTTCTTTTTGGTTGCTTTTTATCTTTGGTGTTCTGTAGTTCACTGTGATATAATTTGTATTTATTCTCTTTGGAACATGGTGCACTTTTTCAACCTAAAAATTTATATCTTCCTTTAATTCTAGAAAAATCTTAGCTATTATTATTTCCAATGTTTTCTCTCTACCATTCCCTGTATACTTTCCTACTCTCTCCTATTCTCTCTTCAAAAATCTTAACAATATTTTTAAATATAATCTCTTAACAATATCTTAATATTTTCTCTCAATATCTACTTTATAGTTTCCATCTTTGTGTCTCTTAATTCTTTTCTGGGTGATTTCTCCAGATCTCTCTTCCAGTTCAATAATTCTCTTTTCAGTTATGTCTAATATGTTTTTTACCCACTGAGTTATCTATTTTAGTAACTTTAATATATAATAATTCTACCTTTCCGAGTTTACCCATTTTTTCCTCCATATTTTTTTCTTTATAATTCTCATCTCTTTACTATTCTAATAATTTCAAATGTGAATGTTTTAACAGTCACTTTCACATTGTTTTATTATCTGAAGATTCTGGAGGACCTAACCCTCCAGTGTGCTGAGTCTCTTAACTTTTCCTCATGACAGATGACTTCCTTATGATCTGCAATTTTACATTTTAGGTTTAGGCTTTCTTTTTCCCATGGGCATCCATACTTTCTGGCGTGAGATATTCTTTTACAATGAATATGTTTCTTTCCATGTGTTTCTTCTACGATCACTAGTGGTTTTACTGATCTGGGATCCAGCTTCAAATTAATTTCCGGGTTTAGAATTTCAGCACCATGTAAGGAGTGTAAGTCCAGACGCCCACCCCAACGTGTGAAGCAAACTCTGGCAATCACAAGTCGCTGGCCCAGGACGCACAGTTTCCGTGGTCCCCGGCAGTCCCCCAGGTCGTGCCTGACGTAGAGGCCTCTGGAATGGTGCCGGCACAGACCAAAGCCCCGGCTCCAACACTGACGGTTTGTGTCCGAACCTGACGCTGCCCCGAGACCAGGGTGCTGTGCTGTTGGCTTGTTCACTAATCACTGCCTTTGAGAGTTCTTTTTCATTTTTGCACCTAGGAATTCCCCTTACCTTCAGGTTCAGATTTTAGAAAACAGACACACAAACATTTCCCCCCCAGTAACACTGTATCCAACGTTCATATGTTGAGAGAAGGGATAAGGGAGGGGTCTGGTGTCAACTCAGACCATCCGTCTGTCAGAAGTCAGATCTTCCAGCCTCTGGCCTCAGTATTTGTTTTCTTCCGAGGTAAAAAGCAGCCCCCCACCAAGTATTGCTTCAAACTCCACAAAATTAAGAGAAAGAAAACTCCAAGAGTGAAGAGCAGGGCTCTAGCATGTGTACTAAAAACACCAGACCTACTAAGCGCCACACACTGTTCTAAGCACGTTAGCCATGCTCAGACACTGGATCTCTCTGATAGCCTTATGCAGTAGGCATTATTATCCATTTTACAGTTAAGGAAACTTACAGCAGGGAGGTCAAACATAGAGCTGTGTGTTTAGGAACATCGAAACAGCAGCACAAAGAAGGAGAAGGGGGGGGGGGGTATTTCCACTTCCCTAAGTAGGGATGGCTGAGGCCTAACGCTGGGTTATCCTGCCTACGATGGCACTTGTGGTGATACCTTTCTCACAATCCTGTGTCTTACAAATGTGCGGTTTACTCCCCTAAGGCTTTCCAGTCCAGCACCGCACAGGAGCGAGTGTGCTGACTCCCTGGGGCCGTCCTAACGTCCAGCAGACATCAGCACACAGAGGGTCTCACACCGAAATATACTTGCAGACATTTTTGGACACCCTGCCAGCAGGGGATCTACTGAGAGGTAGTAGGTTTTGAAGATAAAATGTGCAACAACCATGTCATTAGACCTTGTGGGATTCCTAGCATAGATTTTGATCCACTGAATCTGAATTTCATGGGTCTGGAACATTTCTGAAAACTCTGAAATCCTCATGTCGCTTTGAAGAGTGTGGTGTAATTTATGCACACACATACCTTTACAACAATTAGAAGGAGGCGGCCTGCGGCCGAGCCTGAGGATCCACTGGTGTGACTCCCCGTGAGCACACCGTCACAGCAGAAGCCCGGCTCGTGTGTCAAGGTGTCTTATGCAAATACTTTCATCCACCTGGAGATTGAACTGTTTTTTCCCTTCTCTCAGTCCTTTGCAACTGCAGGTCACTTTTATTAAATATTTTGACTGTTGAGGCTGTAAACAACTGTCTCTGTTCTGAGGCAGAAAGGCAAACATATCCGTGTTGAACAAACAAAGTGACAGGATGGTTCCTGCTTGGGCCCACAGCATCTTGATGGAAATCAGGCCGGGAAACCAGCAGCCAGTCTTTTCCGAGAAGGATCAGCACCCTGCTACCCCCTGCCAAACCGGCTGGGACCGAGGGGCTGCTGGGTGAAGCAGAGCTCTTTGTGAACAAGGCTGCACCGGGGAGGTGCTGGGCTCCGGCAGAGGCTCCGGGGCTAGTTTTCAGGCCGTCCACCACGACTGCTGACTTCGAGTGAGCGAGCAAGGATCCCTGGTGTGGTGATCACACCTAGGAGGCAGCTGTTCCTATCAGCAAAGGGAATGAAGCACAACTGCAATGTCAACCCTGGGAAATAAGAGCTACGAGCCATACCCTGGAGCTGGCACATTTGGGATATCTGTAAGGGATGAGTAAATAGCCCAAGTAACTGAGCTTCCGACCATTATGTGGAGAAACCTGTTTCAGTTTAAGCCTCATCATTTTTCTCAGTGTCCCTTCTCTAGGGTGTTATACACTCCCAGCCCTTTTACAAAGAATTGAACAGCTTCTTGGAGAAGTTAGATTTTTACTAAAGCAGAGCTGGGACAGTGAGTCCTGGGGACGAAAAACTTGCTCACACATTACCTGACTGGAGAAGGGGGTGAGAGCATGTGGGATAAAGCCCAATAGTGGTTTTGGAAGCTCTAGGAGGAGGGACTGTGGTGGCACTTGCCCTGGAGGGGGTGGGGACCCTGGGGATTTTTCTCGAAGCCCCATTTGCACGGCACACCCACTGCTCTGACTCCAAGTGGTATTTTTGAAGGAGGTGCTGAAGAATACCGTAGGAGCACCGCAGCCTCCTCTCGCCAGCCACCCCTCGGTGCTGCCAGTGAGTAGGCTGGCCTGTCATGCCTGCAGACAGACCCTGCATGTCACAGACCAGCCCAGTGCACAGCCCACTTAGTGTGGGTTCCGCAGAAGTATCTTCTGGGTAAGTTCTTTCATGCAAATCTCTTTCCTCTCTACCTTTCTCTAAATCTTGGCTTTCTTGAGAGCATCTTCTACTTAAAAAAATAACAAAATTTAATAACCATGTTCTAGTCTGCCTTCCATTTAAAGAGCAAGGGACAAAATCAGTGGGCACAACAGGGAGGTGCAGGGACTCCTCCAGGAGCAGGAAGTGCATGCATCACGATCTGGATCACGTTCCAGGTTTACTAGCTGTCGGTGTGCTGTGGGCTCCAGCCTCCTGAGGCTGTCAACTCCAGTATCACAGGTGCATGAGTGACACACAGATTCTGAGTCTGACAGAGACACAGTCATGCCTTTTCCTTGGATCAGGGGGACTATGTCCCCCAAGACTGGATGTTAGGAAAAGAGGCCAAATGAATGGGGATAAGGAACAGGCCTCAGGACTGCCTGGGCTCAGGCCAGAGGAGGGAGCTGGGGTTTCTTCCCCTGCCCCTCAGGCAAACGGCAGCAGCAATAACATCACAGCCACAGCTACATTTTCTGAGTGTCTGCTCTGAGTTCTAAGGCTTTCCATTTGCTGTTCTGACTTCTACAACCCCTCTATGAGGTAGGCTTTGTTCTATTCCTCGTAAGGAGAGAAAATTCCAGGAAGATGACCATCTCCAGGTCACACAGCTACTTATGTGGCAGAACTGGGACTGGAACTCAGGCCCACCCGAGTCCAGTGCTCTAAGCCCCGTTCCTCCGTAGTGGGCAAGGAGAGGTCGGATAATTCTGTGCTGGACTAATGACCTCAGAGCTGGGCTCAGTGGCAGTGCCCGTGAGGGCTGAGTCCAGGGGAAGAGATTTTTTCTTGTTTTCCTGCTGTGTGCCTACACAATCACCACACATGGATGTTTGACAAGGAATACAGAACTACTCCAATCCCCAAAGCCCAGCCTGTTCTGAGCATCAACAATATCAACAGTTCACACACACACACACACACACACACACACACTGGGGTGTGGCATGGGCAGTGACCATCAGAGTGGATCCCAGCCGTCAGTGCCTTGTTCAGCCAAATGGCTGCAGACTAGCTAAATGTCAACCCTTCTCGTGGCCGTGTTTTAAAAGCTCACACGGGGGATTGGCTAAGCAGCTCTCATCATATCGCTGTCTAACCTGGTCCTACCATGGCTGGTTTAAAGTGAGGAAAACAGCTCTGAGATCAATCAGAGGCCAAGCCTTTGCTGAAACCTCTGGAGGGACCTGACCATCTGAGCAGAGCCTCTCAGGGTTCCGCATCGCTGGGTCCTGATAGGCCTGGGAGTGCGGCCGGCCCCTCGTGACACGGGGGAGGCCTCATTTTGCTGCAGACCAGTCCCTCGGCAGGGCTGCGGGGCCGGAGTCTCCAGGACCAGCTTGCACAAACTGCAGCTGCCAACTGCTTCCCCAAATCCAAATCCGGGAATAAAACTATCTCCCAGGGTTTCAGTTCAGCTTAAAATGTGCTATTCATAACAGTGACAACTTGTTTCTGCTTCAGTGAAGCACACTCTTACATGATTTTAAATTCCTTCTGTGACTGAGCAGGGGCTCCACTGGTGAGTCCGTGTGGGGACTCGGGGCCTCTGACATGCTGCCGAGGCCACGCTACCCCATGCCTCCCTCTCATCCCTTTGAAGTCCTCGAGCAGCAATAATCTGCACCCACCCCCACCTGCCATGGCACACATTTTATCTTGATCATGGGATCCTGGAAAGACAGGGTCTAAATTCTGCCTTCTCGTATTTTGTTTGACATCCACTCGTTCGATCAGCCAGTGTGTATTTAGTGCATTCTGTGCAAGTTTCATCTTTATAACTAGGCCGGAGGGGCCACACACCACGCTGCATATTTCCCTTTTTATTACCTCTCATGGGCCAGCCAAAGCCCGGGGATGGAGAGGCTGCTTCAGAAACTCTCGGAGCACTGAGTAAATGTTTGTTCTGCTGCAGGAACAGAACAGAATCCTAGAGAGGGAGTTCCAAAGTTGAAGGCTCTTTGATCCCAGGGGTCTGGCTCTCCACCCCCCTCCTGCCCCTCCACCTTCACACCTTCTCTTTTATGAACTCATGCGACCCTCCCAGTGTCTCTGCAAGAAAAGCTGAGCCCTCATTTTGCAGAGAAAGACATAATGTTCATGGCGGTTAGCTGACTTGTGCCCACTTGACACACCAATGAGCCTCAGAGTGGACACTGTAGTTCCCACTTACTGAGCCTTGGTCTTTGGCTCATCATACTGCATGACTCTGCCGTTGAACAAAGGTTAATGAGACCAAGGTTGTGTGTTCAAATCCCTCCTCAGAAGAAGCCCTTCCCCATCCTGTCTTCACAGAATGACCCACAAGACAAGCTTTGATCCCAAAGGGCCAGATTGGCACACACCTGTCTGGAACTTTGCCTCAGCAGCAAGCAGGCCAGCCTCCTCATCCCGGGGGTGTTGTGTCATCTCGGGGTGCAAAGATCAGCATGCAGACACACAAAATATGCAGGTGTTAATTTTCCCAAGCTTGCAATGCACTCTGAGGCTACTTTACAAAATAGCCATGTTAAAAGAAAATCAAACTGATTAACATATTAACCTTTGAGGATATAAAGGCTGATACAATAACAAAACCCATTTCCAGAAAGGATTTCCTAATGACTAATTTTCCTCTCTAACCTTTCTGGGTAGAGCAGATGATCATATGATAACTTAGCATAATGAAATTCTCTGAAAGAAACTGCCCAGAAGAGAATGAACTGGACACACCGCGGGAAGCCGTTCCCTTTCCACGTTCTGTGTAACACGGGTACCGACGAGACTCCTGTTTGCCTCATAAAAACGTGCGATTTAACTTGTGAATTTGCTTGACATCTGGAGGAGGGGAGATAAAAGAGAGACTCTAAGCGCCCTGTAATTCTGGCCATCACTCGCAGTGGGAAAGGAGCCCCTGGGAAGATGAAAAACAGGAGTCAGCAGACAGGCAGCTGGGCTCCTGCAGCCTGGGCGCCCCGAGCCAGCCGCAGAGGCAGGGGCCCCCCGGAAAGAACGCCGTCCTCCAGCCACACTCAGGGAGATGGAACAATTTGTTAGGCGATTCATAATCCTAAGAAAGAATTAAACACCAAGAGCAAACTTGCCTTTGCTGATGATGGGAGCATAAACGTGCTCAGTGTGCAGGGTGGGGGAGTTCTTTCTGATCGCTGTGTCCTGTGCCGACCACCACGGCTCTGGCAGTCTTGGCCTGAGCCTGGCCTCGGGAACAGGGCAGTGTGGCGCACGAACTAGTTCCGAGTGGCAGGCAGGCAGCACACTCAAAACTGGTGGAGGTAGGAATGGGTGTGACCTGAGGCTATCCAAGGACGGCCCTGGGGAGTATGGCATCTATTTTTAGATAACTTGGAAACGAAACAATTCTGCCAAGGGCATCTTTGGAGACTGAGTCAGGCAGAATTCTGAAATGACACCTCACCCCCTAAACAGGCCATGCCCTAATCCCCTGAACCCGTCATTTCTGTGATTGTGTTGTTATGTTACATGGCATTGCTATGGGTCGAGTTGTGCCCTGCAAAAAGGCATACTGATGTTCTAACCCCTAGTGAATGTAACTTTATTTGGAAATAGGGTCTTTGCAGATGTATTCAATTTAAGATGAGGTTGTTAGCGTGGGTCCTAATCCAACATGACCGAGATCCTTGTAAGAAGGGGAATTTCAGAGAACAGACTCACAGCTGCCAGAAGGGATGGGGTTGGGGTCTGGGTGAAACAGGTGAAGGGATTAAGAAGTACAAATTGGTAGTTACAAAACAGTCACAGGGATGTACAGTCCAGCATAGGGAATATAGTCACTAATGTTGTAATAACGATGTATGGTACCAGTGCATACTGGAAATATGGGGGAAACACTTAGCAAAGTATATGATTGTGTAACCACTGTGCTATACCTAAAAAAAAAAAATACAAAACAATATTGACTATAAACTGTCATTCAAAAACAATTTTTGTAATTCTCAAAAAAAATGAAAGAAGGAAGTGGGGGACGTGGACAGGGACGCGCAGGGAAGGCAGCCGTGCGAGATGGAGGCGGACGGAGGCAGGTGTGTGGTGCCCTACAAGCCAAGGGCGCCGGGTTCCAGCAGCTGGAAGAGGCGAGGCCCGGCCCCTCCTAGAGGCTTCGGGGAGCGCACAGCCCTGCCGACACCTTCAGCTCGGACTTCAAGCCCCCAGAGCTGCGAGACAACACATTTCCAACGGGTTAAGCTAGCTGCCCTGTTTCCGGCACTTTGTTCCAGCAGTCCTAGGACACTAAGGAGCAGCCGACCTCAGATGGGGAGATGATCCGGGTGGTCTAGTGACAGGAGCCCTTAGAAGCATCGTTTTCTGTGGCTGATGGCAGGGAAGTCAGAGATTGGAAGCAGGAGAAGAACTCCGTGTTCTGCTGCTGATCTGAAGATCGAGAGGCCAAGTGTGAGGTAATGCGTGTGACCTCCAAGAAGAGAGAGCGGTCCCTGCTTCACAGTCGGCACGAAGAGAGAGACCTCAATGCCACTCAGTCCCACTTTCACAAGGGACTGGATTCTGCAGGCAAACGAGCGGATCTCCCCCAGAGCCTTCAGACAAGAGCCCAGCCAGGCCGACACTTTGCCCCTCGCCTTGCGAGACCCCAAACAGGCGATGCAGCCAAGCCCAGTGGACTCCTAACCTATCGAGACCTTGAGATAATAAATCTGTTGTTGGATTTTTACTTGTTTTCTGTTTTGTTTTGTTTTTTGTTAATCCTCACCCAAGGATATTTTTTCCATTCTTTTTAGAGAGAGTGGAAGGGAGGCGAGGGAAGTGGAGAGACAGAGAGATGTGAGAGAGACACATCAACATGTGCCCCCACGGGGGCAGGGATCAAACCTGCAACCCAGGTACATGCTCTTGACTGGGAATTAAACCCATGACCCTTCAGTGGACAGGCTGAGACTCCAACTGCTGAGCAGGACCAGGGCTGAATCTGTGTTGTTGTTGTTGTTGTTTTTAATCCTCACCTGAGGATGTTTTTCTATTTATCTGCAGATAGAGTGGGAGGGAGGGAGGGAGAGAGAAGGGGGGGAGAGAGAGAGAGAGGGAGAGAGAGAAAGGGGGAGAGAGAGAGAAACATCGACGTGAGAGAGACACATCGGACTGGTTGCCTCCAGCACAACCCTGACCAGGGCCGGGGACGAAGTGCAACTGAGGTTCGTGCCCTTGACCAGAATCAAACCTGAGAGTCCTTGGTCTGCAGGCCGACGCTCTAACCACTGAGCCAAACCAGCCAGGGCTGAATCTGTGTTGTTTTGAGTGGCAAAATGTGTGGTAATTTGTTACAGCAACAACAGAAAACTAATCCAGAGGCAGGAAGTCCACTGTGTCAACATGTCGCTTTCTCACTCCCTCTTCAGAAGGGGCTGGCAATTTAGAACAAAATCAGAGACTTTAAGAAGAGAGATATCAAAGTGAGCACAGATCATCCTTCCTCTCAGATTCAAATGGGAATAGCCCACAGGAACAGTGCTGGGAAGAAAAGCACAGGTTGGTTACAAACAGCGGCGGGCTGGTAAACGTGTAACCACCCGCTCGCCAGGAAGGAAAGACCGGGTGGGGAGCAGGCCCTGATTTGTAGCATCTGCCAACTTCCATGGTGTGAATGCTCCTGTAATGGTCAATTTCAAGCAACTGGCTCAAAAATTCCTGGAAGTTGGACATAAGCTCCCGAACCAGCACGAGCTGGTTTTGGCACAGCACCGGGGCTCCCACAGCTGAAGGGAGAGAAGCTGCCTCGAAGGGCTGTGGACAGGCTTGGCCTGGGGAGCCGGGGAGGGCCAGTCCAGTGTGTCCACCCTCCTGTGGAAGAGCTCAAAGGCTTCGGCTTCTCTGCAGACCCTAGCCTCGTGCCCCAGACCATTTCAGCCACTTAGGGCTTCTCCTCTGCCCACAGGCCTACGATTCCCGAACCTCTCCAGCCAAGGCGGCTGCACTCCGACCGACCTAGCCAACAGCCCATGACTCCTCTCCCACAGGCACGTCCAACTTGACACAGTGAACCAGAGTCCGTTATCCAGCCCCAACGCCCTGGTCCTCCCCCAGGGTTCCTGTCTCAGCATACAGCACCGCTATCCAGTTCAAAAGGCAGAAATCCAGGAGCATCCTTGACGTCTTTGTCCTTTTTGCTTTCCATAACTAACAATTCACCATATCTGATCAGTGTATGCCTCAAACATAGAAGAAAATAGGTACAGTCCACGCATTTCTCCCATCGCTACTATCACTCTATTCCAAACCCTGGCACTGAACTTCCAGATCATTATAGTAGCCTCCTAACTCCTCTCAGTGACTCCACAGTCCCCGTTCTCTGCAAAAGGTAATTCATTTAAACCCGCGAGTCTTATCAAATCATATCCCTGACTGAAATCCATCGATGGCTCACCATTACTCTTGGGATAAACCTCAAATCCTTAACTAAGGCTCTGAGTGATCTGGTCCCCGCCTACCTGTCCTGTGTCACCCGTACTGCCCATCACCTCGCCCTCTAAGTCGCACCAGCTGCTCTCGGCGCCCCCAGAGCTCGGCTCCCTCCCATCTCCCCCAGGCTCTTTGCTCAAACAACCTTTATGCCCCTTCCTCAGAGAAGCCGTCCTAATTCCCAGACTAGGTCACGTGCCCACGTCCTCTGTTCTTCTCCATCATAGCTCTTTGCATGATTTTTGGTGCAATGATCTGTCGGATGCCTGCTCCCTGCCTCCCAAAATGGGCACTCAATGAGGGCAGACTCCCCGGGGGCTTGTCACTGCCATATCCTCAGGATACCATGATGGCCTCTTGGTGCACAGGTGAAGAATATATATATATTTTAATAACAGTAATGAAAAATACAGTGTTAAGTGAAAAACATCAGATTATAGAATAGGATGTGCGGGAAGATCCCAGTTTTGTGGCAACAATGTAAATTCCTTAAGAAAGACTAGGCTGGCCCTGGCCAGTTTGGCTCAGCGGTTAGAGCGTCCACCTGTGGTCTGGAGAGACCCGGGTTCGGTTCCCGCTAAGGGCATGTACCTCGGTTGCAGTTTGTCCCCAGCCCTGGTTGGTCGTGCAGGTGGCAGCCACTCGATGTGTCCCTTTCACGTCGATGTTTCTCTCTCTCTCTCTCTCTCTTCCTCTCTCTCCCTCCCACTCTGTCTGTATAAAAAATGGAAAAATGTCCTCGGGTGAGGATAAAAATAAAAAAAAATTAAAAAAAAAGAAAGACTAGGCTGGATATAAATCAGAATAACAAAGGCTGTGGGTGGTGGCATTATAAGCCATTTTTGCTTTCCTTTCTAAATATATTTATAGATTCAAGTCTTTTGTTTGTTTGTTTCTTTTCTTTCTTTTATTTAGAAAGGAAAATTTTGTTTCTATAATCAGAAAAAAACAACTATGATGGTATTGTTTTTAAATATAAGAACACAAGGGGCATTGTGTCTGAAGTCAAAGATCGGAGGAGGGTGGGCCTCGTCCTCCCTGCGAGGTCAGCATCGCTGACCACTGAGCGCCCTCCCCGCGCACCCTTGGCATCGGCAGGTCCTCACGGCAGACCTGTGTGTCCCAGAAGGTGCCTGCTCCAGTAAGGACCTAAGACAAGATTTCCTTGGAGTCTGACTAGCACAGAAGACAGACAGACGGAGAAGAAATGCCCATCTTCGCCATTCCTTCCTAATCAAAGCCTAGGGGAGATTCCTGGCCATTGGGCAGAATTTTTATTTCCATAGGGATGAAGATATTTTAGACTAAATTTTCTCTTATTCCTTGGGATGAATTTTTAAAAGAGGAAGTGAATTTCATGGCTGTGATATTTTTTCCGAGTGGATGAGAAACTGCAAGTCTAACACCCCCGTGATAAAGTTAGGCTCCTCCTAGCAGATGAAGCACGGAAGGTTGTTTGTAACACTAATACCCCCGAGTCCTGGAATCAGGGCTGCATGCTAACATCTGGCAGAAACAAATCAGTTGCAAGATAAAATCCAATAAACTACATCTCTTCTTGATCCTCATCAAAAATACCCACCCCACTTTCTTGGAAATATAATCTTCAAGTAGGTTTCTTTAAGGCAAGACAACTGCAGAACCACGGTGGGCAAGGCGCTGCCTCTCAGTCCCAAGATGGGGGGTCTCTTTGGAGCTGAGGAAGGACCTTTAACTTCAGCAAGTCTTCACTGAAGGAAGGATCAAATTAGAGCTGTCACCCAAACCCACCTCTTGGAGAAAATGTTGATAATTATTCTGTAAAAATAAAAGCTATGTCAATTTATTTATTGTCCAGGGATTTGAACTCTAATTAACAGTCTGTTGGAGCCAAAGGTGAGAGATTTGATTGACAAGCTGATGACCTTGTGACAGGATACAAGTATATACACAGAAGGATAACAATAAGCTGTTATTAGCTTCCTACCCATTAGCACAGTGGACTTGATTCTATCAACTGTTACCCTGAAAAGCCAATAGCTCAACCCTGAGGAAATGACAGGTGAGAGTTGATGAGCAGGCAGAGAAAAGAAAGATCTGAAATTCGTTTGGGTGGATAAGAGAGGGCGAGGAACCAGAATGGACACCCAGGCTTCTGACTCACCACTTCCTTTGATAGCCGTGTGACCGTCCCTGTCAGTCTGTTTTGTCACCTGTGTAACGAGGCCATCATCTGCCCAGCGTTGCAGTGAGAACGGAGGGCTGAGACGGCACAAAGGTGGAATCAGGTGTGAGCAGAGCTGTTTAAGCACCGATCTCTGCTCCAGGACCCAGGGCGGTGCCTGGCACCGAAGGGTCGTCCAGTAAGTATCTGTTGAAGGAACGGCTGGCTGAATGAA
This sequence comes from Molossus molossus, assembly GCF_014108415.1. NCBI lineage: Eukaryota > Metazoa > Chordata > Mammalia > Chiroptera > Molossidae > Molossus > Molossus molossus. Next base: position 40,929,040 of record NW_023425377.1, on the reverse strand, counting down.
CAAAGAGAAGGTATCTCTGCAAGGTTTATCTGAAATAATTAGCAGGCAGTACCAAACCCGGTTTGGCTGACAAAGCGAGCGATGCAGCAGGCTGCACCAGCTTCTTGCGGTTTCCCAATCCGTTGAAGAGAATCGGGCCCACCCACGGGGTCATGCTGCAGGTGGGTCAGAAGGCTGCTTTGGAACCAGCTCAGAAACTGCCTGTGCCATCTCCGTGGTCTAATGCTCCCTTCTGAAAGTAACAACACTCATGAAAACAAAACAATCTGACAGTGATTTTCAAAATGCAGGTTTTTTCCTGCCACCCTGACACGTCCCCATCCCCATGTAAGCTTCCTTCAGACCCAGGAGAGCTGCCCCTGCAATGGTGGGGGCCCTCCTCCTGTGGTTATGCCATGACCAACAGCCACCCATCCCCTGAACCCCACCTCCCCGGGCTCCTGGACCCCTCTGAGACAGCGCCCTCTCCTTTTCACACAAGCAAAGACCCGGCCAACCTTCTCAGTTCCGCGCTGCCATATTCTGTTCGGTCTTTTGCTTTTCTTAATCTCCTCTTCTCTGCTCTTCGTCAAGAGGACGCTATGCCATCCTGGCACCTGCCTCCTCCTCCCTCGCGTGTGTATTCCAGCCAGCACCCTGAACACCCTCCCAGAGAAGCAAACCGCTCAGCAGTCACCAACCCATCCAGGAAAACCTTTTCAGGGACTGCGACCCCTGAGTGTGCTCTCACTATTCAAACAGTCCCTGCTCGTAGCCCAGGAACGTGACTGTGGGGGCTTTCCCTTGTGTTCTTCTGGAAGTGAGTCACTGCACAGCACAGTCCTTCATGGAGCAGCGCCGCAGCGTCCGGGCGGTCAGCACCGAGTGCTCCCCGCGGGTAGTGGGTCTGACGCGGTGACACATGTAAGCAACCAGGACAAGGGGGACACAGAGCCAGCTGTGAAGCTGTGGGTCAGGGTGCCTGCCTCCTGCTTCCCTGGGCAGTGCCCACTGGAGGGCCTCGACCTTGAAGCGCCTGCTCTGAGCCTGGGCCAGGACCTCAGAAGTCATTCACATGCTGAATGCCTACAAGGCTCTGGGGACAGATGTCTGGCACAAGTTGCAGACACTGTGGTTCATACATGAAAAGCAAAAAAAGATCTGGTTCACTCACCCATACTTAATAATCGTAGCCAACATTTGAGTGCCCCCTGGATGCCAGGCCCTGTGCCAAGGTATTTATATGCGTATCTCCTTTCATCTTGACAATAACCCTCAGAGGCAGGCCCCAGCATTATCGCCCCTGAACAGTTAGGGAAGTGGGGCTCAGCATGGTTAGCTAACTTGTCTGAGGTCACAGTGTTCAGTGGCGTGGCTGCACCAGGGAGCCGCGTTTGTCTGAACCTCGTGCTCAACTCTCGTCAGTAAGCTACAGCTCACACCGTCACCCACACGCACACAATCATGCTACACAGAACTTGCGGGCGTCACACATCAACAACAGGCCCTGGCCCCAAAAGACCAAGTGTTAAGTCCAATGAGATTCTGCCCATTTCTCTATAAAAATTACCTGTCGAACCCCGAGGACTGTACTGAACGCTCCCAGGTCGGGCTGCAAGCTCATGTCGTCAGGTGGCACCCTCCTGTCAGTGTCCCACGATGAGCTTTTGACTCTGGAGTCTGTTACTGTGCCCGTGCAGTGGCGCCCTGCCTTCCCCACAACAGGCCCCACGGGCTTTCAGGAAGAATCAATTTGCCCAGCAGAGGGGAAAACACAGACTCAGCTCCTGCCCAGACTTTATCTCCTGCTCCAAAAGAAATGGGAGAAAACTAAAACATTTTAAAGGCAACGGAAGGAAATTTGGTGTGCATGTTACGAAGGGCATTGGCTTCATGCAGCCCAGGAGGCCTGAGTCACAGGACGCGTCCAGGAGCAGGGTCGCACCCAAGCTGCACCCCACCGGGCCCAGCATCTGATACTCATCTCCTCTGGCCTCGGAACCCATCTGGGAAATGGGGACGTGAGAGCCAACTCCCCACGTTGAAACAGGTTTCTGCATGGCTCTGGGGTGGCCCCTTGCAGAAGCCATTGACACGATGCCTCTGTAGCCACTAAAGTTTCTGTCACTTGGTCATCTCTCAGCTCCACCTCCAGGTGGTTTTGTGAACTCAGTTACTGGGCCTGGGATGTATCCCCCTGAATGTCATCAAGGTCAGAGTGTATGCCTTCAAGGACATCTCAAGCACAGCCAAGCCAGCTTTGGGCCGGCTCCTCTGGACCTCACGGCCTAGACGGTCTACCATGGGCCCGTGTCCCTAGTGAAGGACATGGCTGGAAGCCTGAGCGCCCAGCACCATTCACTGATGGAGTCACATGTGACCTTTGTGGTTCCAACCAGATCCGAAGGTCAAGCGCCTAGGCGTAGGCTTTGTGCCACAGGCCCCCCAGGGGTCGGACGAGTACCAGTGCCACAGCTCCCCCCAGGGGTCGGACGAGTACCAGTGCCACAGCTCCCTGTTCTCACACCCCCAGCCACAGACCCAGCTCCAGGGACCTCCGGGCCATATTTTGTCCGCCATGACGTCCCACAACCACAGCTAACGGGGTCAGGGAGCACATGGCCCCAAGGCAGCCCGGACCCTCTCCAGTGACATATTCTAAGAGCCATTGGATTCTCTGTTTTAGGAATTTATAACTAAAACAAATTACCAAGTACCCGAATCTGTTGGCCCAGATCTGAGTCTCCAAGGAACCATGGAGAGAGGTCTGGAGGGAGCCCAGGAAGAGAGGGGTCCCGCATAGCCCGCGTACGGGGCAGCAGAGGAGATGCGGGCAGAGGGGTGCCGGCAGCGGGTGGCAGCAGTGCTGGGGTGAAGCAAGGGGACAGGGCAGGGGTGAAGGTGGAACGAGCGTGGAGGGAGAGGAACGTGGCTCCAGAAGTCCTGGGAGCGAAGGGCTTTGGATGAATTTCAGTTCCTGTGTCTTTAGCAAGTCTGTAGTGTTCAGCATTCTGCAAGGTCCTTGCTGCCCTTCTTTCCCTTACATAACCTCACAGTAATGTCATCCTTCCAACTGAACTGAGAAAGACTGATCTTGGAGCCGCAGGTGGCTCCAGGCACAGCTGGGAGGGCCCGCCCGGACCGTGTGACCGTGCCTCCCATGCCCCAAGCGTGGGTTCCCTCAGCCCCACAGGGCCTCGCCGCTCCCCCCGCTGCAGGCGCCTGGCTGTCCTCCCCTCTGTCTCTCTGCACAGTCTAACACACAGCCAAAACTGGGTTCTGACCGGACAGACGTCCCCACCGCGCCAGGTAGCTTTGCTAGCCCGCCGTGAGCACTGCCCATTGGCAAACGATGCTGGCAGCGAACAAGCACATGTGAGGAAAGGTCTGTGGTCGCACTAACAGGGCTCAGATCTCAACCTAGTTACTGATGTGGAGTTTGAAATCAGCTGCTAGTCCAATATATCTTTTTTGTTTATTTTTGAACAGAGAGATCTGACACAGAATAATGTGGGTACTTCTTCCAAGAATTTTATACCTTGGACGTTTACAGCATTTATCACTCAAGTATGTTTTTATATATCCTTAACTTTTTTCATCCCTTTTCACTCTTTATAGAAAATTACGTATCATCTGCCCTGGCCAGTTTGGCTCAGCGGTGAGAGCATCAGCCTGTGGATCAAGGAATTGTGGGTTTGATTCCAGCCAAGGGCACGTACCTCGGTTGCGGTTGGTCCCCTGCCCTGGTCGGGTCATGCAGGAGGCACAGTGGATGTGGCTCTATTACATTGATATTTCTATCTCTATTTCTATTTCTCTTTCTCTCTCTCTCTCTCTCTCTCTCTCTCTCTCTCTCTCTCTCTTCCTCCCTCCTTCCTTCCCTCCCACTCTCTCTAATGATAAATAGAATATCCTCGGGTAAGGAATAAAAAAAAAAACTTACGTATCACAGGCTGTAAAAAGATAAATATGTACATTCACACGGATGTATATACTTAGACACCTATATGCTCAGAACGAAGAGCAATGGGATTTGTGCATAAGAGGTAGGATTAAATTAAGCAGGTGATGCCAAGGAACTGGATAACATCTATAATCTCACAGACTGTAGGGAGCTGCACTTTGGCTAGTCCTAGTCTGTGATGCAAATTTTGCTCATATGATGCCTAATCTTAAACTTTTAAGCATGGTGTGTGTGTGTGTATGTGTGCATGTGTACATACACACAAGCACAAATACACACACATACATACAGGGGTTGGCAAAAGCAGGTTTATAGTTGCGAGTATGCAAAATAGTTTATTCTTATATTATTTATTTGTATTATGTAAATCTACTTTTGCCTACTCTGTATATACATATTTTTTGACATCATATATATTCTAAAAGAGTAGAGCCATTTGTTTCCACAAACAACATCATTTATTAAGTATTATAGGAACACAAGCTAATGGTTCCCTGGTCAGAGAGAACGCTGCTCACCAGCAGTAGAGCAGTGACGCTGGAATGCACCTTGACACCGGGTGAGAGCCGAGATCCCAGCAGCAGCACCCCCTCTGAATATCGTTTGTCCCGCACCCACCCACATGTCAGAGGAGCAGCCAGTGGGGCTAGAAGACTTGTTTGGCTAAACAGAACTCCCAGGCAGAATTCTTCCTGTAACCTGCAGATAGGATGGGTCCTAGTGAGTCTGTCCTCAGCCACTCAAGTAGACAGACCACAAGGACAAAAGTATCTAAACACCCATCTGTTGCTAAACAATGAGTGAGAGTGGATCTTGCCTCTTCCCATGATGAGCACAGGATTTGAACCCAGCAGAAGCCCTGGGGCAAAGGCTTGGGGATGGATGTGGGGTGGAGTCTGCACATTGGAAGAATATCATCCTGAAGACTCATATCTGAAGAGGATCTATTTTAGGATCCAGAAAAAAAGTTAAGAAAACTTCTGCATCGCAACAGAATTAAAGAAGTCATGGTTTCTGAGAGAGAAGCAGACATACATAGAGAAGAGGAATAAATCAAAAGACAAGAGAACACATCAAAAGCACAACAGAAGAGAATGGAGAGAAGACATGAAGAAATCAAAGGTGAGATAGCAGGAGATGATTTGCATAATTAACACCGATGCAGGAGCCAGTAAAGAGCAGAAATGCTACAAAGCTGGCATGGAAGACCAAGTCAGCTTCCCCAGAGTGCAGAGAAGCGAGCACAGAGGTGGGGGAGGCAGGCAACGGAGACCCCTACACGCAAAATTTCATAAGACAAACCGGAACAATTCATAAAACACAGTGGAAGACAATTTTCTCAAAGACCAAAGCACAGATTAAAAGTGCTCACCGGTTCCAGGAGAAAAAATGCTGACAAGTGTATGCCTACACTTATCCAAACAAACATCTGCGAACAAAGGCGAAGGTAGTACAAGTGGTTCTAGCACTGCAGCAAGAAAATAAGAGCAACAAACAGATTTTCCCTAAGGAAACACAATCAGGCCTCCTTTCGACTTCTACTCTGGAACACAAAGGACTGGAAGATGATGGAGCAAGGTCTACACGGTTATAAGGGAACATCATTTCATTTAAGAAGGACAGCCAGGAAAGTTGTGTTTCATGTATGAAAGTATTATATTCTTGGATATGGAACATTTCAAGCACTGTAACACTCAGGTATTCTTCAGAAGCATTACCTGAAAATGTAATATTAATACAAGTAACACAAGAGAAGAAAATTAGCATCTGAAATTATAAATAATCTTCAATAAGCCATGCAACCTACAAAAATGCTATGGTTAGTTGATAAGCTAAAAACAACTGTCAACAATATTTTTGAAAGGAAAGGAATATTTTTAAAATTGATTTGGCTCCAAATCCCTAATAAGAACAAAAACTTAAAAGTGGTAGGAGGAATTGGAAACAAAAAGGAGGTAAACCATTCATTTAAATGAATTAATATTGAGATTCAAAAGATGTTATTTCAACAGATTTGAGAATTAGAGAAAGATGGATTTAAAATGTTTCAAAAATTTAAAAGATAATCTATAGGACACTTAAGAACAGAGAATATACAATATGAAACCTGAGAGATGATAAAATTAAAACAGTTGATAGGGCCCTGGTCCGTTTGGCTCAGTGGTTAGAGAGTTGGCCCACGGACGAGAGAGTCCCAGGATCGGTTCCCACTAAGAGCACGTACCTCGGTTGCAGTTTGTCCCCGGCCCCAGTTGGGGTCACGTGGGTGGAAACCACTTGATGTGTCTCTCTCACATCGATGTTCCTCTTTCTCTTCCTCCCTCTCTCCCTCTTGCTCTATCTGAAGATAAATGCAAAAATGTCCTCGGGTGAGGATAAAAAATTAAAAAATAAAATAAAACAGTTTATAGGGTAAAATACAGAAATCAAAGAAAGGCAAAGGAAGCATAAATTCAGGAAACAAAATAAGCTGAAAGAAACAATTCCAATTACGACACTTAAAAAAATTTTTTTTTCCTTTATTGATTTTAGAGAGAGAGGAAGGGAGAAGAAGAGACAGAGACATTGATGAGAGAGAACATTGATTGGCCGCCTCCTGCATGCCCCCCACTGGGAATCAGGCCCACAACCTGGGCATGTGCCCTGACCGGAAATTGAACTGGCGACCTCTTGGTGCATGGGTCAACACTCAACCACTGAGCCACACCAGCCAGGCCAATCATGACACATATTATAATAAACATAAGTAGGTTAAATCCTCTTGCTCTAAAATGAAAGACTCAGATCATTGGCTTTTTTTATATAAAAAGAACATTTGCTTTTTTTATATAAAAAAATATATAGGTAAAACATCAAAAACAAAGAAAACAGAAACATTAAAGGATAGACAAATAAAAATAGTGCTTAGAACATAGTATGTACTTAGTAAGTACTTATGGGGTAAATGAATATCAGAAAGACAAACAATAAAAGCAGGGCTGGTAATAGCACCATCAGACACAACATAGATATGGTGGCAAATAGTACTTCAGAGTCTAGTGTATAAAAAAAACTTTTACAAAGTGAGCCACCAATGATACAAACACTCAAGAAATAAAACAATTAAACTAAAAGTAACAGCTCTATCTCACAAAAATTTATGCAAAATCCTAACTAAAAAAAAATACCCAATTAAATCCTGCACTAATTTTTTAAAAAGAGTAACATACCATGACCAATGAGGACTAATTCTAGGAATTCAGTGATTATTTGGGGGAAATGAATTTCATATGCATAAAAATTGTAATAGCAATAATACCTAGTGGCCATTATTTACTGAGGAACTATTATTATCCTGACTTAAAGGCAAGAAAAACCAAGATACAAAAAGATGAAGTAATGTGTCCAAAACCCATGTATAATAAATGGTAATGCCAGGATCTGTACCCAGGAGTGTGGCTCTAGGACCCACCCCCTTAACCACCCTGCTGGCACACTGACTGCCCAAAGGTAGGACACCACTCCACAGACGGAGAGAAGCACTTGACGAAGTTCCCACATTATTCCTAATGTAACGTTCCCACTGTAAAGTAAGAATATGGTGCTTGCCTGCCATGATAAATAAATCCTCCCTCAAAATAACAAACTGAATTTAACCACGATCCACTTAGGGGCATTCCTTTCAGTTTTAGAATGAAGACAGAGGCTAACATAGCACACTAGATCTTTGTCGTCCGCAAAGTAGTCATGGCAATTAGACAAGGGGAAGAAAATAGCAGTCACAAACATTAAAGGAGGAGAGAAATTCATCCTGTTTTCTGGAAAAAGTCTGTAATACCCAAAATTACAGTTAGAATTGATAAAGAATTCAGTAAGGCAATTTAACAATATAAATTAACAGAAGAACTGATATAATGCCAAAAAAGTAATTCAGTTTACAACCACCACCAAAAATATAAATGTCTGTGGCCCTGGTCAGTTTGGCTCAGCGGTTGGAGCATCGGCCTGCAGTTCAGAGAGACCCGGGTTCGGTTCCCACTAAGGGCATGTACCTCGGTTGCAGTTTGTCCCCGGCCCTGGTTGGGTCGTGCGGGTGGCAACCACTTGATGTGTCCCTTTCACGTCGATGTTTCTCTCTCTCTCTCTCTTCCCCTCTCTCCCTCCCTCCCTCCCACTCTATCTGAACAAAAAATGGAAAAATGTCCTCGAGTGAGGATAAAAAAAAGAAAATAAATGTCTGTGAAACTGTGGAATATATATGAAGAAAATGACAAGAGTTTATTGAGAAAAACAGGAGACTTAATGGAGATTCTATGTCTCTGAATGGGAACATTCAAAATTATGAGAATTTTTATTTTCTCTACACTAACCCAAAATACTAACTTAATTCCAATAAATCCCCCACGGGGTCTCTTTCTTTCCAAAAAGCATTTGGAAAAGGCAGTGTGCCCTATCAGACCTTAAAGTAAATTGTGAAACTAGGGAAACTGAAACAATGGAGTATGGGGTAGGAAGCACAGATCAAAACAACAGAAGGAGAAATCCAGGTAGCAATACTTGCAAATGAGAAGGCTACATTTCAAAGGGAAGAAAGGAGAGAGAGAGAGAGAGAGAGAGAGAGAGAGAGAGGGGAGAGGTGGTGCTGGGACAACTAGTTAACCACCGGGGAGACGACTAAATTAAATCTCTGCCTCACAGCAAACACAAAATTCTCAACAGACTAAAGAAATATAAGAACTGACAGCATAATAGTATGGGAAGCAAGCACAGATGAATATTTATATTATTCTTGGTTTGCAAAGGATTTTCTAAGCATGTGAGCAAATGCAGATACCATGGAGGAAAAAAATTTGAAAAACTTTACTAAGTAAATATTTAAACAAAGTCTTCAAGTGTCAAACCTATCATACACAATACTAAAAGGCAAATGACAAATTGGGGGAATATTTGCAAAATATATGCTGAAAAGTTAATGTCTTTAATATACTAAAGTGTTATTTTACAAATCAGTAAGAAAAAGATGAAATACATCAACAGAAACAAGGCCAAGGTTCAAGCTGCAGAGAAATCAATGCAAGTGTCCAATAAACAACAAAGACCTGTTCCTCGTCACCGACAGTCAAAGGCAAGTGAAAACAAAGAAATGCCATTTTCATACTATTAAATTAGTAGAGATTTAAAAAAATATATTAACACCCAGCCAAGGACATGTGAGGGGGAAATGGCATTACCTTACATTTCTGGTGGGGTTGTGAATTAACATCATTTTTCAAAATGGCAATTTGACACTATGTTTCTAAAGATCAGCAACTCTGCATATGTTCTGTTCCAAATCCCTACGATGTTGCTGCTACTTGGTGTTAGGGAAGAAATTGGAGTGTAGGGATCAGGATGTCAGCACACAGACACTAAGTGTGTGCTGTTCTTTCCGTAGGAGGAAAGGCCTAGACAGGACAGACATACAAACAGTAATGGTTTTGAATGTCTGGATGGTAGTTTTAAAATATCTGTTACATGCTTTGCTGTATTTTCCAAATTGACTACAAAACAGATATATCGCTTTGGAAACTGAAAACAAATGAAAAGCTCTCTCAAAATCGATTTACAAAGGGCATTATTCCCTGGCCACCATAGCATGGAATAAAATCAACACTGGCCTTTGTATGTGCTCAGTCCCTTTTTGGGGCTTTCATCAAACCAGCAAGAGAAGAAAGACTGTTATTATATTATTATTAGGACTATTTTACAGATAAAGGTACAGAGACCTAGAGGAGAAAAAAAAACAAAAACAAAAATGTCTGCAAAACCAAGCTCTGTGTTCCAGAGCTCACTTGTGAGGTGGGACCAAGGTCCCCCAGCCAGGATGGGGTCCCCTGCCCTGCCTCTGCCCCGTACATTAAACTGCCTGTCCTTACTGTTTAATGATGTTTATGGCACTTTCCAAGGCACCATTTGTTCTGACCACTGTAAAAATGAATGCATCTATCCCCACGGGGCTTTCCTTCAACCAAAAAGTGCCCGCTGCTCCCTGGACACACAACGCTGAAGCAGCACTAACAGTCACCGACACAGCCAGCACCCTCCCAGGGGACAACCGCCCCACCCCTTTCTGTCCCCACCCGAGCACCTGGCCTCAGAAAGCACGTGCGGGGCAGTAGCTGGAGGCTCTCATGCGGCCTGTCACCAACGGGCACGTCTCTTCAGTCTGACCTCCCCAGAGTAGCAGTGCGAAGGGGCACCCCGGCGGCTGGGCCATTTCCAGGCTGCTGGGCTGCCTCCACCTTTCAGAGAAGGGCAATAGCAGTAATAATGGTGACTGCCCCTCAGGCTTTTTTCATGCAATAACTAGCTGTACTTTTCCAACCAGATATTATCCCTCCTTCCTCAGCAAGTTGCCTCTTACAGAGAATTTTGTTGTTTAGCAAGAACCATTTCTGCTCTGAGAGGCACGGTCAGGAAGGAGAATTCAGAATAAGTCATCTCTGCGATCTCCTAATCGGAGAGAGAGGCACAGGGCCTCGACCCTGCGAGCCACATACATTCATTCCGGGTCTAATTACAACACTTAGGCTGTAGATGTAGGTGTTAGCTCCAGCACGGGGAGCTGCCGAAGACTGAGAGTCAATTCTGTAGAGAAAAAAATTACATAAAATTACTTGGAATAAATAAGTAGCTAAATTAGACTGTGGATACCACTGTGTTAAAAACAACAACAACAACATAACGCAGATGCACCTGAAAAGAACCTGTAAGGAAATAAGTCCAAGTGGCAATAAGAAGTGGGTTTACATATTTCTTTTTTCAATTTTTCTTCTCCCTTTTCTCACCTCTCCTTTCTCTTCTCTTTTCTCTCTCCTCCCTCCCTCCTTCCTCCCTTCCTTCCTTCCTCCATCCTTTCTCCCTCCCCCCCTTTCTTTTTGCAATGTGGTTACATTAGTTCTGTATTTTAAAACACAGGGTTTGTTGGGGAGACAGTGTGAAGGTACCTGGGCTGAGGACATCCTGGAGGATGTCACCAGTCACCAAAACGGAGCTCTGAGCTCTGGTGAGTGACCTGTGCCAGCCTCCCCACTGCAGTCCTGCAGACCTCTGTGTGATCTCAGGAGGCGATTCCGGGCCACCACTCTGTGCCGCACGCCTGCTCGCGGCGGAGTGCCGGGCGGCACAGGGAAGAGAACTCCGGGGCTATCATTTGAGAGGCTCAGTGTCTGGGGCAGGATGAGGCAGCAGGTGACAGACAACTTTCTCAGGACACAAACTACCTGCAGGGGTGCACCATCCTCCAGGAGAACAGGGTCCATTTCACAGTCAGCAAACATCCCTGAGTGTCCACCATGCGCCCCGCATGGTGCTAAGTGCTGAGAGCAGAAGCTGCCTGGTCCCTGCTGTTAGGAAGTGTAATGCTTAGCTCGGCTCTGCTCCGAAGGATGGCAAGTGTTCAATTAGGGATTTTCAAAAACAGAGCTGCTTTCATGGAAAGTCATATATGTGTGTACGTGTGTACTGTATATGTGTTATTATATATAATTATCTAGAATTGTGTATCACTTTGGAAAACAAAGAGCTAGGCACTGGAGAACAAGCCGTGTCTGATGGGACGAAAGAGCAAGGGTGTGTCTGAACCCCTGGAGGGGTTGACATGGAGGAAGAAGGTTGTTCTCTAGAGAGGCCCAGGGAAATGCCAGCTGTTTCCAGAAGGAGCCCAGGGCAGGGAGAGATCTGGGTCGGACGGACGGCTCTGCTGCTCACTGTGAGACCTGGAGTGGGTCATGTTGACTTTCTGAAGTCTGTTTCCTCCTCTGAGAAATAGTGGAGTGGGAAGTAACTGCTTTTTCCCCGTCCACTGCTCCTTCTTAGGGTGAGAGTACCCGAACCTGCTTCAAAGTAACCACCCAGCCTCGCTCTTCAGGTGACCCTGACTTCATGCTCAGCACCCGGGCAGGAAAACGAGGTCTGCACTTGACTTTGGTGCAGTCTTTCCTTTTCTCTCTAATGGGTGTTCAAGGACAAGCCCACGACCCAAGGAGAGGAGACCTTAAAGAGACTTAAGGAGCTGGGGAGAGGCCATCTCTTGCTTTCTTACTGAGCTCTGAACCAGTCATGTCCACAGCCAGGTGGTTATCAGTGGCCTCTCCAGTTCCATATCCCATTCTCCTTGCTGGAGACAGTTTTGATTGGATTTCGGTCCCATGCAATTGCAAATCCTAATTGGTGAGGAACTGCGAGGTCTGTGAGGTCAGGAACCCGGTGCTGACCACTCCCGCACCTAGGAGAGTTCCTGGCCTCTGGTTGGCTCTCAGAGCCTTTGTGGAATCGTGAATGAGTGATTCAAGTAGGACAATAGCATCTCCTTTGTATATCTGCTATATTTTAACAGAAAAATGATTATCAATAAACAGCATTTCCTTTTCCATTTTGTTGCTCATTAGCTTATAAACTCTTTCTAAATTAACTCCTCAAGAGGGACTTGATTAACCACTGGGTTCTTTATGGCCATTAATGTTTAAGTGGAAATTTTTATTAAATTCTCTTTCATGGACAGGCAGCGTGGGAAACCGATATTATACCCATTGTTAAGAAAGCCACTCGGTGTCTTGGCCACAAAGAGGCTTACAGGTCGTCTGGATGAATCTCCCGGCTCCAGTAGCTGGTTCGTAAACTGCAGGGTTGTCCCAAAAGCACAATGATCAACTGAGGAGCGAGGCCAGAAGCACAGTTAGAGGATACAAAGCTCCCTTTATGACAAAGATGTGGCAATTTCAGGAGACAGTGTGCAAAGCAAGACTGGGGTATAGGTCTCCAGGTCCCCAGAGTTCCCCACAGGGACATACAGCTGTGGGGGAATTGTTATGAGTGGCAAGAATTCCACCGGGCGCAAGAGGTTGGAGTTTACTTGCACATGAACCAATCCAGACAAACAGCTGTCAGGACAGGCCTGCCGCCAGTGCCATTGTCTAACTCGTCTAATTCCGTATATAATCACACAAAACGAAAGTGATTGCCTCTTCGCCGCCTCCACCTTTCGTCTGCTAGATTTGAGCCCATAATTCCTATTAAATTTCCCAAGAAAATGTTAAACAGCTGGTCAGCATTCTTCTTTAACCGTCCAGAGGACAGAAAATTAACTATTTGCCTTAATCCCTTGGCCACTGGGTTTAAAAATAAAAAACACAACTCTTATCACTTTTCCTCATAGCCTCATTTTCTGTCCCTTAATTTACCCTTGTTGTTCATTTCTGGACCTCTCCAGCTTTTTCATATTCTGCCTGAATTTCGGAGGCCAAAGCATGACCTAATGCTGATGCAGACATCTCTCTGATGTGCCTGTGGCCTACACAATTTTCAGTTGCATCTTTCACATTTAATATTTCAGTGGCTGCCATTTTTCAAATCAAGCTAATGGATTATCTAATTGACACATTCTCAGCAGGTGTCTACCCCAGTGACCCCCCAGGGCCCAGGGCTTCCACAGGGACATCCAGAATTCATCCCAAAGGCCCATGATCATTGAGAGATCATACAATCCAATGATTTGATCATTTAAAACTCTAAGTTCCTTGATGGCAGTGTAAGGACAGAAAACAGGCCTTTCCTTTTGTTATGATTTCCCCCCACAATGTATGAGAAGCACCTGGTCATTAAAGCGGAGACCGCTGGTGCTGCACCTTCAGCCCGCCTCCGTACCCAAACAGTAAAATAGGCACGGGCTGGCTCTCCCCGCTCCCGCGTCAACTCCCGAGTCACACCAAAGGGCACCTAATGAATAGAAATTTCCTTTCCCTCTTCCCCCTTCCAACAAACCTCCCTCTTCTGAACTCTTCGTACCCTTTCAGGTGAGACTCCCGTTTTGCACTCTCAGTAACTCTCTCTACTCCAAAGCTCATTGCACAAGCTAAAGAAGACATGAGAACGCTCGCCCGCAATGCGGACTGTCTCCTAAAGAACAAACTGCAACCCCTCGAGGCCGCCCCGCATCTGTCCGAGTCCCATACGACCTCCCGAGGCCCCCTGGGCTGCGGTCAGTGCAGGGTCCTTCCCTGACCACGGGGAAAGAAAAGAAAAGCCCTCCCTTTCTCTCTTCTCTCTGTTGCGAATTCTTTCACAAGGCCCCAGAACCCTAACAGGCAGGAGCCACCTGTTCCAGTATTTTGTTTTCAGACACTTAGTGGGAACTTTTGTATTTTAATCAGTGAGGTATAGCTAAGGAGTTGGAAAAAATTTTTTCCATGGAAGGTGTTATGGACTGAACTATGTCCACCCAAATTCAAATACTGACATCCTCACCCCAACATGGCTGTACTTGGAGATAGGACCTTTAAGGAGGTAAGGCCAGGGGTAGGATGGGGCAGTGGGCGCACAGTAAGTTACCTTCTTGTTCTCTAAAGACAGTGCGTGGGTTTCCAGGCCAGACAGACCTGGGTTTAAATCCCAGCTATTACATTTGTTACAAAAGTGACAATGAATTTAACTTACATGAATCTTTATTTTCCCATATGTAAAGTGAGGGTAATAGCTCTGACCACATGGGGTTAGTGTGATAAATAAGTGTGTTTATGTACAGAGCCTAACACATAATAAATGCTCAATAAATAGCAGCTGCTACCATCATTATTGTCATTCACTCAATAGTATTCCATGCACCTAAGTAACCAACTCTGATAGCACATTTTTCTCTTGGAGCTTGCATTTCTAGTTCAAGGACAGACAGTAAACTCTAAATAAGGGAGTGTGGGATAATGAGAATGGCCGTGAAGGTACTGAAATGACGTCACAGTCAGAGGAGGAACGACGGGGCGCCTTGGCCTCACAAGGTCAGTGATGTTCTTTCCAGAGAGGTAGTATCTGAGGGGTGACACACGGAAAGAGGGCCGCTGCCACGGAAGATCCGAGGAAGGCTTCCAGGCCGAGGAACCCCGAGTGTGGAAGTCCAGGTGGGATGGAGTGTGTTCTACCTGAGGGGCAGGAAGAAGGCAAGTCCTTGCGTCCGGGCGTGGGGGTGGGGGGTGGGGGGGTGGGGGGGTGGGGCGTGGGGGGGTGGGGGGGTGGGGCGTGGGGGGGTGGGCAGAGGCAGGCAGGGAGAGGCACACAGGGCCCTGCAGGCACGGAGAAGACGATGGGTTTTATCCTGACCATACTGGGAAGCCATGGGAGGGTTTAAGAGATACGTCATTCTTTATACTCTGGGTTTTCCACAGTCTGACAGGACAAAGGGAAAAGGCTTTCTGGAGACGGAAGGGCAGAAAGACGGGTCGCAGCCTCTGGCAGTGCAAGAGAGAAGGGTGAGAGCGGTGTCGGCCGAGGCAGTGTGTGAGGAACGCAGGGCCACCTTGGCGTGTCAGGCTGTCTCGGACACGGGGTGAGCGCCGAGGGCACGGATGAGCCTGCTGCAGACAGAGCCCGCGGAACCTGAGCTTTCTCCAGCCGGCGCTGCCACATACCTGCACACAGGGGACCTCCGGACGTGCTCACCACGGTGGGTTACAGGATACTGCAACCCAGGTTACAGTGATTCAAACATACAGACTTGAACTCAGAAAGGTCACACCCAACACGCAGCCCTCGGGGGCCTCTGTACAGGTGACTGAGCCCTCCCACCTGCTGCTGATCATCAGATTCCAGAACTGAATCTGCCCGCACCCATCAGTCCTCGTTAAGGTCCTTTAGAGCCACCTGGTCTTGCTGATTTGCCTGCAAATGCTGTAGATAAGGAATCCTTAAACAGACTCACATAGCATCAACCTAATGGATCAAGCAGGCCACCTCTGAAACTTCTGTTTTTCTATTTATCTTCAGATAGAGTGGAAGGGAGGGAGAGAGAGAGAGACATATTGATGTGAGAGGGACACCTCAACTGGCTGCCTCCCACACGACCTCGACCAGGGCCAGGGAGGAACCGCAACTGAGGTACGTGCCCTTGTCTGGAATCGAACCTCAGACTCACTGGTCCGCAGGCCGATGCTCTAACCACTGAGCAAACTGACCAGGGCTGAAGCTTCACCCTTTAACCATACTGCACAGTGTCTCCCCAAGAGACCAGTGCTCCAGGCTTTCCACGGTTCTGGCAAAACAGGCCCAGGGTCAGTAAGTCCAAGGCCACTTGCTGCCTGGGGGACTTCCATGAACAATGCATCCCTTCAGTGAAGAGTGTGAATGATCCTTGGCAGCTATTTCGATCTGCATGTGAATTACTGTATCGCGCACGCTCCACCCCAAGCCAAGCTGGCCACGTGAGAGACTTGATGAGGGCTGGGTTCCCAGGAGCTGGACTCTCTGCCCGTGTCCACACTGGGGGGCCTGCCCTGGCTTCCTCGTCTCGTCTTGAGGAGACACAGAGCCCCACTCCAACGCAGCTCCTTTATTTCACAATGTGAGTGAAGAGGGGCTCAGGGAAGAATTGGAGCTAGCTACATCAGGAGCATTGAAAACCTCCTGCCGCCTCATATTCCCGGCTCTGGATACATCGCCTTCTCATTTGATGGTGTTTGGGAAGAAATTTCTATGAATCTTAAGCAACCTCCTCAAGGTCTTTGCTTTCCTGAGAACGGCAGACAGTCGGCGGCCACTATGCTGGCCTTGGCAATGACGCCGTCCTCACTGACAAGCTGGGTCTCAGCTGTGGGATTGCCAGTTAAAGAGCACTTCATCCTAATTAACCTCTTCAGGGAATGAAAATACAAGCATTAAGAATTTCAGAGTTCGCAGGGCCTGTGCACAACCCCTTGTCATACAGATAAGGAAACTGTGTATGAGGATAACAAGGGCCTGAGGTTCCACAGCCAATTAGCCGAGTGCCAGGACTAGAATCTGGACCTCTAGACTGACGATCAAAGCTCTGGCTTACTCCGCCAGCCAGCAAGAGCTATTCCCTCTCTTTATCCCTGCAAGCGTGTCGATCACAGACGTTTAGCTGAGCCTGTGTTGTGTGCTCCACACCATGCCAGGCACCAGGTCAGGGGAAGGCACAGACTTATTCACTCTTTCAGTAACTACTGCTGAGCACCTACTGTGTACCACACACAGTGAGGATGCTCATTAAAGGGTTGCTTTCACAGGTAAACAGCTTTGATTCCCGGCAGTGTGATTTACTAACTAAAAGGAGATGTTGATACTAACCAACATAGAGTTATTGAGCATATCAAATGCAGTGATATTTAAGAGGGGCTTGACCTAATCTTTGGTCCACTGTAAGTGATCAATATATTGTGGCTATTTTTATTCTCCTCAACATGCCATGCTGGGGAGATGAGATAATCCGTGAAACCTAGCAGAGTAGCCTCATTATCAAGCACTGGGGTGGGTTTTCAGTGGTGAGGAAAAAGCAGATGAACAGAGAAAACCTAAGATGAGACCTTAGCTGGACCTTGGGGAAAATGGAGAAGTTATTCAAAAGTAGAGGAAGCCCAAATATATAACCAGGACAAAGGAAGCCTGCTAGAGCAGGGTGGGACTTGTCACTGGAGAGGCAAGTGAGGATAGACCAAGGATAGCCTCAAAATTTGGGCAGAAAACGTAGAGAAGATTCCCAGCCATCCCCAGCAATTCTCCACGCGAATTACCATATCGCACACACTCCCAGCTTGAACCAAGCTGGCCAAGTGTAGGAACATACACAGGAGAGCTGGAGTGGCGCTGGGCATTGGCCAGGGAGGCCTTTGCAGGGAGCCACGCGGATTTCGAGACCAAGGAGGGATGGATCTGAAAGAGGAGGCGAAGGAAAACTGCCGGCCGACCTGGACCTGGCAGACGCAGGACCCGGGGCACTGGCGGGCGTGCTGAGGTTCTGAGCCCGGTGGATGGAGTTGCCAGTGGACTCCCTCCAGCTTTAAAGGGATCTGAGGAGAAACGTCCTCCCCTCCCCGCCCCACAGACAGGCACGCGGCACGGCATCCCCGCCGGAGAGGCTGGCGCTCCCTCCGCTGCCCCTTTTGTTTCCCCGCCGCTGAAAATGAGAGGTTTCAGTGGAAGATGAAAAATTATCCTTTATTTTGATTCTGTGTTTAAATACCTTCCACTTCTCTATAAATTGAAGGGTATGTTTGGTACTCTGTCTAATACTTGGCTAACAGACCAGAGAATCAAACATTAGTCAAGGTTCCAGGAAGACACGGAGTTTGGTGCCTCAGAGACACATCACTCTCACTGAAAACTGCTTTGGACTCGTCCTGAAAACCAGGCTCACCCCAAAGCCGGGTGGCCAGCCAGTGCCCACGGTGCCATCCTCTCCGTGGTCGCATTCCCCACCCCCACCCACACGTGTGCGCGTGAGGGCGCTCATGCCAACACGGACCAATGTTAAAGGCATACCAGACGTCACATGCTGTTAAAATCCAGGAATCATCTGGAAACTGCAGGCCAGACGTGATCCTGTGAGAGCAGTAACTGAACAGCTGAGGGAAGGCAGTAGAGCAACTCATTTACGTCCTATTGATTCGCCCTTATTTTTTCTCCTCACTTGGAAATATCAAGGTGCATAATAGGCACAAGCATGCCCAGGCTGAGTGGACTGTGGAGTGATAACCAGCAGGGAGCATAACAGCCAAGCAGGTACAGCTCTGGGCCCAGGCACGAGGGTCCGAGCGCCCTGCTGACGGCCAGGGGCCACCACACTGCAGTGCAGCCCCGGCCACGCTCGGCCTCCTCTGCGCTCTGCCTGCAAGTCCGTGAGGCTGAGCTCATTAACGCAGCCCCCCAGACCCATGCTGGGAGCCAGGGTGACCTCTGCCATCAGGCTCCGTCTAAGCACAGCACGACCTTGGTAAGTGTCT
This sequence comes from Molossus molossus, assembly GCF_014108415.1. Lineage (NCBI taxonomy): Eukaryota > Metazoa > Chordata > Mammalia > Chiroptera > Molossidae > Molossus > Molossus molossus. The sequence continues at coordinate 40,910,353 of NW_023425377.1, read as the reverse complement.
GCCACTTCCCCTCAGGGCTGGGGTTAACGGTGTGCATCGGGGACAGGTGAAAGGTGGTCCCCAAGCTGTGGCTGGAGGTAAAACACCACACACTTTCACACTGTTTCGGTGACAACTTCTATGGCATTGTGATGCCAGGAAATGTCACCTCTCCTGAGGGGCATGTCCCACAGGAAGACGGCCTACCGGCTCCGCACCAGCCGCCAGCTGCGCTGCTGTCTTGGCTTCCCTTCGCCCCCCCCCCCCCCCCCCCCCGAGGTCTGGCCTCTGAGTCTGTTTCTCACTCAAGCTGTGCTCTTGCTCCTTCCGGACCTTGCTCATGGGATTCCCTCTGCTCAAACCACCCTTCCTCCACCTGGCCCCGCACACCCTGCTCCTGCTGGGCCAACCCCTCTGTTCCCCAGGAGATGTCCCAACTTGGGAAAGATGTGTTGCCACCTTGTCCAGATTAGATGGCCCCTGTGTTCTCTCACAGAGCATGTCATGCTGTACAGTGATTCCAGCTCACACCTGCTCCTCCCTGAGGGCAGAGACCAAGCTTGTCATGTGACCACTATGTCCCCAGCACCCAGGGCATGGCCTGGCACACACTCCTCTGTGAACATCTATTGAATGGATTTGGTCAGGGGACAGTGCAGGTGTGGTGCTGTGATGCTGGCTGAACCCCCACCTTGTTCTGCAAGCCAAGGACACTGTGCCCCAGGCAACAGCACCCCTTGTCTACATGGCTCCTTTCAACTTAGGTGACTTGACACCCAACAACTCGTGTGAGTTAGCATGGCAGGGACCATCACCTCCCACTCTAGAAATGAGCCAACTGAGAAGTCTGACAAAATCTGTGCCCCTGCCCTGGACACAGAGTGGGATGGGGCCATTCTTGCGCTGGGAGGTGGCCCTGGGTTAGTCCTCTCCATCAGCAATGGTGCGGCAGTGCGCCCTCCAGCGGGCATGCCTCCAGCTCCTTGCCCGGCGGCTTGGGACGCTGACCCCCAGGGCAACCTTGGAAGCTGCTGTCCGCCTGAGTCTTTGAATGACCACGTAGAGGAGAGCTGGCCAGATCTGTTCCTAGGGCAGAAGTCCATTTCTGTGGTGTTAAGGCATTAAAATCGTGGAGCCTGTTTGTTATGGCAACCTGGCATTACCGAACAAATACCCTGAGACTCAAAAAAGACAGATGACTTGCCCAAAGTATTAACAACCAATGCCAGCACCAGAATCTACATTTTAATTAAGAATCCACACACAATTCTGTGCTGAACTACCATTCCACACTAGGTGCTTCATCCGGCTGACTCCCTCCTGGTCTTCGCCACTGGACCTCAGCTACAGGAACCTACCTAGCACCACTCCTGGTATGTCGCCGGCTCTCACTATTTGATTCAGTACACACTTATATAATGCTTACTATGTGCCCAACTCCAGGCTAAGGTTTTAATAAACCTTCATTTAATTCTCTTAACTTCAGGAGGTACATGTTGTCCTCATCTCCATTGTACAGACGAGGAAACAAAGGCACCGCTGCCTCCTGAACCCATCGAGCAGCTGGGAACCCCAGCCCCCTCAGAGCATTTCTAGTCCTGACCCCCTGCCGACTCCACGGAGGCTCGGCAAATGGTAAACTTCTGCTTCACTGAAGACGCACTTCTTCAGAGCTGCCAGCTCAGGTCTCCACTGAATTGGTGTTTTGTGTAACACTATTCATCTCTAACAACAATTATTTTCTATAGAAAAGGAAAAGAAAGCAGCAAAATGGCTTCATAAGAGAAGTTGTGTGTGTCTGCCTGTGTGAGCAGTGCCCCGAACACGGACCCAAGCCTCTGAGAAGACACCGGCCCTCGCCGCCGTTTCTGTTTCTCACGGCAGCCGTCCAGCCTTCGGGGGCGACAGCCCATCTGCTTGTCTGGATTGGTGGCACTTCTTCCCCTCCTCCAAACTCCGCTAAAACCGCTGTGTTCTGCATATTTGTTCTTCGTTTGAAGCAAATGGTTTTGAGAATTCTGTGCCAGCTCTTGAGACAACTGGAGACACCCTGGGGCGCTGTAAACGGAGGGTGGGAATTACTGATCTAAGGGAAAAGGAAGGCTTCGGGAAAACCAGCGGGTCAGCATCTTCCCAGGCGGCGCCCGGCGAGGACTGTGCTGCAGTCCAAGCGCAGTTGCTGCGCAGACTCGGCTCCAAGGTTAGAACAGGCTGAAGACCCCTCGAGGGACTCCCAGCTCCCACCGCCGCTCCCTGCCCTTCACTGGCTGATCTGGGACGGCCCACGTAGCGGTTCTCAGGGCCCCGTGATCCTGGGTCTCACGTTGTGTATTTTGTACTCAGCACGAGCCTAGCCAGCTTCAAGAGAACAGTAGGTAAATAAGCACGTGTTGAGCAAAAACATCATCTCTGCCTTTAAGGAGATGGTAACTGGGCAAGAAGGCGGGACACACGAAGAGTATGCTCTCAGGGATCTTGGAGAAGATCCAAGTCTGCATGGAAGTAGGGCCTCCCCGGGTCCTCTTAGAGATCTCTGTGCTGCCAGTCTGCTATTAGGTGGACCAACAGTCGGGGACCCTGCCCTGACCACAGTGTCCCTCCCGACGAAGTCCCTTGGCAAAGGAGAGCCAAGTAACCCTTGCAAATACCTGGACCAGGGCCCCACACCCAGTACAGAGATCTGGCAGGCTGAGCTGGGCCAGAGGTTCTAACTGGTTCTAATGAAGCAGGTTCTAACTAGGGTCTATGCATCTCAAATCTAACACCACAGACTCTGGTCTGGAATCTTGTCACTCTTACCTGGGCTACAACAGCAAGGACACAGGAAAAGGGACTATCCCAATGCCCTGACCTGGACATGGGGCCATGTCCTCACACTGGGACATGAGCCTGGTGGCGAGGCTGGATCCTGGGCAGGGCTGACAGTCTGCTTTGCCAGGAGAGCTAATGCAAAATAGGGTGGACCCCAGCCATGCTAAATGTCGCTCTCCTAGTGTCTCTCTGGGGACCACTGGTATGGCTTTGTCTTCACGCTGTTTCTATCAATACCTCTCCATCAAAGTCTCAACAACTTTCTGGTTGACATACTCCCTTACATAAATTGTCACCAGGCACCACTATCGGAGAAAGTGCTGCAGTGAGAGGCAGGAAAGGGGAGAGAAGGTGGTGGCTGGGGCCTGGACCTGGGTGGTCACCTTGCCAGGGAGGGACCCACAATGTGAGTTTCAGGATTATTCCTGCCAATATGACTCATGAGGCCTCGAGTGGCCTGCCTCTGAGGTCGCAGGTCAGCTGGAAAGAGCGAGGGCCAGAGCTATATGTGTGGCTGTCCCTGCACAGACAGAAGCCGAGGCCCCCCCAGCTGAGCCCATCACCCAGGAGGACACAATTGCAAGCAGGTCTCTCCACCTGGGGCATGTACAGTGATGGAGTGAGTGACAGATCGTTTTATTTGCTAAGATTGTGAGTTACAATCTGAAATAAATCGGTGTGAGATGAGAAAAGAGAACGGGAAAGAAGATCCTTTTCAAATTGCCAGTCAAGTTTCAGTTTACAAATTCTCAGGTTAGTGATCAGGGTGGAAGTCATCAGACTCTCCAGTCACACTCATGGTCTCAAATGAATGACATTAAAAAGTATTCCACAGAGTTCCTTCCTGGATCCATCATCACCATGTAACAGTCAATAAACGGTGTCCTTTTGTCCTGGGGAGAAAAACAAAGCGACTTCAGGGCAGGGAGCTGGACAGGGAGGGGTTCTGGACCCAGCTCTGAGGCAGAGAAAAGACCACCCCAAGGTGTCCTCCCCAGTGCACTGGACCTGCAGACATGTCCCTGACAGGGCAATGGGGCAGTGCAGGTGTGTTTTAGGTGAGGTTTGAAATGGAGCAATTATCCTGCATTACCCTGGGGGCCCAGTATAACCACAGCGACCTTCTGAGAGGGCGGCAGGAGGGTCGGAATCAGGATGGAGTCAGACAAAAGCAGAGGCAGGAGTCATGTGGCACCACAGGCCAAACAAGCAAGTTTTTTCAAGAGGCTAGAAAATGCAAGAGAGAGCTTCTCTGCCGGAGCCTGTAGACAGACACACCGCCTGGTGCTTGTTGGCGGCCACACAGACCGGCCACGCACCCTGCAGGAGTGGCCACTACGAACCGCCCCCCACAGGCCCCCTCCGAGCCGCGCAATTCAGATTCACAGCAGCGAGAGTTCACGCAGTATGGTCTCCAGTGTGATTGGAGCAGAAACGCCTCCTGTTTGGACGAGCAGCCCTGCGGCAAAGCCTCCGTAATAGCACGGCAGGGAGGTGGGTGTTCTGGTTAACCCGAAGTCCTGGCTCCGAACGAGCTCCCAAGGAACACCTGACTAGAAAGAACTGAGACCCCTCCGTGAGCCCCTCACAAACAGCACTCTGGGCTTCCAGGTCAGAGCCTTCATTAGCAACATCAGCAGTGGCAATGTCACCTGCAGAGGGCCTGGTTCAGAGGCTGTCACAGGCGGGCGGCCAGCCACCTGAGCACCAAGCCTGATTCAGCCCTTGGGTCAAAGGCCCTGCAGCTTCTGGAGAAAATGAGCCATTAAGAACTGTCAGCCCCACCCCAACCAGGGACATACCCTACAGACCCAGGGACTTCCTGTCAGCAACAAGCAAAGAGCACCTGTGACCAAGGTGTTCACACAACAACCAAGAGGGCCTGGTGGGTTCATCGCGGACTGAGAGCTGCCACAATGACCCTGTGGTCAGGATGGGGCTGCCACCTTGATTTTAGCCCAGTGAAACGGCTCTGGACGTCTGCCTTACAGAACTGCAAGGTCACAAATGTGTACTTTATTAGAACAGCAATGGGAAGTGAACACAAGTTCTGCAGGGACAGTTAACTCCTCCCAGGTTGGGGGCAGCCAGACATCCAGCAAAGCCAACTGAAGAGCACTTGACTTAAGTCATCAGCTTTTCCCTGAGCCTGTACCCAGGGCAGACAGACTGGGATCCTCACTGAGGAAGAGAGGGAGGTGGATTCAGCCCGAGAGGAGTCTCCATCCTGTCCCCTTTCCTGCCTCCTGACTTCTCCAGAACCCCACAGCTGGTGCTCCCCAGCCCCTGCTCTCACTGCAGGGACAGTGGCCTGCGGTAACAGATCTGTGTCCCCTCGCCCTCACTTCTATAGTCAGACCTCAGGCCAAAGCAGTCACCTTGGAAGACAGACTGGGTGCATGAAAACAAAAAAAATTTAAAAGAAAGAATGAAAACCTCCTATGAAATAAGAGTCTATGTGTTAAAATCAATAAACGGTCCTAGAATACTGGGCACAAATTGTTTCCATATCACGAGTCTCAGAAAAGGTCGGTCTGTGTAAGGAAGCCCTCTGCCATTGCCCAGCTCACCGAGGCTCGCTCTGGGACAAGTCCAGGCCGAGGAAGATCTGAGCCCCAGCGTGAGCTGCAAGAATTGATTATTGACCCTGTCTAATCCAATTCTCTAGTCATGAGTTCCTTATATCTGGAGTATTTCTTCACACTGCCCATGTTGCTTTCATGCCTGGTGCTAGACTTTCAGATAACTCCATCCTCCAGTGCCCAAGACTACTGTTCTTGTGTAACCACTAAACCCAGAACCCATAAGGTCCAGTCCTGGAAGAATAATAAGGTGGAAGGAACATAGCCCTGAGGTCAAAAATAATTTTAACAAATACCACCAATTTTTTACTTGCTTTTTTCCTAAAACAGTTACTGGGACACAAATACCTAATTTATGGTAACATTTGTTAACATCCTTTTTTTCCCCTCCTGCCTCCTTTTCCCTCATACCCCAGCTGCCCCAGACACCTCTCCCCACTATTGCCTTAACCTCGTCACTCTGTCCACCCCGGCTTTTCTTCCGTGAAATCTCCGCTTCGTCCTTTTAACCTGGACCTACCTGTCTCGTAATGAGCAAGGAAGGAGAGAAGAGAGGGTGGAAAACGGGTTGAAACGATGGGATTTTCTTTGGATGATTGAAGAAAGTGAAGCGGCAATGAACATTCTTATACTAAGGAGAGTGTCATAAAGTGTCACAATAATACAAATGACACTAGGTTATTATTTATACATGGCCTGAACTCCTCTGGGGCAGGGGCCAAGCCTTGCTCATCCTTCTTTTCCTAGCACCCAGCGGAGGCCTTCACGCACACGTGAAGCTCTGTGAACACACAGTCCCCAGACGGAACAAGAGAATGAAGAATGAACCTGAGACCCCGTGAAACATGTCCTCGTCCGCTCATCTCAGTTTAGCAGCAGATTTCACCTCCTTACAGAAGGAGAACGTGTTTATTCTGGGGCAATGTCAGAAAATACAGATAGTCATGAGGAAAAGAAAAATTTTTCAGGTTGACTATCTAGAAAAAAATCTCTTGGTGTTTTTTCTATATACTTCTGTATTTATCTCATTTTTTTTGCAAAATAGAATCCAACAATATAAAATCTTTTTATAATTTACTTCTTCTCCCCTGAGAAATATACCATGAACAACTTTATATTTCAACAAACATACTTGCGCAACATTGTTTTAAATAACTTCTTAATATACTATGGCATGGATGGTACCATGATTATTTTAGCCAATTACTATTTATTATTTTTAAATATTATAACCAATGCTGTGATAAAAATTTTATATTTATTTAAAATTATTTAAAAACAACTTCTGAATAAACATTAAGTATTTATAAAATTTAAGTAGCATATAAAATAATACAATGATTACCCATGTAAGTTTTTAAATTTTTACTTATATATGAAGACATCCTTTTGTAACTTGCTAATTTACGCTCAATATTATGTTCCTGAGATGCTGCTACATGTAGATGTATTCCATTCATTTTCACTGTGGTATAGTATTCTATACCAACCTATGTCTTTCCTTTCCTTCTTTCCTTCCTTTCTCCCTCCCTCCCTCCTTCTGTATGCCACTTGAGAATAGAGCACCACATACATTATCGCTATAGACTATATCACAGTTTACTTAAACACTCTTCTGCTACTAAACCTTTACATTATTTATAGTGTTAAACTATTATAAACAAAACTGCTAGAACTTTCTCATTCATGTCTCTGAGAATTCTCTGAGTACAAACCTGGGAGCAGAATGCCTGGGTCCTAGGGTATGAGCACCATCTATACTAAGACCAAACTGTTTTCAAAAGGAATCATATAACTTACATTTCCCCAGCAGTGTATCAGAGCCCCCCAATTTGTGATTTTTCTTCAGGGTGGCCATCACTATGTCCAGTCTTTTGTTTCAATAGAAATGTTAGAACCAGCTTGTCAAATTACATTATACTTGATAGAGGGTTAATAATCATTTGGGGGGAGAATAAACTTCTTTGCAATATTGAGCTTTCTTATCCATTAATATAGGTCCTTTCATAAATTGTCACAACTTTTTTCTATGAATATCTTACATACATTAATTATATTCATTTTTAGAAACTTTATATTTTTGATGCCAGTGATTATGGTATCATTAAAATTACATTTTCTCTTTGTTGTTGTTATATAGAAATGCAACTGAATTCTGTATATTAATTTTGTCGTTAACAACCTGATTAAAATACATTAGTTAATTTTAATAATTTATTCACAGAGTCTTTTGGCTTCTCTATACAACTATGACATTTGTGAAAAATTAGAGTTTTGTTTCTTCCTTTCCAATTTTTATACTGTTTATTTCTTTTCTTGCCTTATTGCACCAGCTAAAATCCCCAGTATGACATTCAATAGAAGAGCAATAGCAGGCACCCTTATCTTGCTCATGATCTTAAAGAGAATGCTTTCAATGCTTCTCTATTGAGAACACTATTTGCTATAGGTTTATCACTTTTTACTTTGATACAACTTTAAACTTATTAAAAATAGCAAGAATAGTGTAAGAAACTCTTAAACATTTGACCAGATTCACCATTTTTCCCTATTTGCTGATCTCTCTCTTTAATATATATAATAATATATAATATATAATATCTATACACACATATAGGAATATATATAAATATGCTAACTACACACACACACACACACACACACACACACACACCCTTTTTGGGGAACAATAAGAGAACAAGTTAAAGGCATCATATGCCTTTAACCCTAAAGCATGTATTTCCTGAGATCAAGACATCCTCCTATAATATAATTGTAAAAATCAGCATTGCAACAACACTATTATCTAATCCATAGTCCCTATTCAAATTTTGTTAATTGTCCCAATAGTGTTTTAAAGTTATTTTTCTTTCTTAGTCCAGGATCCAACTAAGAACCACAGATTGCATTTAGTTGTTACATTTCTTTAGTTTCCTTTTATCTGGAAGAGTTCCTCACCATTTCTCTGCATTTCTTAACCTTAATATTTTTGAAAAGGACAGGAAAGTTATTTTGAAGAAACTTGAATTTGTCTGATGTTTTCTCATGATAAGATTCAAATGATAAATTTTTCACAGGAATCCACAAAACTGACATTTTGTCCTTCTCGGTACCTCACATTAAGAGGCACACGAGGATGGCTTGCCCAGTGTTCATGATATTAGCTTTAATCGCTGGTTAAGGTGGTATTCACCAAGTGTCTCCAAAGTAGAGGTAGTATTTTTCTATTTGTAATTAAAAAACAATTGGTGAAGAAATACTTTCAGAATATATAAATATTGTATTTGCCATCAAATTTTGACTATTGGTTTTCAGTATCCATTGATGACATTTTTTTTTCTTTTTAAACTTATCTGTATTGTTGAATTACAGATGTCCTTCCTCCCCCCCCCCCTTGATCCCCTCCTCTCTGCTCCCGCCCCCCTCCTACCTTCCCCACACTATTATCTGTGTCTATTGGTTATGCATATAAGCATATAAGTTCTTTGGTTTCTCTCTTCTCACCCCACCTCCCTCCTTCCCTTTGAGGTTCATCAGTCTAACAACCAATTTGTACTTTTTAATCCCTTCATCCTTTTCACCCATCCCCTCATCCCCTCCCTCGCAATTTGGCAACCAACAGAAAGTTCTCTGTAACTATGAGTGTGTTTCTGTTCTGTTTGCTCATTTTGTTTGTAGATTCAATTGTTGATAGATGTGTATTTATTGCCATTTTATTGTTCATATTTTTTTATCTTCTTCTTCAAGAAGACCCATAAACATTTCATATACTACTGGTTTGGTGGTGATGAACTCCTTTAGCTTTTTCTTGTCTGGGAAACTCTTTATATGGCCATGGATTCTAAATGATTGCTTTGCAGGATAGAGTAATCTTGGTTATAGGTCCTTACTTTTCATCACTTTAAATATTTCTTGCCACTCCCTTCTGGCCTGCAAAGTTTCTTTTGATAAATCGGCTGACAGTCTTATGGGAGCTCCCTTGCAGGTAACTAACTGCTTTTCTCTTGCTGCTTTTAAGATTCTTTCTTTGTCTTTAACCTTTTGCATTTTGATGATGGTGTGTCTTGGTGTGGACCTCTTTGGTTTCAGCTGGTTTGAGACTCTGTGCTTCCTGGATCTGTATGTCTGTTTCCTTCACCAAGTTAGGGAAGTTTTCTGTCATTTTTTTAAAATAGGTCTTCAATTTCTCGCTCTCTCTATTCTCCTTCTGGCAATCCCATGATGCAAATGTTGTTGCACTTAAAGTTGTCCCAGAAGCTCCTTATAGTATCCTCATTTTTTTGGACTCTTTTTTCTTTTTGCCATTCTGATCGGGTGTTTTTTGATGCCTTATATTCCAAGATGATGGTTTGTTTCTTGGCCTCACCTACTCTCCTATTGATTCCCTATAAATTATTCTTAATTTCAGTTGGTGCATCCTTCATTTCTGACTAGTCCTTTATTATGCTCTTGAGGTCCTCACTAAGTTCCTTGAAATTCTCACTAAGTTCATTGAGCATCCTTTTAAGCAGTGTGTTGAACTCTGCATCTGTTAGACTGCTTATCTCCATTTCATTTAGTTCTTTTCCTGGAGTTTTGTTCTGTTCTTTCATTTGGGACATGTTTGTCTCCTCATTTTGGCTGCCTCCCTGTGTTTGTTTCTATGTATTAGGTAGAGTTGCTACGTCTCCTAGACTTCCTAAGGTGGCCTGTTGTAGTAGGTGTCCTGTAGGATCCAGTGGCACAGCCTCCCTGGTCACCCCAGCTGGGCCCTCAATGTGAACCCCTTGTGTGGAATGTACACCCTTCTGTTGTAATGGAGTCTTTATTGCTGTTGGCACATCAATGGGAGGGCTTTACTCAGGCTGATCAGCTGCAAGGACTGGCTATGCCCACTGACCACTGACCTTTGACTACCTTGCATGATCAGCTGTGAAGTGGCCCACCACACAGAGAAAGACTTACTTCAGCAGGGCTCTGGTACCCACTGAGTCCATTCCTTGAGTGTGTCACTTGTAGGGGTGGTTGGATGGTGGTGCTTTGACATGGTCTGAAGTTTTCCATTGGGTGTGCTGGCTCTGGGGAAGGTCAGCCACTGCCTGTGTTCTACCAGGGGCTACCAGGCATAAGGTACAAAGTGATCAGCTGATGGCTGCTTCCTGTGCTGGGCTTGGAGATGTCCAGGCAAAGCCAATCTGAGAACCAAGGCTGGTTGCTTCTAGTGCCAGGCCTGGGGCCACTTAGCGAGAGGTATGGGGCTCACTGTAGCCAGATGCTGCTTGTTTGAGAGAATTTAGGAAAATCAGAAGCAGGAGCCAAAGCAGGCCAATGTTATGGTAAAGCCACTAGAAACAGCTTGGGTGGGCCGAAAGTTGGGTGGGGCAGGGCCTCAGGAAATTACCAGGGTGGAGCAGCGTGAGCCAGGTTACTAGAGTCCCAGGTATGGTGCCCGCCTGCCTGCCCTGTGGGGGAAGGGCTCACCAAAGGAACAGCGGCCTCCACCAGCACCCCTGTCCAGGAGAAAGCTGCCTCTCCAGCTCTCTCCCCAGTGTCAAACAACTCAGTTCTTACCTGTATGTCTCTAGTGCCTTTCAAGCTGCTTCCCCTCTGTGCTGGAACCTAGAGGGAGTGGTTCAGAATAAGTCCGTGTGCAGGCCCTTTAAGAGGAGCAGCCTGGGGCTCCAGCAGCCTCAGCCTCCCTCAGCCTCAGTTCCTGCTGGTTTTAGAAACAGAAGTGATGGGATTTCTCTTTCTGGCACTGGAACCATGAGCTGGGCTCTTGGTGTGGGATGGGACCCCTCAGTCCTCAGGGAGGACCCTCCCAGCCGAGGAGTCCCTCCTGATTTTTAACCGTCTCACATGGGTGTGGGACCAGACCTCCGTACCTCCCCTCCTCCTCCCAGTCTCAATGTGGCTACTTTAATTCAGTAGTTGTAGGACTTCCATTCAGCTCGATTTCAGGTGGTTCTGAATGATGGTTGTTCTGTAGTTTGGTTGTAATTTTATTGTGGTTGTGGGAGGAGGCAATACCACGTTTACCTACGCCACCATCTTCACCAGAAGTCCGTTGATGACTCTTTTTTTTAAGATTTTTCCCCCATTACTGATTTTAGAGAGAGGAAGGGAGAGGGAGAGAGAGAGAGAAACATTGATGAGAGAGAACATCGACTAACCGCCTCCTGCATGCCCCCCACTGGGGATCGGGCCCAAAACCTGGGCATGTGCCCTAACTGGGAATCAATCCAGTGACCTCTTGGTGCATGAGTCAACGCTCAACCACTGAGCCATACTGACTGGGCTCATTGATGACTCTTTAAACTCCATCATCCTTTTTATATTTCTTATCTGGCAATCTGCCATGAGAAAGACCTTGCCTTTATTCCCATTTATTTATTCATTTATATAAGAATGGGCTCATAAAAAAAAAAAGAATGGACTCATAGATTCCTATTTTATTCAGTGTGTTATAATCTTGTTCCAGTTGTCTTTTGTTGTATAACCAATCATTCAAAGATCTAGTGGCTTACAGCAACAACACTTATTTTATTACCTCTCACAGTTTTGGTGGGTTGGGAAGCCAGGAAGGAGCCAGCTAGGTTATTCTGGCTCAGGGTCCCTTATGTGCTTAAAGTTGGGCAACAGGTGTCCCTGGCCAGTTTGGCTCAGCAGTTGGAGCGTCGGCCTGCAGACCAGAGAGTCCTGGGTTCGGTTCCTGCTAGGGGCACATACCAAAAAAAAAAAAAAAAGTTGGACAACAGATGGAGCTGGAAGATTAGGGGACTAGCCAGCTGGAGGGTCGTTGAGTCTCTCTCTTCATGAAGCATCAGAGCCTCTCTATGTGGTCCTCCCACACTGGCTGACTTGGGCTCCCTCAGAGGATGCTAACCTCAGAGTTAGAACTTTGACGTGGACGGTCCAAGCACCAGTGTTAGTGATTCAGCCAGCAAAGTGGAAGATTTGTCATTTTTTATGAACAATTCTTAGAAGTCATGTAGCATCACTTCTACCATATCTACAAGCCTGCCCAGATTCAAAGAGAGGGACAGAGATCCCATTCCCTGATAAAAGGAAAGGTCAAAGTCACATTTTGAGAAAATGTGTGATGAGAGATATTGTTGTAGGGTCATCTTTGGAAAATACAATTTGCTATGTTCCACCCTCTGGCCACGACAATTCACAAACCTCCCCCATACACACATCCAATCTTCTCCCTAATTCCCCCAGTTCTACTAGGGCATCAGCACAAAATCCAGGATCTTGTCATCTAAATCAGGTCTGTGTTCAGATAAGGGTCCTCAGGTAAGGTTCCCTGGGTTTAGCTCCTTGAGTTACTATTTTTCTTAATCTGAAGACTTGTAAACTGAAAAAACACATGCCCCCCCCCCCCCCACACACACACACATGCCGACTTACAGCGGTGAGACAGGCACAGGATAACTTCTACAGGTATTTCCATTTGAAAAAGGGAGAGCGTGTGAGGCATGTTCCAGGACGTACTTGCTTTAAGTTACTTGATTGGGACTCAGGCCTACCCCTGGCCAGAAACAAGTCTCCATGACTCTAGGATCCACCCTCCAAATCATTCTTTTTTCCATAAGAAGTAGCTGTGTTTCCAGGTGAGTTGTTTTCTCAGCCTGCTTCCTACCCACAGGAGGTAGGCCATCCCGGCCTCTTCAGTGTGTGCGGTCTCTGGCCCTTTCGGCCCAACCCTGTGTAATCTCTAAAAACAAAAACCTTGCGGGTTTTCAATGAACCAGTTTATACTGTGGTATGTGATGGTTCATTTTATATTATCAACCTGGCTGAGCCACAGCGCCTAGATCTTGGTCAAATATTCTTCTGGATGTTTCTATGAAGGTGGTGGTTGTTTGTTTGTTTCAATGAAATTAACCTTTAAATAGGTGGACTTTGGGCAAAGCAGATTATTCTTTATAATGTGAGTGGGCCTCGCCCAGTCAGTTAAGGCCTTAACAGAACACAAAACCACCGCGTCTGAGCAAGAAGGAATTCTGACAGTGGACTGCCTTTGCCCTCAAGCTGCACCTCTTCCCAGACTCTCCAGCCTGCTGACCTACCAATTAGACTGTGAACTTGCCAAGCCTCCACAATCCTGTGCTTTAATTCCTTAAAATAAATCTTATTCTATATCAACACATCCTGTTGGTTCTGTTTCTGACTAATACATACTTTTCAGACAAAAGCCAAAACCACAAAATGTCTTCAAGAGAAACCCTCCTATGGTCAGTTGGTCAGAAGCACGGTGATGAACCTGGGTTCGTCCCAGGTACCTGAAGTAATGGGGTGGGGGCAGGCGGCATCATGGGACTGAGCCCTTAACCTGTGGGATCAGGTCCATAGTGTCAGAATCGAGTTAATTTGTAGGGCACCCAGCTTGTGTTGCAAAGAATTGGTTAGTGGGCGGGGGGTGGGGGGGACTTCCACGTATTTGGTGGACAGACGTGTCAGAGTGAAGAACTGATATAAAAGTGAAGGAGACTCACAAGAAACACAGTAGGGAGAACTGGGCTTCTCCTTACTTAGGAGGTAGACTGAACTGAGTATTTTCCAGATAGGGCTTTACAGTTATATTTAAAACTTGCCTTTCTTTTTTTTCATATCACATCTTGCCTGGTTTTGCTATCAAGTTTATTCTGTCTCATAGGTATACCCATTTTTTCTGCATTCTGGAAGAGTTCATGTTGTTATTCCTTGAAATGTGATATCTAGATCTGATATCAGCTTTGTGGGGAGATAGAAATCTGATTCTATTTCTTTAATGATTATAAGACTGGTTGGGTTTTTCATTTCTACTTCAGTTGTGGCAAGTTTTATTTTACCTTTTTAAAAGAAACTTTACAATTAAAGCCTTGAAATTTATCAACAAAATAATATTCTGTTGTTTTAATTTCTTCAGCTTCAATAATGACATCTCTTTATTCCCCATATTATATATTTATTCTCTCTCCCTCTCCATTTCTACCCCCCCTTCTTTATTTTCTTGCAAAGTTTTGTCAGTTTTATTGGTTCTTTCAAATAGTCCTCATTTGCTTTTGTTTATCCTTTCTCTTGTATTTGTTTCAATCTCATTCATTCTTTTTTTAATAATATTCTTTATTTATTTACTTTATTTGGGTTTACTCTGCTATTCTTTACCTACCTTTGTGAGTTGGATATTTAATACATGAAGTTTGGGCCTTTTATCTCTTCCAGTGAAATTCCTTAAGATGATGAATTTCCCTCTAATTTCCCCATTAGCTGCATTTCACAAATTACAAAATGTAGTATTTGTTATTATTTAGTTAGATTTTCTCATCTTATTTTGACTCATGTATTATTTAGAAAAGTATTTAATCTTTAAACATTTAAAAGTATTTCCAGTCATCTTTTTAAAATTTCTGCCTCACTTGCATCAAGGGCAGAATGTTCATAAGAACTGCTGTATGGTTTCACTTGTGGCAATATTCTTACCCTTCCTTTGTGCACTTGAGGGACACGAGTTCACCCCTTGTGTCATTCTGGGTTACATCTTCAGACCCATCTTCTAGTTCTCTTCAGTTAAGTCTAAACTGGCTCTTAAATTCATACACTGATTTTTTAAAATTTCAACATTTTTCATTTCTAGATATTGTACTTGGTTATTTTTCAAATAATTGAGATAATTTATTGTAGCTTTACCCTTTGTTCACATTTCAGCCCCCCTTTTTATTTCTTATAACATATTACATAGTATTTTTTTGTTTTTGTGTTTTTTTTTGTTTTACATCTGTTAATTCTAATATCTGAAGTTCTATTTCTGCAGGTTCTTACTTTGGTGTCTTTTTAAAAAATGATTTTATATTTTAACTTTTTAAAAATTTTTGACTGCGAGCTCATAATCCTTGGATGGTAATCCGTCAAAGTTACTTGAGGCCTATGTTTTGGAAGGGTTCTAGACAACACTGGTATTGACCAAGAGCCTAGAGGACTCCCATGCAGGACTGCTTTAAACTCCATTCTTGGCTTGGGGGTCGCTCACACAGTCTGCTACATGAACTGAGGTGAAAACACAGCTGGCGGTTCCAGTTCTCAGAGGAGATATCCGGACCTCTACCCAGCAGAAGGCTCAGGGCAGGCAATGTTAGCACGCCTCCCGGAGAAGAGACAGGACCTGCTTGTTTCTCTTCCCCCCTTACACCAGACGTGGCTCCTGTTGGGGTCTCAGCTTTAGGTAGATGTTTTCCTAACAAACTGGTACATCCTATGCTTAGCTCTTGTCCCTGTGTGAGCTTCGGTCACCTGCACTGGGCAAATGCCCTCAAAGCGAAGGCAGCTCCGATTTTCAACTTCCACTGAGTTTTTGGCCTCTTAGGAAATCTTCACTTTCTTGCCTCTGACTGATGTCACTAACAGAGTATCTAAATGTTTTACCTATCATTTTAAATCGTTTTAAATGGAAACGTCAGCTAAGGTATCTAGCCAGACAGCCAGAAACAAAAACGTGCACAGATTGTTCTAAAGTTTTCATCTTCCTGAAATAGTGGCAAATTTAATTATTTTGTTTTGATGTAAGAAAATAACTTGGTTCACTAAATCCAAGGGTTTCTAGCCCAGTTTATTTCAGCAAGTGTTCACTGAAGACAGTCTAGTTCCCAGTACTATAGGCCAACTTATAATTATAAGACACAACCCAAGCCCTGGCCGGTTTGGCTCAGCAGTTAGAACGTTGGTCTGCAGACCAAAGAGTTGCAGGTTTGATTCCAGTCAAGGGCACGTACCTTGGTTGGGGTTCAGTCCCTGGCCCTAGTCAGGGTTGTGCAGGAGGCAGCCAGTCGATGTCTCTCTCTCTCTCCCCTCCTCCTCCTCCTCCCACTCTATCTGAAGATAAATGGAAAAATATCCTCGGGTGAGTATTTAAAAAAAAAGACAACCCCAGTCCCAGTGTGGGTGAATAGCCAATACTGACAGCTAACACAGGGGCCGCTCAGTAGGTGGTCCAGTGCTATGCTGAGCTTTTTCATGTGTATTTAATCCACACAACTGCCATATAAAATAACACAATTATTATTACTACCGCCTTTGAGGTGATAAAACCTAGACACAGAAGATTAAGTAACTTGCCATAAGTAACAGCCAGTAAGTTAGTTCATACTCAGCATGTCTGGCTACATACGTTGGAAAACCACACAGAAACTAGGGAACACACAGTCGACAGTGGGAGAGTAGCCGAGGAAGAAGAGCAGGAGAGAGTCCCCGGGTATGGCAGCCGGAAGGTGGAGGAGCCAACGTTGGGGAGAAGGGACTCTGGCTCCTTCATACTGTGCAATGATGATTTTCTGGCCCTATTATACAGTGTGCCATGTGGTCCCTGCCACACGCGAGGCCTGCCCCAAGCTGAGGGGCCCATCTTGCTCTGCTCCTCCTACATGGAAGGGCTCCCAGGCCCGTGCAGACCCCGCTAATCCTGCCCTCTCACAGTTTCGATGTTTTCCTAGAAGTCTCCCTGGCATCATGCAAGCCCTTTAACCGCACAGCAGCCAACAAATTGGGGATCACTGTTCCTCACAGACAGGGCAGGCCCGAGGGGCTGGCTGCCTGTAGCTCCAACTCCACCAGCGGCGTGACGTCGCCTGCCTCCTGCCGCCGCTGGTGACGTTTGGGGGAAATCAGTGTGCGAAGGACGATAAATCACAAGGCAGTTTTTACAAAATGACTAATAAAAAATAATGAGAACCCAATAACTACCAATTATAGAGGCAAGAGAAATAATAAAAATAATAAGGCAGAAAATGTACAAATCAAACAATGAGGCCTATTTTATTCAAACAAGACTTGCTACTTAGTAAGCATTAATTCTCACCACACAAGGGCAGTTGCTGTTTGTCTTCCGAATTTCACGCATTGAGAAAATGACCCAGAGGGTGTTAATAAGCTCCTCCAAACTCTAGGACACGCTGGAGCCCAGATTAAAAGTTGGTCACGCTCGCTCTCAGGCTGAGATGCCATCTCTCATTAAATTCTAAATCAGCCCAGAGAACACACCATATTTATTATTTCTCTAACACCATGTGACTGATTCTCGAGGAGCCAAGAGATTTTTTGGGATTAAATACATTGATTAAAACGGTAGTTTAAAAATTTCCCTTTTTTTAAACCCAGAGGACCAAATATATAAATCAGAACTATTCTGGTCTACTGAGTACTGTAAATGTATATTTAGATTTAACAAAATATCAGTGGGAAACATCTTTGGAAAGTAATTACTTTAAAATATATGGAAAATGTCTTTTAAATGCTTAAAGCAATTGATCCATTTTCAAGACATAACTTACATAAAGAGGCACAAATATTAATTACCAAGCTGGAAACTCACTTGCAAACTTATAGCCTGGAGTGAATGTTTACAGATCGAGGCATAAATATCAGGAGATAAGTTTAATGGAAGACTTAACTGCTGAAAACAAGGACCCCCCTAGGGACACCAGCTCCACCAGAGATTCTCAAGGGGGTTGAGTAAGTAAGGCTTACTTCAGCCTTTACACTAAACTCCTCTCAGCTTCCTGCCCTTCCCACTCACCCCTGTCCTGCCACTTACGGACACCTGGCCCTACTGTGCTATGATTCATAAGTTCTATACCTGAGTACAAAATAGGGCTAAAAAATCAAATGCCTACAGAAGCTACTCAGGTAATTTAATAAGTGACTTAATAAGTGTGGTTCTTCTGGGATTTCGACTTGTTCATATTTATTTTTCAAGACTCAGACACTTGGTCTCAGTATCAGGAAGACGCAAGGGAGCAGTGCGGACTGCGGCAAACAGGAAGGCAGGTACACTCTCTAAGGACATGGCTGCTCTCAGCCCCTTGTTGTCATGAAGTCATGTGGGCCCAGGATCAACAAACCATTTCACCTTCCAAGATAACTATCCTATTTGAATCTGTGTGTAAAATTTCCATGTTTTTAAAGGTTGGCAATTTATTAAGATTAACATTTTTTTTCTGTATTGATTTTAGAGAGAGAGGAAAGGAGAAGAAGAGAGAGAGAAACATCAATGAAAGAGAACATCGAATGCCCCCACCCCCACTGGGGATCGGGCCCACAACCTGGGCATGTGCCCTGACTGGGACTCAATCCAGCGGCCTCTTGGTACATGGGTCACCCCTCAACCACACCGGCCGGACAAGATTAACATATTTTTTAAATATCCTCTGTAGGCCAATACTATGTCAGTCAAGTAAAAACGTGACCGCCGCTGAATCTGGCCCACGCACCACCGAGCTGAGAGCTGTTACACAGAACAAACACGGCACAGACACTGAGCTCAGGGTGCTTCAGAGAAGCTGGTGTTTGGTTTTCTCACAGAGGCAGACAGGCTTGGCGAGTTCCCGGGTATGCCGTGGTTCCCTGGAACCTCTGCAACTCCTTCAGGACCAAAACGACTTGGGTGCTGTAGAGGAAAAGGGGATGCAGCAGTAATGGGGGTAGTCGGGCATCAGCCAGCAGGCAGGAGAGGTATATGTGGACAGAAGTCCTTTCTGGCCCTCGAACTTGGGAGCAGAGCCACAGAATATCCAGCACCCCAAGTACAGGGCGAAGCAGCGTGTGGCAAAGTCCCCTGCCCCTGCCATTCCCTGGGCTCCCACCAAGGGGCCTTGTTAGTTTCTGCCTTTGGGGTTCCTGGCCCACGGAAGGCAGCGCTCCCTCTCGCCCTCCGACCTCCGGGGCTGTGGAGGTGCCTGGAGCTCACCGAGTCCGAGCGCGGAGGCTCCGGTTTGTCGGGACCAGCGTCCTCACCTCTGCTCCAGGCGCTCAGCAGCTTCGGTGCCTTCGATCCCCACTCTGCTCCCACTCCCAGCAGGCCCGGCACGGAGGCGCCGGCTCCCCTCAAGCTTCCCCGGGGCTGACCACTAGAAACAGCCTTGCAGATTTGCCTTCGAGCTGAGAGTCCTCAGGACAAGGGCCCCTCTCACAGAGGACTCTGCTGCTCCGGTACAGTGAGAGCACTCTAACCGAAGCAGCCGGCAGCCAGATCCCCGACCCCAGAGCCGGGTTTCCTCACCAGGAAACCGGAGGCCACCCCAGCCGGCCACACGGACTGCTAGGAGCACTGAGGCAAGTTCACGCAGCAAAGCTGTGGCGGGCTTTAATGATGACAGTGCCACCTATGTCCCTCCTGTGCGGTCCTCTCCCCGCAACAGAAAAACCAAATAATTAGAAACATTTCAAACAAAGGTCAAAGCAGACGACTAACTAGAGAACAGCCAGAATGTACATGACTAGGAAAACGCAGCCGAGTATCTAGGGTATGTTAGACTCTGTGCCTCTCTCCAGAGAAGGGAAAACCTGTCCCCAAAGGCAGGACGAAGGGGAAGGAAAGGAAGAAAACAACCGCAGAGAGCCCTGAGGTCTGCGGACAGACGCTGGCTCAGGTCCTCACATGCCACCTCTGCTACCCACTATATAGCCATGGGACCCAGACCAACACTTCCCCTGTCCAAGCCTGTGTTCACCTGTGAAAATAAGGCTGACCCTGCAGGGATCTTCTAGACCGGGAGTTGGGTCATTGAGTTGATTCTATAAATGGCAGGGCCAAGAAGCACGGCAGACCTCCCAAGGAGGGCATGACCACTGCCGCACAGAGCACGCAGGCAGGCAGCCTGGAGGTGGGATGCAGCCACGAAGACTGGCCATGGGACTAGCCATGGGAACCAGAGACTGAGGGCAAAAATAAAGAGGAGGGTGTGGGACCCCTGGACCAGAGTGCGAGGCACATCGGTGTGCTCCCAGAGGGCCATGAGGCTCGGCCGGGGCGGCGTGTCTCTCGCTATGTTCCAAGCGCCTCTGATCCAGGGCACTGGCGTCCTGATGGACCCTGCTGTCAGCGGGGTGAGCACTGAGCTAAGATGCCAAACAGCACCTGCAGTGTGAGATGGCTTCATCGGCTCCCTCCACAAGGACTCTCCACACTGAAATTTGACATTTGGACAGACGGGTCAGCTCTGGACAGCTCTTCTTCCAGCAATCTCATGGGACAGGAGCAATTATGTAATTATGTCCTAAACAGAAAGATGAGGCTGCGCTTATCAAACCACCACCACCAGCAACCACCACAAGAAGCCGCTTGTCCACCTTCTCATCTCGGAAAGACAGGGAAATAGCTTTCACTCATTCCTTCGAAGTGCACTTCACGATAAATGGCCGTGTTCGTCAGAAGTTCTGCAGAAGGCCAGTGAGAGGACAGGGCTGGGGAGCATCGCGAGGTTAGCATCTGTAATAGGAGGCAAGAATCAAGGCACACTGATGGATTTCGCCCGAGCGCCCTCTGGATGCTGGCGGCAGGGTCAGACGGAGGTCTTGGTTTGGCTTCCAGTTCCAGGGACCTCTGTGGCCATCAGATCACGCTGCAGGCTCATCTGTCTGGGGAGCACCTGTATTTGGGGGTTACTCTGATGCAGTGCCTGACACATGGTAATGAATGGACTTCTTGGCTATACTTTAAACTGTCATCATTTTAATCCATGAAATATGTCAAGTGATAATTAAACCTCACCACAGACAGGCACTGTGAAATTATTAACTTTTACCATTTCTCCCACAAACATTTTCAATAGGCTGCATCCTTGAGGTATGGGAATCATCTCATTGACAGATGAGAACAGTTGTCTTGATAATAACATTTTTTAAAGAATCGAAACGACTAAAAACTCTGTACTTTACCACTGGGTGTTAATTTGAAAACGTCTGCCGTAAAGGCAGTGAGCAGGCCCGGTGGAGGGTGCGGAGCTGACCCCAGAGCCTCAGGCCCGCCTCCCTGGGCGCTGTGCCTGGAGCGTGGTCGCCACCTCCGGGCACCATGCCGCACCCCGCGGACACCCATGGCGACGTCTTCGCTCTGCCTCACTCCCAGGCTTCGGGGGACGTGTGCTAAATGAGATCACACACACACAAATTCTTCGAGAGCGAAAGCAGCCTGGGAACACTATCCAAGCATTAGATGTTATTATGTTAAATTCTGAAAAGGGGGGAATGTGATATGCTAGCACAACTCACAGACTTGAAAAAAGGAAAAAAGAGCTCAACTCATTTTATTTCCAGCTGAAGTTCCTAAGCATGAGATTCGATCTGACCCTATTGGAGACACATCTCTTGGCCACAGGGACCCAAACACACAGGGACCCAAACAAATGATAGTACAAACGGAGCAGCCAGCAGCTGACGGGAATGCCGCTTCCGGCAGCAGGAGAGCCAGTCACTGCCAGCGCGGGCGAGGCCACAGACGGACGCACTTCTGCTCCCACACTCACTTTCCAGACCCTGACTGCTGTTCCCCAGGGCCCGTTTCCTCCGATGTGGAGGCCCCGCTTCTCTCCTGCAGCGGCAGACCCTCCGGTCCCGGCCCAGCCCTGCGGGCGCCTCACACGGGCGCCTCAGCCAGAGGGAGGGATGCATCGTGTGAGTGTGAACGTTTTGATCAGAAATGTACGAACATTGCCGAGTTTCCATTGAGAATGTGCTTTCCTGAAGGGTCTCAGTCAGACTCATTTTAATTCTTTGATCAATTTCCTACAATATTCAAAGGGTCCCTCATTTTTTTCTATTTGCAAACAAAGATTGGAATGCTGACGTCAGAGGGTGTGAGGATTAAATAAGACATTGAATGTGAAAATATTTCCATTAAGAACAGCCCAATTTCAAGGAGTTTATATGAAAGCAGTGAGTAAGCCTTCACCCCTAGATTAATGTCTGGACAAACAGGAAATTGCTTATTAAAAAGTGGCTCCAGCCCTGGCCGGTTTGGCTCAGCGGTTAGAGCGTCGGCCTGTGGTCCAGAGAGACCCGGGTTTGGTTCCCGCTAAGGGCACGTACCTCGGTTGCAGTTTGTCCCCGGCCCTGGTTGGGTCGGGAGGGTGGCAACTATTCGATGTGTCCCTTTCACGTCGATGTTTCTCTCTCTCCCTCCCACTCTATCTGAACAACAACAATTTAAAAAGTGGCTTCAAACAAGACCTCTGGTTATAGGGAAGGTCCAGGTCCCGCCGCCCCATCTGTGTCCCCCCCTGCCACACAACACCCATTTAGAAAGAGCAACACGATGAGCCCTCACCACCCCTTCCCAAGAGGAAAGAGGACCTCTTATGAAAACGTAACATAAAGCCTCTGAGTAACCCGTGGACGTAAGTACTAAAGAGTTGCCACCAGGAGGGATTTGCGCAATCGCTTTTGGTCCTTATGTGCTTCGGCTGAGGAGCTAAAGAAAGGAGGGCTTGTTGGGGTCCAAACCTACAGTGACAACTCCCACAGTTCAGGCCGGTGGGTACTCGATGTCCTGCCAGGCCACCGAGTCTGTCACAGTGGCAGGTGTGAGAGGGAGGTGGCCCAATCCAGTCGCTGGAGGCAGCCATAATTAACAAAAAAAGTGCCCTGTATTTGTCATCAAGGATCAGGTGCCAATTCACACCCTTATAAGCTCCTGAGGCCTTGGGTCAGCAACGCCAGCTCTTAGTCACAGTGTCTTTCCCTGGAGACGGGAGAGACGCCCTCCCCTGCCCCCGAAATGCTACATGAATGCTTGCTGCAGATGGCCTTTGAGACACACCCTTGGGGGTGGAGGATGTGACAGACACCCAGGTGTGAAATACGTAAATGGCACAGTGGGCTTTTTTAACCTCCCTGCATCTGTGTACCTTAGTTGGGCAGAGCCCCACTTGTCCACTGGGATCCACCTCTCTCCCACCCTCAGCTCATGACATCCTGGTGTCAGGGGCTCGGCCATGACTCTGGCCTCCTCACTGGTTCGGGAGGGGCGTGCTCTGAGCCCAGCCCTCCAGTGAACCTGAGCGCTTCTGCGGGAAACATCAGGCCACAGCCTCCCTCTCTTCCAGGGACTCAGCGTGGGGGGGAAGCTGGCACTCACTGTGAAATAAAGAGCAATACCAGGTCTCTGTGCCCTCTGCCGGTGTCCTCCACCCCCCGCCTGACTGGCCAGGCACATAAGTTAATAAGCTCCTCTATTTGTTTGATCTAGCTGGGTTTTGTTATTTGTAACCAAGTGTATCATTAAAAAAGGAGACCCTCTGCCAGAAGGACCACCTTTGGAGAAAAGACCCTGAGACTTCCCCTCCACCGGAACACTCAGACGCTCTCCCAGGCGTCACGCCGGTCCACACTGAGCAAATACTCTCTCCCCCCGTCGTCGGCCCTCTGTGGGTCCTGGCCTTGTGCAGGCACACCCCAGGCGACCTTCCTGTCTACAGGACACTCATCCATCTCCACTGACACGCTCACTGCTGCACGTGCTCTGTAAGGGCAGGGACTGTGTCTCGTCATCACTGTACACCAAGCAAACTCCAATCTGCCCGAGAAGATTTCCATTAGTATCCAAAAAGCCATCAAGAAATCCCAAGAATGGTGCTTCTGTTTCCACAGGAGCTATTTCTCCTTTAGAAGTAATAATGTTGAACAAAGTTCCCAGATATTGCTTACAAGCCCTGCAGGGGTGAAAGGGCAGCTGGGAGCCAAGAACCCCACAGCAGGCTCAGAGAATGAGTGACCCAGGTGCCAGGATATACCAGCTACATGCATCACCCAACCATGTTGACAGCACTCTGCCGCCAGCCCAGACCCACACCTGTGCACCGCACCCACGTCCAGAAGGCTCTCAACGTCCCACAGAGCCAGTGGCTGGTCAGAACCTGCTCATTTCTGTGTCTCATGTTCCCTTACTTCCCGCAGAGCACAAGGCAAACGTATCTTACCTCATGCAAAATTCAACATTTTGCAAGTTTTCTACACACAGACCCTGACGCGTTTCTTGGAACCCAGCAGCGGCGCTCGCCAACAAGAAGTGTAACTGACATGGGAATGTGCAGAGAACCACGGGCTGGGGTGTGATGCCCAGGATCTTGCGACTGGGGCTGCCTGATCTGCAAGGACCTCCAGGGAGACGGGGGCTTGGTCACCAAGCCCAGCGAGCGCCAGAGGACACACAATGACGTCCTCAACACGAGGCAGAAACACGCCCATGGCTGGGCAGCAGGGAGCTCCCCATCGGAGAGAGGGCGCTGCCAGGCCTCACTCACTGAGATAAACGGCCCACCCCGCAGATATTTCCATTTGGGCTTTGTTCCCGCGGAAGCTGAGATTTGTTCAGAGACAACACAATCTGAAAATAAGAAGGTTTTTAAAAAAGAACTTTTGAAAGACGTACTAATTCTGATGACAAGAAAAGAATAAGAACATAATGGTCAGTTGGATCTGTACCTCTATCCTAGTTAAAAATGCTGAGCAATGATGCGACAAAACAGATAGAAACAAATGATTTTCAAGTCACAGGTAATTAACCCGGAGGCACGCCAATGGCACATTAATATTGCTGGGCAAATGGCTTAACGGGATTGAAAAGGGCTTCGTGTTTATATGGAGGAGACCATTTCAAGAGTTCCTGAAAAGCAGAGGAACACCTTTGGGCTTGGGGCCCAGGCAAGAGGTAAAGAGGACAAATGTCAACCTTTAGTGCTAGGATCTCAGGAGACAAGCGAGCCTCCCGGCGGGATGGGCTCAGCTCCATCTCGGAGCCTGACAGGCAGGCGCGGTATTTGGGGCAGTGCTGTCTCGGGAAGGGCTCACCTTACTGTCCTTCTGAGCCTGCAGTGGCTCATACTCTGTGGAGGTTCTGGCCTCTGAGCCCCCCAAATCCCAGAAAGGGATCTATGGCCACATTGTGCGATGGCGCCAAGGAGACTCTGCAACAAGCACTACTTGCTGCCTGGGGTTCAGACCCTGCCCAGACCTGCCAGGCCCTACAGCCTAGCTTGCGGGGGACAGCCGCAGAGACAGCTCGTTTGCATACCTTTTGAGTACTTTTTAGGAGAGGGACCCACCAGTGGTCAGAAAAAGCAGAGCAGCTCTCTGAGGATGGCCATTAGGACAGGGAGCCTTCCAAGGGCACTGGTGGGAGGGGTAAGCCCAGCAGATACATAGGACGGGGGTGTCCTGGATCCATGGGTCCACAGCCAACCACATGGCAGTCCTTACACCCGTTTTACCTGGGAGACGTGAAGATGTGACACAGAGCCGGTCAGCCCTGGAACGCATCAGGCATCCGGCTCTCAGTGCTCACTGAATGTAGCACAGCTGGTCTTTCCGGGCCCAGGCACTCAGACTTATCTTGGGGAATCTTGGGGAACAGAAGCTTGGGGTTACACAGAGCCCTTTAATCTTCTGGCTGACACTGTGCTTGGTCCTTGGGGAAGCCCTGGTCTGCACTCCCTGAGCTTTACTGCAACACAGTATTTGAAAGGAAATATGGGGGTCACTGACTATGCTGCTTCAGGACAATTTCTGACCCCAGTGTCCAGAAAGCCCCTCATCTGGGAGAGAGGCCTTGTGCATGTTTGCCCTTAAGTTCTCAAAGACACCATCAAGAAGGCAGCTCTTCGGTTCTTCTGATTGTGGAATGAGAGAATTTGAGCAGGAAGTTGCAGAAAGACTGACGGAGGGGAGGAATGGAGGGAGCCATTGTGGAAAATTCTTTGTAGGTAAAGTTGACACAATGCATGGTCACATGAAGTTCTGCTTGGAGACACAGGAATAGACTTGGGGACCTGAGACATTCCTCACTCTACATCTAGGGCCAGACCTAAGATACAGGTTAAGAAGAGCCATATGAAGATTACCAACCTCACTGGCACTGACACCACCTCCCACACTGTGCCAAGTGCTGTCCACACCCAACCCCTCCCTACATCTCCATGAGGCTGGGAGGGGTAGAGATTGCACTACAAGCATCCTTCCTCTGAGGACCAAATCTCTTCTCATGTCCTGGCATTTGAGTGAAATTTTGCAAACCCCATGGGGAGAACATGTGATTTTGCCTGGCCAATCACAGTATTCCATCCCCTACCTGCCACAGTGATTGGTTTAGAGCTTGCGTCATAATACAAGCCCAGCAAATCATAATCCTCACTGGGACTTTTCTGGTATCGTTTTGGGAAAAGCAGTTTCACCCTTGGAAGAGTGAGCAGTCAGGACTCTGAGCTGCAGCTGCTGGTAGCCATCCTGCAAGTCTGCATGAAAGAGGCCAACAAGCCCTGGTTGGGTGGCTCAGTTGGTTGGAGTGCTGTTCCGTATGCCCTAAAGTTTACAAGTTCAATTCCCAGTCAGGGCGCATATGAGAGGCAACTGAATGATGTTTCTCTCTCACCTCTCTCTCTCTCTCTCTCTCTACTTCTCTCTAAAATTAATAAAAACATATCCTCAGGTGAGGATTTAAAAAAAAAAAAGGAGAGAGAGATAGAGAGAGAGGACAACAAGCCAAGGAAAAGAAGGAGTGAGAGCCCTGTGTCCGTTGCTCCTGAAGCCAGCTCCACCCTGGGCTTCTGCAGCTTCACCTGCCTTTCAGGCTTCAGCCGGTGCAGCTGGGCTTCTGCATCCCAGGGCTGGGGGCTGGGTCTGATGGTCTGTACTATTACTATCCCCATTCTCTTTTCTAGATAAGATTGAATAACTAACCCAAACTTACACTGTGAGTAAATAAGTGGAGAAGTGGGACTCTACTGCTTACCAGTTGGTCAAGATCAAAACTAGGTACCAATTAATTATCTTCAACCAGAACACACCAGCCAGCTGGGCACCCACTGCTCCCTCAACCCAAGGCAACTGGCTACAATATCGTTTTCCAGAAGCTGAAAAAGAGCCCACCTCTGTGGGGTTAGAAGTAGAAGGAGACAGATGTCACTCCCAACTTCCTGGATCCCAGTGGCTGTCAGAGAGCAGCAGCATCTCCATGTGGGGGCAGGACGGGGTCAGAAACTCCATCTCTTCCACAGATGGCAGTCTTGATTTGAAAAGGACCTACCACCCCAGGCACCATCAAATCTGGACAACTCCCTTTTAAATTTCCTACATCTGCAGCCATTAAAGAAGTTACCTCAAAAGAAGCCAGGAGTTTAATAATGTGTTTCACGGAAGAGAGTCAGAGACTTCACATTATACCAAGAAAGACAACCAAGAGATCCAGAAAACAGCTGCTAAACAAAATGACAATGAATGGTAAACAGAATGCAATTCTTGAGAGCTGAGGTTCTCCCAGATGCAGGGAACTGTAAGGGGGCTATTAGAGGCAGCTGCCAATTAGGGACTAATTACAAGAGCTTGCAGAGAGTGAGGCTGTTACACATTCAGGTCTGGCAGGTCATGCTCACTCAGGAGATGTGCATCGCTAAGAGGCTGGAGCCACCCCGATGCTGTGTGACTATCATCCCTTCTTTTTTTTATCTTGAAGACAGCAGCATCTGTCTTCTCAGGTCTCCCTCACAGTCCTGCTGGAAGCCAGGCCAGGCTGGTCTGCACTGAAACATGTTGGCAAGCCACCATGGGGACCCTGGTGCCCACCCCAAAACTCACAGCCCCCATCCACACATAGCACAATCACAGGCATCTGGAATAGCTCACAGATCACCCTATGCTACTAAGACATGATTGACAAGGGCTGACCTGTCCCAGCCAGCTCACTCAAGTGTTCTCTCATAGCTGTAATTCAATGTGACGGGACCAGTTAGAGAAAAGTACTAGTTTGAGCAGATGAGTTCTGGCAGTCATAGTCAGCACCAGCCCTCCAAGTAGACTCGCGAGTGTCTTGGAGAGGTGAGGTGTGCACCTTTTGCTGAAGCTTCAGAACAAGCTGAAATTGAATTGTAGTGTCTGGAGGGAGGCGTGGAACACCTGCACTGGGAAGCAGATGAGGAGCAGTCAGCTCTCTTTCCTCACGCCGCTAGCACATCGGGTCCGAGGGCACCAGGGAAACACAGGGCTGCCCTGAGGTGGAAGGGCTTGGTCCAGCTGGGAAGGCATGTGTCCTTCCAAAAAAACATCCTAACAGTCCTTCAGTCCTGCCACAGTCTCTGATACTGTATCTCCCTCCAGGTTTCCCTGAGGATCCTTACCAGTGAGCTAACTTGGAAACAAAGCTCCCCTAGGAAGTTTTCTTACAAGAGTCCCTCTCAGCAATCTGGACTTGGGAGTGGACCTGTAGGTGCAGAAAACCTTGGATGTGATAATGCAAGATCAAGTCATTTAAGCCACCACCCCTTTAGAGAGAGGACCAATGCGTCAGAGGGAGACTGTGTCCTACTAAAGTCAGATGGCTTCAGGAAGGAAGGAGTCTCACGTGTAAGGTGCTGTCTGCCCTGCTCCTGTCATGGGTTGCTGAGGGTCATGGGAGGTAAAGAATGCAAAAGGTCTCTGAAAACTTCAGAACAACGAAGAAGTGATTACTACCCTACCATCCTGTCCTTGCACTGCCCTTGGAAGTCACCGATGCCAGGGCATCTGGTCCTGGGCGCTGAGAGAGTGCACCCTCTTCCTGAGGTGTAGTGCACCTCTCTACAGCAGGGCTGGCAAAGGGCATTGTATGCCAGTCCCAACATGATTTAAAAATTGAGATGCCATGGGAAGCTAAGTTTTAAAAATGCTGCATAGTACACCCCATGTTGAGAGTCATATTTAGCATCTTAAAGACCTAAGAGGTTCTGCAGTAAGAACATCAGCAACAATGACAAAACTAGTTCAACAGAGTCTGGCATTTGCCTAGTGTCTTAGCTTTCTAGGGCTGCTAAACAGATCTCTCCATACTGGTAGTTTAAAACAAGAGACTAATTTCTCACAGTTCTGGAGACTGGAAGTCAGAAATCACGGTGTTGGCTGAGCCATGATTCTTCTGAAGGCTCCAGGGAGGATCCTTCCTTGCCTCTTCTTGGCCTCTGGTGGTTGCCAGCAGCGCTTGACCTTCCTTGGCATATAGACTCATCGCTCTGATCTCTGCCTCTACCATCACGTGGTGTTCTCCCCATATGTCTGTGTCCAAACTCCCCCTTCTGATCAGGGTATCACTCATTGGATTCATGCCCATACTAATCCAGCAGGATCTCATCTTAACTTGTCACACATCTACCAAGATCCTACTTCCAAATAAGGTCACCTCCACAAGTTCTAGGCTAGAACTTCAACATATCTTTTTCAGGGGACACAATTCAACCCATAACACCAGCTTATTTGAACATGGAGCATTTTCATCGATGCATTTGTTAGGCACATCCAATGGATATACCCAGAGCACTCTTTAAAAAGTACCTTTCCAGAACCAAAGCACTCAGTGCCTCACTCCTATATCACTAGGGCAAGATTAGCATTAAAGGGCAATAGACATAAAGCAATCTGTGGCTTGCATTTAATTTTTAAAAATTAAAAAAAATGTATTGAATAGTTACAGGCCCTAGGCTAGGACCGTGAGGAATCTGGGGCTGAAGGACGGCAGGGTCTCTACTGTAAGGAAATGATAAGGTAGGGTAAGCTAAATGCTTCAAGAAAGATCATGCAGGCTGGAGGAACAATGTGAGTTAGGCTAGAGGTAAGAAAGCTGGGCTGTACTCTAGGAACCATAACACTGGACCCAAGGCTGGGAGGGCCACAGGACAAACAAGGCAGAGAGCAGGTCTAAGACACATGGTACATTCATGTCACACTAACACTCTCCAGCCCCACTATGATTCAGCCTGGAATCCATTTTCACTACTAACATTAGCACCCCCTCACTTCAAAGATATAGCAAAAAATTTCCAAAAGTCATATAGTGTGAGTTTGCAGTTGGTCATCCAGTTGTAGCACTGAACCCTGGACAAAGTGATATCCCTGATTCAGGTATGGTAGTTAAACAACACAAACATATATTAGGTGTTGTGGTTCAGAGGCTACCCCTCCAGACCTCTCCAGAGTCTCCTGGGCCTGGTAAACCTAGCAGAAACATTCAGAATGTTATTTACTTGCTCCAATTTCTGTTCCAGGTCAAGTCAAAACTAAGGCACCAACATTAAGTATTTGTGGATAGACAATAATATCTTGTGTTTGGAGGAATGATAATTTATTAAAATATTCACAGTGCCTCTATTATTTATATACCCATACACTGTTCTGGAGAAGATTAACAACTGCGCCGCCCAAACCTGTGAATTCTCAGACAGAAATACTTGCAACCAACCTGCAAGGTCCCACTCTTCCTTCCTTCTGCCAGATTATAAGCATTGACATTGAGGCACTGAGCTATTTCAGGAACTCTCAGACATTCAACTTTGACAGAAACATGCAAGCAAGACATCAGTGCAAAATAGGAAGAAAAAAGTTCATGTGATGTTAAGACAAAGTTGCCAGTACAAACCCAGCGTAAGGCTGGCCAGCCAGCTGTGAAAGTGCTGCTTCAAGAGAGGAGAAGGTTGTGGATGAGCAGAGCACAGCCTCATCAGGCCTGTGCAATCCTCAGACAGCCTTTGGTATTCTAAGCCTTTGTATGTCTTTGAGGAAAATGTACATAGTTCTCTCATATCCCATTTCTAACACAAGGACAGGAAGAGTCCCAGGTAATGTGATCCCACAATGCAAATTAATTCCAAACATTCACACTCAGGAATACTGACATGCATAGGATAGTATTCAAAATCAAAGTTCATGTCACCGTCTCTCTTTGTGACTATTTCTCTCCAATTTACGTGGTCATCACGCCCATTGTGAACATAACTTTCAATAAGAAACATGTCTTCCCTGCCCCACCCATCTTAATCCAATTTAATTTAGTTTTGATACCCAAACAATGTAGTTTTAACCTATGGATGCAATTCAGAAAACATGGAGTCCAAAACCAGACACAATAGCAAATGGGAATGGAAGCCAGAAGTTCATCCTAGAGCCAGATTATCTATATCCTTTGAATCCAAGGTTCCAGCACCATGGACAGCAGCAGACAACCAGTTGAATTTAGTCCACCAATATAGATAGTATGGAAAGTTTAGGTCTCCAAGCTCCAGAAACACACTTTGAAAATGTATATGGCCATTCTATGTCTTTCATTGTGGTGCATAAAATAAGAATTAAATAGAAGCAAGAATATGTTACATTTAGGAGTCAATGTGAAATTTGCTCACTTTTTAAAGATAACAATCTTTTTAGAGACATTGCCACAGAGAAGGATGTGGTTAAATCTAAAACCAAAGTTTAGACATATGAAAAAATGTTCAACATCACTGCCCTGGCCAGTTTGGCTCAGCGGTTAGAGCGTCGGCCTGCGGTCCGGAGAGACCCGGGTTCGGTTCCCGCTAAGGGCACGTAATTCGGTTGCAGTTTGTCCCCGGCCCTGGTTGGTCGTGCGGGTGGCAGCCACTCGATGTGTCCCTTCACGTCGATGTTTTTCTCTCTCTCCCTTCCTCTCTCTCCCTCCCACTCTATCTGTACAAAAAATGGAAAAAAAATCCTCAGGTGAGGATGAAAAAAAAAAAAAAAATGTTCAACATCACTAATCATCAGAGAGATGCAAATTAAAACCACAGTGAGGTATCACCTCATACCTGTCAAAATAGCTATCATCAATACATTAACAAACGTGTTGGCGAGGATGTGGAGGAAAGGGAACCCTTGTGCATTGTTGGTGGGAATGCAGACTGGTGCAGCCACTGTGGAAAACAGTATGGAGTTTCCTCAAAAGAGTAAAAATGGACCTGCCTTATGACCCAGATATTCCACTCCTGGGAATATATCCTAAGAATCTTTAAAAACCGATCAGAAAGAATATATGTGTCCCTGTGTTCATATCAGTGTTTTTATAGTAGCCAAGATCTGGAAACATCCCAACTGCCCATCAGTAGATGAGTGGATAAAAAAGCTGTGATACACTTACACAGTAGAATACTATGCAGCTGTAAAAAAAAAATAAAAAAGAAGGAACTCTTATGCTTTTCAACAGTATGGATGAACCTGGAGAGTATTATGGTAAGTGAAATAAGCCAGTCAGAGAAAGACAAATACCATATGATCTCACTAATATGTGGAATTTAATGAACAAAATAGAACCAGAGGCATGAAAACATGGAACAGACTGACAGATGTCAGAGAGGATGCAGAAGGGGGGACTGGATAATAGGTGAAGAGATTAGCAAAAAAAAACAATGATGCATCCCCCATGGACACAAACAATAGTGTGGTGAAGGCCAGGGGAGAAGGGGTGGGGGCTAGGCAGAGGTAGGCAAAGGGGCGACATCTGTAATAGTGTCAACAATAAAAAATATAATAATAAAGCAAAAAGGCCAGATTTTAGACCAAAAATTCACTTTGGTTTCTGACTTCATCTTCCCATCCCTGCAATTAAGGGATGACTGGTGATGATTCCATAAATCACCCAAAAGACATTGTTTTATTAGAGACTAGGTACTGCCGAAGGTCAGTAAGGGAAACTTAAATTTCCACTAAGAGATTTCAGAAATTACCACCCAGATACTTACCTCAGAAACCAGAAAACAAATGTGCTAAGGAACTGGCAGGGAAAATAGAACATCATGGAATTGTTTTTGAAAGGAAAATTAATTGGTTATTTCTATTTCAGTTTAGCTAAAGCTGTAAAAATCTAATCAGAAATATTTTTCACAGTGGCATCTTTTCCAAGACATTGAAATACCTCAAGCCATAAACCAATTTTTATTGTTGATGCTCTTTCTGCTGGGTGAAACTTAATAATTATATCAGACTTCACTCAAAAATAATAATAATAAGCCTTCATGCAAGAAGATTGTAAACATGATCATGAACGAGCCAGTTCCCAACCCCACCTCTGATACTTGAAGGCAGAAAACATGGCTCTCGCGAGCAAACCTGGCCTCGGTCCTTGCAGTCCCTAGAAGCCAAGGACCAAACAGTCAGTGCCCAGAAAGGGCCACCTGAAATTTCAAAGAACAGGCTTCCCACAGTCTGAAGTTCAATAAACTTCTCCCAGGGTGTCAACATTGAAAATGAAATGAGTATGAATGCATTTTTCCTACCTTTTCTTCTTGTGACTTCAAAGCTTCTGAATTCCTGCAAGAAAAGAAAGGCTTTGTGTTTTTGAAGAATAATTCATGTGTACAGTTATTTGCAAACATCTCACCTTTTATTAGACATTTATTCACAGAAAGGTGAACAATGTCATAAGAACATGACATTCAGCAATGCTGGATCTTAAACTCTCAAAACACACACACACACACACACACACACACACACATCTGTCAATGTAAACAACTTGTTGTTTAGGAGACTTAGGTAAAAATACTGTTAATCACGCAGTTTTAAGTTAGCAGAACCAACTCTCACGGTCTTCTTTATGTGGAATCTGGGCTGGTACCAGTAGAAGACCTTGTTCCAGGTCAATGCCCCAGCCTCCACCTAGACTGCAGGTGCTTGGGCCTGGGGAAAACATAAACAGACAAGGGCCAGCGTGACCTCGCCAGCACTCCAGTTAGTGGTGCCACAATGGAAACCAACATTGCTCCTGTGTAGGTCACTGGCATGATCTGGGGACTGATTATGCTCAACGCAGTAGTTTCCAAAGGGTAGGATCTAACAGACAATATGGATAGCCAGTCCATGCCACTGACTAAACTAAGCCCTTGGTTTTTCTTAATTCAGTTTCATCTTCCTGCTATGTACAGGTCAATAGCAAAGTGTTTTAGAAGTTACACAGGTAAAACACACAGAGTCCCTACATTGAAGATATACACAGTTGAACAGGAGGCTACAGAACAAACATAAAGGGGTGATTTTTCCTTGATAAATACCAGTATGTTCACATTGAGCTGGAAAGGGTTTTTAAAAGAACCTTTGAAAACAGCACTGAAGAATGGGCAGGCTTTCAGACAAGACTAGGGAAGGAGGCTGCACCAGGAAGACAGAATGGCTTCAGACGAGGTCGAGTGGGTAAGAGCACAGGGCATACCCAGGAAGCAGAAAAAGACCCAGTGAGAAGTAATAGGGGGAAAGGCTGAAAACATACTGTAATGTCATAACTAATAAAGTATCTACAATTCATCATAAATGACCCGGTTAGGACAAAAAGCCTAATATTGAGAGTAATCTGAAAATACATGCTAGCAACTGAAGAAAATGAAACACCAAACCTGGGCCAACTCCTCACCATCACGACCAAGAAGGCCATTCAGTACCAGTACTTTTTAAATAGATGGCTTGGTCATTCATACCTTAGCATTTAGCATCCTTTTGGTGTCAGGGGCGGGAGGCAATATCAGAGAGAAAGCTGAGGAGGCACTGAAAAGTTTGTTCTCCCCGAATTACACTCTGACTGCCACCTCTGTAACAAGTCAGAAGCCCAGGGGAGGCCAGTGGAAGATACATGTGACAGGCCAGCCGCCCATGAGCACAGCACACTGAACCAAATGGGCTTCTGGAATGCTGGTTCCCGAAGGGACGCTCACGCCTCGGGCTCAGAAGAGGAGCATGGTCAGTGCTGAGTGTAATGAGACCTATGAAGGCCACAAAGCACACCATGCACAAAGCAAACTCAGCTCCGCCCACACTGTTACTCAGCTCTCTGCTCCACAAAATAACTAGCATTTGTGGAAGAGGGAAAATTAATAATCAACTTTTATGGCTCTAGAAAAACACTTTAGGGAAGTTTTATTGCAACTGCATAAAATTTATAAATTAACTTAGAGAAAGTTAACAGTGGTATCATGTATCCTCTTATCTAGCAACATGATATTTTATTTAAAAAAAATTTTTTTTTATCCTCACCTGAGGACATTTTTGCATTTATCTTCAGATAGAGCAGGAGGGAGGAAGAGAGAAAGAGAAAGAAACATCGATGTGACAGAGACACATCAACTAGTTGCCACCCACACGACCCCAACCAGGGCTGGGGACAAACTACAACCGAGGTACATGCCCTTATGGGAACTGAACCCAGGACTCTCTGGTCCATGAACTGATGCTCTAACCACTGAGAAACCAGCCAGGGCTAGCAACATATTTTAAATAATTGGTTCAGGTCTACTTTTATTTCTTTCAAGGGTGATCATTTTCCTTAAGTATTTTGAATAGTTCTTTTTTGTTACCATAAATGGAATTTCACTTTCATTATATCTTCTAACTCGTTTTTGT
Organism: Molossus molossus; assembly: GCF_014108415.1. Classification (NCBI taxonomy): domain Eukaryota; kingdom Metazoa; phylum Chordata; class Mammalia; order Chiroptera; family Molossidae; genus Molossus; species Molossus molossus. The sequence continues at coordinate 40,875,059 of NW_023425377.1, read as the reverse complement.
TTGTATGTATGATGGCAATTGATTTTTATATATTAATTTTATAACCAGCCACTTGACTAAATATTGTATTGTTTGTAATAGTTTTTCCATTGATTATTTTGGAATAATCTGTAAATAGCAATGATTTTATTTTTCTTTTCATTTCCTATGTCTTTAGTTGCTTTCTCTTGTCTTATTGCTTTAGCTAACTCCTCAATTTAATATTAAAAACTATGGACATAGTGGGCATCCTGGTCTTATTTCTGACTTTAAGAAGAAAACTTTTAGTATTTGCCTATTAAGTAAAATGTTAGCTTTTGGCCAACAGTTTATTACATTAATAAAATCCATGCATATTTTTAAATAAATGTTTTAAAAACAAATGGTTTAGTGTGTCCCCTTATTTATTCGTTGCCTCTTTCCCTCCACTGGAATGTGAGCTGGGATGGTGCCAGTATCTGTTCCACTCTTGCATCCTCAGTGCTCAATACATATTTGTTGAGTGAAAAAAAATAAAATAAATGTGATGAATTTTATCAAAGATTTTTTTGCACTTATAAAAATGACTGTATGATATTTTCCTTAGTTCTATTAATTTGATGACTTATTTAGTAGATTTCATAGTATTCAATTATCCCTGTATTTCTGAAATAAGCTTTTCTTTTTAAAAATATTTCCTTTTCTTCATATTATTTTTATTGAGGTAACATTTGTTGATAACATTATATAAATTTCAGGTGTACAACATTGTAATTCAATATCTGTATACTCAATGGTGTGCTCACCACCAAAAGTCTAGCTTTAATTCATCACCATGTGTTTGATCTCCTTTACCCATTTCACCCTCCCCACAACCCCCTTTGTCTCTGCTAATCACCAATCTATTGTTTGTATCTATGAATTTGTTTTGGTTTGCTTGTTTGTTTGCTAATTTTTGGTTTTATATTCCACATATGAGTGAAATCATAAGGTTTTTGTCCTTTTCTGTCTGATTTATTTTCTTAGCATAATACCCTCAAGATCCAGCCAAGATGTTGCAAATGGCAACATTTCATCTCTTTATGGTTGAGTAGTATTCCATTGTATATATAATTCTATATATATTACTACATATTTTTCAAAATACTCTGCTGGATTCTGTTTTCTATGATTTTAAATATGTTCTTGCATTGATATTCATAAATGAGAGTAGTCTATAATTTTTAGGTGCTATTTTTCTCAGTTTTAGGAATTAAAATAATACCACTTTCATATAATGAATTTAGAAGTTTTCCTTTTATTATGTTCTGAAATAGTTTACATAAAAGTGGGATGATCTAATCTTCAAAGCTTCCTTCAAGCTCATTTCCCAGGTATATATTAAAATGGGAGGAAGTAGAGGGTCAGAGGGGTTAAAATTTGTCCAAGTTCTCACGTTTGGGTCAGCAGCCAGCTAAGATTTAAATTCCAAATTCTGACTCCAAAGCTTATGCACATAACAACTTCCCATCTTTATTTAGTTCATAAAGACAGTATGAAAATTAGATGAGATAAACTTCTGCTTCAGGTTATCAAAGAATAGCTTGTATTAAGCCAATTCTTCTGTTAAGAAAAACTATAAAAGTCATGTAAGAGGTTTCTTAAATTCTCAACAGGAGCAACAACAAAAAAATTTTGAAGGCATGTAAGAGCACAGAAACAGCCAAAACTTAATGAGCCAGTACTTGGAGAGAAGAAAAGTCCATTGAAGTGAGCCCCATATTTACTGCTACATTTTTCCTTTAGGGCATTTGCAGTTTTGTATAGAAGCCAAACAGTAAGTGATGTTTTAGAGCTTAAATAATGTCTCACTGAGTTGGGGGTACATGGGTTGGGGCTACAGAAGCAGTCATAACTTGAGGGTCTAAAACCTTGGGAAAAGGTACAAGAAAGAAGAGAGCCCAATATTCTTCAAACAGCTTTCTCTTGAGTTATATGATTATGCCTGAGCTGCATATAAAGGGCAAAAAGTTGAGAAAAAAATAAACATAATAATTAGCTTCAAATAAGCTGAAAAACTAAATATAGATCTTGACAATATCATGATGTTACAGGGACAAAAATTAGGCTTTCCAAAAAGGAGTGGTCCTGGTAAATGTAGCTGACTTTCAGTTAAGATCACATATTCTCAAAGAACTTCTATTTCTGAGTAGATCAAAGAAAAGTAAATCCTCTGTGGAAGACAATAAGTTCTCCATAGACTTCACAATTTTTCATATACAATGTCCAGTATCCAAATCAGAATAGGCATTGCAGGAAATGGGATCAAATTACTAAAATCCAATAAACTAGACAGCAGATACAGATGTACAGGGAATTCAGATTTTAGAATTATCAGGCACAAGCTCTGAAATAATTATGACTAATATATTCAGGAAAAGATGCTGAATTTCACCAAAAATTGGGATGTATTAAAATAAGAATCAGCTCACCCAGTGTGGCTCAGTAGTTGAAGATCAACCCATGCACCTAGTAATTTCCAGTTCAATTCCTGGTCAGGGCATATCCCCAAGTTGTGGGCCAAATCCCCAGTGGGGGCATGCTGGAGGCAGCCAATCGACGTTCTCTCTCATCGATATCTCTCTCTCTCTCTCCCTTTCCCTTCTTCTCTCTCTAAGAATCAATAAAAAATTAAAATAAGAATCAAATGGAAATTCTAGAAGTTGAAATACTGAAAGAATTTAACACATATTTTATTGATTGATTTGAGAGAAGGAGAGGAGAAATTGATCTGTTGTTTCACTTATTTATGCATTCATTGGTTGATTCTTGTATGTGCCCTGACTGGGGATCAAACCAACAGCCTTGGCATTGGCATATCAGGACAACACTCTAAACAACTTAGCTACCTGGCCAAGGCCTAATAGATAAATTGAACAGCAGATTAAACATAACTAAAGAGAGAAATAGTAAAATGAAAGCTAGGTCAGTAGAAAATAACCAAACTAAAGTTCTGAAAGGAGAAATGAAAAATGCAGAAGAGTATGAGAGACATATGGCACATGGTGAAATGGTCTAACAAGCATGTAATTAAAGTTGCAGAGTGAAAGGAAAGGGGAAGTTAGGTAGAATCAATATTTGAAGAGATATTGGTTGAGAATTTTCTAAAATTGATGAAAGGCATCAAGCCAGAGATTTAGGAATCTCTATAAGCTCCAAGCAAGGTAAATACAAAAACAAAACAAAACAAAACAAAACAAAAAACAATCAATAGGTACTCAAAGAAAAACAGCTGAATATTCAAAAAGAAAAAAATATATATATAAAAAACAGCCAGAGTGTGAGAAGTGGGGGTGAAAAGGATATATTACTTACAAAGGAACAACAATAAGACTGATGGCTGACTTTTCAGGAGAAAATAATGGATCCAGAAAACAAATGACATCTTTAAAATTCTGAAAAAACATAGAAATCTAAACTCAGTGAAAATATGGGTATTCATAAAGTAAAATAAAGACATATATAGAAGAACAAAAACTAAGAATACTTTGCCATCAGATTAATAATAAAAGCAATAAAAGAAAACACTTTCAACAAAAGGAAATTTTTTAGATGAATGCACAAAGGAGCATCAGGAAGGTTAAAAATGCATAAATCTAATTTTGGCTGCTTAACAAAACATTAATAATGCCTTCTATGGCAATAATATTTAGAAAACTAAAATAAATGGCAATATGATCACAAAAGGTCTGGGGGTCAAAAATGAAATTGAAATATGAAAATGCCTATTGCTATCCCCCAAAAAAGATAAAATTAGTGCTATGAGGTCAAAGGAGTGAGATAACAAAAACCTGATTGATCCCTCCTCCCCCTAAAAATGACAAGAAAGGGCGGGGGGGAAGGAACAAAGAACAGAGGAATAATGTGTTAAGTTTAAGTCCATTAAACAATAGAAGACTGAATAATCCAATTAATATGCGAAGACTGACATAATAGATAAAACAAAATTCAATTATATGCTAACTACAAGAGACCGTAAATAAAAATATATAAAAAGGCTAAATGTAAAAAACATACAAAAGATAAACCATATTAACACCAACTGAAAGACTAAAACAAGAATTCTTATTAGTAGCAAAGAGGATGGTTCATAAAGATAAAAAGGACATTTTAACAGGAATATATAACAATTCTAAATTTGTACACATATAACAGCATAGACTAGGCATATATAAAGTCAAAACTAAAAGAACTAAAAGAAAAAAATCCACATTGATAAATTCACAATAATAGTTGGAGAATTTAAGAAACCTCTGTAGTCCAGGTAGGTTTGGCTCAGCAATTAGAGCAGGGGCCTGTGGACCGAAGAGTCATGGATTTGGTTCCAGTCAAGGGCATGTGCCTCAATTGAGATTCACACCCTGGCCCTGGTTGGGGTCATGTGGGAGGCAACCAATCGGTGTATCTCTCTCACATTGATGTTTCTCTCTTTCTCTCTCTCTCTCTCTCTCTCTCTTCTCTCTCTCTCTCTCCTTCCCCCTCTCCCCCTCTCTTCCCCTTCCTCCTTCTCTCCATCCCTCCCTCCCACTTTATCTGAAGATAAATGGAAAATATCCTCAGGTGAGGATTTAAAAAAAGAAAGAAAGAAACCTCTGTAACTAACTCATAGAATAAATAGAGATAAAAACAGTAAGGCTATAGAAGATTTGAACCTCATAAAAAAAAACTTGATCTAGTTGATGTACCTCAAACACTGTGCCCAACAACTGCATCCTCCACAGTCATTTCAAGTATTCATTCAATGTTGAAACCAATGGGCCATACACTGACTCAGCAGGATGTTTCAACAAGCTTCAAAATATTAAAATCATATAAAGAACATACATAGTTTTCTGACTGTAGTGAAATTAAATTAGAAATCAATAACAGAAGACTATAAAAATTTTTCCAAATATCTGATGTAGGAATCTAAAAGTAAATTGCATAATTTCCAAAAGAAAAATCACAAAGGGAATGAGAAGATATTTTTAACTGAATGATGACTGAATTATAGCATCTAAGAAATTGTGGGAAGTGGTTAAAGCTGTACTGAGAGGAAAAGTATAGCCTTAAATGCATGTTAGAAAAAATAAAGGCTAGAAATTGGTTACCTAAACATCTATCTCTAAAAACTAGAAGAAGGACAATTTAAGCCCACAACAAGTAGAAGGATAAATATGATAGGAGCAGAAATCAATTAAATGTAAGAGAAAAAAAATTATACCACAAAATGTTAAAGCCAAAAAGTTGGTTCTTAGAAAAGATACTAAACTTGATAGATTCTTAAGAAGTCTGATCAAGGGACAAGACAAGACAAGACAAGACAAGACAAGACAAGACAAGGAAAAGAAAAGAAAAGAGAAAAGAAGAGAGAGAGAGAGAGAACACAGAATTCAAAATCAAGCAAGAAATCACATATATCCAGTTTCTGAGTTTATGGCAAAGGTGTCAATGCAATACAATGGGAAAAGGATGGTGCTGGGTCAATTGAATATCCGTACAGAAAAACATGAACTCAACCTCCTACCTTACAACACACATAAAAATCATTTCCAGGTGGACTGTAGATCTAAATATAAAAGGTAAAACAATAATGTTTCTGGAAGATACCACAAGAGAATATCTTCATGACCTTTAAGTAGGTGAAAGTTTCTTAAGTGGATGTGCAAAACAGCACCATAAAGGAAAAGAGTGACATACTGCACTTTATTAAAATGAAGACCTCTGTTCATTAAAAGATACAATTAAGACAGTGAAAAGTCAAATCATGAAGGGAACCTATTTGCAATGTATGCAAAACACCCATTCAGAATGGGGAAAATAGTTTGGCAAATATGATGAATACAAACACCAAAAGACTCAAATAGAAACTTCACAAGTTAAAACTACAATGGAATACTACTATACACCACAGAGACGATAACATTGAAAAGCTTGATGATAACAACTGTTTCCAAGGATGTGGGCAACTGTCAGGTTTATCCTCTTGAGAAACCAGCACCAGCAGGACTCTCCTCATTGGTCGGAGCCTGTTTTACAGGGGCCCCTTCCCCAGAGATGAGAACTGCTTCCTGCAGTTATTGCTCTTAATTATCTCATTGGTTCCTTGTTGGCTTTTAAATCCTCTAATATTTGTTTAACCAATTCCCTATCTTAAATTCCACCAAAATAAAGAGTGTGATTTCTGTCTTCCACACCCAACAATTCCTCTGGGAGGTAAACGTCCAACATGAGGACATCCCCATATGTGAGAATGCCGACTGCAGCATGACGTGTAGGAGCCAAGAACAGGGAACACGCCAAATGTCCACCAACGAGAGAAGGGATAAATAGAGCCTGGCATATCCGTGCAAGGGACAATTTCACAGCAATACAGAAGAACAGACTCTGCAATAACTTAGATAAATCTCACAGACGTAATATTGAGAAAAAGAAGGCAGACACAAAAGAATACAATTTATAGGCTTTTGTCTTTACACATTTCAGAAACGAGCAAGAACAATCTCTGGTGATAGATTAGTGGTCACTCTGGGGAGGATAATGACAGAGGGAACACAGAGGTGGTTTCTGGTGAATGTTCTAAATTATGATCTTGGTGGTGGTTACACGGGTGTGTTCACTTTGTCAAGATACACTGAACTGTACACTTAAGATGTGTGTCTTTTCTTATATATTAGATATGCTTCCATCAAAAATTTCAAAATAAAATAGGACAAAGTACCCAATAGTACACATCAGAAGTGTGGGCTGGATCCTGGCTTACTGCTGCCGCACAGCCTTGGCCCTGTGGTGAAGTCTGTCACCGTCCGAAGCCTGAGTCTGTTCCTCTGTAAAGTAAGGCCATGAAGGTGCCCTCCTCGCGGAGGAGCTGTGGTGCTGTGAAGTGACAATAAGCCTGTCCCATGCTCACTCAGTGGCTGTCGTCATCACTATTGTCATTAATGAGGATAACTAGGGGAGAGAGATGGTGAGATCATTCTGGGGGAGGCAAATGAGTTCAGTGGCTCTGTCAAATATTGAGGCTAAATAAAAACCTGTCTTTGCAGTATTCGAAAATCAACCCCCAGAAGCTGCAGCAGAACTGAACAGAACAAAGTCCATCGGCACAGACAACACCAAAGCCCTGGATGCTGCCTCAGGAGCAAAGTATTTGCTTGGAAGCGTCAAACAAGATGGTTATAAATGAGAGTTAGCACATGGGCATTAGTTAATGACTAAATTCCTTTAACTAAAAATCTAATTTTATTATGGTATAAATCACACTTTCTGGAAGTAGGGAATTAATTTTAGATTTTTCATTCACTGTTCAGAACCTTTCCATGAATTTGACAGCCAAATCATTTTAAATGTCATTTAACCAATACAATGCAACAGCTAAATTCCTCATTGTACCCTTCTGGAATCCATTATCTTCCACTATAATGTAGAAGAACTTAAGTAAAAATTACCATTCCATAAAGCTGTATTTTACTGTGCAGTTGAACTGCATAATCTTTATTTTTGAATCGATATAATGTGAGTGCTGAGTAATATTTTTCATAATCCAAAAATCTATTACAGATTTTCACCTACCAAAAACCAGTTTGAGAGCTGCTCAAGAGGCACCAATGAGGAGCCTCGGATTCCACCCTGGCTCCTTCTCACTCCCCCCAGGCTGTGCTCTGGATCTGGGGCTGGGCCTGAGGCTCAGGAAGAGGGTGGTGCAGCCCAGGCACAGACCAAGGTCACACCTCCTCATCCATGGATCCAGCCACCCTGGTGGAGGGTAAGTCTCAGTCTGTCACTCCAAATATGAAGGGATTCGGTGGCTTCTGGAAAAGTGTGGGCCCTGTAGGTTAGGAAAGGGGGGATGGAAGCACCACTACTGAGAAGAGAACCCCAGGAAACGTAGCTGCAAGGAGCTGGGCGTGGCCAGGTCTTCACAGACGAAGCAGAGGTGAGTCTGGCACAGGTAGGGCACAAGTTGGGCAGCTGCCCGCCCTCTGCACCTGCCAGTGTCCTGATGGTGAGGCCGGATCCAGCCTCAGAGGAGCTGAGGACAACCCTTCTTCGGAGTCCCCTGGCCCCACCTGCCGGAAGAAGCTACAAAAGGAAGCCCATATGTGCAATTTGAACACCATTTGGTAGAGTGGAGATGGGAGCTTTGCTAACAGGACTGATCGATACTGAAATTCTGACACCTAAATCCTAAGTTGTCCATATCTGAGATGCTCTTAACACTAATGCTTCTTTAACAAACTTTCTTCTAATTTTTCATTCATTCATTTAAATTTTAAAAATTTGACTCTAACTAGTTTCATTTTTGCTAGCAATACGTCATTCTGCTGTTAGAACCTTCACTGGGACTGACAAGGTACAGCGCACAGAGCAACGCCTTATGCAGCTTGCATCCCGTCACTGGCTCCACATACTGAGCACGCGCCAAGCACTTTGTTCACTTTATCCTACTGGCATCATTCAGTTAAAAGCAGAAGGAAAACCTCCGCATTGTTCGATTTCCCAGCACAACATGTCTGGACCGCAAAGCCAGATTAAGAAAGGGTTAGGGGATATGCTTACACTCAAGAGCTAGTTTGAGAGCCAAGTGAATAATCCAGCTAACAACAGGGTTTTCTGGGCAAGTATTCAAGGAAAATACCAACAGCAAGGACATGCCAGCTCTTGAGAAATGCCACCCCGTCGAGAGCTCGGAGCTCATCTCCTGCCTCGCAGAGAACAGCCCCAGACCTCTGGGGTTGATGGGCCTAATGGCTGAAAGGCAGGGTAAAGGTGGGAGGGGCACAGGTGTCAGTACTCAACCCCAAGATGCTCAGGTAGCTAAAGAAGTTGGGCTCTGCAGGGTGCTTCCCCCTTTTGGCCAGCCCCACCCACAACCTGCCCAATCAGGTGAGGCCTGGCAGCCTTTCTCAGAGGACCAAAAACAGAAGGGGTGGGGCTGGGCATGACAACACGGGCAAAGAGGTGCCCTTGTCCCAAACTTTGGGCTGAAACATGGCTGATACCGTAAGATCTGTGTCCCTTTTATTTCCTATCCAATAATATACCAATCCGTGTAAGCAAACTGGTATTTACACAGGACAGGAGAGTTTAAAGGGAGGGTTATCAAGACAAAAGGGAGAGACTATGTATAGATGATTTTGAAAAAAATCTTAGAAATCTCTACGATTGAGGTGCAACTCATCTGTTGTTTTTTTTAAAATCACTATTATTTAGCTACCAATAGCCTCCCTGTGACACACAAGTGAGGAACATCAATGTTATTACAGTCTCTGAGGGATACTGTGAAACAAACCCCTCACAGCCTCAGGAAGTCTGAATAACCGGAGTTTGGTCATAACCGCTCCACCAGCTGCAGCCCCGAGAGCCACCTCCCACCACGGTTGACCCATCTGTAAAATGGGAAGACCAGACAGCCCCGCCAGGACAAGTCAGAAACAGGCAGAGGCCCACAGGCAATTCTGCCCAGTGCTTTCTGAGGGGAGCAGAGGGTGGCCAGTACAGGAGAAAGCTGTGCTACTCTAAAGCAGGGGCTCTCAATCTGTGGGTCACGACCCCTTTTGGGGGGCAAACGACCCTTTCACAGGGGTCGCCTAAGACCATCGGAAAACACATATTTCCAATGGTGGTTCATAACAGTAGCAAAATTACAGTTACAAAGTAGCAACAAAAATAATTTTGTGGTTGGGGGTCACCACAACATAAGAAACTGCATTAAAGGGTCACGGCATCAGGAAGGTTGAGAACCAGTGCGAGAAAGGGGGTTAATGGTGATAAGACACCAGGTGGGAAAGACAGTGTGAGGATATCTGCGAGGCCTTCAAAAAACTAAGATCAGTTAGGTGTTAATTTTCTCATTTTTAGAAGTAAAGGATAAATAGAATATTATATGAGAATTTAGGGATTTTAAATTCCAGGTAAATTTTGAAGCTCTATATTAAAGGTTATTCATTTACAATTTTTTTTAAAAAGTTGACTCTGCCCAGCTCGTGTGACTTGGTGGTTGAGCGTCGACCCACCACCAAGAGGTCACCAGTTTGATTCCCGGTCAGAGCACATGCCCAGGTTGTGGGCCCGATCCCCAGTGAGGGACGTGCAGGAGGAGGCCAATCGATGTCTCTCTCTCTCTTTCACATGGATGTTTCTACTTCTCTCTCTAAAAATCAATAAAGGGGAAAAAAAATTCACTCTGACTTTAAGGCAGTTCTCTGTGGCAAATCCACTGAATCAGGAATACAAGTAAACATTAAAATTACATTTGATGGAATAAATGTCAACGACTAATTGATCACTCCACCTTGTTAAACATAATCGCCTGCACAGAGCCAGATTAAGAGGCCAAGAAGGAAAGAGAGCACTTTCCAGTTTTATCTCTCTGACAACCCAACAAATTAAAAACTAATTAACTTTTTGATTTGGAAAGTATTCCACATCTCAGCGTCAGCACCAGCAAACACGTGTTTGGGACCATGCTAACAATGAGCAGCGTGCGCTTTCACTGGGCACCCTAGGGGCACCCCCTTCCGCTCACCTCCAGCGACACGAGCAGGGCCCAGCTAAGCCCAGCACTTCCTGTGCAGAGCTACTTAACCAAACAAGCCAGGGCCACACTGACTGTCATTGTTGCAGCAGCTCATTCATCTCTTACCCCAGCACAGGGCCTGGCATGCTATAGGCCTTAAACAAGTTTATTGCAAGAATAAAATCAGATTAATTTTTTATTTTACTTGCAAGTATACTGGGCAAGTGAGGTTCTCCTCAAAGCTCCTGGAACATACCAACTATCACTGAAGCCTAACTTCCTACAATTGTCTTTTTTTTTTTAATCCTCACCTGAGGATATTTTTCCAGTTATATTCAGATAGAGTAGGAGGGAGGGAGGGAGGGAGGGAGGGATGGAGGGAAGGAGAAATAAACATAGATGTGAGAGAGACACATTGACTGGCTGCCACCCGCATGACCCCGACCAGGGCTGGGTACGGAACCACAACTGAGGTACGTGCCCTTGACCACAATTGAACCCACGACTCATTGTTCCTCGGGGCCGATGCTCTAACCCCTGAGCAAAATTGGCCAGAGCTCCATTGTCATTTTTAAGATAACATTTCCACCAGAACAGGGAGGCCCTATGATGCCTTCCTCATTCTGGGAAGCGTTGTGCCCACTAGTTGTCTGCCAAACAAGCACCTCCCCTGCGCTGGCTCTGTTCTGGCATACCACTTGCCCTAAGAAAACCAAGACCATCTTGTGGGTGTTTGGGGGAGGACAGGTGGCCCTGAGGAGGAAAGGGGGCGGGTTTACATATTAATTGTTCATCATACCCTCCAGGTACCTTCCAAAAGACTGTGGTAACATCAACCTGTTTAGCATGACATTTAAACCTGCCACTTTTTTTTTTCCTTTCTGCCAGCTGTGTCCAGAAAACAAAAAGACAAAAAGGGAAGAAAGGCTGCTCTCCAGCATACTCCTCACGTCTGTTTTCATTCTTGTTTTGGTGGAGTGGTGGGCAGGAGCGGGGAGGGGCTCACAAAGATGCGCACTCCCAGCGTCCGAAGGGGCTGCAGGCCAGAGCTGGGCAGGGTCTGAGAGCAGCAAAGCTGAAACTCAGGAAGTGGCCGACACCTAGGACAGGCACACCCTCTTCCCCAAATGGGGCAGTAACGACCCTTTCATCCAAGCTTCCCAATCAGAGTCTCTCATCTTGCCCAGAACAGGTCTCCTCCCCTCTGATCTTCCAGCTTGGTCAGTGACCCCTCTGTCCTTCAGGGCTCTGGCCCCAGGGCATATCCTCTGCCTCCTCTTCACTTCCTCTCACCATCTCCAGCCTCTGTGGGCTTCGCTCTGTGGATGCATTTTGGTCAGGCCGGATCCTGCTCTGTGACCACCTCGGTTCTCCCCAAGACGTGCCGCCCCCCTCCAGGCTCTCAGCATAGCTCCTGGTTGGTCTCCTGATCAGTTCCCTTATCCATTCCTTCATTTGTTCCTGTATCCATTCGTTCAACAAGTATTTCCTGCCCTGGGGACACCACAGTGCCCAGACAGCCACAGCCCCTGTCCCCACGTGCAGGAACAGACAACAAACAAGCAAATAAAATTCATAAAACAGGAATGTTAAGAAGCACCACGGTCAGAGATAGAACAGGGAAGGGCACAGAATGACAGAGGGGAAGGGTTCTCTGCTTTAAATTAAGTGGTCAGGGAGGGCCGCTCCAGGGGGCTGTTTGAGTAGAGACCTGTCCTGTTGGAGCAGGAGCTCCCCTGCTCAGTCACCCCTTCTGTCCAGTGAGCCCCTCCAGCATCACGTGCCCCCCAAGCCGTGGCAGCAGCATGAAGAGGGTAGGAGCCGCGAGGGCCCAGGAAAGGCGGGGAACCTCCCAGCGGCAGCTCCCATCTGCTGGACGCTCCACAGCCCCGCCTCCCGTCTGCACAGCCCGGGGCAGCCTCGGACGAACCTTCACACCAGGCTTCCCCTCGGTGCTCGGTGATTTCTGATTGTTGTCTGAATAAATAATTGGCCTGAACTCCCATGGGCATCTGCGTTTGTACCAGGAGATAAATCCCAGACACACTTTAATTAGAAGGCACTTTCATTGTACCACTCTACAGCTTATATTAAAAATGGAACTTAAAGTAGTTTAAATTAAGTGAGTTATATATAATTAAAAAGCCTTCAAGGCACAATAAGGCTCTTTTTTGATTTTCTTTTATAACAGCCAAAAAGGAAGAAAGGTACCCAGTGGCCGGCATGGCGGGATTGCTGTTCACTTAGCAGCGGGCCCATCTGAGAGGCCCAGGTAACAACGGGTGAGTCCCTGTCCTCCCCGGACTTCTCAGCCGGGAAGCTCCAGTCTGCTCAGCTGTGAGGCGAGATTCGGGCGAGCTTCAGGGCGGTGCCCCCGAGACTGTGGTGAGAACAAGCGCAGGGGGTGCAGGAACCCCTCAGCAGCACTGCCCAGCGGAGAAGGGCCCGCCTGCGCCCTCCGGCTCAGAAGCCCGCCAGCCTCAGCACCCGCACTCCGGACGGGCTCGAGCCGGGTCAAGGGCACCGGGAGGCCTCGTCCTCGGCGGCCTGAGCCTGAGAGGGACGCGGTGAGGAAAGGAGTGATTCGTCTGAGTTGCTTCCCTAGGTTTACCCAGTGTTTCGAAGGTCCAAATAGAGATGTTTTAAACAATTCATAGCCCAGAACACTTAAATCTCCATCTCTGGGGCTGGGACACAGGCATCGGTATTTTTTTTAAGCTGCCAGACGATTCAATGTGAGGACAAGTGTGGAAACCCTGAGCACACCAAGTATCTTACAACCTCTGCGCCGGCACCAGGTTCTCCCTCCGCAGGCGCTGCCCCTGTTGCGGTGCAGGGCAGCCTCCCAAGGGCCAGTGTGGCTTCTGCGGTGCCGGCAGGGCTGCTTGTTGGCCCTGACACAGAGCTGTACACAGGGACACCAGGCCCACAGGGGAAGCCAGGGAGGTGACTCAGGAGGGGCTGCCCTCTCTATAGCGAGTGGTGCGCGTTAGCATGCGGTCTCAGCAGCCCCTGGGTGCCAGCAGGAAGGGGGGCAGGCTCGGCACCCAGAACTGAGAAGCCGCTCCATAGATGGGGTGGGGGGACTCCTCCGAGGGCATGAGCCATGCAGGTGCACCCCGGACCCGGGCCCAGCACTGTCACCAGCTGCAGGTGTTCACTGCCAAGAGCTTCCGTTTCCTCAGCTCTAAGGTGAGATTCAGGGTAGTGCCTATGAGATTGTTGTGACAAGAGAGAGAGAAGGGGTTCAGAGAGCACCCACTGTTTGGTGGCTGCTGGAACTTACCAGTTTGCACCTAGGGGACTGTTAGGCATCACGCTGCACCAGCACAGAGCACAGCGCCCAGAAAGGAAGAGGTGCTGGCCAGTGTTCAGGGCCCCTGCAGTGGGGCAGGGCTGACGGTTCTGCTGTGGCCAGTGGGGGAGACGGGGTGAAGGGAAGGCTCCATCGGTGCTACAGTGTTAACCGTGAGCCCTCCACACCTGGCCAGAGCTGTCCCCACACACCTCTTCGTACATGCACCCCAGGCTGTCATCCCGGACTTTCTCTCAGCCTTTGGGGCTGCCCACTGGCTCCCTGGCTCTCGCATACAGAAATGCTGGAATTCCTGCCCCTGGGTTTTCTGCAGACTGGGTACGTTGTGTACCCTGCCCTGCCCACAGAGCTGCCCTTCCTTCTCCCCCAGGGGCAGCCATAGATGGGCTACAACTTCCCGGTGTCTTCGCCCACCTAGATGAGGAGGCACGCCTCTGAGGGAGCTGCTGCCCACGGCCCAGCTTGGCCAGGCTCTGTGCCTGTGCCTCAGGCCGCCCTGCACCGGAGCCCTCCACGCAGGGGCATGCTGGGCTCGTCTCCGGCTGCAACCTGACCATCTTGTTCTCTTCCAGGGGCTGGCAGAAGAGTCAGCAAACACCAACATTTTCCCACGGGGTGTCCTGACCCTCCCAAAACCTTCATGTGTCTCTAACTACCCTGGTCACCAACACTGGGAATCTTGCCTCCTCCCTAAGGTCAAGGTTCCAGAGCCTAGTTTTCGAAAGGGAGCTACTCCATCAAGCCTTAGCAACTCCCCAAGGCCAGTCCTTAGAAGCAGAAACAGAGACCACCACACGTAGGTCTCCATCCAGAGCCCAGACACCGGCCCTCCCATGTACGCAGGCACAGCAGGGGGCCTGGCCAGGGCCTGCGCTACAGGAGGGCAGATGCTCAGGGATACACAAGACTGGCTGCAAAGTCCCCACCAGACCCCCTTGAAGAACTGAAAGGAAATAGCCAAAAAAATATGAATTCTCAGAGGATCAGTGGCTCCTCTGCAGGCCTCTCTGCGGGGTGAAAGAAGACGGGAGACAGGTGTGTGTATTAGGAAGCCGGCGCGGGGAGCCGGCGGCAGGACCGGAGCATGGCCTGCCAGTCCCCACAGAAAGAGCAGGAGGCTACCTCAGGCCCTGCCACCCTCTGGGAGGTGAAGATGCCTTATCTGATACGACAGCATCTGCTTTAGCCTTCAAAGCTCAAGGTCATCAAATGTCCTTTTCTTAGCCTCAAAAATATGACAGTAAAAGCACAGCATGGTGGTTAGGAGGCGAGCAGGCCGGCCCGGAGGCCTGCCCCAGCCCCTGCTCCGCCCCTGAACGTGCGGGAGACCTCCAGCAGCTCACCCTCACCTTAAGTCCCTCACAGAATCACTTAAAGAAGTCAATGAAGGAATCTACCTAAACTTTGACAAAATGGTAGCTGCTTATTACTGTCATCATCAAAGAATTCCATATCAGAAACCACAATTCCCATCAGGAATCTCCTCCATTCCTGTTAGGAAAGATGAGGTGTCATTCAGACTCCCAGCCCTGAGCTCCAGAGGCCACCCTCTCGTCATCCCCACCCTTGAGGTGTCCTCTGTTCCCTACCATCCCCTAACTCTTGGTTACGCATAAACAGACATCGTAGCAAACACCACGTTCCTAATGCAACAAGACTTTGCACCTGGCTGGGAGTAGGGCTCAGCCCCGCGCGGGGGGAGCACCTATGGCGTCCCGTCTGCCATGATGACTGGCCTAATTATCCCACGACAGCTCAAGTGCGAGGTTGCTCACTGAATTCCACAGGGTGTCAGACTCTCTAAGAAGAGACAGCTGGTAAACCCATGACTCACCTCCCATGTAGCCCCTTTTTTCTTCACAAGAACAATTCCAGCTAAACCTCAAAGCAGCTGCATAAAGAAACTCCCTTCAGCCACAGGATGTGTGACTCTGGAGTCACAGGGCCACGTCCCAACCCCAAGGCCTGCTCAGTTTTGGTGGGCAGGGTGTGAACACAGCCCTGGGGGGCAGGTGCACAGGCAAGAGGAGGGAAGGAGGGTGAGGGTGGTGACCTTGATGTGAGACGGCGCCCGGAGGTCAGGCATACTTTAAAGCGGGTCTTCTGGGAAAGCCCAGAGAGGGGCAAGGTGGGCTCCACATTTCTCAGCTACAGATGGGCCAGGTTGGTGTGGAGCAGGTGTGGGGAGGCCACAAGTGGGACAGGTAGAGGAAGGTGGGCAGGCAGAGAAGAGGAGCAAAGAGTAAAGACCACATAGGTTCCCCAGGATGCAAAGTGCAGCATAAGAAACATATTCAATAATATTGTAATAACGATGTATGGTGCCAGGTGGGTAGCAGAATTATTGGGGGATCATTTTGTAAATTATATAATTGTCTAATCACTATGCTGTATACCTGAAACCAATATGAAATAATATTGAATGTCAACTGTAAATGAAAAATAAACAAACTGATGCGGGGGGTGAGACCACATAGGCAGTCCCTTCTACCCCGACCCCAGCTCTGAAGATCAGCAATATGGACGCCATAAAATGCCGCTTCCAAACATTTCAGAGCACGCTGTTCTGAGCACTTGCTGACCCGCTGGAGGCTGGCTCCTCGGTCTCCACAGCCCCTCCACCCACATGAACCTGCTCTCCCAGTCCTTCCCTAGAGCCTCCCAGGCCTGCAGCCACACCCTCTGCGAGAGCCCCTGAATGTCACCTCACACAGAGACCGTCCCCTATGGAAGGGATCAGGGCAGACGCTCCTTCAATCAAGTTCTCAAGGACTAGCCCTCGCCTGAGCAGTGCAGGGCCCTGGAGCAGGAGGTCTGCGTGAGGGCAGGGCCAGGGCCACGGGGCCGATGTTGCAGGGTGAAGGACACAGACTGGGATTTGCAGCTCCGTGGACAAGCCAGTCTCCAGAGGGGAGGGAACTGGAGGTGGAAGATGGTGAGGACGGGAAGAAGGGAGAGGAGGGGCAGGCTGCTCGATGCTCCGTGCCCTGAGCCCACCAGCAGCCTGCAGGAGCTGCAGGAGATCCCTGGGGCCCAGGGTACCCCTTCCTCCCAAGCATGTCGGGAGTGATTCTGCTCCTGGCCCCCAAAGGATGCCAGGAGGCTCACTCTGCCAGCAGCCTGGATATCCAGCCCCCCAGTCTCCTCTTTACCTTTCACAAGGTATGGTCCTATTCCTGCCCAACCTACACTTGGAGGGTTCCTCCTCCTCAATACTGTGTCCACCCAGATCTCCACCACCCGCTCCAAGGCCCTGCACCTCCCAGAGGTCCCCCCCAATCCTGTCTCCCACCCAGCACCTCTCTGCTCTAAACTCACACCACCCACGGTTGGGCCCACACTGTGGCCGAATGCGTGCAGCACTGTATTCATGGCTCACCATGTGTGAGCGTACAGCTGATTTCTTAAAGCTCTGTGTGCTCTTTCTTTCCGTGATCACGTGGTGAGACGCCAGCCCACGCCCAGGAATCTCCTGCAGAATGCAGCTCATGACCATTTTTTCTTGTATCACAAGATGAGCTGATTCGAACAAGGTTAGGTTTAAATTTAATTAGGCATTTTGACGAATTACAGGTAATTTTGTTCTAGCTATCATGGCCATAGAAGTGTTTTCATTCCTAAAAATGCCCACACCCACTGGGACAACCAGTGGATAAGACCGGACACCCAGCTCACGGTGGAACTGTGCAGCGTGAGCCTGACCTGTGGGGCCAGCACCCTGCTCTGGGACGGGGCTGGAAGAATGGGACCCGGGCAGGCAGGAGCTGCTTCCTCCTTCATTAGTCAATAAATAGACGGAATTTCCTTTAGAGTCAAGTTGAGAACTTAATTGAATCACTATACACAGGTTAGAAAAGGTCAACAATCGACAGAGGTGTTTAATTCCTTCTGCTAACTCAGATTCTCTTCAGCTACAGCCAACTGCTCCTCCCGCCTCCCGACCCCCACCCCACCTCCATGTCCCACTGGTCCTCAAGTCCCCAGAATGGAACCATAAATCCTATTTCTCTTCACCCACTTGGCCCAGCACCAAGCACAGAGTTGGGTGCTCAATGGATACCTGTTGATAACTAAGATTTAAGACTCCCAGATATTCCTGTTGGCCCAGACAGCCCAGGGCCCAGAAACCCATACTAAGAAGATAAACAATATCCTGAGAAGGTCCATGACTTTGGACACGAGGAAACACTTGTGTGTTTCCTATATGGCCAGGGGATGAACACCCAAGCGTGAGGCAGAAAATCCCGTTCTTCACAGCCAAATGCTGAAGTGAACACAGCAGCATGTGTAACCACAAACAGAAGACAGTGGCGGAGGAAGAGGAGGAACTGGGGCATTGTTGGAAGCATTCCAATCAGGGCATCCGTGGGACAGTCTCTCCCTTGGCGTCGGGAAGCGCCCACATGCAAGTCTATTTCCCTGGAATGGACGCAAAAACATGGCATCGGCAGGACCACAGAAACCTGAGGTCTTTACGACACAGGAAATTTCGGGAGCCTGTTTAGAAAGCAAGGCTAGAAAGAGAAAAGTAGAAAAAGAGTTGTTTATCTAGAGAGCAAGCTTTAAATAATAGAACAGCTTAAACAAGCTGTTAATCCATTGTCCTAAGATGAGTGCCAGGAAAAGCCATCGGAAGCCTCACACCTGTTTAATGACATCTCCAAAGAGAACTTCTGTTCCCATCACTCTCTTGCTTCTTCCCTTCATAGGGACAGTTGGCGGCCACCCTCCCTGGAGCCACAGACTATTTCTGTGACTCGGAACATTCTGAGCACAAAGAGATCATCCTATATCTGGTTGAGTTTATATTTTGTTCTGAGCTCCCTTCGTTGGTGAGGTTCAGGTGTGCCTGCTGCCGCGATGCTGGCCTCTCCACAGACGCAGAGCCAGGCCCCAAAGACCCTCAGGAAGGGGCAACTGCTCCCTCCCACACGCACAGCCCACGGGACTCTCCTGAGCTTCGTCTGGCTCACTGAGGATGTTGGAAAGATTTGAAACTGTGACAGGATCCTACTATACGTGGAAACGAAAGTCAGGTGGCTCTCTCCTGGGATTTCTTCTGTAAGGAGTCCTGGAACTCAAGTCACCTGTCTATCCAACATGATGCAAAATGAATAAAAGATCGCTGACTCATTCCCTCACTTGACAGATATGTGAACATCCTACTTTGTACCAAGCTCTCCTGGATACTGGGGACCCAGGGGGCGCAGACCCAGGGGTACTTAACCATTCCACCAGAAGAGGACCCTCCCATCCCAGGAGCCACCCTGCCAAACACTGAATGACAAGTGCTATGGCTGAGGTTGACATGCCAGGCCATGGGGAGGGAGAGGGACACAGCCTTCTTGATGGGTACTTGCTGGGGCTGAGGTTATAGACACAAAGCACAGCGCTGACAGCCACGCTGTGTGAGGAGCAGGTACTGGGTGCCAGGTATCACAGGTGCCCTCTAGTCCTCATGACAATTCTGGCATCGCTGCTAATGAAGGTCACAGAGAGGACGTGGTCCCCTCAGCCACACAGCTGGCAAGGGCAGAAGCAGGTTAGGGGGCTCACTGGGCTCTCTGACTTGAGGGGCCCCTGAGACGAAGGCAGAACTGGGGACTCCTCAGAGCCAGTGCAGACAGACAGCATGTCAAGTGAATGATGCAGCCCCAGCAGGAAAACCCAACTATGGGCTTTTACACAGCAACAGACGTCCTAGAGGCGGCAGAGGGCGTGTGGCGCACACCAGGCGGTTAGGAGCGGCGTGGAGCCCAGAGCTGCTGCATCAGGCTGCCTGTGCCAGGAGCTGCGCCACCACAGCCACCCAGCCACGGAGAGCAGAGGCTGCTCAGCCACGTGGGGAGAGAGGGATGAGCAAAGCTCGAATGCCGAGGACTTCCTCCTCCTTCTCCAGACACCACAGGTCGCTGGAGGGTGTGGCACCATCACACAGTGCCCTAGAGCCCTCTTCGAACCCAGCTCTGTGCTGACAGACGGGAGGGAGAGTATTTGTGGCCAGAGAGACGCGTATGGCTCCAGCCCCGAGTTAAATGATGGAGAACTCAACTGCTACCCCTTCCCTAGAAGAACACACAAAGCAACTTTACACAAAGGTGGGCCAGGCCATCGGGCTGCACAACTGTTGTTTGGCTACACAGGTGAGAGGTAGAGAGGTGAAACTGAATCTGAAATGTGTGCTCTCTTCACACACTCTGAAGGGGTCCAGGCAGCAGAACAAGAACTTAGATGTGAAGACAACCTGAAGAGGGTCTGAGTTGGCTTCCTGACCACCACTCACTTTCCACGTGAGGAAACCAAGGTCCAGAGAAGAGAAGGGGGTGGCTCAGGTCCACGGAACACTTTTGTGCAAGCCAGTCCTGGGATGCAGAGCCCCAGCTCAGCCCTGTGGGCTCATCCTACAGTGAGCAGGCTGTTGGCAGGCTGCAGCTAGAGCTAGAAGGATCTCTGCTTGGTTCTCCCCACTGGGCCATCTTTCGAGTCCTCGGGGTGGGTAAAAGGACTAACAGGCTTCACTCTGGATGGAGAGAGAAAGCCAGTCCATAGCACAGGTGGGTGGCTGGGATCTTACACTGGCCCCAGTCACTCCCGACCGCACTGCCTTGGCCGGGAGTTCTCCTCATGCACCGACCGACCCTCATGCTTCGGAGCTCTCTTCCCCCATCCCCCACCCTCAGCCCTCCGTCTGTGTGGTCACACCACCCAGAGCCTCAGGGACCATCCTCCACGACATGTTGTACGATGCCATCCTTCAGAGAAGAGGAGGGCGCCAGGGGGACCGGCAGCTGCCCCCCAGCCCCGCCCCTCCACCCTGCCCACTGTGGCTGGGTTCTGTGTCGCTACTCCCTGCTAAGCCCAGAAGTGCTGTCAGGAATGCATTTTTAAATTAAACTGAAACTAAGTTAATTTTATTTTCTGAATTTCACTGAAGTCCTTGAAATATCTGAGCACAGCATGGCCTAGGAACTGTCGGTCCTAGGGTCGGTAGGCAGCGCCATCGAGATGAAGTGTTAAATGAGAACACTCAAGTTTTACTTCTTTTTATTGTTGAGTATTACAGATGTCCCCCATCACTCCCCTTTGCCCCCTCCACCCAGCCCCCACCTCACCCCAAGCCTTCACCACACTACTGTGTCCATGGGCGTGACACATGCATAAGTCCCTTGGCCAACCTCTTCCCGGCCTGACCCCAAACCTCTTGGAACCAGGGCCCCGTGAAGAAAGAGAGTGGGTTTTTCTTGGTCCACGCCTTCCTGACTCAGGGAATGTCTAAGGCCAAAACGCAAATGTGTGAGGTCACCAATCAAGAGGGAGGGCAGGCTAAATGGACAGACAGCCTCTCGGTCACTGGGACACACGCCCCCACCCAACACCAGCGTTCACCGAGCCGTTGCCTGCTGAGTACAGCGCCCACCTCGTCCAATGCCCAGTGTCCCTGGAACCAGTGTCCCCCACCTCTCAGGTGGCTGGAGACAAAACAGGGCCCTGGAACCTCATGGCAGAAACCACAGCAGCAGAAGCAGAAGGACAGAGGCCCTGGCTCGGCAGGACAGCAGAGTGGAGCCCACTTACATGAGGCCTGTTCGAGTGTCGGACACCAACATGACATTTATTTCTCTCTAGATGGGAAGCGAGAGAGAGAACCCATAAGTCACAGAGGATAAATCAAGCAGATGATCAGGGCCTGGCAGAGCTGATGTTGCCAACTCCCCCCAAAATGGAAACGAGAGCCCCAATTACAGCACATGGCCTGATGTCCTGATCACAGGGTGGGCAGTCTCCTAAAGGAGCACAGATTATTTAGCAGCAGGGGCATAAATAAAGTAGTTAGAGGAGTAAATGCTAAATTAAGAGGGGAAAAAAATAATAGTTTTCTGTGAACTCATAAATATTCATTTTCCTGGGTCACAGAACTTCTCAGAGCCAATTAAAACTCTGTCAGCTACAATCTCAAAGTACTAACAGGGCAGTGTGTCGTCTTGCACAGGGCAACAGGCTCGCTGGCGGAGTGAGACACCCAACACGAAAAACACAGACAGGGAATTCCTCTGTCCAAGGACAAAGGACCAGGGCCCAAAACAACACCAACCCGGCAGCTGTGTTCCCCGCAACAGCCCGGATGGGCTCTGGGGACAGAGACTGGGAAAGGACATCAGTAGGAGTGGCATGGGGGTGGTGATGGGTGACAGCTTAGGGTGTGGCTGACACTCAGGCTTTAAATCACCTACAAAACAACCAAGGAGGAACGCTGGGTGCAGGGAGCTAACCATCTCTCTCCACCAGCTTGCTTGAAAACAGGTGGTAATGACCCCAAACCCAGGCTACTCAAATTCACCTTTGCCCTCTCCTACCCGTCTCTGCCCCCGGCCAGTCCCACATCATGTCAGACCCAGCATGACTGCAGCCTGCGCACTGCCCTCTTCTTCCTGCCCAGAGTCGGCGGCGTCATGTCGGCAGAGCTAACAAAGGCCACGGTTACCCACCAGCTGGGTCTCCTTCTCGGGTGTGTGCACAGGCTGTGGGGAAGGACACCTCTAGAACTTTTCTGCCCAGTGTGCCCTGGGGCTGGAAGTAGCAGCACTGCCCGGAGCTCATGAGAAAGGCAGAATACCAGGGCCGCGGACCCGCCGCATCACATCAGCACCTGCACTTCAGCGGGCCCTGGCTGTTCACAAGCTCACGAAGCTCCAGAGGCACTGAGGGGGCACAGCCCACACCAACTCGAAGTGGGAATCTGCTCATCCAACACCCCCACGAACTTGGAGCATTTGCCACCTTCTCTCACCTTGAAAATTATGGATTCACACATCTGCAGATGCGAGGTCAGCCTTCCGAATGTCACCTGAAAAATTAAAACTCACACCCTCTGACAGCGGAGAGCCACGGCCGAGTGCTCAAGGCCAGAGGAGAGGCTGCCCTCGTCCCCACTTGCAGTAGGGGTCCCGGGTCCTCATAAAGGGTGTAGGCAGCAACCCCAGAGCTCCACGCTGGCAAAAGGACCACTGGCGCCTCTGGCTGAGACACTTTGCCCAGAGCCTCGTTTCTTTGAAAGCCAGTCAAATGCTGGAGTTGGCGACAGTGAGTATTTAGCAAGGGGGACCGGGGACCACACTGGAGAGAGGTATGCAGGCCTGTGCTGCAGGCGAGGCTTAGGAAGTGCCCAGCATCCGGCCTGGGCCTGTCTGTCCACAGGGGGAGGAAACTTGTTTTCTCCAAGCCCACAAAGTGAGGGGCGAGAGTAAGCAGAGGTGCCAACGGGCAGACCTTAAAGCCCACGGGAAATCAGCGGTTCTTCCCCAGCAGTCAATCAAAAAGCAGGGCCAGGAGTGGGGGGCGAGGGAGAATGTTAGCAGAAAGGGCAGGGGGGTACTGCCTTAAATTCAGTCATATATGTAAGAACAATGACACTTACTAAGGAAAAATATGCATTTTTTAAATTAATGCCCAGTCGTAGCAGCCCAAGTCCTCCTGAATGTCCAACCAGTGCAGAAAGAAGCCAGAGCACGTAAGGTTAGGAGCCGCCTTCACAGGGCCGGCGTGCCTGGGAGCGCAGAGTTGCAGGGGAAAGGGGAAAGGGCCAGTCAGCCAGGGAGGACCGGGCTTCTTGGCTGATGAGGAAGCAGGGATCATCCTTGTTACTGATACCACCCGACATACTTTTCCCTCCAAGATTCCTATGAGAATTTGCACATATCAGAAACGTCTTACCTCAAAGCATCTCTCTGGTCTGTAAGCTAACAGTTTCTACAGGACCTAATCTTACTGTTCAGAGTTGGTTAGTGCATGACTAGGAACTCTGAGGAAGAGCAATTCTGAGAAGGTTCAGTAAGACCATGAAGGATGTATAAGGCCGTGTGTGGCCACCACCCAATCCCAGGCCCCAGGGAGTGGAAGGAACATAGCATCCAGGGCCCACAGTGGGGACCCTCCTATAAATACCTGTCCCTCAAGAAGGGGCGGGTCCCGGGAGCTGCCACCACATCACTTTTTATTTACCTAGACCCCCCCCCCAATATAAAATTCTACCAATATTGATTTTACTACTCTATCTATATTAGCCAGAGCATAGGGGAAAGAGAAAGAATATAACTATTTCAGAATTTCAGTAAGTTGTATCTTCAAAACTGTATTTTCTGAATTCAGAATTTCATTCGTATTCTAGGCCACGTCTGCCACTCAGCCCTTATTGAAAAGGAACCCCACCCAGCTGCATCACTTCCTGTCTATGTTTGTAAAGTGGCAAACTCCTCGAAGCTACTTCAACCGGAGTCTTCGTTTGTAAAGCAATAATTTGACAATATTCGTATTTGCTATAATTGCTTTAAAAATGTATGAGCACACCTACATTGGTCATTTAATTCTTATTTACCCTTAGGTCACTCAAGTAATTGACATAATAACTTTAAAAGCAAATCAAATCTTATTAATGCTTTCCAAGTACTTTAAAAATCTTACGTGAATGAGTGTTTTGTAAAGTACTACTATCGGGAAGAAAACACACAGAGAAACATTTTACCATTTAGTTCCTGAAAAAGTCTTTAGATTTATGTAGTGAGTCTCAAGAAACTCTGTTGGTTTTGATTCTTCCAGAAAATAAGACTGTCTGAGGAAACAGCCAGAGGAGTTTCACATGGTTTGGGCAGTGAGTTATGGCTGTAGTAATAGCTACAATTCAAAGGAAAAATTACCCAGAACCTATAACACATGAGGACTGTCCTGGGGGTGGATAAGATACAAGTCTGGTTTGTCCAGCAAGGTGCTTACAGGTTTGCTGGGGAGACCATTCTGCCTCCACTGAAAATGAGCCCTCTGTCACACACTGAGACACTCGGTGGTCGGGTCGGAATTTGGGAAGCACCCATGACTTTATGACTACTACCAAATGCTGAGAAAATACCAATCGGCTCAGAAATACACTGAGCTTCTATTTTGCTCTTAAAATTATTAGACTCTGTGAGGAAGAGAAAGATAAATAAGATAGGCTTCATTTTTATGGAAAATAAAAATATCAGTAAGGAAAAAAAAGGTAGCAAAGACTAGGAGTTCAGAGAAAGAGATCAACTGTAACCAGGAGTGGTCGAAGAAGGTTCTGGATAAAACGTGAGCACCAGAGTTGAGCCTCGAAAGAAGGGATGATTCAGGCATGGGGAAAGAAGGGACAGACAGCTTCTCGAGCAAGAAGACCCTGGCAAGGAAGGGCATGGAGGGGCCACGCATAAAGTGTGATCAAGGTCAGCAGACTAGTCAGTTACAAATGTTCTGTCTCTATCAGAACAGTTACAGAGGCCGTCCTATGTCCTGGGCCCTTCCTGTTATCATCATCCCATTTAATCATTGCTGTAAGCAGTCTTCACAGGTAAAAGTTACAACCCTTTGCAAAAGCTCAATCTATAGCAAAGAGAATCAGGTTGACTCAGATGTGCCAGCAGGGAGAGTTCGCAGAAGCGTCAGTCAATTCCATTCCTGGAAGCAATTCACTTCCTGGACCTGGCACCTGGCTGGGTGGCTCAGCGGGTTGGAGCGTCATCCTGCGCACCAGAAGGCTGTGGGTTCAGTTCCCAGGCAGGGCACATACCTAGGTTTCAGGTTCAATCCCTGGTTGGGGTGCGTATGGGAGGCAACAGATTGATATTTCTCATGTCTCCCTCTCCCTCTCTCTCTCTCTCTCAAGAAAAGCATATCCTCAGGTGAGGATTAAAAACAAAAAAATCCTGGGCCTAGAGACAATGGCATCTCCTGGACTCTATCCTATAGGGGAAGAGGGAGAATAAAACCACGGCTCAGAGAAAAAGCCTCACTTCCTCAGAATGAGCAGCATTTGCTCTTTCTTGTTGGTTCACAAGTACTAGGGTGTTGCCAGCTAAGATAAAGTAACTAGGTTGATATTAATTTACCTTCCATTTACGTCCTACTAAATCCCACCTTAATTGGTTGGACTGTGTTACTTGAAAGAAGTGATTTGAAACAGTGGGCCAGTGAGCCCCCAAAGCAGGAAGTCTTAGCCAGCATTCCTGTGTGCTCGCCCGTTTGCTTTGCTAGTGAACACTCCACAGCACACTGCAGGGTGTGGGTGATCACTTCTCTGGGGATGGATGAGAGAATAATGATTAAGCCGTACCCACGTGGGAAATGCTGTGCTTGCCAGCAAGTCAGCCTCCAGACTCTCTCAAAAGAGCATTAAGTTCGTCCTTCGTGGATTTAGATGGGAGAGATAGTGTTTCTATTTAATCATCTGCTCGCCACGAAAGGAAGCCGCACAAACTTCAGCAGGAAAAGTGCGCAGTAAATTCCTTCTGAGCTCCCTGAAGATGAAGGCTCGCAGCTTTGAGATTGCATTACAATTAAGTAATAATGAAAGGGAAATTGTATCTTTTGATCAAATAATGCATTAATCCAGCCATACACTGTGTACTGTTACTCACTCTGGTAATGTCGACTTTTTGAGGGAATTTTTCTCTCATTCCGCGGGACGGGAAATACGCCCGCCCGGGGCGGGGGGCATCGAGGAGGACAGTGGAAGTTCACAGGCTCTGCGAAGCTCCCAGAGAAAACGCAGTGTTTACCACAGCATAAACATCCCAGGTGGCCTTAATGAACGGGGACAGCCATTTCTTAAAGCTCAGCACATACAAAACCTTCTCTGCGAGAAAAACTGTGTGCCCCTTGGCCCCCTTGCCCACGAGGCCTACTACCTGGGCAGGGGAGGTGCCGTTTATGAATCCTCTTCATTATTTAAGACCAAGTTCACGAAGCAATTAGCAGTACATCAAGACTCTCCAGGGAGGTATCTGAGAACAAGTTTTCCAAGCACTTTGGAAGCATTTATATACACCTAACATGCCATTAATCATTCTCATCTGTTCATTACCGCGGCCTCCCTCAGGACCTCCACTTGCCAGTTCTTTCTCAGCCTGCTTCGTTTTATCTGCAGACCTGAAAAGGAGCTCATTGCTTTCAAAACATATTTTATAATGAAAAGACTTCATTAATTCGCAGGGGTGTGGCTCCACCAATGAGTCTGCGTTTTACGGGTTTTATTAAATATACAGAAAGGCCATTCTCTTGACGGTCTTTGAGGAAGACGAGCCATGCAACTCTAGCTGGGTTCTGGGATACGTTTTCAGCATTGGAGAGATTTAGACCATTACTTACAGCATGATGTAAATCTCCTGTCCATATCAACACATGCTGCTTCTTCCAAGGAGGGGGAGCATTTAAACTCACACAGCAATCTAACTGATGTAAACTAGAAGTGAAGGGGTAAACCAGAAACTGTAACACTGGAAAGCAATCGGTTTGAAATGTGAAGTCAGCTGTTGTGACTATACCTCTGCCTGTGACTCCTCCACACCCACGTCCAGGCCTCGGCCGGCTCCCGGGTCTGTCCGCCCCAGCGCGGCCAGCAGGGAGGCCCCAAGCAGTGCGAGATGCAGCCAAACGTGTCCTGGCTTCATTTTGTTGAGTCTGTTGAGAAAATGACAAGGGCTTAGAATTAAGCATTACAAAATGCAAGCAAGTCATGGGGTAGTTAGTAGCTGTACTCCAGGATCAGATACACCTGAGTTAAACCCTGGCAGCAACTTTTCCGTTCTACTGTGGAGAGGAGAAGTTACATCACTTCTGAGGCTTAGTTGACTCATCTCTACCATGGAGTCAATAATGTGTACGTCATAGGGTTGCTGTGAGGCTTGAAGGAGTCGGTGTAGGCGCGGAGTAAGAGCCCTATAAATGCTAGCTGCTCGGTAGAAGCCCACTTGAAATGCCCTCTCCAAGGACAAACTCGGGTGACAAAGCTGGGTCCCCTTTGTTAGGTCACCATATGCCCAGTGTCCTCAGAAAGCAATTAGTGCTCAGTAAACCTGTGGCCACCCACTGTGGCCGATGTCTCAGTTCACAAGATAGTGAGCTTCAAAACGGCATTATAAGGTCCAGTGTTTTCACTTCAAGACCAATCACTGTTGCAGCAGAATCCAAGCATCCCATGGATAATGAGATTTCAATAACTTTTAGGGTGTTTCCTGAGGCTCACATGATAAACTGTTTGAAGACCCAGAAGTCAAGAAATGGGAAATTCAAAATAATCATAGAATTACCTGGACGCAGAAATCTAAGGACCAGCGACAATAAACATCCCACTCCTACCATGTGCTGGGCATTGTGCTAAAGGGGACAAGGACACAGAGTAGTCCTTTTGTGCCAGCAGCTGCACTTTTTTTCAAGGTTTCTACTATGAACATATTCCAACCTTAATTTCAATATCTCTAAGAAACAGAGCAAGACAGAAATCACAGTGCAATATTTACAACTCTTACTCAAGGAGGCTTTAGGGGCTATTGATTTCTGTGAGCACCACACAATTTAGTGCTTAACTGCATGTGGTCCACGCGGCATCCTGACCATGGCTGGGAGATGAAAAGACACAGAGCTCCCTGGAGGCCAGCAGCCGCTGTGATCTGGCTCAGGGCTGGTCCAGAGAAGTTGTCCCAGTCAAAAAGGACTCAATGCTTGAGGGACATTATAGCTTGTTTGAGAAGTCCACGGGTGTTTGTACCCAAAGCCAACAGCTTTGGAGAATTCCAACCCTAAACAAGGGGGGGCTGGAGGTGCCACATGATCACTAGTGTTCATGCCAGGGCCACCAAGCAAATATACTCCTGCCATGTTCCAGGTTTCCTTTGGTTGCTTTCCACACCCATGTAGAGTTGCCTCTCTGATGTGCTTTATGCCCCCAGCTTGAGATAGAAATGCCCCAGGAAAGAGAACTCAGACTAAAAGTTGTGGACATGTAACACTGTTCTATGAAAAGGCAAGGTTGTAAGTTATGACTGTCTTATAAGAAAAGGTGTCTTCTTGTATTAAAAACAGCCCATAGGCTCCCACTCCGAAATCTGACTTCGCCTGTTCATCTCTGACATCTGTTGGCGAAGCTGCAGCTGCTGGGGCAGCAGTCCAGACAGCCGGTAACTATCATGTGAAGGTCACAGTCACGCCCCTGTTGGCACCTGCTCCGCACTCTGCAGAGGGAGGAGTTGCGTGAGTTGCGTGGAATGGTGCAGCTTCGGCTGCTCCCTGGAGAGGCTGGAGCGTTCCCAGCAGCCATGCAACTCAGCACTCCCCATGCAGTACTCTAGCTGGGCGCCTGGGCTCCCCAGTGCTGGGAAGAGCGGAACATCACATTCAGGGCAAAATGAGAATAAAAATGTCTTTCCCTAACTGCAACCAGTTTTTCTAAAAATAAATAGGGCAACTCTTTACTCTCCATAAATTATTCTCTTCTGAACACAGAGCCACATTCCAGAGACTGCCGAAAGCAGTTGCTGAATTTCGGGAAAATTTTTTTACATCAGCAACAGTAACCCAAGCTAGAAGTAGAGAGACATTGCTTCCCACTCTCTGTTGTTAATTCTTCCCTATTTATCTACTCTCAAACAGTGCTGCTGGGCTGAGCACACATAGAAAAGCCCTTTTCTCCCTGCCCATGCCTTCCAGCCCAAATAAACTAAAAACAGCAAGATAATCAAAAGTTATTCTAGTTACTTTCCAGATGTCGCTTCCTGGAGTTATGAAATATTCAAGCCACAAAATTTAGTTTTTAATTTGCCTAGTAATCCAAGACCAATTATGTTTTATGTTTTATTATTAATGGATGGCATCAAAATAAAATCCATTCATTTCTATTGTTATCTTGGCAAGCTTTTTAGGAGGGTGCAGCCTGACCTCTGGCTTTAAACCAGCTGCTCCGTGTTCCAGGAAAGTGGAGCTGAGCCCTGTGGCACCTGGAACCGTCTCTGGTTCCACCCGGTTGGTGTTAAGGGCCTAGAAGATTTTATTTGAATACAGAGGACACATGAGGCAGGCCAACTGCTGAAGTATTCCTAGGCAGCTTCTTTGTAAAGTTTAGCTCAGCTCGGCCACCACTAGCCCAGACTTTATTTACATGGCAAATGTGTCTTAAATGTCGTTTTATACTCTCGGTGAGTGACAATTCATGACATCTACAGCAGCAACAGCCTAAACATTTACAACTCAAGTTGTATGACATTTTAGTTCATAAAAGAGAATTAATATCGGATCTAAATCAATTTTGATGATCTGATAAGCAAATAGAAACTATCTATTTGGTTAACTTATATAGCAATTATTATGTCAGGCACTGTCCTAAACGTTTTATAGGTGTTAACTCATAACTGTCATTTCTACTCCGTGAAGAGGGCAATGATTATCACCTAATCAGATGACAGAGGAGACAGGTCACAGAAAGGTAAGTACCCTGCCGGGGCCATGTAGCAAATAAGTGGTAGATGCGGTACTTCAAGGCAGGGAGTTGGACTCGACATCTGTGCTCCTAACCCCTGTCCTCTACAGCTACTCAATACTTAACTATATTTTATTTTGACAAATAGTTGTTTTTAGCATGATGGACAAAATCCATGTAGAGCATTAAAGGAGACCCTGAACCCCAAGTCTGCCTTTCCTCTGAAAGCTGCCAAGAGCTGCACCTCTCCAGTTTCATGGGTCCGATCAAGACCCAAAGAGCAGTCAAGCTGCTCACCCTCCTGCAACCCGCCCCTGAATGGGACCCTCAGCAGGCTCTCCTCAGCCCCACTGCTGAGGTCTTTACTGGCCACGAAGAGATGTGGTTGAAAGAAGAAACCGCAAGATGCACAGAATGCCAGACAGCAAGGAGCATGAGCAAACCAGCACAGCAAAGACAGTCACTCTGGGGAGAAGTGGATCTGGTGACACATTAATTACTCCTCAGATGCAAACAGCCCTACTGGTCTTCAGACAGAAGGAAGTGCACAAATCTCCCGGTTGAAGGTACCATCAGTAAGGTTGAAAACCCTCTTTGTGCAACCTGGAGTTCCTCCTGAGATCAATTTAGGTTTATAAACGTCATTCAGTCCATGCTAGAGTCCTAAGATTGGTTATAAATCTACCTGAGATTGTTTTCATGAAAGAACTGGGACTACCTTTCCTTTCAAACAATTCGTAAAACACAATCCCTTGGTATTTAAGACATCTCGTTTCTAAGAGAAGTCTTCACAGCACCCTCTGAGGTTTCCCACCTGTGCCTCACTTTCCCAGGCTCAGGGGAACCAGGTGCCAACCTGTCTGCTGCCAGACAGAATATGAGAGCCGGAGGGGTGGGCAAGTAATTCACCCACTGTGTGACGCCAAGGCCAGACCTAGACTAAAACCCGGGCATGCTGACCTCTAGGCAACTGTTTTGTGTCTTACCTTATCACAAACTCATGTATGGAATATGTCTGCATTCTGTATAGATAGACTGGCTCTGCTTTTTTAGTGCTGAATGGGCCACACTAGGGAATCTACCATAGGGTTTTCTGACTTGATAATATAATCTTATACTGGTTTTCTTATTTATTTGTATTTAAAATTATGGAGTATGACTAATTCGTAAAATGTAACATTCTAAATTCTGACTTGCTTTTTGAAGAAAGTTGAAAAACATGACCTATTAGGGAGAAATGACCTATTAGGTATGAATATGTAAATCTGCCCCACAGGCCAGCGTGTAAGCTGTCTTTACTGAAAAGGGGTCAGGGGCCAGAGAGAAGGCCGACACTAAACTGGCAGTGGGTTTAATACAAACTTCTCTTTTCTTCTGCGGGAACCAGCCTCATTTGAGAAAAGTGGGAATTCTGATCATCAGAGCTTTTGGGGAGGCTGTTCATCAGTTCTCTCTCTTGGGCTCTCTCCCAGAACATGGTAACATTACCAAAGTAGACATTATGGGTTAGCCACATGGAAATGGCTTCTCGTTGTAACCAACAGGACCAGAAACTGTGAAGATCATTTGGCAGAACCAAGCAACAAACCCAAGCTTGAAGGCACAGGTAAGGTTTGTGACCCTAAGACACCTGCATTTCCAACCGTTCTAGTTAGAAAAGTGTATGTTCCGGCAATTACTTGAGGCGCATTGCTGGCAACAACAAATAGAGGACCACCAAAATCCTATAGTCCTCATCTGTATGTCTGCCCAATATAAAAAGAAAACAATATATATATAAACCCTAACCTAAAACCAGGAGGCTATATTTTAATTTCTTCTGGAAGGTTTAGAACCCTCGTTTTTATTTGTGAGTGTTTTAGGAAAAAAAAGAAGGGGATTCAAACTTCCTAAGACAGTCCCTAAAATACCAACCCAGGAAATTAAGTATGGAAATCTATCAGGGCAACAAACCATAATGGAAGTTATGCTGCATTTCCTGTTAATTCATACTCTATATCTTTGGTTGATTTGTTCCAACAATTGATAAATTAGATGCCTAAATTAGTCTATGCACAATATATACATCTACAGCATTCTTATTTACTGTGACGCTTCACACACACACACACACACACACACACGCACCTTCCAGTAACCCTCACCCTTCCAACATTCAGACTATATCTCTTAAAGTAGCATCTTCTCTCAACTGTAGTTCTATTTTATTTGAAGTTCCATGCCTTGTGTTATGCAGTGAGAGAAAATGTAAGGAAAGATGCGCTCTTGAAATAAGTACCTAATTTCATTAAGTTAGTAAGCACACAACTGACCACATATAAGCAACACAAGAAGGTTGAGTCTGAAGAGAAATACCCCCAAAAAGCAAAGTAGAAATTAAGGCAGATTTTTAGGAAATGTTGACTATTCAATTCCAGTTTCTGGAACGTAATGTTAACTCAAACAAAAGATCACAACATGAAGATCATTTTTAAAAAACATCCTGCAGCCTTTAGTAGGAGAAGAATCCTGAGTGACTGATTGATCAAGGTAGAAAAATCCAGCATATCTCTCCCTCACCCACCTCCAGGGTACAACCAAAGGGACAGAAGTTCCCTCAGCATCCAGAAGAATAAGCTGGCCCCTCTCTGGAGCAAAAAGAGCCTTTCTGGAATTAACAAAAACTGGAGGTGATCATAAATTCCTAAGAGAGCAGAGCCACTGGGACAACTTTAATGGGGAATTTTAATAGATTACATTGGAGACTATTTTTGGTTTGTCTTGGGGGGGGGGGAGAGACTGTCTTTTCCCCTGGGACGGAAGAAAGCAAACATTCAGCTGAGTGTGTCTCAACAAAAATGGTCTTGTGATGCTGCAGTGTCCACTTACAAAACTCAGACAGAAAGCCGGCCTCACGGGCCCTAGGGGCCATCAGCTCGAGTCTTCTGTTTGAGCTACTGCATGAGGGTTGCTGCGGCTCTAGCGTCATTGAAGCCACACCACCCATTTCCTTGACCATTTGCTTCCCAGGTGAGCCCTTCACCTGACTACTGCCCAGACCCAGAATTGGCCCCGGGCCACTGCAGGATTAAGAGGACACTGTTAGAAGTCATCTTTGGCGTTTTCCTAAGCCTGATGGTAGAAAAATAACTTGGGACTTTTGAGAAAAGTCAGAATTTCTTCCTCACCCTCTTTCTCTTTCACAGATTGTCATATAGGCCCATTTCTGGTGCACTAAATCTGTGCCACCTCCTATTGGAACTGTATTTATCTTTGACCCAGAAAATGTGGATGAATGTCTATCTCAGGGGCCCATCTAGTACGTTACTGGTGCACACACAGCATTGCAACAAATTCATAAAGGGAACACAACAGACCACCGCTACTGGTGCTGTTTCTTACTCGCCAGAAACCTCGGCGGAAGCGACACCTAGAGGGGAATGGAGGAGAGACTGTGGAAGCGCTATTCATCAATGTCGACGCCAGTTATCAGGAGCCAGGTCGACTGGACAGCTCATGGGGTACCAACTCTGTGGGCGATGACCAGACCTAGCAGGGCTCAACTCCGTCGGTCCCCAGGCACTTCAAGCAGGCGGACGCGCTGCACTGATGCTCCCCACATGCCGAGCCTTGAGAGAAACCCCACTGCTCCCCGTGCGTGTCTGCCCCTGCTAGAGTGGAGGGTGCAGAAGTCCTCAGGTGGCAAGCCTCGGGCGAACGCGCTCCAGCGCCCCTGTGTCAGTTGAAGGGAGTCCCGAAGGCTCGCGCCGCTCTCACCCCAAACTCAAGGCGACAGGCGCCCAAAGCGGAGCGTTCTGCCTGCATCGCCTTGGTCCCCAGAAACTTGGAACAGGTTTCCTTCGCTAGCGCAAAGAGGGGCGGAGATTACCCACAGTACAAGCTTTTTTAGGACCAAGCCCCCTGCCTGGACGTCCCCAAACCAAACTGCTCCCCAGTGACTCCCCAGCAGGGAACACTGGCTGCTCGCTCGAAACAGCAGCCAGCCCGGCAGAACGAGCTGCAGGCTGCCCGGGGCCGGCTTCTGTCCTGGGTCCCTCCTCCCCAGCCCCAGCACCGAGCCCCACGCACAGCCCCACACGCGGGGAGCCCGGCGAAGTGAGGGCCAGGAGAGCTCAGCGGGCCTTTCGAGCTGCAGCGAGGAGATGCAAGTTTCCCCGCAAAGCTGGAGGGAAGGGGAGGGAGTACTTCCGCCCCGCATCCCAGCCCGGGGCCAAGGGCACGGGTCCGAGCCGAAGGGCCGCGGCTCGCCTGACTCGCCGAGGCCGCTAGGGGTCCGGAGCCCAAGAACCGCGCCTGCAGGGTCTCGGAGCCCCGCGCGGGCCGCGCTCTGCGCGCCATCCAGATCACTCCGGTGCCTACTGCAGACCTGGGCCCCAAGTCCCGGCGCCCCAGCCTTAACCCCAGTCCTGGCCCGGGCCGGGGTAACCCTGCCGAGCCCGGGTTCCGTGGTCCTGTGCCCGCCGCCCTCCAGGCGAGCGAACTTGGCTCTCCGGGCGCGGGCTGAGAGGACAAGGCAAGCGCCCGGAGCCGCGGGCGCCGGGACCCCAGCGGGGCGCATCCCGACCGGTCGGTCGTAGCGGTTTGGCACCCTCCCCGCGCCCGCGTACCTGAAGCGGCTGGGGCCAAAGGAAAGACCAGGTGACCGGACTCCAGCGGGAGGGAGCCTCGGGGCGACTCGGCTCCGCGTCCTTCGGTCTGTCTCTCTGGCTGCTGGCGGGTCCCGGGCGCCCTGGAGGTTGTAGAGGCTCCAGCTTCTGAGCCGCTGCTGCCTGCCGCTGTGCCACCGCCGCGGCGGCTGCCCTATTTCTGCCGCCGGGACCGGAGCCCGTGACGTCACCCTCCCAGCCCCGCCTGTCCAATCGCCGCCACCTGTGCGCGCGGCCCACCCGCCCGCCGCTCAGAGCCGCGCGGGGCCCGCGGCAGGTGCGCGGAGCAGCGGGGCGCGCACGCGGGCCGCAAGGACTCGGGCGCTCCAGGGCGACCCCTGCACCGGCCGCGGGACGGAGTAGCTCCCGCCCCTGGCTCAGGGGAGCCTGGCAGGCGACAACCCCCTCTCACCTGCCAAAACACCCCTCCTCATCTCGCTGTCCTCCAGGCTCCTCACGGGGCTGGATTCTCCAAGGCTGTGCGCTCAAGATTCGCAGCTGGTCTTAATCAGCGGCCATATAGCTTGTAGAGCCTGGGCGGGCCAGGACACCAGACCCAGAGCTGTCCCTGGAAGCAAAGGCAAATGACACCCCCCCCTCCCTGAGAGCCAACAACTTACAAAAAAGCAAAGTTTGTATTTCTTTCTCTCATCCGAATCTGCCCTCTCCCATTGCAGAATCTTACAAAATCTTGGGCGTACAGGGGCAGCCCCAGTGGCGTTTGCCTAGCTTGGCCTGGCTGTAACCAGACGGTCCTTTCTTCTTTAGAACCAGACATTTCTGCAGCCCTGACCTCATCCTCAAGCCTGGGGCTCCCAAGCCTTTCTGGACTTCAACAACCACTTTTTTGGGCTTCATTCTACCAAGCAATCACTTTGCTTTTATTAATTGGCCTAGAGATCAGCCTTGAAGCAGGAATAAGCCAGAAAACATCTTTGTAACAACTAGGCCTCCTCAGTGGTCACACTGTGGTCCCAATCTGGCCTCAAACTTTAGAGGGAGACCCTAGCCAGGCCAGGCTGGTGGTGACCAATGGCAGAAGCCTCTCTGGGGCACTGCCTCCTGCTCTGGCTGTGTGCACCCTGGGTGACTTTCTGGCTTACGAGAGCAGTGTCTTGTCCATACCCCTGTGATAACTTCTGGCCTAAAGCAAGAGCAGAGGGGGCTTTTCTGAGTATAAAATTAGTCAAATTTCAGGAGAAGGGTTAGACTACCAGGTTGATGTGGTGGAGGAGGTATTACATTTGCTCTTTCCTTCCACAGATATTTACTGAGCCTTCCTATATATCAGGCACTATGCTAGATTCTGGGGAGACAGCAGTGGATGGGCAGCATGACCTCTGCCCTCACACAGGTTATAGTTTGGGATCCAGCCCTCCTTTTACCACTGCTCAGCTGGTAACCCTGAGCCAGTCATAGCTCTGCTAGGGGTATCAGTTTCCCCAACTGTCAAATGAGAAGCTGGATGAGCCCTGGATGACTTCTAGGTCTGCTGTGACTTCTTGCGTGGATATCATGATTTGGGCTCAGAAGGGTATAGCCTACTCCACCCTTAGTGCCCCAGGACCTTGGAAGGGATGATGCTCTCTCAGATTTGATCATGACTCTTTGCCAAGACCACCATGACAGACCTCCAAGGCTTGAGGCCAGATTCTCTACAGCTAGATCAAGAAAGAGATGGCACTTTCCATCTTGGGAAAAAGAGAAGAAAGATTGGGCATAAAAAAGGAAGCAGGGAAGTTAGGAAATGTGTTATATTTTCCTTTGAGTTGTAATTTTAAGTCCTGGTTAAGATAGTGCCCAGGAGGCTGGGTTCATGTCCCCTCCCATACTGTGAGTTGTTTGGAAAACCAGATCTCTGTTCTCAGCTCTGAACACAAAGTCCCTGATTCAGCCTTATGGCCTTATTACATAACCCAGGCAGACCTCGGGTGTGTGTGTTTTTAATGACTTGGGGTCATATGTAAGTCAGGGTCTGCAGATTGACTAAGATCAGAAATAGCTCTGTTTGCTGCAGGGAGCAGAGACAGGACTTCCACACACTTCCTCTGCTTCCCAAAGAAGAGGGAGAATGTAGCTGCTACAAACCAGATGTACAGGATATCCCTAGAGATGATGCTAACATCTGAAGTGAGCCATTGTGACTAGTGTGCATAAAATAAGAGTGGAATTAAAAGTCACCTTGGAATAAAAAAGGTGAAGTGTGAATGATGAAATTGAACAAGCCTTCAGGGAAGCAGCGTCAATGCCGGTAGACCTTGGCACCTCTTTGAATTGATCTAAATGGGCTGGATTTCACACAGAAATTTCCATAATTTGCTTGAAACCCTGCTTCAGAACTTGAAACCATATCAGTGATTCTCAGTAGCCAACTAGGATGCTTTGGGGGGAAAAAACTTTATACAATTCAGTGAGTTTGGAATGGGAAAGCTAAAAGGAAACATAAGTTCAGATGACTGCTCCAAACCCCAGTCTAGATTATCGGTGATAGATTTAGCCAGGCGAACTCAGAGTCACAAACATAAGTTATCCGTGTATATTTATAAGACGCCTGGCTGGTGTGGCTCAACTGGTTGGATCATCATCCCATACACCAAAAAATGGTGGGTTTGATTCCTGCTCACGGCGCATACCCGGGTTTCGGGTTTGATCCTTGGCGAGGCACGTATGGGAGGCAACCCATCAAAGTTTCTGTCACATCAATGTTTCTCTCTCTCCCCCCCCCCTTCTCTCCCTCCCTTCCTCTAAGATCAATTTTTTAAAGTTTAAAAATCACCAAAATACCAGTTTTTAAACTTTTTAAAATTTCTATTCTTATTAAAATACAACTATATGATCAAAACTGCTGCCAAATAATGAGTCTTCCTTCAGATCATTTCAGATTGAAGCAGAGGTGACCTACAGCTGTGGGAACAGGGGAAGCAGGGCACCTCCTCCAGATTCAACCAAAAGTTTCCTGTCACCAGCTATGAGTCAGGTCCACCCTGGCTGGTCAGACAGTGCTCAGAAGTACCAGATAGAAGCCAGATTAGGAGGTCATGTGCGAAGGTGTGAAAAGGCGGGAAACTGTCTTTCTTGTCTTGCATAATTTAACATTCTGCTGCCTGTCCAAAAAATTTCTTAGTAGATTTTCATAGCAAACCATAAAATTGATTGAAGAAGCGGCCTGAGTCTTAGGAGAGCCCTGAACCACAGGCACAGGGACTGGGTCCCTCTCCTATCTCTAACCCTCTCTAGCTGGGTGAGCTTGGAGGAGCCCCACCCCTTCTGGGCCTTGTTTCCTCATTTCTCAAGTGGGCGTGGTTGGGGGGTGGGGGTGGGTGGTGTGGCAAACAGTCAAACTAAATGAACTTCTAAGGCCATGTTCAACTCTACATGTCTATGCCTTTATTTTGCTTGTATCTATAGAAGCTAGGGCTTCTCCAATCTAAAAAGAGCTAAAAGGTTAAACGTGTTCCCCAAGTTGAATATAAATGCTGATTTTTAAAAACAATAATTCATTTAGTCGTCTAGAAATTAAGCGAATATAGGCAATAAATTCAAAATTCTCAACCTAAAATCACACTTAGAATCAATGTTTTAACTTCAGTTTAGGAGAAAAACAGCCAGCGTGGAGATAAGTAAGGTATTCATTCAGGAGGTCAATGTGATTTGGGAATCTTTTCAAGGCAATGAAGAAGTAGTGTAGAGTAGGAATTTTAATTAAGAAGTTGGGATGAATGAGGCGATGCAGTGACAGAAAGGAAATTGTGGATGGGAAAGTGGAGGAGCTGAACAATAGAACCTTCACCATGGCATTGTTTCCAGAGACAAAAGTCCCATTTAATTCCTAGGAGCTTGATTGATGGTACCAGGGGCCTGAGAAAGGCCCTGGTGACAGGAAGAAGAGAAGTTTGACTGCTCTCAGAATTCCACGTGCACAGAAAGCATTGGGATGAGGAGGCCAGGCCTCCAAACCACCAAGCACCACACCCTACTGGGGACGGGGAAGCCAGTGGAAGAGAAACCATAGCAGGAGGAGAGCAAAGGAGGGCCACTTGCCTTTATTCAACAGGGAAACGCAAACTCACAAATTGTTGTCAGGACCTTGTTTTCTAACTCATCCATGCAGAGTAGTAAATCACATGACACTCTTTTTGTAAAAGAGAGAGATGAGCACCTACCTTCTGGAGATTCCATTTCTTGTGAATTTATGCTCCATTCAAATGAATAGGCAATAGTAGGGCAGGTCATCTTAAGTACGATGATGAGAACTATGCAAGATGCTTATCTAGACAATGGAACTGGACTTCGTGTATATGCCACCCAAACCTGGGCAGCCTCACTGACTTGTCTGCCTCCACCACACACCAGAGCTTTGGCTACTCACCTTGCTTCCCAGCCAGAGAGGCCTATCAACTGTTCATGCTGTTCCAAAAGTCTTAGAGCCAGGGGCCCCTGCTGTGGCTGCCACTACTGTCAGACCCAGAAGCCCTGCATGTGGCTCTAGCCGACAGGAAGACCCCCATGCCTATGCACTGGTCAGACTGGACCCTGGGGCTCTGGCTTCCCCCAGAGGCTGCCTCGAGGAGCCACTCGTGACAATACAGAGGCGTAGGAGGGTTTCTGCCTAAGGAGTGGACTTGACCAGTGGAAGATGAGGTGCTGGAGGGACCCAGCAGACAAATTCTCTCCCTTTCCTGGTGGTCTGTACTGAGAGGCCATGCTTCCTGTGTCCTGTCTGAAGTCATCCCTGGAGACCAAGCCCTCAGCTACCTTAGTACAAAGCCGCGACCTGTTCGGTCTTTGCCCTCTTGTCTTCCTTGTTCCAGCTGCCCGGCGTTGTCCTCCTCGGTGAGGTGTCAGCACCAAACTTTGCCTCAGGTTCTGTTTTCTGGAGAATCCAGACTAAGAGAAAAAGGAACTGGAATTAAGAGTAGTGACTGTTTTTAAGAGGGCCAACGGACTGTGCCCGAGGAGGTGCTTAGAGCAGAGACATGAATAAATGAGGGGATGAGATATGAGAAGATCTTGTGAGGCAAGCATTCAAGCAGAAGGCACGCAGGCGTGGGAAGGTGCTCTCGGAACTTGACGAGACCCAGGCCGCTGCAGCGAAGCACACGGGTCCAGGTAGAGAGTCGTAGCAGACGGCAGAGAGACCGGACACATCACCTAGGGCCCTGTAGGCTGTGATAAATAAGGACTGTCGATCTCATTCTAGGTGAAATGGGAAACTTTGGGGAGTTTGGAGCAGAAAATGACATGAGCTACTGCATGTTGTTAACGGATGGCTCTGGCTGCTATGTGGAGGACAGACTGAATAGAGGGGAGGTGGCCAGTGGGAAGAGTAAAAGCAGGGCCCTGGCTGGGTGGCTGGGTTGGTTGGATCATCATCCTGGGTTTGATCCCTGGTCAGGGCACATACAGGAGGCAACTGATCAATGTTTCTCTCTCACATTGATGTTTCTCTCTCTCTCTCTAAAAATCAATAAAAACACATCCTCAGGTACGGATTTGTTTAAAAAGAGTCACAGCAGGAAAAACAGCTGTTCAACTGTTAAGGCGTATCTAGCTCATTAGCATCACCACCACCCTCAGACCAGCACTGAGCTTCTATCCATGTCTAAGTGTGCGCTGGGCACTCGGCCTCGCCTTTGTCCGCAGTTTCTCCTAATCCGCACACGAGCCAGCTCCCCATGTTGTAAGTACAGCTCAGAGCAGTTACACCACCTCTCTAAGGCAGTTTGGTAAGTGGCAGAGCTCAAACGTGCCACACAGCCTGCCTTGTCATCACCGTGTGATTCTTCATCAGCTACACGGTGTGTATGTGTGTGGCAGCTAATACCAGCTCAGAATTCAGGTCCCACGAATTGGAGCCTGCAGAGACTTCTGTTCTGAACCTAGCGGTATATTTACTTTATTGTCCTCATCACAACCCCTGTCAGATCAAAATCGAACACAGCCTTTTCTCTCTTCTCTGCCTACAGGATGTCAACTCCGTTCAGCAGGGTCCACGCCAATCAGGAAGCTTCCACTCCCCTTTCTGGAACCGGCTCCGGGCTGAACAGAAAGTGAAGCTCGAGAAGAAATGATGTCTCTTTCCCCTCTTGATGTCCTCATTCATTACAAGGGGCCCTGAGACCTACCGCCACCATCTTGTGACTGAGAGCAGCCAAGTTGATCCATAGAAGGTGGCGGAGCAGGGAAAGGGAGAACCTAGGGCCTTAATGGCTGCTGAAATGAGCTGCTGAAATAACCTCTCAGAGGCTGCTCTACCTCGAGATTTCTATTTTCCTCATGACTTACATCAATTGAGTTGAGGTTTTCGGTGACTTGAAGTAGAAAACATACCAAGTGAGAAAGAAACTAAAATGTAAATAAAAACCTGATGTCTTATTGGACTGGCCTCAGACAACGCAGCATGGAAGACAGGAGCTGCTAATGTCACCATCCCCCTTGATTTGTCCCAGAATCCTAGGCCAGGCCAAAGGTTGACATTTCTTGCCCTGAATGGTGTGGCTCATTGGTTGGAGCATCGTCCATATACCAAAATGCTGTGGGTTCGATTCCTGGTCAGGGCGCATACCTAGGCTGGGGCATCTACAGGAGGCAGCTGATGGATGTTTCTCTCATACATCGATGCCCCCCCCCACACACACACTTCTCTAAAATCAGTAAAACATATCCTCAGGTGAGGATTAAAAAAAAAAAAAAGTTGAAATCTCTTTACTCCAATCCAGCATTCAGACATACAGTAATTTTCAGTTTTGAAGAACATTTAATTAACCAGGACCCTCCATTCCCTAACTGCCCTAGATAAAAGACGGTGGACACATAACTGTATAGGATGCTTTAAAGCTGCCGAATGCATGCACACCCGTCAGCATGGCCTGGCCATCTGTGACTTGCAAATGCCTGTCACCACAATCCTCCACAAAAAATTAAAAACTGGTTTTGCCATTGTTGTGTGGCATGTGACAAAGGAGTGATTTAAAGTTTTGAACAAATTATTTGAGAGTATCATATTAAATATTGTATTCTGAAGTGTGTTCTAATGTAATCATTAATAATATTCATAGTATATAGTCATTGCAGACAAATTTCTACTTTGTATCATTTAACAACAAATGCACAGTGTTTGACTTTCATTAAATAATATAAGAAAGCATATTTTTCTGATAAATTAAAAAATGATATGTCATATCTGTTTTGAGGACTGAATATGTAATTTAAAGTACATTGAGATTCAACTCCATGACACAGCAGCCAGTATAGGCAAAAACTGTTTTTTAAAAGTTGATGTCTGAAATTAAGCAATTTTATGCTTAAAAACACTACAGTTTTATTTTTATAACTTTTATGTTTTGTTTATAAATGACTGGAAGGGAAAGATTTCAGGCCGCTCTTTGCAAGAGCTCTGCAAATAGCACATTGTGGGTGTGGGTAGGGACTTTATTCTCAATAAATGAAAAGCAAAATTGGATATAATTGTCACTCTATTTTCTTTTCTTAACACTGTTTTTGAAGTACCAAAGACATCTTGATGTTCTGTATAAGGAATTTTTTATCAGATGAATGCAATCTGCAGATTAGTGAAGGTAATTTTAAAGTAGGATTGCAGTTTTACCACTTTTTACTCTTAATTATCTTGTATTTGATCATTGTGTTCCTTATGTTTCTAGTCTTTAAACACAATCTATTGTGGGCACAAATCAAACATATATAACTAAGAATAAAAACAATTTTAAATGTAACAGTATCAACCATCCCCGGCAGTCAGTGCTGTTCAACCAAAAGATAAATGAGTGATAGAAACATGAGCATCCTCATCTGCCCTCCACCCAACCTCTGTGTGTGCTCACTTGTTATGCACTGAGAGGCTCATAATCTTTTGTTATAAATGGACAAAAATTTAATAATGTCTCACTTATTGATATTTTAATTCAATCCTTTCATTATGAAATAATTGGAGATTCACATACAGTTGTAAGAAATAATACAAAGCAACCATGTGCACCCTTTACCCAGTTTCTGCCATTGGTAACATCTTGCAAAACTATAGTACAATAACCCAATCAGAATATTGACATTGATATAGTCAAGATACAGAACCTTTTCATCATCACAAAAATTCCACCTGTAGACCTTTTAAAGCTACACCTAATCTCTCTTTCCTCTGCCCCTCCTCATCCCTAACCCCTGGCAACTACTCATCTGCTCTCATTTCTATAATTTTGTCAATTTAAGAAAGTTAAATAAAGAAAAGGATACAATATGTAACCTTAGGCTTTATTTTTTTTCCACTCAGCCTAATTACCTCAAGAGTAACTGAAGTTGCTTCACATATCAATAGTTAGTTCTTTGTATTACTGAGTAGTAGTCCATGGTCTGGAAGTACTACATGTGCTGAACCACCTGGGTTGTTTCCATTTTGGACTATCTATAGCAACAAATAAAGTTGCTATAAACATTTGTATACAGCTTTATATATGAACATAAATTTTCATTTTTCCAGGATAAATGACTCTGAGTCCTATTGTTGGCTTATATGATTAATGGCATGTTTTATTTTTTGATAAGCAGCCTATGTTCCAGAGTGGCTGGTGCATTTTACATTCCCACCAGCAATGTAGGAATGATTCTTTTCTCTGCACCCTTGATTGCATTTGCTAGTGTCACTATTATTCTAGTCTTTCTGATAGGTATGTAGTGGTATCTCATTATGGTTTTGTTTTGCATTTCCCTAATGGAAAGTGATGGTAAATCTTTTCATGCACTTATTTGTCATCTGCATGTTCTCTTTGGTCAAAAGTCTCTTTGTGTCTTTGGCCATTTTCTAATCAAATTGCTTGGTTTTATTACCGTGAAGTTTTAAGAATTCTTTATATATTCTCGATACTAGTCCTTGGTGGATGTGTGGTTTTTAAATATTTTCTTC
Organism: Molossus molossus; assembly: GCF_014108415.1. Taxonomy (NCBI): domain Eukaryota; kingdom Metazoa; phylum Chordata; class Mammalia; order Chiroptera; family Molossidae; genus Molossus; species Molossus molossus. Next base: position 40,831,427 of record NW_023425377.1, on the reverse strand, counting down.
CAGTGCTTGTCTTTTCATCCTCCTAATAGGGTCTTTTGCAGAACTAAAGATACAATCAGATTTATAATGTTTTTCCTTTTTATATGTCAAGTCTAAATCCAGGATCCCAAAGATTTCTCCTATTTTTATAAAAGTTTAATAGCTTTATATTTTACAATTAAGTTTGTTGTCCATTCTGAGTGAAGTTTTGTACAAGGTCAAAGACTTAGCTTGAGATTCTTTTCTTTTTCTCTAAGAATGTCCAATTGTCCCACATCATTTGTTGAAAAGGCTCTCTTTCCTCCATTGAATTGCTTTACATTTTTGTCAAAAATCAATTGGGCAAGAATTGCAGAGGACCCTAAAAAGCAAAAGCAAGCTTAAGAAAAAAAGCTTAACCCTGGCCAGTTTTGCTCAGTGGTTAGAGCGTCGGTCTATGGTCCAGAGAGACCCGGGTTCAGTTCCTGCTAAGGGCATGTACTTTGGTTGCAGTTTGTCCCCGGCCCTGTTTGGGTCGTGCAGGTGGCAGCCACTCGATGTGTCCCTGTCACATTGATGTTTCTCTCTCTCTCTCTTCCTCTCTCCCTCCCACTCTGTCTGAATAGAAAATGGAAAGGTGTCCTCAGGTGAGGATAAAAGAAGAAAAAAAGATTAGTGAAAAAATAAATTTGGAGGACTCATACTTCCTGATTTTAAAACATAATACAAAGTTGCAATAATCAAACTGTGTGATACTGACGTAAGGATAGACATATAGGCCAATGGAATAGAACTGAGAGTCCAGAAGCACACATGTGTGGCCAATTGATTTTCAGCAAGGGTTCCCAAGACTATTCAGTGGGCAAAAGAATGGTCTCTTCAACAAGTGGCACTGGGACAAATGGATATCCACATGTAAAAGAATTCATTTAAACACTTTTCTTACACCACATATAAAAATTAACTCAAAATTGATCAATGACCTAAATATAAGAACTAAAACCATAAATTTTTAGAAGAAAATATAGGGATAAAGCCTGGCCAGCGTGGCTCAAAGGTTGAGCGTCGACCCATGCACCAAGATGTCACCAGTTTAATTCCCGGTCAGGGCACATGCCCAGGTTGTGGACTAAATCCCCAGTGGGGGGCATGCAGGAGGCAGCAAATCGATATTCTCTTTCATCAATATTTCCATCTCTCTGTCCCTCTCCCTTCCTCTAAAAGAAAAAGAAAGAGAGAGAGAGAGAGAGAGAGAGAGAGAGAGAGAGAGAGGAAGGAAGGACGGAAGGAAGGAAGGAAGGAAGGAAGGAAGGAAGGAAGGAAGGAAGGAAGGAAGGAAGGAAGGAAAGAAAGAAAGAAAGAAAGAAAGAAAGAAAGAAAGAAAGAAAGAAAGAAAGAAAGAAAGAAAGAAAGAAAGAAAGAAAACATAGAGATAAATTTTATGACCTTGGATTTTGACAATGGAGTCTTAGAAAAGCTTGAACAACAAAAGAAAAGAAAAAAAATTGATTTTATCAAAATTAAAAACTTTTGTGCACCAAAAGACATTATCAAGAAAGTGACAAGACAACCTAATAATGGATTAATATTCAGATATATAAACAACTCTTACAACTCAACAATGGAAAGATAACACAATTTTTATTTTAATGGACAAATACTTGGATAGCCATTTCTATAGAGAAGGTATACAAACAGCCAAAAGGCACATAATAAGATGCTCAACATTTTTTGCCACTAGGGAAATGCAAATCAAAGTCACAATGAGATACCACTTTACAACCAGTAGGATAGCATTGTTAAAAGAATAACAAAATAACAAGTGTTGGCAAGGACATGGATAACTGCAAACCTTGCACATTGGTGGTTGGAATGTAAAATGGTTCACCTGCTGTGGAAACAATATATTGCTCCCTCAAAAATTAACCTGTTAACCGGGCGGGACATAGAAGTACGTCAAATGTTGCATACAGTGAGAAGGGAATTCCCCGGTTATTCCCTGGTTAACAGGTTAAACACAGAATAACCATAAGACCCAGTCATTCTACTCTTGGTATATACCCAAAAGAATTGAAAACAGACTCTTAAACAAAGACTTACACATGAATGTTTATAGCAACACCATTGACAATAGCCAAAAGTTAGAAACAACACAAATGTCCATCAGTAAATGAATGTATAAATAAATTGTGGTAAATACATATGATGGAATACTATTCAGTCATAAGAAGGAAGTCCTGATACATACTAAAACATAGATAACACTCAAAAACAATGTTAAATGAAAGAAGCCAGTCACAGAGGTTATATATATATATTTATGATTTCATTTATGTGAAATATCCAGAGTAGGTAAATTTATAGAAAGTAGATTGGTGGTTGAAGGGAGTGACGGTGAGTAACTATTTAATGGGTATGGGGTTTTATTTTGAAATAATAAAAATATTTTAGAACTAAATAGAAGTGGTGGTTGCACAACATTTTAAGAGCATTAAATGCCATTGATTTATTTCATTTTATAATTGTTAATTTTATGTTACATGAATTTCACCTCAGTAAAAGTAAAATAAAATAATCAGTTAGGCATATTTTGCAGGTCTATTTCTGGATCCTCTATTCTGTTCCATTGATCTATATATCAATTCCTCTACCAATATTGCACAGTTTTGATTACTGTAGCTATATAAGTCTTGAATTGGATAAAGTGATTTCTCCCACTTTTTTTTTTTTTTTTTTCAAAATTGTTTGAGCTATTCTTAGTCCTTTACCTTTCCATATCAATTTTATAATGCTCTTTTATACACTTACAAACATATGTGCTTGAATTTTGGCAGGAATTGTGTTAATACTATATATCAATTTGGAGAGAACTGAAATCTTTATTATGTTGAGTATGTCTTTCTATTTATCTAGATCTGCTTTGATTTCTTTCATTGGTATTTTGAAGTTTTATCTTTATTTCTTTTGTTTTTAGTCATTGTAAATAGTATTGTATTTTTTACTTTTTTTTTCTCTATTGATTTTAGAGAGAGAGGAAGGGAGAGAGAGAGACAGAAACATCAATGAGAAAGAACATCGACTGGCCACCTCCTGCATGTTCTCCACTGGGGACCTGGCCCACAACCTGGGCATGGACCTTGACTGGGAATTGAACTGGCAATCTCTTGGTGCATGAGTCGACACTCAACCACTGAGCCACACCAGCCAGGCAATAGTATTGTATTTTTAATTTTGGTGTTTATGTGCTAATACCATTGATTTTGTATGTTTATCTTGTATCCTGTAATTTTGCTGAACTCACTTATTATTTCTAGGAATATTTGTGATAGATTCCTAGGAAGTTTCTATGTAGACAATCATGTCTTCTGCAAATAGAGATCATTTTAATCCTTTATGATATGTCTGTCCTTTATTTCCTTTTCTTGCTTTATTGCATTGGCTAAAACTTTCAGCACTGTAGTGAATGAGAGTGGTGAGAGGAGACATCTTTGTCTTGATCTTGATCACAGTGAGAAAGTACTTTTTCTTTCATAATTATGATGATATTTTGTAAATGCTCTTTACTGAATAGAGGAAGTTCCTCTGTGTCCCTATTTTTCTGAGAGTTTTAAATAAATAAATTGTATTTTGTCAAATGCTTTTTCTATGCCAGTTGATTTGATCATATGATTTTTCTTCTTTAGTCTTTTAATATGGTGAATTACATTGATTTTTAAAAAAATATTGACTAGCTTTTTACCCCTGTATTAAATCTCACTTGGTCATGGTACATAATTCTTTTTATATTTTACTGAATTCTCCATTAATATTTTGTTAAGGATTTCTGTGTCTATATTCCTAAAGGATATAGGTCTTTGATTTTCATTTTTGTAGGGTATTTTTTCTTTTTTGGTCTGGTTTTGGTATCAGGGTAATGCTATCTTCATAAAATTAATCGGGACATGTTTCTTCCTCTTCTATTTTCTAAAAGAGATTGTATAGAATTGGTGTTACGTCTTTAAACATTTGGTAGGATTCTCCAGCAAAACCACCTAGGCCTGAAGATTTAGGGGGAAGAGAGAGTTTTTTTTATTATTAATTCAATTTCCTTAATAGTTTAGAACTATTCAAATTATCTATTTTATTTTGGGTGAATTGTGGAAGTCTGTGATTTTTTAAGATTTGGTCCATTTCATCTAAGTTGTCACATTTAGGCATGTAGAATTGTTTGTAGTATTACCTTATTCTCCATTTGATGTCTCCCTCTACTTGATTTCTGGGACGTCACTCTTCCTGGATTTCCTTCTCCTTCCCTGGCCATTCCTGCTCAGTCTGCTATGCTGGTTCCTACTTTTGTCTCCACCCTCTAAATGTTGGGGTGCTCTGGGAACTAGTCCTGGCATCTCTGCTCTTGTCTGTCCTCACTCATTTTGTTGGCAAGCTCTTCCACTTCATGCTGTTATCACCTTGTGTGAGATGACTCCAGCCAGGACCTCTCTCCTGAACTCGACTCCTGTGTTCAACTGCCCTGAGCATTTCCTCTTGAACAGCTAATGGCACCTCTGACTTAATGAGCTAAAATCTGAATACCTGACTTTTCTGGCTCCAGAGAAGAATAATCTCACTCCGCTCAGTCTTCCTCAGGTTAGATAAGGCAGCTCCAGCCTTTCGGTTGTTCAGTCTGGATCCCAGAGTCATCCTCAGCCCCTCTCTTTCTCTCAGCCCCAAGCCAATCTATCAACAAACCTTTCCGCTCCACTTCCCTAATAGATCCAAGTTCAGACAGCCCCTGCCTCCACTTCCAGACCACCGCAGCTCTCAGCAGCGTCACTGAGCCCTGCTCCCCCCACCCGCCACCCCCCAGCCCCGGAATTAGTCTCAAAACAGAAGTCAGAGCTGTCCTCTTAAATACCAGTTGGATCATGTCACCCCTCTTCTTGACTCGATCCCTCAATGACCCATTTCACTCCAACAAAAACCCAAGTCCTCATAAGGGCCTCTGAGACCCTACATATGATCACCCATCATCTCTCTGGCTTGTGTCCCCACCCTCCCTCTTGCACACTCTGCTGCAGCCATGTTAGCCTGGTTGCCATTCCTGAAGACTGGCCACACCCCTGCCTCAGGGCGTCTCCCCAGACACCCACTGGGCTCACTCCACAAGGCCCTGCTTCTCCACGAAGCCTTTCCTGACAAGCCTAAAATTTTAACTCCTCCTCATTCTCACATGACCTGTCTCCTTGTCCTGCTTTATTTTTCTCCCACAGCATTTATTTGATTTCAACATATTCTATATTTTGCTTTTCTCTCCACCACCCCCCCCCCCCCACACTCATGGAATATAAGCTCCATAAGGGCTGGGATTTTATCTATTTGTTTCATTATTATGCCCCTAGACCAGTTTGTATGTCTATGTCCCTAGATCTATAACATTAGTTGATTGGGTGATTCAATACATGAATGAGGATACTGAAATTCAGAGAGAAGAGGGTCTGTGGACCACCCCTCAGGTTTTCCCCAACTCCAAGTGAACGGACAAGATGTGTGAAGCTCACAGGATAACCCTGGAGGGGGTGGATTTCCCAAGCAGATTTTCAAACCACCTCAGCCCCTTCCCTGAGAGAGGTCCCCACTCTGTCCTCAAATCTTGCTTTGCTCCCAAAACAAGCCCAGGGCTCTAAGTCAAATCAGGAGGTTCAGACAGGGCAGAGCTCCTGAGGGAGAAGGGGAGAGCCCCTGCTCATGGGCCATCTAAGGAGACCGGTGTGGGCAGGGAAAAGCAGTGGGCAGGGAGGAGCCTGCTTGGAATGGAGCCTCCAACCAGGCCTTTCTCAGGGGAGTGTCTTCTCCCTCTTCATTATCTCTGACTTCCCGGGGCCAGGAGGTCCCACAACATGGGGAACAGCTATCATCTCATGTGCTACCAGCCCAGGGCTGAGCCTGGGGAGTGGACAAACATGGTCACCCCACCGATGGTGACCTTTCCCACAGACTGAAGGGTCAGCACCTAAGACAGGGACATTCTCCAGTCCCATTCTCCTTGCCAAGACTCTCTGTGGGCCAAGAAAAGAGTCAGAACTGACTTTTCAGAACCAGAAGAAAGAATCTGCACTTCACATTTAAATGCAGGCCCCATTCACATCCAGCACAGTACGCTAAGCAAACACGAAGTGACAACAGGCACAGTGCAATGACAGAGGAGCCCACGGTTATCGTAGTGACCAGGTTCGTCTTGCCTACGTGCCATTTGTTAAGACTTTTCACTCTGATGATGCACGAAATTATCCACCTGACGGAGCTGCACCTACATTCATGCCAACTTGTGAACATGGCATCCTCCAATTATCCCCTTGGCCACAAGTCCCCCTGGAGGGGTGTGATTAATGACAGCCTTGTAAAACCTGGGGGAATGGCCGTCCCTGGTGCCCTGTGAGAGTGAAATTGCTATTCACAGCCCCATAAATCACTACGTGTCAATCTCCACGTCCTCTTTGTCACACCTTGGTGAGCCACCCCATGGCCTCCAAGATGTGTCACGTTTGGTTTCCAGGACAGCAGAATCTGCTGCTGTCAGGGCACCTTGTACCCAACTTCCAAGCAAGGTCAGAGTTTAGCTGTAATTATCCCAGTGCACCCTGGGCTCTGAGAGCTCCTAACAGGGCGCAGAAGGGAGCAGGGTGGTTACATCCGGGGAACCGCCACGTGTGGGGCGACGGCCTGATGCAGTGCACAGCTGCAGTCCTTTTTGATCTGCTCATAATTTTCTACACTGCTGCTTCCAATCTGATTCTGTCGGGCCTGACAAAAAGAGTGGGGTAACAGATGATGAGCTCAAAATGCTGAGCGCAGTCATAGCCACCCCGCGTGTATGTGTAGTCAATATGCCACTTGGAAGAAGGGACCACCAGCCGCTGGGCAAAGCTGGGAATGTAAAATGTCACAGAATTCAAAATGTTTCTTACATACTTAGGAGCCGTCACCATAGCTGCCTTGCTGCTCTGGAGGGGACACAGGCTTAATGTTTCACAACCGGTTGCCTTAGACAGATGACTTCACAGGAGCACTGGAAGGGTTTCCAAGCGACCCTTCTTGCTTTGCTTGCAGGGGTGCCGTGTACTGCTGTGCAGGTAACGTACTGCGGCTCCAGCAGGCGGTTTCCGTGGACTGCCTTGTGAAATAGCACCCCCGGGGCACGAAGGCGTTTCTCTACAGCTGTACACAGCAGCCCTGCGGCTGCTGGAGCAACTTGGAGTTACCATTCCTAAGGCGCACAGGTGTCACAGAATGGATCACAGAGGCCCAACCACACAGTGCCCTCAATGCTAGCCTGGAAAAATCTGTGTATAGACCCACCGGTGCAGTTAAGTTTCTGTTACCAGGCTCGGTAGGACAAGGGGCCACTCCTTTTATTCTAGATATTCTGGTTACTAAAGGTAGCATATAGAAACATGCATGTGTTAGCCATTTTTTAATTATTTGAATACTATTCAGAATCCCTAAACTTGACAACTCCTTTAAACATGATCTATTTTTGTTTACAGACTTCAGCAAAAGTTTTAGGAAGACAATGTTATATGTATCAAAGTATAAGATTCTAAATGTCTTGTGGACAGCATTCCTACTCCTAACAATTAATCCTATAAAAACTGGTGATAGTATACAGCCCTGGCCGGTTTGGCTCAGTGGTTGGAGCGTTGGCTCGCGGACCAGAGTCTCAGGTTCGGTTCCTACCAAGGGCATGTACCTTGGTTGCAGTTTGTCCCCGGCCCGGTTGGGGTTGTGTGGGTAGCAAGCAGTTGATGTGTCTCTCTCACATCGATGTATCTCTCTCTCCACCCCTCCTGCTCTATCTGAAGATAAATGCAAAAGTGTCCTCGAGTGAAGATAAAAAAAAAAAAAAAATTGGTGAAAGTATACAAATATATTCGCACATTTGTGTGTATATTATATATAGATATGTGTGTATGTATACACATAGAGATACACTAAGAAGTTCATTGTAATTCTCTGGTGAGCGGGCCAACGCTCTAACCGCTGAGCAACCGACCAGGCTCATTATAATTTTAATAGCAAAAATAAAGGAAGTTATTTGAATGTATGCTATAAGGATTTACTAAGTGAATTCAAGTAGTATATGCATAAAATAAAATATTATGGAGGCTTTAGAATAGTCCACTATAGCTAATAGTCCACTATAGTAGAGGACTTATTTCTTTCCTGCATTTCCAACAGCATTTGAACATCCTTTTAATGTCTGAGGAATTACCTGTCTTATAATACCCTCTCCCCAAGGCAGAAGCCAGAAACCCCATTCACTCCCAGCCTCCCTTGCAGCTAGGACACAGGTATGTAACCTGGTTCCACCAATGAGACACAGCACACAGACTTCAAACAGGAAGTGACGAAGTCTGCTCAGAGAGGGGGAATGTTTTGCTAGTGAGGAGAGTGGTCCAAACAGCCTCCTTAAGAATGTCCAAGGCTGCGTTTCCGACACGAAGTGGTATCAGCACGCGTGGCTGGGGTGGCTTCAGCAACGAGTTCCCAGCAGAGCCACCTGCAGCACCTAGGGCTTCCTGGTGGCATTTTCTCATCAGGACAGCTCTGCGGTGTGGCTTTGGCCATTGTTCTGGAAAGCAGAGCTCCAAACCTAGTTCTCGGACCCCAGTACTTCTGTGAGCTTCCCTCTCCTTTGGTAAGCTTCTTTTCTTCTTTAGGAGCTGAATCAGTTTCCACTGCCTGGAAAGACATCCACGATACAGGTATCCTTGACATCACAATTTCAACCTTTTGTTAACCCACACTTCTGTCCTCCATCCGTGGAGACCCCCTGAGCCCCCCCTGGGTGCCAGACTCCAGCCGGCAGAACTCGGCGGAAGGGAGCGCCTGTGAATCGTGCAGGGCGAGGCCCCCAACCCAGGTTAAGGAGACTGGCGGGGCGGTTTGTACAATTATCCTGGAATATATTATTGCATCATGCCCCTGTTGTCTTATAAAAATGAATGATAAGAAGAGAAATTGAAATGTTGATATTTGCAACATAAGAGAGGCCTCAGATGCTTAATAAAATTGAAACAAAGAAATCACTGGCCCACTGCAAGCAGAAAGCGTTAAGCTGTGGACTTTGGGCTCAGCTGTGAAGTACAGGAACAAATGGTAAGAACGTGGAGGAGATGCCAGAAGAGCTTTACGATCTCTGGGACTGTAAGCACCTTAGAAAAATGTATGTTGATGATTCACTTTTGCCTATTTAACTTTTGAACATTTTTTCAGAAACATATTAGGTGTGAAAGCAGGAGAATGCCGTGTATTCCAAAGTAGAATAAGCGGGCTACAGGAAACGCCAGCTTTAAGACGACCGTGGCGGTCTGTGTCCGAAGTAGACATGGGAAAATCTAGACATACCCCGACAGCTCTGAAAAGGTCTGAATGCCATGGGTGACGATGGTAAAGGAATTTCATTCGCCATTTCACAGAGCCTTGAATCGTTTTAAACTATAATCACCAAAAACCTTAAAGATTTCCACTGTGAAGAAAAAAGACACGAGGGCTCTTTAGAACTTTCCAAGTCCTGGGGCCACTGTGTGGGCACAAGCCCCAGATGCTAGACCTAAGAGGACCTCTGTCCTCTCCTTGACCCTCCTTCAGACTGATGTGTGGTCTCGTGCTGGCCATACCACCCCTCTGGGCCTTGCGTCTCAATCCCTAAAATTAGGAGGTTGGCACACGCGATCACAGTGGTCCTTTGGAGATTTTCACAAGGAGCAGAGGGCTCACTCCCCAATCCAGGGCGGAGGAGGTCATCCACCAGAAAGGTGCCCCTCCCAGAGAACTGTCAATAGACACAGGAATTAAACCTGGTCTTAAGAGAAGCTGCCTAACGACGTAGTGCAGCATGAACGAGGCTAATTGATTGTCCAGTTTAATGAACCGAGATCCTGCCCCGAAGGCAGCAAGGGCCACCGGGCTCACGAGGAGCAGAGAGCAAACGGAGTGAAGCCAGCATTGCCCCGTGCACACAGGAGGGGTGAGAGCCTGCAGCGCGCCAGCAGGGAGAAAAGAGTGTGCAAAGACGTCCCAAGGACAGAAAGAAGCTATCCTTATTTTAGTGCTTTCAGGGAGACAACGTATTCTCCCTAACAGTTCTAATAGTTATTTTATTCTTCTAGTAAAAAATAAAATATTTCCTAAATTCAAGTGGTTATGAAAATAAAATGACAGTGTCACAAAGGATGAAGATGTTGTGCTTTGTGAAACATGTCCTTCCAGGGGCCACAGGGCTGTGCTTTGCCAGGACAGAACGTTCACTTGACTCGGATGCCCGGGTGTCCAGGGGACAGTGTGCTCTGTGCTCACAGCTGCAGCAGCCCTTCTGGCCACTAGAGTTCAAGTTTGCAGCTGTGCTGAAAAATACCATTCTAGTCCTTATCCCTTCCTTTGTTCCAACACACAAGTAAAAAGTTAAAGTTTTCTTTTTCTTTTTAACCCTGTGGCAGGACAGAGATTGAGCTGGGAAACCCACGGTGGAATTAAAGTTCTTGCTGAAATCCGCTTTTGGACCTCGGGTAATGTCTTTGTGGGTTTTGGCCCTGCTTTGCACAAGTCTCAGGGAAGCGTGTCCAAGCAGATAAGACAGCAAGCCCAAGGCCCCAAGATGGGGAACATACTAGCATGTTCTGGAAACACAGCAAAGTCCAGGCTAGTTGGAGTGAGGTCAGAGCGGTAAGGAAGGGCAGGACATTCAGGGCTTATGGGTCGTGGTAAGGTCTGGGATTTGTTCTGTAATGAGAAGGGATCTGACCGTTGAAAGCAGTGGAATGCCATGAGCCAGAGTACGGTTCTGTATGAATCCCCCTGGTTACTGCTGCGAACCAGCTGGCAGGGGCTTGAGGGAGACCAGAGAGACCAGTTACCAGACGGTTGCAGTCTTCCAGGCCAGCAATAAAGATGGACCATGGTGATCCCTTAGAGATGAAGAGAAAGAGAAGGCTTGAAGACATATTTTGGAGCTAGAACTGTCAAGAATTGGGGTATATGGGGTAGGAAAGAAAGAAAGACATGAGTTAAGGAGGGCACCAAGATTCTAGGCTTGAATAACTGGGTGAGTGTGGTGTCACCTATTAAGATGAGAAATGAAGGGGGGTGAGGAAGACACCAGGCCAGGGAAACTGGGAAATACCCCCACTCCCTTTACAGCATCACTGAAGTCTATACCAGCTTCTGTTTTAGGAAGCCTGTGAAAAGAATCTTGGTTTACACAAAGGGAACCCGAGACGACTGGCCACCTAGAGCTAAGTCCCCTGACATCACGTACCACACGGCAACGATGCACGGAGGGAACCAGAAGAAGCAGAAGCGGGTCTTCTGGAGCACACATTAGCCTGTCCTCTCCGTTGCACCACAGTCCCCCGGACACTGAGGATTCCACTGACTGGGATCTAATTTAATAACGTCTGCACCCCACCCAGTTGGCTCTTCCATCCACGCGCCATGGCCTTGGCCCTATTGGAAGCTCCGTGAGAAGATGCAGACAGGAGAGGTGATGGCTGAAAGATATATCCTGAACACCTGAACAGCCACTACTTACCAAACACTCCACTAAAATATTTTATGGTTTCGGTCAATGTCACCTTGGTATACTGAGTTCTGTAAGTGGACCATCCCTCCCGACCTCCTCCCAGAAAAAGGTAATGAGAAAGTGACCCCAGAAAAGAACAGAACACCCTCCTGGTCCCACCTTCCTCAACTACTTCCTGCTTTCCCTGAAGCGGAGGTGGGAACTGCGGCCAGGAGTCTGCCCAGGGCCGCCGGACAACTCTGAGCTCTGTACTGAAATCATAAGCAGTAATTTTCTGGGGAAGGTATCTGAAGAGTCACCTCCCAAATCCATAGGTCATTTCTTCATTCCTTTCTCGGACACAGCACACAGCTATGGACCAAGAAGAAGGCAAACGCGCATGTGTGGCCTCGTTCCATAAGCTAAGGGTTATGCATATTTCTCACCAGAAATCCATTCACTCTGGCCTCATTCTACCTCCCTAAAGTTTATGTAATCTTTTCCTCTCAGGCCATGCCCAGTCCTAACATTCTTGATGACCCGATTTCCCATGCAAGTAAGAGAATCAGTCATGTGCCAAGGAGCAGCCCCTAAAATTATGATTAAAAAAAAAAAAAGAGGTGATCAAAAGAAATTTAAAAGCAGAATTAGAACTGGAAAAGTTTGGGTCCAAATAGTGCTAGGGCAAATGTTCTCATTCCGTTCAGTAGCCCTAGGGGGCAGCACTGAATTGCTGCACAGTTGGTGATCCTTGGTCTCAAGTACAGCTCGGGCCAGGAGAGGCATCCTCTGACTAAAGCTGTCAGGACCAACCTAGGTGAACTGTCTCCTTCTGGGCTGGCCCCCAGAAAAAGGCCATATATCCACTCAATACCGTAGGCATTTATCTACCACCTGTGGTGGACCCAGCACAATTCTAAGCCTGGAACAAGTCAAGCACAGCTGCCACCTAAGTCATGGGACACTCACTAGCCTCACAGGGTCTGCTGTGACTAACTGCAGGCCAGAGAAAGGAACTCAGTGCTGACTTTTTGAAATTAGAAACAAAGATTCATGCTTGTTCTGATTAACATTGATACAGACAATCTTCCAAATGTATTAAATAAACACAAATAGGACAAACACAAGGCCAATTAGAAGTGCCCACACGTATCACGGTAACAATGGGCACCTTGCCCACATCCGATCTTCTAGGGGTTTCATTTTTATTATAAAATATCCACCATCTGAAGTCCTATGGCCATACCAAGAATGGGTTCATACATCCAGAAATTACCCTCGATAGATGTGGTCACCCCTGTGAGTGTCCAATCATGCTGCTCAGGCTACAGACAAAACACACGTACACCCAGGCGTGTGCGCTAACACACATGCACACATTCATGTACCCCAGAGCACTTGTGTGGTGAGTCAAGTTGGAGGTTGTTAGCTAAAGGGTCTTTGATACTAATGTAGCTCAACCTGCAGAAGATGAAGCAATTCTAAAATCCCCATTCTAGTCACACATGTCCCCATCCTGACCCAAAGACTTACGTCGTTCACACAGCGTTTTGTCACTGAGGCCTTGTCTCCTCCGTACATACACTTCCTGAGGTAAAGCTCACATCTCAAGGTGCCTGAGCCAAGTCGGAGGCCTCCAGAGAACCCAGAACTCCTTGCTTGGGTCACAAGAGACACCACGTTTGGACACTGGCTCTGGATATGACTCCAAAAGGATCTCCTCTGCTGCGATTCTGCCCCTGCTGAGGATCAGCTGCTCTGCATCGTGGGCAGGAATTGAGTGCTTTGCTGTTTATTGTGGTCAAATCCTGCAATGAAGTCAATATAGCAGTAGAGGCTGGATAAGCTGACGTCTCTTGATTAATTCACAAGGCACTTTGCAGTCCACCATGGTCCATGCTGAGATTGACAGGAGCCGAAAAGGAGTGCAGGTTAAATTATGTCTGGTAACTTCTGCTTAACCAGCCTGTCAGACCGGGAAGATTAAATGTCTGTGATTTATTCCTATGTTAACCTCAACACGCGCACACACACATGCTGACTTGGAGGGACTGCACCAGACGGCATTTCGGATGCGATTCCAACAATTTGCAGAGTGAAATCAGAGGGAGGTCAGCGCTGACGGGCCGTAAGAGAAAGCTCATTATTCCTTTGTTTATTCCTTCATTCATTTGTTCACTCCACCTTTCCTCGCCTGCTTCTATACTTCCTACCAAGTCTGGTGCTGGGCAGGAAGAAGATTCGGGGTGGGGGGGGGGCTCAATTTACCCATTTCTTGGCAAACAATCTGGCAATAATTTATCTGAATGCATATTCAAAGCAATTTCTAGTGTCTCCAGCTCTCCCTCTCACGTGCCAAGTGGCCTTACGAAAACCTGTTCCTTCTCTCGTCTCACTTTCCCCGCAAGAAAAGGGTGACACCGAAGTGCTCGATAACCCTGACAGCCACCACTGACGGCCGTGTCAGGCACTGGCCCTTACACGGAGTCCTTCACATGAACCGTCTTATCTGATCCTCACCACAAGCCTCGGAAGTAGTACGATGTGTTTGCTCTGCTTAAATACCAGAGCGCTGAGCTCCAAGAGGTGCCGCGCCCTGCCCAGAGCTACCAGGCTACAAAACAGGGGGGCTAAACCCACGTTCCTGACCAGCCCCCAATCCCAGGTACAGTCCTTCTACACTGGCATCATCACAGCCGCCCCTGGACCGCTCTGGGTCACAGTGGTCCCTGCCTGTGATAAGAATTAATGATGGAATGGTCATGAGTCAAAGAGAAGAGTCATTTACTTAAGATGGAGAGATTCGGGGAAACTCAAGTTCAGAGCAATGGATGGGAAAATCTGGAGGTCAGTTTTAGATATTTAATAAGTTTTCGATGTCGATCAGGAGACTGTTGGATACACGAGTCTGGAGCTCAAAGGAGAGCTTGGTTAAGTTTACTATGCGGTGCTGTGACCACCCCCACGTCCCCTGCCTCTCCACTGCCCTGAGCCTTCAGGGGAGCCTGGCCCCCTTGGGCAGCGTCTCCCGCGTGATGGAGAGTGTGGCATGCTTTGGAAGAGGAACACAATGGAGAACTAGAATGTAGCAAAATCAGTAACTCCGAGCCTGAGGTGGTCAAGAATCAACCCCAAGATATACTGGGGTAACCCAGGCTACTACTTTACACGGGTACACAGGAGCTTTGCTTTCTTTTTCGGTTTGCAGGTACAGAGTTGGGTGGTCATGTTGTTCTAACCGATGCACACAGACTGCGTTGGCCCATGCAGGGCTCTTCTCTGGTTTATTTTGTTATTTCCCCAACACCCTGTTTCCATACCTATTCTTACCTGCCCACAGGCACCCTATGTAACAGGCACCCTCAACACCACTAGATATCTGGGTACCCATGAAAAATGTATAGTTTTGTTTTATATATTTGTTTTTATAATTCAAAATGTCATAAATTTCATTCTTTACTCAATTCTAGGTTAAGATCTATTTGCATTATTATATGTAAATGTAGTTTATTTTATCAATTACTCTGTGGTGATTTTTTCTTTAACAGTGTATAGTCTATATTTTGTTACTCATTCTCCTAAAGAGGGACATTTAAGTAGCTTCAAACTCCTCCTTCCTAAACAATGCTGTAAGGAATAGTATTCAAAAAACACGTGGTTAGCCGCTATCCTTTGTTATGATTGAAAATGTTCCTTTTATTCTGGTTTTATCTGGGTATTTTTTTTTTTAATGATGAATATAAGTTGAACTTTATCAAGTGCTTCATTTGCATCTACTGAAGTGATCATAAGATTTTCCTCCTTTATTTCATTAATATATTGAGTCACATTGATAGATTTTCTAATGTTAAGACTTCCTTAAATTCCTTAGATAAACTCAACTTGACTGTATGTTGTTTGTTTTTTTAATTCCTCACCCGAGGATATCTTTCCATTTATTTTCAGACAGAGTGGGAGGGAGAGATAGAAAGAGAGAGAGAAACATCGACGTGAGAGAGACACATCGACTGGCTGCCTCTGGCACGACCCTGACCAGGGCTGGGGACGAACTGCAACCGAGGTACGTGCCCTTTACCGGAATAGAACCCATGACTCTGATCCACAGGCCGGTGCTCCAACCACTGAACCAAACCGGCCAGGGCTGTATGTGTTCTTCAAAATAAACCATTAGATTTGATTAGCTAATATTATATTTAGGATCTTCACATCTATGATCATAGTGAAACTGGAGTATAATTTTCATCTCCTGAATCATTTTCATCCAGTTTGGAATCAGGTTACACTAACCTGATAAAATTATGTGAACACTTTCCCCTCTATTTGTATTTTTCTGCAGCAACTTTGTAAGACTGGGATTATCTCTTTCTTGAAAGTATCATTGAACACAGCTGGAAAACCATCTGGAACTGGGGCTTTTGGAAAGGGTGATGAGAATTCCACTTCAGTTTCTTCAAGGGTTGCAATCCTAAGATCTTAGGCCACTTTTAGCATTTGTATATCTCTTCTGAACTTCAGTGTATCAGTGCATTGCTCTACCTTTATTCTTCCACTCCTGTTTGCTTACTCACATTTCCTTCCCCTTCCCCTCTACTGTCAGTCTTGCCAGAGGTGCTTCTACTTCGGTCTTTCTAAAGAACAGTTTCAGTTGTGTTAATTTCCCATTTGTTTTTATTCTCTGGATTGATAGGTTCTGCCCTTTATGTTCTTCCTTCTTTATTTGGGTTTACTCTGTTTCTCTCTTTGAACTTTGTAAGTTGAAAGCTTAACTCTTTTGTTTGCATTCTTTCTTAATTTCTGCTATATTTAAAGCTATAAATTTACCTCTGGTACAGCTTTAAATATGATCCACAAATTTGACATATGATGCTTTCGTTGCCATCCATGCCGACAAGTTTTTAATAGTTTCTCCTCGATTTCTTTCATAGCCCAATGAGATTTGCTAGTATTTTTTAAATATCAAGACATAAAGGATTTTAATTGCATCATTGTCAGAAACGTTGTATTCTGTACATAATGTTGATTCTTTTAACTATACTAAAGTTTCTTTTGTGGCCTGCCACATAATTTGTTTTTGTTTGTTCTGTGTATGTATGAAAAATACATATTTGTTTCTGAGGACAGATAAATGATGTTACTATAATGTTCTATATCTTTGATAATTTTTGTATGCTTTAACTTCTAGTTTTTGAGAGGGTTATTAAAATCCTCATCCTGACCGGTTTGGCTCAGCAGTTAGAGCGTCGGCCTGCAGTCCAGAGAGACCCAGGTTCGGTTCCCACTAAGGGCACGTACCTTGGTTGCGGTTTGTCCCTGGCCCCGGTTGGGGTGGTTGTGCGGGAGGCGGCCACTCGATGTTTTGCTTTCACATCGATGTTTCTCTCTGTCTCTCTTCCTCTCTCTCCCTCCCACTCTATCTAAAACAAAAGTGGAAAAATGTCCACGTGTGAGGATAAAAATAAATAAATAAATAAATAAATCCTCAACTATGATTTTTTATTTACTATGTCATACTAGATCTGTCCATTGTTGCCTTATGTATTTTGATGTTATAGTGTCAGGGACATACATGTTCATGATTATTATATTTCTTGATACATTATTGGTTTTATCAATATAGCTTCACTTTCCCCTTCTAATACCTATGCCTTAAATTATTATTTATTTCATGGAAAAATTTCTCTCTTGGCTTAGTTTTGGCAAATATTTTCCTATCTATTTTTTCTGTATTTTTTTGTTTTTAATATGTACTTGTAGGTAATCAATTGCTTAATTATTTTTTTAGTTCTCATCTTTTTTTTTTAATTGTTGACTCTGTTACAGATGTGCCCCATATCCCCCACTTTGGCTCCCTCCACCCTGGCGCCCCTCCCCCAACAGGCCTTCCCCCCAGTACTGTCTGTGGCCATGGGCTATGCATATATGCACATATGTTCTTTGGTTGCTCTCTTCCCGTCCTCCCCATCCTCCTCCCCTCTGAGATCTGTCAGTCTGTTCCATTTATCTACACCTCTGGCCCTATTTTGTTTGTCAGTGTATTTTGTTCTTTAGATTCTACGTAAAGGTGAGATCACGTGGTGCTCGTCTTTCTCCGCCTGGCTTCTTTTGCTTAGCATAGTATCTCCAGGTCCGTCATGCTGTTGCAACAAGTAAGAGTTACATTTTAATTTAATTAGAGAGGCTTTATACTTTTCTGAGTTTAAACAATTTACATTTATGTAATTCCTCCTATATTAATATTTATTTCTGCCTTTTTAAGTTTATAATTTTTCATATCTTATTTTTCGTCCCTTACTTTCCTATATTCTGTTGGGTAGATGGACTTTTCTTCTGCTGGTGTGAAAATTATGCATTCTATTTTTATTCTTCTAGTAGTTTTCCCTACGTTATTAAGAAAAATACATTTTCCCCTGTCAGTTTCTTAAGCACTCCGTATGTATTTGTTCCTCCAGAAAAAATAATTTCAGAGAAATAGACAAAACCATACCAAAGTGAAGAGGAAGAATAACAGAAAGGAAATAAATAAGGGAGCAAGAGGTCAGCAAGAACAGAAAAAAAAAAGAGAGAGAGAGAAATAGGTAAATCTAAAAGAAAAAAAAGAAAAGGAGCTGGGGTCTGAGGGAAGAAAGCCAGGAGTCCTGCGTACCCAGCTCGCTCACATCAGACAGTGAGAAAAGCTGTAGGCTTCATTCACTCCTTTCATGTAATGTCCCCAGATCATTTCCGTCTTCCCTTGTCTGGGAAAACATTGCAAATTATGTCAGTATTATTTACTAAGCAGCCACTGTGTTCTAGGCCTTCTTTCAGGCCTAGGAACAGAGCAGTGAACACGTAGACCCTCTCCTCGCCCACCCAGAGCTCAGAGTCAAGATCAGTAGTTTAGAAAGCAGTTACAACCAAGTAGAGGAAGTACAGGGTACCTTAGGAGCATCCGGCAAAGGAAATCCAGCCTGGCCTATGGGAATCAGGGAAATCCTCCCGTACGAAGTGATATCTAAGCTGAGATTGGAAGGATCTAACTCCTCCATCTGTGGGTGCCAAGGGCAGAGGCTGGTCTGCATTCTTTTGTTGTTGTTGTTGTTGTTCAGTTATAGCAACAAACAAGTAAAACAAAAAGAAACAAATAAAAATGAAGACATGGAAGGCCAAGGTGAGGCAGAACTAAGCTATCTCACTGGTGCAATGGCAATGGCAATGCCAGTGCTTTGGGGGAGCGCACAGGGAGAGGGGGAGAAGACAGAGGTGGCCCTTGCGGAAACCTAAAGAGAACTGGTCCATTTTGTATGGCTGGCATGAGATTTTCATCTTCTCTTCTGGATGTAGTTGAGGCATGGAGTTATGTCTGAGTCTGGGCCACCAGTCTGGGTTGGGCAGGGGAAGGGCATGTCCCTTCTTAGGTGTCTGTGGGCCTCCTGCTATGTTCCTCCCTCACCACACTCTCTTCCTGCCTGCTAGTTACACTCCCCCTCCTGCAGGACCCTGCACGCACAGGCTGTCCTCTCGGCATTCTGCAACACTTCCTCTGCTCCTTCCACACCTCTTAAGGTCACAGTCCATCTTAACATTTAGCAAATATTCTTTCACATACATGAACTTAAAAAACTTAAGCTTATATTTTGACTTATGAAAATAGCTGTCTACTTTACTATTTATTTATTATTTTTTTAATTAATTTATTTATTTTTGCTACAGATGTTTGTGCTTTTTCCCCCACTGATTGCCCTCTCCCCCTCCCTCCCCGCCCTGTCACCAGCTTTGTTCTCCATGTCCATTGTTCATGCATACATGCATATGAGTTCTGTGGTTTATCTCTCCCCCACCATGCCCTCCTGTGGGGATTGCCAGTCTGTACCCCACTTCCATGTCTCTGGGACTACCCCATTCCTCAGACTGTTATGTTCATTATATTCCACAAATAAGTGAGATCATATGATACTTGTCTTTCTCTGTTTGGCTTGTTTCGCTTAGGATAATCCTTTCCAGGTCTCTCCAAGTCATCTCAAAGGATAAGAGATCTTTCTTTCTTACAGCTGCATAGTACTCCATTGTGTATATATACCATAGCTTTTTTATCCATTCGTCTACTGATGGACATTTGAGCTATTTCCAGATCTTAGCTATTGTAAATAGTGCTGCTACGGACATGGAGGTACATATATTCTTTCTGATTGGTGTTTCAGGCTTCTTAGGGTATATTCCTAGAAGTGGGATCACTGGGTCAAATGGCAGTTCCATTTTTCATTTTTTGAGAAGACACCATATTGTTTTCCATAGTGGCTGCACCAGTCTGCATTCCCACCAGCAGTGTAATAGAGTCCCCTATTCTCCACACCCTCACCAACACTTGTTTGATGATTTGTTGATGGCAGCCATTCTGACAGGTGTGAGGTGATACCTCACTGTTGTTTTAATTTGCATCTTCTGATGATTAGTGATGTTGAGCATTTCTTCATATGTCTCTTAGCCATTTGGATGTCCTGTTTGGAGAGGTGTCTATTTAGTTCCTCTGCCCATTGTTTAATTGGGTTCTTTGTCTTCCTTTTGTTGAGTTGTATGAGTACTCTATATATATTGGAAATTAACCCCTCATCTGATATATCATTGGCAATTATGCTCTCCCATACAGTGGATTGTCTTTCCATTCTGATGATTGTATCTTTTGCTGTGCAGAAGCTTTTGAGTTTCATGTAGTCCCATGTGTTCATTTTCTCCTTTGTTTCTGCTGCCTTAGGTAATGTATCAGTGAAATTTCTGCTGCGTATGATGTCCGAAATTTTGTTGCCTATATTTCCTTCAAGGATTTGTATGGATTCACGAGTCACATTTAAGTCTTTTATCCATTTTGAGTTTATGTTTGTGTATGGTGTAAGTTGATGGTCTGGTTTCATGTTTTTTGCATGTAGCTGTCCAACTTTCCCAACACCATTTATTAAAGAGGCTGTCTTGCCCTGGCCAGTTTGACTCAGCGGTTAGAGCGTCGGCCTGCAGTCCAGAGAGACCCAGGTTCAGTTCCCGCTAAGGACACGTACCTTGGTTGCAGTTTGTCCCCGGCCCTGGTTGGGTTGTGAGGGAGACAGCCATTCTATGTGTCCCTTTCACGTTGATGTTTCTCTCTCTCTCTCTCCCTCCCACTCTATCTGAACAAAAAAAAAAAAAAAAAAGAGGCTGTCTTTACTCCACTGTATGCTATTGCCACCTTTGTCAAATATTAATTGAGCATATTGTCTTGGGTCCATTTCTGGGTTCTCTATTCTGTTCCACTGGTCTATATGCCTGTTCTTGTGCCAGTACCAGGCTGTTTTGATTACAGTCGCTTTGTAGTATAATCTGATATCTGGTATTGTGATCCCACCTACTTTGTCCTTCTTTTTTCAAGATTGCTGTGGCTAGTCCGGGTCTTTTTTGGCTCCATATGAACTTTTAAGTATTTGTTCTAGATTTGTGAAATATGTCGTTGGTATTTTGATGGGGATTGCATTAAGTCTATAGATTGTTTTAGGTAATATGGACATTTTAATTATGTTAATTCTCCCAATCCATGAAGAAGGTATATGCTTCCACTTTTTTATATCTTCCTCTATTTTTTTTTTTTCAATGACCTGTAGTTTTCTGCAAATAGGTCTTTTATTTCTTTGGTTAAGTTTATTCCTAGGTATCTTAATTTTGTTGCCACAATGGTAAATAGGATAGTTTTTTCAGTTCCTCTTTCTGTGAGTTCATCATTGGTATATAAGAATGCCATCGATTTCTTGACATTAATTTGTGTCCCGCTACTTTGCCAAATTTATTTATTAAGTTTACTAAATTTTTGATGGAGTCTTTGGGGTTTTCTATGTATAGTATCATGTCATCTGCGAATGATGACAGTTTCACTTCCTCCTTTCCAATTTGGATCCCTTTTATTTTTTTTCATGTCTGATTGCTGTGGCTAGACTTCCAGTACTATGTTAAATAAAAGTGGTGAAAGTGGACATCCCTGTCTTGTTCCTGTTCTTAAGGGAAATGCTTTTAGTTTTTGCCCATTGAGTATGATGTTGGCTGTAGGTCTTTCATATATGGCCTTTATTATGTCGAGATACGATCCCTCTATTCCCACATTGCTGAAAGTTTTTATCAGAAATGGGTGTTGGATTTTGTCAAATGCTTTTTCAGCATCTATTGATATGATCATATGATTTTTATCTTTCATTTTGTTTATGTGGTGTATCACATGTATTGATTTGTGAATATTGTACCAGCCTTGCATCCCTGGGATGAATCCCACTTGGTCAGGGTAAATAATTTTTTTGATGTATTGTTGGATTCAATTTGATAGTATTTTGTTCAGGATCTATGTTCATCAGGGATAATGGCCTGTAGTTTTCTTTCTTTGTAGTGTGTTTTTCTGGTTTTGGAATTAGAATTATGCTGGCCTCATAGAATGAGTTTGGAAGTCTTCCTTCTTCATGAATTTTTGAAATAGTATGAGGACAATGGGTATTAGTTCTTCTTTGAATGTTCGGTAAAATTCCTCTGTGAAGCTATCCGGGCCTGGGCTTTTGTTTGCTGAGAGAGTCTTGATTACGTCTTCAATTTCTTCTGTTGTTATTGGTCTGTTCAAGTTTTCTATCTCTTCCTGGTCCAGTTTTGGGAGACTATGTGTTTCTAGAAATTGGTCCATTTCACTTAGATTGTCGAAATTTGTTGCCGTATAATTGTCCATAGTATTTGTTAACAATCCTTTGTATTTCTGTGGTGTCAGTTATTATTTCTCCTCTTTCATCTCTCATTTTGTGTATTTGGGTTCTCTCTCTTTGTTTCTTGGTGATTCTAGATAAGGGTCCATCAACCTTGTTTATCTTTTCAAAGAACCAGCTTTTTGTTTCATTGGTCCTTTGAATTGTTTTTGTTTTGTTTTTTTTCGTCTCCATGTCATAGATTTCTGCTCTGATCTTTACTATTTCCTTCCTTCTACTTGCGCTGGGGTTTTCTTTTTGTTTGCTTTCTAATTCTTTAAGTTGTAAGGTTAGACAATCAATTAGAAATTTTTCTTGTTTCTTGAGGTAGGCCTGTAGTGCTATGAATGACCCTCACAGAACTGCTTTCACTGCATCCCATAGATTTTGTGGTGTTGTGTGTTCATTTTCATTTGTTTCCAGGTAGTTTTTAATTTCTTACTTGATCTCCATGGTAACACATTCATTGTTCAATAACATGCTATTTAGCCATCATGTTTTCAAATGTCTTTGGATGTTCTTGTTGCAATTGATTTCTAGTTTCATGCCATTGTGATCTGAGAAGATGCTTGATATAATTTTAATCTCCTTGAACTTGTAGAGACTTAGTTTGTGCCCTAACATGTGGTCTATGTTTGAGAATGTCCCATGTGCACTTGAGAAGAATGTGAATTCTGTAGTTTTGGGGTGTAATTCTCTATAGATAGATAAATCAATTTGATCTAGTGCTTCATTTAGAGTCTGTGTTTCCTTGTTAATTTTTTGTCTAGAAGATCTATCCAGTGATGTCAGCAGGGTGTTGAAGTCCCCTGCTATGATTGTATTGCTGTTGATTTCTCCTTTGATGTCCTCCAGAAGATTTTTAATATATTTTGATGCTCCTATTTTGGGTGCATATATGTTTACTAAGGTTATATCTTCCTTTTGGATAGATCCTTTCAATATTATGTAGTGGCCTTCTTTGTCTCTAGTTATGGCCTTTATTATGAAATCTACTTTATCAGATATGAGTATTGCTACTCCAGCCTTTTTTCCTTTCTGTTTGCTTGGAAGGTTTTTTCCATCCCTTCACTTTCAACCTATGTGCATCTTTGTTGTGAGGTGGGTCTCTTGTAAACAACATATATGTGAGTCATGCTTTCTTATCCAGTCAACTACTCTGTGTCTTTTTATTGGAGCATTCAAATCATTCACATTTAAGGTGATAATTGATATGTACTTATTTATTGCCATTTTTGTTTAGTGTGGTTATATTTTTCTTCCTATTTTTTCTACTAATTACAGCAGTCCTTTTAGCATATCTTGCAGTGCTGGTTTGGTGTTAATATATTCCCTTAGCCTTTCTTTTGTCTGGAAAGCTCTTTATTTGACCTTATATTTAGAATGATAGCATTGCTGGGTAGAGTAGTCTTGGATTCAGATCCTTGTTTTTCATGACCTTGAATACCTCATGCCATTCCCTTCTTGCCTGTAGTGTTTCTGTTTAGAAGTCAGCTGAGAGCCTTATGGGACTTCCTTTTTAGGTAACCTGTTGCTTATCTCTTGCTATCTTTAGGATGCTCTCTTTGTCTTTAATTGTTGGCATTTTAATTACTATGTGTCTTGGTGTGGGCCTGTTTGGGTTCTCCTTACTTGGGGCTCTCTGTGCTTCTTGAACTTGGATGCCTTCTTCCTTCACAAGTTAGGAAAGTTTTCTGTCACTATTTTTCAAATATATTCTCTAACCCTTGCTCATTTTCTTCCTCTTCGGGGACTCCTATGATGCAAATGTTATTACGTTTCCAGTTGTCCCACAGTTCTCTTAAGCTATCTTCCTGTTTTTTAATCGTTTTTTCCTATTGGTTTTCTGAGTGGTTGATTTTTTTCTACCCTGTCTTCTAATTCACTGATCCGGTCCTCAGCTTCCTCTACTCTGCTGTTTAGTCCTTCCAATGTGTTCTTAATTTCTGCTATGTCATTCTTCATTTCCACTTGGTTTCCATTTCATTGTTTCTATATCTTTACTCATGGTGCTGATGTCCTTACTCATGCTGTTGAGCTTCCTCAAGATCATGGCTCTGAACTCTACCTCTGATAATTTGCTTAACTGCATTTCATTTATTTCATCTTTGATAGAGTTCTCTTGTTCTTTCATTTGGGATTTGTTTCGTTGTTTCACCACTTTGGCTATCTCAGTGGGTTTTGAAGCCTGCCAAATTTTCCATGTGGGTGTTGG
Organism: Molossus molossus; assembly: GCF_014108415.1. NCBI lineage: Eukaryota > Metazoa > Chordata > Mammalia > Chiroptera > Molossidae > Molossus > Molossus molossus. Next base: position 40,807,009 of record NW_023425377.1, on the reverse strand, counting down.
TGTTCTGCTGTTTGTGGCTCCCTCTACTGGGTTTGGATGAGCCTGGGTGGGCCCACGTTAAACACCACTGTCAAGTCTTACTTTCCTGGGTAGATTTGCAAGCCAAGGAAAGGTTCAATTATCCTCTAGCTTTTTCCTGGAGGCTAGTAGTTTTAGTTATTCAGTGCCTTGGAATGTAGCCCTGGTGTTCTCCATAAGAGGATTTACAGAGGGTGGGATAGATGCTGGTTGTTAATGAGCCTCAATTTGCATTTCTTTGCCTCATCTGGGAAAGGCTGAATCTCTGAGGAGGAAGCTGCTGCTTTTCCCCACAGCTCTGGGAAGGAGCACACTGGCCAACGTCCTTTGTGGCCGCCACTCAGCAAAAACTCTGAGTGCCCTCCAAATCCTGGGTGTCCCCACAGAGTTCCAGCCCAGTCTGCCCTCCCTCTGCCGGAGCCCCCAGGTGAGTGGCTGTGGCTATTTTAGCACTCTGTCCCGGCTCTCTGCACTGTGGAGTGGGCTTAGTCTTTATTCCCCAAGGGCTCACAGTTAAGACTGCTGCTAACCATGGGCTCCCAGCCCGCCACCCTCTCGTGCTTCTGCAGATCCTATCAGTGTCCCTGGTTATATGGTCCTGTTCTGCTGCTTTACTGTTGCTTTTTTTGAGGATTTGTCTTTATTTTAGTTGTAAATCCTGTTTGGTCCTGGGAAATCATCTGTGTAGCTTCCATTAACTCTGCCTCCATTTTCACATCCTCTATGCCTATCTTGTGCATAGCTGGGTCACACAGGCCTCTCTGGTGCCCCACACCCTGCAGGTCCCACGGGTATCTGGATTGCACTGTCCCTTTTGGGACCCGGCTCTATGCCTATGTTATGGGCTGCTGGGTCACACAGGCCTCTCTGGTGCTTCAGCACCCTGCAGGTCCAGGGGGTAAGCGGATGGCACAGTCCCTGCTAGGTCGCATAGGCCTCTCTGGTACTACAGCACCCGGCAGTTCCCGTGGGCAGGCAGCTGGATTGCACCAGTCCCTGCTGGGTCGACAGGCCTCTGTGGTGTCCCCACACCCTGCAGGTCCTGTGGGAAGGCAGCTGGATCGCACCAGTCCCTCCAGGGCTCCGGCTTCCCGCCATTCTTGTGGGCTACTGGGTTGCACAGGCCTTTCTGGTGCCCCAGAACCCCGCAGGACCCACGGGCAGCTGGATCGCACCAGTCCCTCTTGGGCTCCGGCTTCCTACTGGTCTAGTGAGCTGCTGGACCACACAGGCCTCTGTGGAGCCCCAGGTCCCATTGCTGGTGGTTTGGGAGTGCTGCTGCCCCGTGGAGCTCAACTCCTGCTCAGCTTTTGCTGTAGTTTTGGGGGATGGGTCTCAGCTGCTGGTCAGTGCTTCTGTTGCCTGGGGATGGATGTCTGCTCCCCAGCCTCTGATGTTGGGGTATATCTGGACTCTGATCAGGCTGCTCCTGTGGGGGATGGTGCTGGGCTCCGGGCTGTCTGCGGCTTCAGTGACTGGCACCTGGGGAGCTCCACTATTGTGCACCAGTCTGTGTTGACACAGAGTGTCCACTGGTCCGATGGTGCCAGGTGCGCTGGTGGGCTCAGGCTGCTGGGCCCTAGCCGCTCCCACTGCCTCCTCCCAGGGAAGACCCGGGACCTTCCAAAATGGCGGGACCTCCCCGCGGTGCAGGGAGAAGCGCCCTGAAGGGCCGCTTACTGAGGTAGCCGGCTGCTCCTTCCACAGCACAGGGACCTTCTGCTCCGTGTCTCTGCACTGCTTGGGTTTGGTCATCCACCTTCACATCCACGCACACTCTCTCACACACTCACCCTCCCTCCGGTCCTGCCCGCCACCATCTTCTCGAGGCTGGTCTGCATTCTGTGGAGCTGTGGGCGGAACATACCCAGACATGCTGGCACTCAGCCCAGAGCCACATGTCTATGTAATATATATGTTTTTTATTGATTCATGAGAGAGAGAGAGAGAGAGAGGGGAAGAGAGAGAGAGAGAGAAACATCGACCCATTCTTCTGTCCATTCATGCGCTCATTGGTTGACCCCTGCATGTGTCCTGACCGGGGATCAAACCTGCAAACTTGGTGCATTGGGATGATGCTCTAACCAAATGAGCTACCTGCCCAGGGCCAGAGCGCTTGTCTAGAAATAGCCCAGGTTCTCTTGGCACAGTGCCCAGAATTCACAAGGTCCCCACCCTGTCCCATCTCCCCAGGCTATGGCAGTGGGTAACAGCAAAGTGGTATCAATGTGACCACTAGTTCCTGAGGTCTACCTCTGCTCTACCTCGCCTGCCTACATGTCTCCCCGTGTCTTAATTTTCTTTTATGCACAATCACACTCGCTAATTTAGACAGATCAAGGAAGAAGTCTGAGTTAAGAAAATTTTGAAAGAAAAAAACCAGTATTACTGCTTCCAAAAACTAGAGTAAATCCAATGAGGCCCGCCTCAGATGCCATTCACACTGGCTTTAATGAATAGATAGAAACAAAACAGTATGGAAAGGGAAAAGGAGATTATGAGCTCCCGCTTTGGAGACAACCACCTGTGTTCAAACCCTGATTTTTCTGCCTACGATCACTGCGACCTTGGGAAAACCACTGAAGTGTTCTGAGCCTCAGGTTTCTCATTTTTTATAGACATTGGGTATAGCTTCACATGGTGGTAAAGATTAAACAGCACTATGCTGTGACAGTTAGCACGGGGCTTCGTACTTAACAAAGGTTCCAAAAGGTAGGTGCTTAGTATTAGCTGTTAGTGTAAGTAATAGCATTAGCATTAGCAGTAGTATCACTATATTACTGCCCAGCCTGGGAGTACTAATGAAGAAGATAGTATCACTGTTTCCTCAATGGATATATAATATCTAATCTATAATATTTACTAATCATTTCTTAGAATTAGTTAAACAAAATACAAAGCTCTTGTTCATAAGATAACTTTGTAATCAAGTAAGGAAATGATAACATTCTTTAGGGACTTCTGTGTTGTCCTGAAGTTTGCATCATTTATTTCATTCAAGAATCTGAGATACTGGTCATGTTCTTATTAACCTGTCCTTGTACATTTATTTATCCAACAAATATTTGTTGGATGCCTGTCAGAGAGGCTTTGCACAAAGTAGGCATTCAATAAATGTTTGTTGAATATAAAAAAGAATTATATAGCCCTGGCCAGTTTGGCTCAGCGGTTAGAGCGTCGGCCTTCCTCTCTCTCCCTCCCACTCTATCTGTACAAAAAATGGAAAAATATCCTCGGGTAAGGATTAAAAAAAAAAAGAATTATATAGTAGAATTCAACCATATGTATGTATTTGATTGTTTCTAAAATGTCTTGAGTTTTACTTTGCTTAACTTCTGAAATAAATAAGCTGATCTACAGCAATACATTTGTACTTTTTGAGGATTGCTTTAGAAATTTTCATTCCATTAAACTTCCTAGATTTTTCAAAAGGGGGCAAAAACCCCAACTTCCTTGCATAGTGCAATGCTATAAATAGATAAGCTCACTAAATAATTATTTACATTCCTAAAACATAACCAGCTCTCTTTTCCATCTAATCCTCAATTTTTACATAGTTTACTTTTTCATTTACAGTGGACATGCTCGGCAGCAATATTAATATTTGTCAAATCACTGTGTATATTTTCACTCTGTGGTTAATCTTTAGAGTTTACAGAGTCAGACTGGAATCTGAATTTGTACAACTTTTTTCCAGATAGGTGATCACAGAACATAGACACCCTTTGAAGGTGTACACTATGGGAGGATTTCGAAATACGATGGCCCCTTAAAAATGCTACCTAAAAAATAAAGCCCTGTATGCCCTGGCCGGTTTGGCTCAGCGGTTAGAGCGTCGGCCTGCGGTCTGGAGAGACCCGGGTTCAGTTCCCACTAAGGGCACGTACCTCGGTTGCAGTTTGTCCCCGGCCCTGGTTGGTCGTGCGGGTGGCAGCCACTCGATGTGTCCCTTCACGTCGATGTTTCTCTCTCTCTCTCCCTTCCTCACTCTCCCTCCCACTCTATCTGTACAAAAAAAAAAAAAAAGGAAAAATATCCTCGGATGAGGATTAAAATAAATAAATAAATAAAGCCCTGTATGTTAAGAAGCTTGTAATTACTTTGAAAATGTTGAAATCTCCAGGCTATGAAAATGTGTTTGAAAGTACAGAGGTTGTTCGAAGAAGGAGGCAAGCACTTGAATGCATCCCATTCACAGTGTGCCCACCCAGGGGAACCCCGTGAGCAGCATCTTCCTGGGCTCCCCCGGTTTCTGCCACCATGCTTCACTTACTGGCCTAGGGGGCACAACTCACTCTTTCACCCTAAGCCAGTGGCCCATTATTTAACTGCATGCAGTGAGGGGGGGTCTTATCACAATTGTCCAAGATAAAATATAAAATCGTCCAGTAATTTTGGCTCATGAGTACATGTAAGAAGACACCCATAGGCATCATGCTGAATGGGAAAAGCCAGTCTCGAGGGCTCACACACTGTATAGTTCCAAAATGACAGTGATAGAGAACAGTGGTGGCCAGGCTTTAGGGTCTGGGGAAGGATGGGATTATCAGGGTAATGTGAGAGAGTGCCTATGTGGTGATGGGACAGTTCTATTTCCTGAGTGTGTGATGGCCACTTAATCTGTAGGTAATACCATAGAACTAACTACTCACATACACACGAGCACATGGAAAAACTAGTAACATCCCAATAAGGTCTGTAACTGAGTTAAAAGTATTGTCCCGATACCAATTGCCTGGTTTGGATAATGTTCTATGGTGGTGCAACTGTCATTGGAGGAGGAAGCTGCCTGAAGGGGACATGGGAACTTACGCACTACTTTTGCAACTTCCTGGGAGACTTCAACTATTTTTAATTTTATTAAAGACATCACTGGGGCAGTCTTCACCAATACCTTTTCATGGGCCAAGAGAACATCTTTCTTCACTTGAGGACAGAGTGCCAACGGCCCACCTTACTGCCGGAGGGGGACGTGGAGCACACGTGGGTTTGTTGGCAGGGCCTCCCTTCCTGCCGCCGGGGAACAATGCAGGAGTTAGGTCACACAAGGCATTTTCCAGAGACTTCCCTGGAGGACAAGAAGTTGGAGCAAGGAGACTTCTGAGGCCAGTAAGGCGCCACCACCTGCTGTGGGTAGGAGTCCCGCCTTCAGGCGGCAGGGCAGCCAACAGCAGGGCTCTCCCGGCCCCGACAACTGAAACAAGCCACGAAGGCCATCCAGGAGCTGAGGGGTCTGGAAACCAGGCTGTGCTTCTGAGAGAACCTGGGATGCTCGGCCCGGAGAGGAGGTGTGTGGAGCCACGTGTATATGTGGGGAGAGGTGGCCTGGTTGCTCCGAGCAAATGTCTGCAGGGCTGTCGTGTGGGAATTAGATGGCACCTGCACTGTTAATCCTGAGGGCAGGTCTTACCTCTGTGAATAGAAGCTCGATGAAAGCAGCTTTCAACTCAAATAAGGAATTGTCCAACACATCTTCCTGGACAGTAAGTTCCCAAATACTGGAAATGTTCACACACAGATCAAATGGCCACCTGTCGAGGATGCTATGGGGGGAGTCCCAATCAAGGGCCTCCATCTCACTCTAAAGTGACACCAACCACGAGGACACTGGAGGTAGGACCCTGATCTGAAGATATGACCCAGTGCAGCGCCCCCTTTCCCTTTTTTTGCTCCATTAGTATGTATCGGCTTTCCTAAGACCATTAACTCTTCAGTGGCTCATTATGTCCCCAAATAAATCTCACCTCCCCAGCAGATCTTCAGTCCTGTCATTAAGAGAGAGGCTGCTTCTACTGATCCTTCTGCCCCCACAGAGCCTGGCATGAGGTGGGCACAGAACGAAAGCTCGGTAAACACTTGAAGCAGGTGAATGATGGCTCTGGCATGCCCGAGGCAAGAAGCCAGCCTGGCTGCCCACTCACCGACCTCTTGCAGAGAGTCCATGTATTTTATGACCTCGGAGTACTTCCTGGCGCAGGCTCCCCTCAATGGTAATTCATTTCTCCTCCGCAGCTTTGTCAGTGTTTGGTTTTCTACTTAGTTCTCAATGAACAAGCTATCATAGTTACGGCTCCCTAGGAAATGTCGTACTGTAACTCTGTCAGGGTTTTTATTTGCTTGGGCAGACCGTTTTATTTCAGCAAGGTGTTTTATTAGCTTTGAGAGTCATTAATCACTTCAAAGGTAGATGAAAGATGACCCAACACACACAATTTTATATGGGTTGTTGTTCTTCCTACCGAAGAACATGTCTCCTTGATTAGGATTGAGATCAATTTCATTTCACGCAAATTATGAAAACTGAATCACATTGACATACCCATGCATCCGCCTGGCCAGACTAAGAGGCTGACTCCAACACCCATCTGGTTATCACCACAGAGAAAATCGTCACCAACACTTAGGGTGGTAATGGCCCCAAATAAAGCAGTAGGAGGCTCCTTGTCTGAAGCATATGTCCAAACCACCCCATTGACTAAGACCCCGTGAAGCGTGGGAGTTTTCTGAGAAAGGAACTGTATTAGTTAAGACAGGTTCTGCAATGTCACCATCATACCTAAATCCTTACATCGCCGTGGCTTAACCCACCAAAAATGTGTTTCTCTTTCTCATCATGAGGTTTGTTCAGGTCCCATTTCATGGTGACTCAGGAATCGACCCTCTCCTCTCGCCCCTTTCACGGCAAAAAGAAAAGGGAATAAAGAACTCCACCCACATGTCTTTCTGTCTTTCTTTTCTATTGACTTATTTTTTTAGAACAGTTTTAGATTCACAGCAAAACTGAGGAACAGTTACAGACGTCTCCACACCCCCGCCCCCACACAGGCACAGCTTCTCCCACTCTCAGCACCCCCAGGGGTGCCTGCGTTACAACTGATGAACCTGCCCTGACATGTCATTACCATCCAGAATCCATATTCACATCAGGGTTCGCTCTTAGTGCCGTACATCCTGTGGGTTTGGACAAACACGTAACGACATGTATCCACCAGGACGGTATCACAGAGTAGTTTTACCGCCCTAAAAATCCCCTGTACTTCACAACCCCTAGCAGCCACTGGCCTTTTTACTGTCTTCACAATTTTGAAGATGCCACCTAGTTGGGAATCATAGTATATAGCCTTTTCATATTTCAGTAATATACATGAAAAGTTTCCCCATGTCTTTTCATGGCCTGATACTCATTTCTTTTTAGTGCTGCATAATATTCCATTATCTGGATGTACCAAGGTTTATCCATTCACCTACTGAAGGACATTATGGCTACTTCCAAGTTTTATCAATTATAAATAAAGTTTCTATAAACATCTATGTGCAGGTTTTTGTGTGGACATAGTTTTCAACTCCTTTGGGTAAACACCAAGGAACATGATTGCTGGATCATATATTTTTTTTTTTATCCTCACCTGAGGACATTTTTGCATTTATCTTCAGATAGAGCGGGAGGGAGAGAAGGAGGAAGAGAGAGAGAAACATCAATATAAGAGAGACACATCGACTAGTTGCCATCCATACGACCCCAACTGGGGCCGGGGACAAACTGTAACCGAGGCACGTGCCCTTAGCGGGAACCAAATCCGGAACTCTCTGGTCCATGGGCTGACGCTCTAACCGCTGAGCCAAATCCTCCAGGGCTGGATCATATATTAAAACATGTTTAGTTGTATAAAAAACTGCCAAATGGGTCTAACTGGTGTGGCTCAGTGGTTGAGCACTGACCCATGAACTCAGAGGTCACCGGTTCAATTCCCAGTCAGGGCACATGCCCAGGTTGTGGGCCCGATCTCCAGTGGGGGGCATGCAGGAGGCGACCAACTGATGTTCTTTCTCATCGATATTTCTCTCTCTCTCCCTCTCCCTTACTCTCTCTCTAAAATAAAAAAAGAAATTTTAAAAAGCAACTGCCAAACAATCTTCCGAAGTGGCCTACCATTGTGCATCCCCAGAAGCAGTGATGAGGTTCTTCTTATTCTACATCCTTGTCAACATTTGGTATTGTCAGTGTTTCAAATTTGGGGATTTGGGTATGTAGTGGCATCTTGTCATTTTAATTTCTCTGATGAAATTCACCCACTTTAAAGGCCTGGGGCTGAGAGTGACACTCATTGCCTTTGCTCAGAGCCACTGTCCAGGACTGGGCACAGGCCAGGGCCTGACTGCAGGTCTGAGAAGCATCGGGACCACCTGCATGGTCATAAGCACAGACGGCTCTGCCACAGGGCCTACCCCGAGAACAGCTGTCTCGGTGCCACATCCCACCTGCTCTATCACCTGAGACAGTGGTCCTGGTCTGTTCTGGGGTGCAAGCTGGACTGAGGAAGCAGCCTCACATCTGTGACCAAAGAATAACTGGGATGCACATCACAGAAAGCCTCTTCTGAAAGCAAAGTCAAGGTTTAGAGGTGCCGAACCTGGGAACATGTGGCTGACCTGGGACACATATCAGCAGGGGTTTCCAGGGTCTCTTCCTCCCCTGCATTCCAAATCTGCAAACACCATCCAGCAAGGAAATGCAGAGCAAGCACAGTCAGGCCCCTGCACGGCCCTCTCCTCCAGGGCCTGTCCCCGGGAGGCCAGCAGAGGGGGTGCTGCAGAACCAAGAGCACCTCACCTCACGCCTGGGCCCCAGGACTGCGCGGCTGGGGTGTGGTGCTGTCTAGCCCCTGACCTCACTGGCTCAGTCCTGGCCAAAGTCTCCATAGAAAAGCCAGGCGTGGGAGTGCCCTACATATCACATCTCTCTCCAGCTTAAAAAAGAAAAAGAAAGACAAAAGATCCAGCAGAGTCTCCTCTGCAGGTGAACCAACCAAGGCGCTCAGCTGTTATATGATATTATTATAGAATTCATACTATAGCATCTTCAATGCAAAGAATCATTTCAGTGGATAAAGCACTTTTGTAAATTAGAAAATTGATGGAAAAATCGAGAGTGCTACCTCCCCATAGCTACTCTGTAAAATCTGTTTGGAAGCCTTGAAAACACTGGTAAATTATAAAGGAAATGGAACTCCGATGCTTTTCTCCCATTTTATTGTTCCCTGTTCCCTGACAGCCTCCAACACTGTATTTCTCTAGTTCAGAATAAGGCTGTGGTTTCCCCTTAAGACCTGTCGTTACTCTAATTATATGTAAATCGGCTCACAGAAATAAATATCTATGGTTAAAGGATACTTAAAATGTTAAAAGCTTTTTCTCAACTCTTCACTGGTTAAAAAAAAATTTTTTTAAGTCTGTTTCCAGGACCCCACAGCTCTCACCCGCGGTCCCCTCCGTGAGGGCACAGAAGAGCCTTCACAGGGCACTTTCCTGGGCTGTTCTCCCCGAAACACCACGAGTGTGGATCACAATTTGAATCTGATTTTGAAGCAATTTTATGTAAATCTCCCTTTCGTAACAGTGAAAATATTTTCCCCCTTTTTTTTCAGAATTGAAACACACAACTAGGCAAAGAAACTGAACAGAAGTTAAGAAAGTGAATCCTGGGCTATAAAGGGTTTCTCAAGTGTTGCCTCTTACTTGCTGCAAATGTTGCCACAGATGCGCTTTTAAGGCACCCTTATTTCCCGGATATTTCTGCTCTAGTCCCCTGGCCATAACCACCACTGAAGTGCTGATGGCTCCTAACTTTCTGTCTCCGCTAAAGCTCCAGGCTTACACAGCCAGCTGCCTATTTGATATCTGCACTTGCGTGTCTCCCAGGCACCGCGAACTGAGCATGCCCAAGACCTAAGCCCTGATCTCCTGCAAACCTGCTCCTCCCCCACTTGCCCCATCTCAACACAGGCTGACTGTGCTGCTGGTTTCTCAGGCAAACGCCTTGCAGTTATCCTTGATTCTGTGCTTTCTCTCACAGTTCACATTCAGTCCACTGGCTAATTTCTATTGTTCCACCTTCAAATACGTCCAGAACACGGTCACTTGTTACCACCCTCGCCACTCTCACCTGGCCCGAGCCACCATCATTTTCTGCATAGAGTTTTGCAATGGTCTTCTCCCTGATTCTGACTTTGTCCCACTACAGTCTAATTTTAACACCACAGCAACAATGACTCTTAAAATATAAAGAGGATCATGTCACTTCAATGCTCTAAACACTCCATGGCGTGCCCAGCTGGTGTGGCTCAGTGGTTGAGCATCGACCCATGCACCAAGAGGTCGCCAGTTCGATTCCCGGTCAGAGCATATGCCCAGGTTGTGGGTCTGATCCCCGGTGGGGGGCATGAAGGAGGAGTCCATTCCATGTTCTCTCTCATCAATGTTTCTATCTCTCTCTTCTTCTCCCTTCCTCTCTCTCTAAAACACCAATAAATAAATAAAAATTAAAAATAAATAAATAAATAAATCCTCCATGGCCATATCACCCAGCATTAAAGCAAAATCTTTATTTTATTTTTTTTATCCTCACCCAAAGATATTGTTCCATTTTTTGTTCAGATAGAGTGGGAGGGAGGGAGAGAGAGAGAGAAACATCGATGTGAAAGGGCCACATCAAGTGGTCGCCACCTGCACGACCCAACCAGGGCCGGGGACAAACTACAACTGAGGTACGTGGGAACCGAACCTGGGTCTCTCTGGACCGCAGGCCGATGCTCTAAGCACTGAGCCAAACCAGCCAGGGCTAAAGCAAAGTCTTTAAAATGGCCTATACAATTCTCTTTGACGTCATCTCCTACAACTTCCCCCCGACTCACTCAGCTCAGGCTAAATGAGTTTGTTCCTCAAACATTCCAGGCCTGTTTCCACCTCAGGGCCTTTGCACTGGCTGTTCCTTCGCCTCAAATGCTCTTTCTCAGAATCTGCAAGATGCTCTCACCTTATCAGTTCTCTGCTCCAAAATCCTTTTTACTATGTACAGTTCACATCCTCACTCCTAACCTGCCCCCCCATTCCCTTCTGCATTTTTCTTCATATTACTTATCATTTGACATACTTTACATTGTAGTTGTTTATTGTCTTTTTTTTCTACTAAAATAGAAACTCCACAAAGGCAGAGACTTATATCTGTTTTGTTCACTGCTATGTCCACTCACGTAAGAGCAGTGCCTAGTACACAGTAGACACTTAATAGATATTTGTTGAGTGAATGGACAAAATTCTATTCAGTAATAAATCAAGGCATTTGGATAAATTAGGGGTTTATCTTCAGCTTGCATGCCAAAATGCTTCTCACTCACTTATTTGTGGTGAGAAAACCAATAATTGCCCAATAATAGTCCTTGTACTAGGACTGAACTTGTGACCTAACTTCAAGCATGAGTTTCAGAGTGTACTCGTGTGCTGTATGCTACACACTGGAACTGACTCCTGAGCTGGGCTCAGTGCCGAGGGTCAGTCATAGCAGGCACCTTTAGGGACAGGGGTGGGCCAACACAAGTCTGTCACGTCAGGGACTGAGGTGCCTCTGGAAGACCATGCAGCCTGTGAGAAGACAGAGGTACAGGGGTCAGAGGTAGGGGTGATTCTGAGTAGAGCCACCTTCTCCAACACCTTTGTCTGGTCAAGGGAGGTTTGTAACTGAACATGTGGATTTGTCTCACTGAATGCTGCCATACCTGCCGACAGGCTCAGGGACGGCAGAGAAGTAATGTCCCCTCTGCCATGGACACTACGCAGCTGCATCTCCTGCAAGCTCAGCCAGCTGCAGGGACAGACCAGTCTGTGAGCCTGAGAGATACGCCCAGGGAACTTCCAAAACATCGGAAACAGTGAGGGCCTGAGTGGCCAGGCTTGTCCAAGACCTTCTAACATTTGGGTTATGCTGCTAACATGACTTCGTCAGTAGCCAAAGCCTGGCCAGGCCTGGGGACACTTGGGCCCCTCTTGGGTGACAGCTCCAGCTCTGGTTGAGTCCTGGGTGCTCTGCCTGTGGCATCATCAGGCTGCAGGTGGGGCTGCTCCCAGGACTGATTCTTGGGGGTGGGGTCAGTCATCACTAAAACAAAGGAGCAGGGTCCCTCAGGCACCTCTAACAAGTCCTGAATGATCCCAGATATTATGAAATCTGACTAAACATATCACAAGCAGAAAGGGCAAGAAATGTTTCCAATTCTCATTCACTCTTAAGAAGTGTCATCTAGAAAGAAAATGAATCAGATGAAAAGGCAAATAATGATATTAAAAATTCATTTCCACTTATCAAATTTGCTATTAGCATCACAATTCATGATATTTTAGTAATTACAGCCTCATATAGGTGGCATAATTTGATACTTCACTGATAGGATTTAAGGAGCATCAGAAAAATCCCTTTTCCAAAATCGCTTCTCAACAGCTTGAGGTCCCCACTGGGGCTGGACACAGCTGACACCTCTGTCTTCTCTTCTAAATCCACATGGCCCAGCTCTTCCTGTTGTGCAGCGGGGCAGATGAGGGCCCCACCCCCAGGAGGCTTCTTCACAGCGGGTCTATTTCTGCTGAAGTCGGAAGTGCTCAGAGGACAATGGTTCTGTGAGTTCACAGAGAAATGGCAGGAGCTGTGCAGGGTGACATCCTTTAGCCAGGGGCGGTCTTGCCATGTCTGGGGTCGGGACGGGCTGGAGTGTGCCCTGCCCTCCAGCAGCTCTGCCGGACAGCTCCAGTCAGGGTGGCCGAGGACCCACTGGCCCCTGCCTCCCTTCTGCCAGGTTCCTACGGAGCCCCTGGAGCAATAAAGGACCCTGTTATTATGTTATCTCAAGTATTACACTTTATCTGAGACGAGGCAAGTTCAAAGGATTAAGGAATAATTCTGAGAGTCCCAGTGCTTCTACTTTCAACAGTCTGTCTCAGGGAAGGTGAGATTATTCCTAGACCACCGCCCACCCACTCCATGCCCACGCTCACCCCCCCCCCCCCCCGCAACCAGAGGGGCCTGTGCAGTGCCAGGAGGAGCTCTCTCCCCGTTTAACAGTCGTCAGCAGCTTCCCATCAACCTCCAGACAAAGGCCCACATCCTGGCCTGCTGGACCTGCTTGCACACGATCTGGGCCCTGCCCGTTCTCCGGCCTCCTCGCCACATTCCCTCAGGCCGCGGTGCTCCAGCTCCAGGCTCAGCTCCCAAGATGCCTCCACTCTGAGGGCATGTGTGGAGGCATGCACCCCCTTCCCTGGCCTGGGCCCCAAGGCTGGAGCTGCAGCTGAAGTCCTGCTCCAGAAGGGATGGGACTAGAGTAAGGAAAAGACAGCATAGTTTGATTTTCACCAAGATTCAGCTGTTTTTCTTTAATAAACATTCCTCGTATTGTTGCAGGCCTTTGGTTAAGTTCTGAAGTTCTGAAAAGGTTAATTTTGACAGTTTTTACCAGTACTCTCATTGCGTTCCTGGAGGAATAGATTTACAGAGATCTTTATTCTGCCAATACAGAAGTGAGTTGATTTTTGACAGAGGAGCAAAGGCAGTTAACTGGGTAAAGTATAGTCTTTGTAGCAAATTGGAAGGAATATTTTATATCTATATGAAAAAAGAAAGAAAGAAAAGGAAGGAAGGAAGGAAGGAAGGCAGAAAGGGAGGTAGGAAGGCAGGAAAAGGGAGGGAGGGAGGAAGGGAGGGAGGAGGGGAGCAGGGGACCAACTCTGGCCCACACCTGCACTATACCAAAAAATTAAAGCCAAATGGATCACAGACCTAAATGTAAAACCTAAAGTTGCAGCCCTGGCTGATTTGGCTCAGGGGTTGGAGCGTCAGCCTGCGGACCAGAGTGTCTTGGGTTCAATTCACGCTAGGGGCATATACCAAAAAATTAAAAAATTAAAAACAAAAACAAAAAAAAAAACACCTAAAGCTGCAAAATTTCCAGAAGAAATAGCAGAAAATATTCATGACCTTGGGTTGGCAAAGATCTTAGCTACAATGCTGATCCTTAAAAGAACAAATTGATATATAGAACTTTATCAAAATTAAGAGCTCTTGCACTTCTAAATCACTGTTAAAAGAATAAAAAGAAGCCATAGACTGGGAGAAATTTTTTGGAAATCATGTATTTGATACAGGATTTGTATCACAATATATAAAGAACCCGCTGTACAAACTCTCAAACTATTCAATTTAAAAATAAGCAAAACACTTGACCAGACATTTCATGAAAGAAGATATATGGATGGCAATTAAGCACTCAAAAAAATACACAGCCTCTTTAGTCATTAGGGAAACGCAAATCAAAACCACAATGAGACACCACTACACACCCGTAGAATGGATAAAGTCAAAGAATGCCATACCAAGTGTTGGTGAGGGCGTGAAGCCTGGATCTCTTAGGTTGTTGGTAGGAATGTAAAACTGCACAACTATTTTGGAAAACAGTTTGGCATTCTCTTCAAAAGTTAAATATGTACTCCACTCCCAGTTACTTAACCGGGAGAAATGAAAGCACATGTCCACTCAAATACTTGTACTTGAATATCCACTGCAGCTTTATTTGTAATAACCCAAGACTGGGAACAGCCAAAATGTTAATCAACAGATGAATGAATAAATACATTTTACTGTATCCATAAAATGGAACACTATTTAGCAATAAGAAGGAAAAAATCATCGGTCAATGGAACAATATGGATGCTCTCAAAAGAAAGCTCAACATGATCCCATTTATGTATAAAATTCTCAGAAATGCAACTACACTTCCTTTGTTCAATACGAAGTAATCTATAGTGGCAGATGGCAGAAAGCGTTCGCACAGGATGAGGCAGTGGTTAGCATGGATGGAAGGGAAGAAATACAAAGGGTTACAAAAAAGTTTTTGAATATGATACAATCATTTATTCTCTTGACTGTGGTGATGGTGTCACAGGTATACACATATGTCAAAACTTAGATTTAGCCCTGGCTGGTTTGGCTCAGCGGTTGGAGTTCCCGCTAAGGGCACATACCAAAAAAAAAAACAAAAAAAAAACTTAGATTTAAATACTATACTTTATTACATGTTAATTATTCTACAATAAAGCTGTTAAAAATAATAAAGCCTGGAGCCATAAATCAAATCAGCATATGGCTATCTGATCTTTTGTGAGGTCATTGAAAAGAATAAACGCACTGCCCAGTAGAACTTCCCAGATGAACACATGGACGTTAGGAGACTTTAGGGCGAGAGCCCACAGAGGCCTAATCTCAACATAGTGAATCTAGAAGGAGAGGTGCACATTGAAGTAACTGTGAGTGTAGCTTTTTGAACATGAAGTAGACTATCATAAAATAGACAGCCATTCGACAATGTTGTTTTTTTTAATCCTCACTCGAGGATATTTTTCCATTGATTTTTAGATAGAGTAGAAGCAGGTGGGGAGGGAGAGAGAAACATGGATGTGAGAGAGACACATCAACTGACTGCCTCCCACACAACCCAGACCAGGGCCCGGAATCCAACCGCAACGGAGGTATGTCCCCCTGACCAGAATCGAACCCATGCCTCTTTGGTCCGCAGGCTGACGCTCTAACCACTGAGCAAAACCTGCCAGGGCTCCACAATGTTTTCAACGTGAGTTGTACTTGTACAAATACTATCAGCCTGGGCTAAAAGAAACCAACACTGTTCCATTTACAAAAAGACCTCTGGATCCCTAACGTTCTATGGCCAGGAAGCCGGCTGAGAAAACTGAGTCACTAACAGATCATTTCTTTTTCTTTTTTTAATCCTCACCCGAGGACATTTTTGCATTTATCTTCAGATAGAGTGGGAGGGAGAGAGGGAGAGAAACATCAGTGTGAGAGAGACACATCGACTGGTCACCACCCACATGACCCCAACCAGAGCCGGAGACAAACTGCAACTGAGGTACGTGCCCTTAGCGGGGACCGAACCCAGGTCTCTCTGGTCCGCGGGCTGACGCTCTAACCGCTGAGCAAAACTGGCCAGGGCTAGATCATTTCTTTAGACATAGCCATGGAGTGTGACAGAAAAGTAAGCATGTCTCAGAGGGCAGAGCCAAGAGCCCGATGGTGGAGCCAAGTGCTGTGGAAAACAATGGAATGGAGGATTGTTTCCAGGGAGCAGAACTGTAGTCTGAGTAAAGAACCCTGCTCACCCCAGGGGAGCCTGTGCAGGGTTTCAGAATTATTACGGATCAGTGTCTAGACTTTCCAATTGCAGTATTTATTGCTATTATGTGTCCTATCATGCTCCCCCTGTTTCGCCATACGTGGTGGGTATGTGGGAGGCAGACCATTTGCCTTTTTTTGTTCAGTAAGTCTGCAAATCAAGTGCTACATTAGGATTTTATGTAGATTACAAGATCCTGGATTTTGAACACTGTGCCATGATTGATAAGACACGTGGGGTCTTCGGAGGGGATGAGTGTATTTTGCAGGTAGAAGGAGCGTGACTCGTTTTGACCAAGGGCAGTCTGGGGGAGACTGAGCACACACGGCCCAGCTCTGTGTCCACAGCCTCCTAGTGGGGCTCTGCACTCCACCCAGGACGTGGACTCTACCTCCAGACCCTTGACTCAGGACTGACTTCGTAAGCTTTCTTTGGCTGATTGGATTCAAGAGAAGTGATGGTGCACTGGTCCAACCAAGGATTCAAGGTTTCTTCTATTCTTTTGCTCTCTTCCTAGGTTGCCTGCCTGCACCAAGAAGCCTGGACTAGCCTGCCAAGGGGTGAAGGACCTCCTGAAAGTGAGCCAAGGTGCCTTGGCCAGCAGCCAGACAACCTCCAGGAGCAGTCTCACCTGGATGACCTATAGCTAATCACACCCGGCCCAACTAAGCCAGAAAAACTGTCCAGATGAGCCCTGCTACACTGTCAAACTGTAAACTGTGAGCTACATAAATGCCTGTTGTTTAGGCCACAAAAGTTTTTTACATGGCACTAGCTAACTGATATGCATATATCATCCCTTTTAATCCCCACAATAACCAAAGAAGTGGGTACTGTTACTATCCCCATTTTACAGCTAACTGAGGCTTAGAGCAAGTTTCATGATGACCTGAAGTCACACGGCTAGCAAATGGCTTTTTAGTCACCAGAGCTGTGTGCCAAAAACCGTGGTCTCCTTCCAGGCACCTGGTGAGAGTGACGTTGAACCGAGTTTGGGGACTTGCTTTAGACAATAAAACTCCAGTGGGAGCACTATGAGCTGCTGCCGGGGAGACTGCAAGGAAATGCAAGACTCGCACACCCGCTTCCTCTTGCCTCAGTACCCATGACGCTCAGCCCAGCTCTGTGTGACACGGAGTTCCCAGCCAACCGCAACAGACATTACCCACAACAACGAAATAAACCTGTTTTTGTTTAAGCCTCTGAGATTTGGGGTTGTCCCTGCGGCATAGCCTAGCCCACCCGACTGATACCAAGGCCAAGCAGAACTGCACCTCTTACCTGTGCGATCCCGAAACCCAGCTCTATTCACACATGAACGGGTGAGTCGATGACTCTTGTCTGAAAGACAAGCCCAACAGTGATCACTGAAATAGAAAAGAGAGAAAAAGACTGAAGACAACAAATCGAGGAGATAGCGGAGGTCAGTGGAGCAGCCCCAGATGGGCCATCAGGGTCGTCCCATGGGAGGGATGTCTCCTCCTGGCCAGGCCACCCTGGCCACTGCTCCCTGCCAGCCCTCCTCCCCTAAAATAAGATGGAGCAGGATGGCTTCTCAGCACCCTGTCACTCAGACCTCTTAACTCAATACTAACCATGATCACCCGAATAATCAACTCAGGGGCATGAATTTGACATTTGATGATGCCCACCAGCAGCTGTGAATTAAAATTGAACTCATCTGCCTTGACTTTGAACTCTCTAATTTAAGTGAATTTTTCAGTATCATACTTTAAGTTTATGCAAATCAACAAATGCTTATCTTGGGCCTGTTATGTACACAGCAATGACCAGAGACTCCCACGCCAGTGAGGGAGAGACAGCGAGTGAAAGGGGCCAGAGCCCAGGGTCAGGTTTGACACGGGCTGGAGAAGAGGGACAAAGGCCACAAGAAAACAGGCGGACAAGATTCAAACTCTCCGAGTCCCTCTCCGTGACAGAACTTACCTGTCTGTTTGCGTGTTTACTATAATTTTTCTACAATTCTTATTACTTTTGCTTCAATAAGCAGTCTTGGGAACATAAATAACTTTCGTGATGACCTGATAATCATTATGGCAATAACCGCAGTGCAAGGCAGTGATACAGCAACAAGCTCCCACGGTAGAAAGGGTGGGGGCGGGCACAGCGGCTCCAGGTGGCTCCATCGGGGGAGGGACTTCGGCCTCCCTCTGTGAGTGAAGGGCTCACATGCTGATGTCCACGGATGCTTCTGTCTGGTTACTTCTGTCACACACGATCTCCCAACACACAGGGCTGTGGTACCTGTCCTCTAAGAAAGTACCTCAGCTGGATGACGGCACGCTGCCCCTCCACGAGCTATTTCCCACCACCTACGTAAAGCTTTGGCCTATCTTTTGTTGTTGTTGTTGTTGGTAATCCTCACCTGGGATATTTTTTCTATTGATTTTTAGAGAGAGTGAAAGGGGCTGGAGGGGAGAGAGAGAGAAACATCAATCATTTGCCTCCACAGTGGGGGCTGGGGATCAAACCTGAAACCCAGGTACATGTCCATGACTGAGAATTGAACCCACAACCCTTTGGTGTGCAGGTCAACGCTCTAACCACTGAGAACACCGGCCAGTGTGCTTTCAGCTATCTTAATGGTAGAGGTCACTGCAATTCTGGCCTTTGGATAAATGGGGGTTTTACTAATAAATGTAGTATTATCATTTCTAATACCGTTGGTAATCAGTAGGATCTACCCTTCACACAAAGTAACCAGGAGAGGGAAAGATTCTCCACGCATTATAATAAGAAAGCAAGCAAGCTCTGGCCAGGTAGTTCAGTTGGTTAGAGTGTCATTCTGATATGCCAAGATTGCAGGTTCCATCCCTGGTCAGGGCACAGTGAAGAATCAATCAATGAATGCATAAATAAGCGGAACAACAAATCAATGTTTCTCTCCCTCTCTCGCGTGCTCATATGTGTTAATAACACATATCAGCCATATGTGTTAATGAAAATCATATGGATGTGAAGTAGCAGAGACTGTTCTTGTTCTGCTGCCTGAAGATCAGAGCTTGTGTACATCAGAATGCCATGCCAAGCACACAGTAGGTGCTCAATAAATACGATCTGCATACAGTTAGAGCAATCATATGAGCTGCGTGGGTAAAGGAGAGGGAATTTGCTCATAAGCATCAGGGTAGAAAATTGCATATTCTTCTTGACATAAGCTGGCAGATTTCCCATTATAATCACAAAATCATTAATTCAGCCAAGAGATCTATTCAATACACATTTACTGAGTTCATGCTATGTCAGGCCCTCGCCTCGGTCCTGGACTGAGCAAACCAACCCTCCAGGAGACTGCATTCTAACGGTAGCACAGACAATGGAGCCACCAACCTAAAAATCTGGTTGTGATTTCGGGATGGGGGTCCATGAAGGCCTCTTGGAGTGACATTTAAGTGGGGACCTGAGTGATAAGTAGATTCTTTCTGAGTTCTAAAGGAGAAGCATTAAGGCAGAAGGAACAGCTTGGACAAAGGATCTAATATGAGAAAGAGTTTGGTATGGAAATGGGAACAAGGAATAATTTATAAGTGGGAAATACATTTTTAAATCGACACTTACGTATTTGTTGCCAACGTCTCCCAACCCTGATGTGAAAGAGTAAGTGGAAGTCACCGGATCCAAAACCGCCATTCACTGCAGCCCCGCTGGTGGCAGCAGGGCGAGGGTCCGACACGTCTGGGCCTCTGGCTCACCATACAAGCCACTCGCCTGGTCTCCATTTCCCCCTCGAGAAGGCCAGTGCCACTGGCCCACAGGAGTGTCTCCACGGGGCGATGAGATGAGGCGCCGTGTCAGCGTCAGGGCTGGCTGTTGTCAACGCCCAGCACTGTGCAGAGAGGGCTAAGGGTACCTGCAGACGGGCCGAGTGAGAGCCCGGGCTGCCTCAGGACCCAAGATTTAACCCTTAGGGGCTAGCTCGCAAATAAGTCCATCACCGTCCCCTAAACTGGCTGGGATTTAGAATACACAAAAATGAAGAATACATAGAAATTGGGGGGTCAGTGAGAAGAGCCTCCTTATCTCACCTGAGCAGAGCTCAATGAACCTCTCAAGGGACTGAGGGGGTCAGGAAGCGCCACACCTGGCTCCTGATACCGTGGCAGTGGGGGAGCCTGTGGTCTGGCCTTGAGGCCTGGCCGGATGGCAGTCAGTAGGGTGTCTGACAGGCCCTAGGACCAGCAGGGGTGCTCCTGGGCTCAGCCTGTGGTGAACTCCCCACCCCAGACTCCATGACCGGGCCCAGGGAGCTGGGGGACCCTCAAATGCATAAATGGATTAAACAGAATGTTCAGTTTCTACTGGACCAAAGGATATAAGAGGCATTTTAGAGACCAAAGCAAAATACAATACAGGGTGAGGGGATTAATATCTGCTCATAATATTTGTTCATACAAAAATATCTTATCCCAAGGATTTTAAAAATTCCAACACCAAAATTAGTATGGGAAATGAGGTTTATTTATATATTTATTTTGCTATCTTGTAATCCCATGGACTAACTACTTCTGGGTGTTTTTTTATGGTTACTTTCAATCACTTTCAGATAGCTAGAGAAGCTTTCTAACAATACCTTTTGTTAAGAATACTTTAAATTCCATGTATTCTTAGCTCTCTGAAAATAATCCTGCTTTTAACAAGACTTTTTATTAATTAGTTTCTTCTTTCAAGATTCCAGTTCTTCAAAAATGCTTTGAAATGTAACTGTTCCCCTTGAATTTTTATTTTTTCTTAGAAAAGCCTTTGCTCAACCTTAGAAAGAGTTGGATAATAACCAATTTGGGCTTAACAGCAAAAAACATTAGTATTAATATTGCCAATTTTCTATTTCACGAAGATGAAAGAACACTAGGAGTTTCTGATTTGAACTCAAGCTACAGGCTCAGATGTTTAAAAAAAATAGATTGTTCTTTTGGGCTTCTTAGGATAAAATTGAGTCAAGCTTGTATCAGCCTGGAAATTAAATTGTGAATATTGTCAAAATGGAAATCTCTTACATTTGCAAGCCAGCCCTTTATCAGAAACTGGAAGGGAAAAAACACGAGTCTCCCTTTACTTCGCCTGCCTGATTCTGAATTCCGTCTCGTCTCCCGATGTTAATAGTTTAAATTACTCTGAGTGCTGTTCCGCCACGAGGCTGCAGCCGGCCTTCAGGTGTCTGGACGGAATGGTGCGCTTCCCCAAGTGCCAGGGGACCTGTGAACCCTTCTGGAGCCCGTCCCCGGAGAAGGTGCATTTAGTGGAGGAAACTGTCATGGTTCATTAGGACATTCGTGCTCACACAAATTCTGTCTTCGGAAAAGATAATGCTTGTAAAACTGAAAACAGAATGAACAAATCATGCCTCGGTTTAAAAGCTGAAATCCTCAGATAGACTCTCATTCTCACACACATCAGTCTTTAGCCATAAAATGTTTACTTTCCCCTTGAAAAAAAATTCTTTTGCTAAGACTCTTCCCCAGCAAGGCAGATCTAGACACCCAGGTCCTTTAGCTGAATTCCCTGGGACTGGGCAGCTGGACCGCGACGTGGCCCGAGTGGATGTGGATCCGGAGTTGGGAATGCCTCTGTCCCTCTGTCCCTCTGCCCGCGTGGCAGCACGGTAGCGATGTCGGGGTCCCTGCCGCGCCCTGTCACAGGGAGGGAGGACCAGGAAAGTCCAGTGTGGGCAAAGTTCAGGAGCAAAGGGATCCCATCCACTGGAGACCCAGTGAAGGCTTGGGAAGCGTAACCCGCAGTGAAGAGTTTCATGAATGGAGATTTATATTGTGTGCGACCGGAGGAAAGCATGCTCTCCGACCTGAGCAGCCTAGGAGGGGACGCGGGCATGGAAGAGCCTAGCAGAGCATTCAGATCTACAACCTTGGACTCAAGGGAGAATTTAAATCCTCAACCTGCCACCTAATGGCTCGGTGCCTTGGTCAAGTTACTTAATCACTGAGTTTCAATGGCTTATTGTGAGGATTAAGACGTTGTGTTTATTCACTTATTTCTTCAACAAATAACTACCCAAAACCTATCACGTGCCAAGAAATATTGTAGAGGCTGAGGAGACAATAGTGAACAAACCAGTAAAGTCCTGATTCCCATGGAGCTCACATTTTAACGCAAGGAGACAGGTAATAAGCAAATGATTACAGATGGCGTTGGGTGATGGCAAGTGCTGTGAAGACGCGTTTTAAAAGGATCACCCTGGCTACCGCGTTGAGAACAAGCTCGCTCGAGGGAAGCAGAGGTGTCTGCTGTAATAGATGATTCAAACAAAAGATAATGACGGCTTGAGGGGCGTGTTGGCAGCAGAACACCAGGAACCAGTCAGATTCTGGATTTATTTTGAAGGTGAAGATGACAGCAGTCGCTGAGGGCTTGGAGGTGGCGTCTAAGAAAAAGAAAACAAGCCAGGATAATCCCAAAATTATAGACCTGAGCAGCAACTGGATGAGGGTGGCTGCCAGGATCTGACATGGGGAAGCCTGGGGAAGGAGCAGGTGGGCACGTGAGCCCAAGGGGTCACTGTGTGTGTGTCCAGAGGAGGTCGAGAGTTCAGTTTGGACATGTTCCTGTTGAGATGCCTATTGGATACACACGTGGAGCTATGGAGGAGACAGCTGGATGTATGAGTTTGGATTTCAGGAGGAGAAGACAAGCCTGGAGATCTAAATCGGGGACCAACACTGTGTAGAAGGTATTTAAGCCCTGAGACTAGATGAGGTCACCTGGAGAGGGAGTGTAGCTCTAAAAGAAAATTGAACTAAGGATTAAGGACTGGATAAGTCAATAATTTGAGGCCGGTGAGAAGAGAAGGAGCCAGCAAAGCAGACCGAGGTGAAGTAGCAGGTTGGGTTGTGGGGACAGAGAATGGAAAACCAAGAGATGGCATCAGTTACGACAACACCTAGAAAGGCTGGAACTCCGACTTGCAGGATGCAGTACATGCCTGAGTCAGCAACCACTGCTCGACATCCTCCCCAAAGCCAGACCCACAGGTCTGGAATCAAGGGGCGGAAACAGGGTGGCTGCTCCCATTACATGGGAGAACCGGCTCACAGAATCTTTCCTTCCTCCCCTGAACTTGAATCCTTGTTGGCCTGGAGGCCTTGCTACTCAAGAAAGGAATGTCAGGAGGCACAAAAGTGATGCCCCTGACTGCTGTGCTGGGGTTACGGATGCTCCTTGCCCGGGGGCTGCAGCTGCAGAGGGACAGGGAATCCTGGAGCCCCGTGAGTCCTCTGGAGCACCTCTTGGTGCTTCCATGTCCACCCCAAGCTAATGGAAAACGACTGCAGCCAAAGGGCAGGACCACTGTGGATTCAAACCTTCAGGAATGTAGACTGAGAACAGCCCTTCTCTGCGGGAGGTCTGTCGGAGGTCCCCAAGACCAGCCCCCTGTTGAGAGATTCACTAGAACACTCAGCACAGAGTGCAGCCCAGGTAGGATTTCTCAGGGCGAGACTGCGAGGATAGACTGCTGGGTCCCACGGGAACAAGCGCAGGCAGAGCCGGCAGGAACCCCTGTGGCGGCACCCTCATGCTCTCCTCCTCCCGAGGGTCCCCACATCTCACTCTTCCCCCAGCAGGAAAATGCAGCAACATGTGTGCAGTGTTGCTGCCCAAGGAAACTCACTAAGGCCGAGGTTTTATTTGGGACTGGTCACACAGACACCCTCTGTCTAGCATGTACCCACATTCCGGACTCCCAGGAGGAGAGCGAGTGTTCAGCACAAACCACAGCGTACAAACCGGCTGGGCATAGTGAGCCGTCTTTACCATTTAGGGAAAGTTTTGTGTCAGTGCGGGGAACCGCTGACCCGCCGAGTGCCCTGATGCCAGGCAAACACCGTCTCACAAGCAGAATTTTCCATGGCGGCGGCCTTGGGCTGCCACACTACTCCCTTCTGCACAGTGGGAACTGGGATCCCCCGAGCATCTGAGGACTCGATGCTGGTCTTGAGGATTTCAACCTGGGCACCTAGACACTTGAAAAGCCCCAGAAAATGGGTTCGTCACTGAAGGCAGCTTAAAGGTCACCCCCCGGACACAGGCTCAGAGAGCTGGAAAGTGGTTGAATTAAACCCAGGCCTGACAGAAATCCATGAAAGTAAACTCTGAGTGCCTGCAAAAGGGCTGCAGCCAGCCACCTGTTTCAAAGTGGACACCTGCGCAGGTGCCAGCGGTGGGGCAGCCTGCCTGCAGGAGCCGTCCGCAGGGAGCCACGGACCCCAGAGCCCGGTGCCCGCCTCCCTGGGCTGTGGCCATAGCCCCCCATCTCCACTCCTAAGTACCCTACTGCCCTCTGCCTCTAACCAGAGAGCTGCCCACCACAAACCTCCCCAGTAGTCTGCCTGGTGGTGACCACAACTAGGCAAGATACATGTTTGGTGATGGATAGGGCTCTAATAAAACTCAGAAAAGGCGAGACAGTGAGATGAGCTGGGATGTCAGAGTGGCAGGTAGGTCTCTTATTTATTTATGTATTTATTTATTTAATCCTCACCCAAGGATATTTTTCTATTTATCTTCAGATGGAGTGGGAGGGAGAGAGAGGGAGAGAAAGGAGAGAGAGAGAGAAACATTGACATGAGAGAGGTACTTCAACTAGTTGCCTCCCACTCGACCCCGACCAGGGCTGGGAATGAACCGCAACTGAGTACGTGCCCTTGGCCCAAATCGAACCTGCGACTTATTGGTCCACCAGCCTACTGTCTACTGCTGAGCCAAACTGGCCAGGGCAGTAGGTCTCTTATTTTGATTTCATAAATCATAATCATTTCCCAAAACCTCTGTTTCCCAAAGTCCATATTATAAATCCCAGATTGCATTCCACAAAATAACACTTATTTTCATGCCTTATTATTCATTCTTTATTTATTCAACACTACTGAGCCCTACTATGAGACCTTGTACTGAATTCTGGGTATGCACAAACAGCACACTATCTTCCCAGAAGCATGCAGCTATGGAAAGAGAGACCTATGAACCAAGGCTTTCCCCAGATGTGTAACACCTGGGCGTGGGGCCGTAAGTGAAGCTCCAAACACAGGATCCTCCCCAAGTGGGTGGCTCTCATCCTTCCAGCCCTGCCGCATGCCACTTCCTCCCGGCAGACGTCTGCAGGCCCCTCTCAACATAAGGCAAGCACTCCCTGTCCAGGGTTCCCATAACAGGTGGTCCCCACTTCTTAGTGGATTACCCAGTCACACTCTGATCTCCTCTTCTCATCCAGGATCTCACGGGGGGGGGGGGGGGGGCAAGAAACAGCTGACAGTTACAGGTGAGCTTGACTCCCAGTGAGGCCTCAACACACATTCATCAAGTGAAACCCCTATCGGCCCAGCAGGAGAAGGCTCCTCCTTACAGGTACCCTGACCCAACTTCTGGCCAAGAGGAGGGGTGGACACAAAGTCCATGCAGTAATCTGGCTACAGCAGGATAAACAGTGACAGCACAGCAGCCACTATGCTAACAGCACTGTGTGCATTGCCTCCTGTCACCCTCACGAGAGAAGCTGTCCATCACCCCGATTCTATAGGCGGAGAAAATGAAGCTCAGCAAGGGGCATGACCTGCTCAAGGCAATGCAGCTAGTCATGGGCACAGTCAGAACTGAACCCAGGTCTGGGGGACTCTAGAGCCAGAGCCATTCTCCATTGGGTGCTGGATGTCTGGACAAAGCTGGGGCACCCGGGCGGGCAGAGGTGAGCTCCCCACAGGTGTGCCCCGATGGGTGTGACGGGCTATCTCCTCAGGTCATCCCTGTGTTCTATGATTTGCACATAGTGGGCAGCACCAGTCACCTGGACTGGGGCAAGTGCAGGAGGGAGAAGCGGCTAGTGGGCAGGCAGGCTCGAGCTCCCACCTTGGCCTCCTTCTGGCTTTGTCTCCAGATGCCCAGCTGTCCAGGGAGGGCAGACCCTGGGCAGACTGTGGCAAGTGGTCACCCCCACCCCTGCTTTCCCAAGCTGCCCCAGGTGACATGAGGCCAGAACAGGAGTCATGAGTGAAGCAGGGCAAACCCTCACCACACAGGCATGTTTCCCACCCTCGGAGAAGTACAGGTGACCGTCGCCGCCCTTCCTGACCCCAGCAGCCCAGAGTCAGATGCTTCGCACCCAGAACCACCATGACTGGGCTGCGGCCCCCACTGTGTCTGTGATGTGTTAATATATTCTAGAGCCACATGTAAGAGTGATCAGCTCTTTGAAAATCAGAGACTCTCTGATCATTCTGTGACTGGGAGATAAAGGGGAAAAAAAGCCTTGCATGACAATTGTCATTGGTAATGTGAAGTACTTGACTTGCATGTTCCTGGGGCTGATTATTATAAAATGTGATTTTAGAAAGACTGCTAATCAGAAGGGATCTGGAGCCTCCCAGGGAGAGAAGCAAGGCCAGAGGACGCGCCCCTGCCGGCAGCTCCTGTGCTGGAAAAGCGTCTGTTTCACTAATGACCCTTGACCCCCAGCAAGGTGGGCCTGATCTCTGACCCATCAAGCCTTCCAGACTCAGCCTTGGGGTCTCTTGCGTAGGAGAGACTGCTGGAAGCCTCCCCTCAGCTGCAGCAGAGGCCAGGTTCAGGGCTACGCTCGGAGCTGCCCCTGAATTGGCCTAGAGCGTGAGACCAGCAAGCCATGCTCAGGGAAGAAGCTCCTGGAAAGGAGAAAGTGGCCTCTCGCTAATGGGTCCCTGTGGCATGGCATGAGAGGCCTTAATCCTGCTTGCAGAGGGGACACTTGGTCAGTGAGACTCAGTACTTTGTGGTACAGTGGAAGGACCCTCTGCATGGGACAGTTCCTCCCGGCCTAACCCTCATCTTCTGCCTAACCATGGCACCAACCTCAACACGGTGTCTGGAAGTGAAGGGATGTGGCAATTCAGCTCCTTCTATAGACATGACAACCATCAGAATGGACCCTTCTGGGCACAGGTGTGAGCTCAGCCTCGCAATCTGCTGGCAGCCTCCCGAGTAGGCGCGGTGGTCATCCAGCTCTTGCTCCCAAATCCCCTAATGTGGCTCTGATCACAGTGCCCATCACACTGCATTGTCATTGCCCATTTTGCTCCTGAGGGCAGGGACTGCCTTAAATTAATGGCTAAAATTAGCATAAGGCCCAGGTATAACCCAATGGGTATGCAAACTACTTACTTCCTAAACACCTGTCCTGGCAATATGTGTAGCCATCCACCAGAAGAAAGCCTTGCAGTGAACATACTGCTCTGTTCTAGACAAACTGACGTGACGGACAGCATCGGACTGCCCTGGAGCAGGGCTTCTGAGGACCCAAATGGGGCATCACGTGTCACTGCAGCCGTGTGACGCAGCCCTGAGCCTTGTGTGCCCTGAGGAGCACTGTGCCCTGACTGGTGTTGACTACCCTGCAGCCTCCAGGCCACAGCCCATACTGGCCAGCCCAGGAAAGGTGGGGGTGGGGTGCAGGGGTGGCCTCCTGCAGAGAGAACAGGGTGCAAAGTTCTAAGTTTAAGCAGATGTCCTGGTGCAGGGGGGGAAGGCTGGGCCTCCCCCTTCCTTAGGATCCACACAGTGATGTGAAGGTTTGCACGGGGGCAGTGGCCCCAGAGAAAAGCCACCAACTCCTCCCCCCAAGTGGCTAATGTCAAGATACACTTTGAAGAAATGTTTGCTTAGCCTTTGGGGTATGGTTGAAGCCTTTGCACATCACAGAGAAGCAGAGGAAAGAGATTTGACACGGCCCATATTTTCCTAAGTACTTTCTGGGCGTGTCTGCTGCGGGTGGGTGGAAGCGTGCGGCACAGAAAGGCAGCCAAGGTCTCATCCTGCCACCGGCGTGGAGACACCGAGTGAGAAAAGACGAATGTCACGTGCGTCGTGCAGGGAGGGCACCAGCCGACGGTGAGATCTGCCATCCCCTAAATTAGAGCTCTTTGTTCTCATAGAATTAATTGCAGAAATAAATAAAATTTATCTTCAATATTTGGCATGGGATCTTAAAAATTAGAATTCATGAGCTCACATTTTCGGTAACTCACATACAAATATAGACAAACGGATGCTTTAATGCAAATTTAATATACAGTAGTTAAATTAATGATTTTTCTCAGTTCATTTTTAATTGGGAAAAAAACCTCACAGCCACACCGTATAAATCAAGCTTGCCCAGCGTGCTCGCGTGATAGAGAAGTCGGCGTGTTCCCGGGCCATGGATCAAGATCCGATTTGCTTAAAATAAATGGCTCCTGCTTCCCTCTGCAAACTGCATCATGTTCATGCATATTCATAACTGGGCATTTCTTTCCTTTTCTTCTCTTTTGTGTTTTCTATTTTCGGAGTTGAAAACATAACCAAAGGACATGTGTTCCCAGGGGCCATGGGGGTTAGGAATGCTGTGTTCAATTGCATTAAAGAGGTGATGAAGCATCTTCACTGCCCCAGATGCTGACAGGAGACAAAAAGCGGCAACCAGAACTGGACGTGGGCTGCGGGACCCATGGATCCGAGGCAGGGGCCCTCCTGCTGGGGCCGGGGCAGTGGGCGCGGGTGCAAGGAGATGCTGAAGGACGGGACCCAGGACATGGGCTCCACTAATTGCTCCTATGCAAAGCTCATCTTACTTCCTCTGCAGTGATTGCCTCTTGATTTCATGCTGGATGGCTATACTGCTACCAGGAGCCTCTTGGTGAGTTTGTGGACCATACCAAAAAGGCATTTTTATCACTGGTTTAATGCCCCGTGGCTGACAGGGAGCAGGTGAGAGAGAGAAGTAGTGCCACGGCTCGGGCATTAAAGGGATCATTAAGCTCCACGTTCGGGGAAGGTCTTGTTTGCAGTTACATGCCTGGTGAGAGGCTGAAAGTGACGTGTAAGCAAAAGGCAGTAGCGATTTGCGCTTACCTTGCCTGGCCAGCTGCTGTCTGCACCCCCACCTCCTCTGTCCTCCCCCCACCCCAGGTCAACCAGGGTGGTTGCAGAGGAGAGAGCATTTACAAGGAGCCAGGGCTCATACCCCAACCCCACTTCTTGGTCGCATGTTTCTGAGAAGTGATCCAACCCACTGCCTTTCTCTCACTTGTTGCTTGTCAACCACCCTGAGCCTCCCAAGCACAGAGGGGCAACCACTGACCTGACCTTCTCCTTCACTCCCAATGCAGCTGAGACTTGAGCATCCTCTCCCCCAAGTACTCATTGAGGGGATACTTGCTTTCTTTGATGCTCAGCCCAGAGAAGCAGGCACTCTCTCTATCAAGCCTAACCCCTGGTCTGTTTCTGCCTCTGAGTATCCAGGGACCCTGAGTTTGCCGAATACAAGCACTCAACCAGGGGACTCGCAGCACTTCGGGAAACGGGGACTGTGCTCAGGGTGCCGTCCCCTGG
The DNA here is from genome assembly GCF_014108415.1 of Molossus molossus. Lineage (NCBI taxonomy): Eukaryota > Metazoa > Chordata > Mammalia > Chiroptera > Molossidae > Molossus > Molossus molossus. The sequence goes on along the minus strand of NW_023425377.1, from coordinate 40,777,616 downwards.
TGCACAGATCTCACCCACAGTAATGGCAGCCTAGCGAGGTGGCTCCGTGCGGGGAAGAACCAGGCGTAATTGAGGGCTGAATAATTTACAGAGGACCTGGGGCAGCTGTAAATAATGAACATCCCCAAATTATTATTCATTGTTTTATTAGGCATCCTGATTCTTCCCAAAGAGAAGCACCAGGGATTGAGATGTATTTATGACAAGATTTAAGTGACAGCCACATGCTCTAGTCTACACTCGGAGGGCTGTTCCAAAGAGCCCGTAAATTCTTCCCCACAAATGGTTGACAGCTCTGAACACTTGATCAAGTGTCCAGGGTCCGTCCAGCCCTAGCAAGGTCAACCCAGCAGAGGCAATGCACATATACAGTTCTAATTTTCAAAGGGCAAGGGCAACATCTCCTCTGGGTCAGAAGCCTGCCCGTGGGGACTCCGCCACTCTCCATCTGAACAGTCATCTTGTTTCCTCTGCTAAAAAGCTGGCTTTGAGATGACCAGCCCTATCCCCTCCTGTCTGACTCAAAATTCACGGGCTTTCAGTGCGGCACCTCGGAAGGGACACAGCCGCTCACACTGGGCACAGTACTTGGTTGGCTGACTTGGGAAAGCAAAGCTGGAAATGGCCCAAAGAATAAAACTTTGGTCCAACGGCAGCAGCCGCCAAGGGCCTAGGACGAGCTGTGTCTACACGAAGAGCAAAACCCAGAAGTAGAGAATGTAGAGAAAGCAAGAGGCATGTGTGTGCCTGGATGCGGTGAATGCTGGGCTGAGCGCGGGAGGCTGCCCCTCCTCGCGGCTGCTTCGCCGCAGCGCCAGGCCCTCCCACTGCCTGCTGTGCCCTCCCCAGGATGCAACGGCCTCACCCTCTTCTTTGCCCGGCCACAGACCACTCAGGAACTAGCCGAGGGTTTTGGGCACCCACTCTATGCCAGTGATTGCAGCAATGGAAGTCTGGAACAGCCGGCCAGGTGAGAGCCGGAGGATGTGGCTCACAGCAGCTCTTGGCGCGACCGGGCCAGTCACAGTTCTCCGGTGATGGATGCCCGCGAAGCTGGTCCCAATCGTTCTGCCAGCAACTGCCTTTGAAAAGCCTGTCCTCCTGTGTGACAGCCATGTCCCGAGGCTCATCAGCTCTGACACACCCCCACTCATTTATGTTTCTTATTCTCCCCACAATCACTTCGAGAGGGGCATAATTTCCCCGACAAATGGCGCAGTTGTCAGACCACCTGACTAAGAGGTCTGCGCTTATTACTGTGAAATCACACTGCGTCTGCAGGGAGCCTGCTGGACAGCCCGTGGGCCTGCATGGGCTCTCTGTGTTCTCCTCCGGCCAAATAAACGTCACAATTACGGCCACCCTCCTACTTGCCAGGTCCAGGCCTCCCGCCCTCGGGCCCTTGCGAGCTTTGGAAAGACAGCAGGTGCACAGGCTAACAGCCTGGATGGCACAGCGGATTACTCCCCCACTGCCCTCGAGCAATGTTCTCACCTCCCCTCAGTTCCCATCTATAAAATGGGGACAAGAAAAGTACCTACTGCAGAGAGCGGCAGATAGGGTTAAATGAGATAATGCTGTAAAACGTTTAACCAGTGTCTGCACACTGAACGTGCTTTACACACGCTCATGCTCGTACAGATAAACAAAGCCGTCCTCTGGGGCGTTCAGTGGGTTCAGTGTCAGGAGCCACTGTTTGGCTGGGCGTGGCGCAGGGCCATCGCAGAGTCACAGCCTGGAGGACAGCGTTTACACCCCTCCTAGCCGAGGGCGACACTTCCCGTGCACATCCTCCATGCTGACAGAGGCCCGATGACACGGGCAGAGGACTCATTATCCCCATTTCACACACAAAGGATATGGAAAATGACTTATTCAAGGTTACAGGACAGGATAAAACCAGAGTCGCTTGACTCCTCTGTTACTGTCACTGATGTCTACTCTGATCTGGGGGCTGGGAATTCAAGTGAAGGTAACCTGGGCTCTGCCCTCAGGCAGCCATGGTGACAGACGGGCAAACCCCAGAGAAGTGACTTCAGGAGGAAGAAATCTTGCAGGAGGAGTGTGAGTGTGTTGTGGGAAACTCGGGCAGACAGGGCTCGCTCTGCTGGGCAAGCGTGCGTGGGAGAGGCCAGCAAGGGCGGAGTCTTGGAGGATAAGTTCACCAGGCGAAGGAGCTGGAAACGGCATTGCAAGTGGAGGCAGCAAAACCTGCACCCGCGCGGGTATAGGCAAGGGCACCGTGGCCCGGGAGCCACCAGATGCCCCGGGGACTGAGCCTGTGGCCTAGGGGCACATGAAGGAGGAACTGGGACCCACGTGTCACAACTCAAAGACTCCAGACTTTATCCTGCGGACAACCAACGACAGGCTGGGGAGAGGGTCTGGTTGGGTGGGAGGACCTCTATGATGGCAAGATGAAGAAAAAGGACTGTGTAGACTGGACTGAGAAGAGAGAGCATGAGCCCAAGGCCAGGAGACAGTCTGAGCTCTATGGATACTGAGTCAGTCGGCAGTTACTGAGCACCTGTGACCTGCAAGGTACCCTTTGCAGTGTGGGGACAAGCAGTGAGCAGAAAGGCCATGCATTTCAATCCAGCAAGAGATGACAAACTCCTTAGCCAGGACACATGGTAAACGGAGACAGAGAGGAGAAGCAGGATGGGAGAATATCCAGGGGGGCTTCCCAGGACGGTGAATTTTCAAAACTCATTGCAAACTGGCAGCTCTTTAGAAAACCTTTCACTCTTCCCTCTTGTGAAGAAATGCCCCAAGACCCCAATTCCAAACAGTTCCCCAAACCATACAGTGGTTTGTTCATACACCTTTATTCTCCAATTGCACACATTTAACTTTCAAATGGAAGAATTTAAATGAGGCTCTAGATGTAATTGCTGTGAACAGAGATCCAAGGTAACAGTAGCTTCAACTAGGGAGGCATCTACTTCTCAACACGGCAACGTGGGCATGATCAGTCCAGGCTGGCTGGCGGCTCCACGGGCGAGGACCAGGCGGGACATAAGGCACACGGTTTACAGGCACACCAGTATGTTGCTCACGCCACTGTGTCCCCCTAACCCCCTTCCATGGGCAGGCACCCAGTAAATGGCCGGAGCCGGCTGGCAGAAGTCTGGAAAAGGGAGCCATGGGCCCAGCTGAAAACAGATGGTTCTAGAAGAGAGGAGAATGGATGATGGGGGACAATGAGTTCTTTCTGGCAGAAGGGTTTTATGCTGTCAAAGATTTGAAGACTATATGACTTAGCTTCAAAACAGTCATTGTTCTCCACTCATCGCCCTCGTTCTGAGGACAGCAAAGTCTGCAGACAGAGCGCACACAAAAGCCAGGCAACTGGATTTAACTTCCGGGGATAAATAGGTCTGACTTGAAACTCATTTTTTCTAAATTCAATTACTCTGACTTCCTCGGTAAACACATGAGTTTGACGAGAAATGTCACAGGGCCCATGGTTCTGATGGTCTGCAGGGTAGAAACCGCGCTGATGTCCCTCGACTTTCTGTTCTGTCCCGCAGGGCCCCTGATGCGCTCCGCTGGGGTCTGCAAGCGGGGTGAGCGGGAACAAATTGCAGAGCCTGGGACCCTGTAGCCCCTCCCACTGCTCAGTCCTTCAGCTCCTGGCCTGGGTGGCAGCCACCCACTCAGGGTGATCTAAGCCCCAACCAGAGGCAGAGGCCACTCAGGGAAAGAAGAGAGGCTGCCTGACAGCCCTGTGTGAGCGCTGAGCAGAGCACTGCAGGCAGTGGCCTGGCCACCGCCTCCCCAGGGTCCCTGCTCTAACTCCTCTTGGAGTTTGCATTTCAGTCCAGTAAGACACCCCACTTTTTTGGCCCCTCACACCCCGTTCTCTCTCTAGTGGCCCTGCAGGCCCGCCAGCCTCCTCTCCCCATCTCTCCAATCGGCCACGGACTCAGCTCCACAGCGTCACCTTAGAGCCACCTTGGACCACCCCCTTAGCCGAACACCTTCCGGGCCGACTCCCCTGGGGCAGCAGTGCCCTCCTGTGACGCAGGACATTCTCTTCCAACAGCGAAACGTACACTTCAGAGCAATTACGTAAGAATAGGAAGCACTGCTCGAGATGACCCATAGAGCAAACAGCCACTTTCAACTCAGCGAGTCTTTTCGGGGAAAACGTGTTCTTCACAGCAGTGCCAGTGTGTGCAGGTGTGGTTGTGGGTCCGTGTGCGACAACTACTGTCTGCTCCATCCACGGACAGGGCAGCGCTAGGCACAGGGACGGAAGGACCTCCTGCACGGACTGAGCCACTCATTGAGAACTGCAGTGCCCTGAATAAAAGAAACTCTCTTCTTGCGGGGGTCAGGCTCACCAGTAGCCCCACCCTACACAATCAAAGTGACTGTTTCTTGTTTCCTGAAATTCAACCCACAGTCACAGTCAGGCGAGGGGTCGTTCTCCAACTTCCCATCACACCCCCTTCATACCCATACACTGCGAACTTGCCCATATTCCTTCCCTAACATAAAGGGACCCATTCAGAACCCTAAATTCCATTCATAAGATCAGATACGGATATTGTTTTCTTCCTCCAGGAAGCCTTCCCTGGTTCCTGGCATATGCCCTGGAAGGACCAAGGGTGAAGCAGACTGAGCTTATTGGTTTTGTCTCTCAAACAAGATGCCACTTTCCTTAGGTGAGACATCATGACATATGTCACTTGTTCCTTGCATATGCCTAGCATGAGAGATCAATAAGTACCTGAGGGTTGATTACAGTTACTGAAAACCTGGCAGTTGATTATAGTTATTAGAGAAAGAATAAATCATGTTCAGCGCCTGCTGTGTGCACACAGCTGGCCCCATGTAGGAAATATCAAGCATCTGGGTGGATGATAAATTCCAATGATGATCCAGATGTTCCCAAATATAAAGATGCAGGGCAAACACTGGCAGGACGAGCTGAATTTCTGACTCTTCACATGAGTGGTTGGAGTTATGCATGGACAGCTTAAAATCCTTTCTGCAAACCTTAACCCACAGAGACGGTGATTTGCATGTCCTGTTCTCCAGCTAGCTCCAAACCCTAAGCCTCATATCTGCTTCTGCTAATGATTTTCCTCTGAATACCTGCCTGCTGCTCTATTACTAGAGGATGACTCAGAAAGTCCACGTTTCCTCCTCCCCAGGCACAGGCATCTCAGGATTTATCCACCTCCCAGAGAGCTCCTGGAAAGATGGGCTGCCAGCTAGGAGTGCGTGGGGAATCGGGGAGGCTCTGAGCCTGGGGCACCCCGAGCTGGCCAAGCATAACCAGGCCACGCTTTGGGTCGGAGGCCCTGGATTTAGACCTTCCTTCCACTAAACCATGCTAGTTTTCACAATTTCTCTGAAAAATCAATTTGAAAAGGCATGTTTTGAGAAAAAGCAAATGAAATTTTGTTACTGAATTTTATTTAGAGAAAAATGTAGTACTTTCTATAAAAACGCAATTTGATTATATTACCATTTCATTCCTAATCTGTATTTCCTTTGCCAACGCACTCTTTACATCATTTTTTTTTTTTATTCTCACCTGAGGACTTTTTTTCCATTTTTGTTCAGATAAAGTGGGAGGGAGAGAGAGGAATAGAGGGAGATAGAGGAATAGAGAGAGAGAAAGAGAAACATTGATGTGAGAGAGACACTTTGACTAGTTGCCTCCCAGGGCCGTTGGGGACCGGGGATGAATCACATCTGAGGTACGTGCCCTTGGCCAGAATCGAACCCATGACTCATTGGTCCGCAGGCTGACGCTCTAACTGCTGAGCCAAACCAGCCAGGGCGCCAACGTACTCTCTCCGGACCAGGAGCGCAGGGCTGCCAGCCAGGAGCCCTCTGCTGCAGCCTCCGGAGCAGGGAGTCTCTGACGCCCTCTCCCGCGTCTGCGCTGCTGCAGCACTCGGCCAGGCTCCGCCCCAGGGATGGCCCCCAAAGCTGGCTGTGACTGTGGACGTGGCTCGGACTCACATCTACGTTCTGAGCTGCCCAGAGCTGCGAACCCGGGGAAGGAACCTCTCACACCATTTCTCTACTTATTTCTGAATTCCTTACCTCTGTCCAGAAAGAATTTAAGGCGGAGCCACCACTGAACTGCCACAGGTCCAAGTCTCCCACTGAAAGCTGCTGGCATCCATCCCTGTGGGGCTGAACTCTGCCGGTGGGGCGAGCGCCACAGGAGGGCTCTCTGTCCCAGACCAACTCACCCAACAAGCAGAGAAACAGCACCGAGAGATGCAAGAGAAGCCGCAGGAAGCCAGCAGTGGTGCGGGAACAGGGGCTGTGGTGCACATCCCGGGGAGGGGGGCAGCACACAGCCCCGAGCTGGCACTCCGGCACTCATGCATTTACTGAGCGCCACTGTGTACCAGGCACTGTGCAGACACTGGGGACACGGGACACTGTGAATAACACAGACGTGGGCTCGGTCCCAAGGAATGGATAGTCCAGAAGGGAAACCGATACAAAACAAGCATCCGCAGCGACGTGTAGTGGAAAATGAGATCAAGGACAGCCTGGTGGGTAGCTCCGTTGGTTAGAATGTCGTCCTGATATCCAAAGTTGCAGGTTTGATCCCCAGTCAGGGCACATACAAAAAGCAACTAATAAATGCGTATATAAGTGGAACAACAAATCGATATCTCTCCTCTCTCTCCCCTTCTCTCCCTCTCTCTCTCAAAATCAATTTTAAAAAGCTAGATCAAGGACCTAGGAGGGGCTGGGAGGCCTCCCGGAAGAGCTGAAGGTAGAACGGGGAGGAATTTGCCGGGGGAACAAGGGCATAGGACTGGGCTGGGGTGAGAGGAGTGCTCCAGGGAGAACAGACGGCGGGTGCAAAGACTCAGGAGAGCGGCGCTGGGCACACCGCAGCCCAGGCACACCCCAAGCCTGAGTCTGGAGCCTGTAGAGCCGAGGCCCGGGAACTCCCAGGCTGGCAGGGCCTGAGCGTGGAGTTCATCCATTGGCACGAAACCACTGGAGGGTCTGAGCAGGGTGTGACGTGATCAGACTTGTCCCACATTAAGATCCCTCTGACTGAAGGAAGAGAGGAGGCTGCTGTCTCCTCCGGGTGGGCTACGGTAAGAGATGGCCGTGGCCGGGACTTGTACAACAAGAGCCGGAGCCATGGCTTCACGCAAGGGAGAGGAGCGGAACACAAAACCCTTCTTGAGGATTTCGATGTTAGAGGCTGATGGGGCCTCTGCCTCTCCAGCAAGGGCACAGGCGCCATGTGATCCAGAACAGGATCTCTGTTGCTCTGCTTCAGGAGGGGACACAGGAAGAACTGGTGTCTCCCCAAGTGTGAGAAGAGAACAGGTCGGACTCCCTCCTGCCTCATGTTGCTCTCTTAGCTTGGAGGGCTCTCTCCACCCTTTATTCCACTAACTCCTACACATCCTCCACAGCCCCACTCAAATGTCACTTCCTTAGGGACCCCCCTGGCCTCCCTGATCAGGTCAGGCCCACTGGCAGCTGCTTCCGCTGTACCGTGCACCTCACATCCACAGTTTGCGTCACAGCTGCAAATGTCACATTCCTTAGCGTGGTTCTTTGATTCATGTCTCTCTCACCCATGTGTGCGGAGCTCAATGACAGACCTGCAACAGTACCTGGCACACAGTAGGTGCTCAGTGTTTGTTTAAGGGATGTGGCACACATTATGTGTCCAGTGTCTGATGAACGTGGCACACAATAGGTGCTCGGTGTCTGTTTGATGGACATGGCACACAGTAGGTGCTGGGTGTCTGTTTGATGGACGTGGCACACAGTAGGTGCTCAGTGTCTGTTTGATGGACATGGCACACAGTAGGTGCTCAGTGTCTGTTTGATGGACGTGACACCGAGGCACCACACACTTCGTTTCAGGTGACAGCTTTTCTGGCAGACAGGAAAAGATTTCCACTTGTGAGAAAGTACTCTTGCTCTTGGCCCACCCTCCTGGGCGATGGGACGGCTCTGGACAGAGCCATTGCCTCTGCTTTCTGAGAGCTGGCAGAACTCAAACACGACACTGACTCTCATCAAAATTTTAAAAATAAAAAAACTTTTAAAGATGGACTGTTCTGGAGCACAGAAAACATCCTTTCCTAAATAGAAGATTAAGGAGCCTTTTATGAGAACAGAACTATAATCATCACATTTTATTACAAGAAATTATATACAAATTATACAAAAAAATAAATTGTAGCATCCTCCCAAATTATAACACCCGTGCATCTCCTAGGAAAAGTGCCTCTGTGTGTCCACCCAGAGGGAAGAGGGATTCTGAGCTGATAGTCCAGGGAGGGGGGTCAGTGTGGGATAATGTCAGTTACCGTGTTGTATTGATAAGCTGATTGACTTGGTTGCCCCGGCTCTGTCCTCCCAAAGGGGTCTGCCGGACACTGAGCTGAAGATTAATGCTTCCTGTGCATTTATAAATGCATCGCGAGCCCTACCAGAGTTCTGAGTGGAGGCCCCAAAATGCCAAATCTCAGATGAATGCTCCCCTCTGATCCCAGCAACACCATGACAAGCATCGACTGCTTCAATGTGTGCCTAGGATGGGGAGGAGGTGCCTGGGGGAGGACCTGCCCTTCCAAGGGTGTCCTGTGTGCCTCACACTGTCCCGGGCCTCACGTGTGCCTGCCACAAAGGTCCAGCTACACCGCACAGCCTACAGCTGCCTTTGCCTCGATGGTCTGTAATTTCCTCTGCACCCTCTACCCCAACCCCACAGAAACTCTCCGGTCGCCTCCTCTCACCCATCAATATTCAGTCACAGGTAGTAACTGAGCAAGGACTATGTACCAGGCACTTTGCTAGGTGCAGGGGCACGATGGGCAATGAAGCTACCCTTGCTCTCACCCTCTTGGAGCTCATGGTCCAGAAGGGCTGACAGGCACTGATCAATGTTCTGCCACACCCAGGCAGAACAGGAGCCCTGCAAAGGAGGAACCCAAGGCCCCCGGGCACTCCTCTCCTCATCTCCCAGTGCCTGTCACTGTCGTCTTGTTTTGAGTCCTGCATGTTGCAGTGCAGAGCCTGCCCCGCCGGGCCCTAGGCCCTCCCTCCGCGGTGGGGAGTGAACACGGCAGCCGCCAAGCCGTGATGCTGCAGCTGCAGCTGACCACAGCCCGCTTTGCTCAGCCTTTTCTTCCTCGTGAGAGTGGCCACGAACGTCAGCATGGCTGCCAGCACCCAGCACCCAGCAGCGACACACTCTGCGAGCGCATCCCCTCTTCCCCTCTGGGTTCCAAACTGGGATCATCATGACACCTACCAGGTTCCTGATGGCTCAGTCTGTGGCCCCGGCGCCCAGCTGCCAGCCAGCTCCCTCATCTTACTCTGCAGTTCCCAGGACAGGGAGGCACGGCCCCTGCTGCGGCCCATCAGAGGGAAAGGGAGCCTCCCCAAATATCCCAGTGGGCAGAACGTTTTCCCTACGTCATCACTGTTTTCGAGGGACCAAAGAAACCAGAAGCTAGAGGCCCCGTGCCTTCAACCCAGGATTCCCAGGGCAGGGGCCACAGGAGGGAGGGTGGTGGGTGCACCAAACCCAACACTAAGTCCAGCCCCCGCCTCAGCCACATGCTCTAAACCTGTCACCAGCGCAGGAGCCTGAGGCACAGCTCCGCCAGGCACCAGTCCTGTCCTCAGAGTCCCGGGCTGAGCCAGGACAGCAGCCAACAGATGCCCCTCCCTGTAAATCAGCAGTGAGCAACGGGTTGGGGGCTGGGGGAGGGAATATGGAAGGCAAGACGCTGAGCGGCCCGCACGGTGTCAGCTCTGGAAGGTCTACCAGTCCTACGGAAGAAACCCCGCGTCCGATGCTCGTTTTGGACAGCTCGGTTCCTGGTCCACTGCTCCCGTCTTTTCTCCTGGGAGATGAAGCCATGCCTTACCCAAAGCTCCGTCTCCACTGAAAAACGCTGACAGTCTGTGCCCTGAGCTTTATATACATTATTTAATTTAATCTTAATGCACACACTGTGAGGCTACACCTTCATCCTGAGGACACAGAGGTTCAGAAAAGTTGTGGGGGGCCTAGTCACAGAGCCAGTACCTGGGGAGTAGGGTTTGGGTCTGTCTTCTTCCAGAGGCTCTTGATCCCCATGCTGTCCCTCCTCCCCTCCCCACATCCTTTGCTCACTCCTGGTTTGGGGGCAGGGGTGGGGATGGGACGTCTTTGGTCTTTGGCTGTCCTGACTCTGTCTGAGGCCTCAGCACAGGACGGGTGCCTGGCTCGGAGCTTTCTCTTAGGATCTTGTTGATGTCCTCGTGCCTGTCATTCTGGGGTCTGCTCCACCTACTGGCCGCTTCACAGGGCCCTGAGCAGGCCCAGGCTCCGGGGGTGGTGCCTCTGCTCACACGGAGCCCCTGCTGGAAGCCTTGCCCCCTCGGCGCCTCTGATGTCCCTCTGCAGGCCCGCAGTCCTTTGTCCGCACTCTCGTTAGCCGGCGTACTCGCAGGTTTACTTACCCTGTCCACCTCCTGTCTAACGGCCACTCTGACCGTTTGTGTGTTGTACACTTCGGGGCATGTGCCAGCCTCAAAAGATATCTGTTGAATGAATAATGGTACACATGGAAGGGCAAACAGAAGGACAGACAGATTCCTCTTGTGGCTCCAATTCATCTGAGTTGGCAAGAAGGGCTGTGGGGAGGGAGGAAGAGGAGGAGGAGACCCTAGCTGGGCAGCCCCAGGGACAAGCACCTTCCCACCTGAGTCTGCATTAGGTGTGTGAGTGTGCACGAGTGTTTATAGGTGCAAGGCTGAGAGCAGCCCTTTCTGGGCCATGGCCTGGGCCCCTGAGCTCGCCCCGGAGACCCTCTGTGGGACCGAAGCATCACCGCCCAGTGCAAGGTCCTGGGCCAGGACACATATCGCCTCAGCTGCCGTGCCCGGAACACCGGCGATCAGGAAGAGCCAGTGAGGGCAGTGAGGGGCAGGAAACAGCATGGCAACTGCGGGCACAGCGGTGCGGCTGTCCTCTTTGTCCCTGCCAGGGGAGGGCACAGGCATCACGCGAGGGTACAGAGGCCGCGTCACCGGCAGGGCCCCAGGGCCGGGAGGCACCATGCCGGAACCGACCCTTCTGTCCACCACCATGAGGAAGACCGGTCAGGCAACCCCAGTGACCCCAGCCCCTCAGTTCAGTCCCGCTCCCCGAAGCAGCTGCTCCACCCACCACACTGGGCAGCCAGAGTGGCTTCTGCAGCGCCTCACCCCTGCCCTGGCCCTGCTGACCTCTCTCCCCACAAAATACACATGGGCCCCACCCTGTTCAGAATCCATGGAAAAGACAGTCCCTATCCCTCCCCCATTCACATGAATTTCACCAAGAAAACTCAAAGCACATCAACAGCTAATGAAGGGTGAAAACTGAAGCCCCACTTGTCAGAATCTCTTTCTGGCTAAGAGACTGAATTTATAAACTTAGTGTGAATCCCGTCCACAGCAGCTAAACTCTGTGGCCTATCACAGCGATCCCGTCCACAGCAGCTGGTGCCCGGCCCCAGATCCCGTCCACAGCAACTGGTGCCCGGTCCCCAGATCCCGTCCACAGCAGCTGGTGCCCGGCCCCAGATCCCGTCCACAGCGGCTGGTGCCCGGCCCCAGATCCCGTCCACAGCGGCTGGTGCCCGGCCCCAGATCCCGTCCACAACGGCTGGTGCCCGGTCCCCAGATCCCGTCCACAGCGGCTGGTGCCCGGTCCCCAGATCCCGTCCACAGCGGCTGGTGCCCGGCCCCTAGATCCCGTCCACAGCACCGGATGCCCGGCCCCAGATCCCGTCCACAGCACCGGATGCCCGGCCCCCAGATGCGGGGAGAGTGAAGGCTGATTGTTCACGGCTGCAGGAGGGCCGCCACCTTCCGGGCAGCACTGTGATGACCACACCCAGCACAGCCTTGCAAGGTCGCCAAGCCCCAGGACAAGAGGAGTTCCTCGATAGCTCCTTTCCTGCTTGAGACCGCTTGCCTCGTCCCATCCTCCCAGCATCTGTCCCTGTCACCAGGGAACATGTCTTCAGAAGAGGACAAGTCAAAGAGTTGAGGGCTCATCTCTAAGCCTTTACCCCTCAGCATAACAGCTTTATTACCAAAAGAGTTCTGGCACTTTCCTGAAGACAGTGTCTTGTTCCTCCTTTTGACTTAACTCAGCAGGAATTTATTAAGTACCCACTGTGTGCACAGTTCCACGGAAGAGCCCAAACGGGGGGAACAGTCTCTGATCCCAGACGGTCAACGTCAAGGCCATAGAGAAAAAACAATTACTTGAGCTCACCCTGCTCACTTCCAGAATGTACTCAGGCAACTTCAAGGAGAATCCCAAGGGAAAGGGGAGGAACACTGTTCCAGAAGCCAGAAACGTCCAGAGACAGGGAGAGCATCCATTCTGAAGGGCTGGTCCTCACTGGACAGCTTCCCGGGAAACAAAGACAGGAGCAGGCAGACACGGCAGGCACAGGCAATGAGGAGCATCCGTGAAGCCCTGGTCTGAACCCCAGCTCTGCCCCTTGTCAGCCAGCTGATCCTGGGAAAAGCACTGGACCCCTCTCAGCCTCCCCATTTCCTCTCCTGAAAAATGGATGAAAACAGTGTCCCAGGATGGAGTGTCTGTGACTGTCACGTGGGATCACGCACGGGGCGTGCTTGGCACCACACCCGCAGAGGGGGCGCTCCGCACCTGGGAGGGCTTCGCCGTGGGAGAAGTAAGAAGGTCCCAGGTTTGTTCTAAAAGCTGCTCAAGAACCCTGAACTCTTGATCTGCTCACAGGGACAGCCACAACGTCCTCCTGGACTAGAGGGACTAACGGCCACGGGGCAGTATGTGTGAGAGCTGGTGGGTCTCTCTCCGGAGACGAACTCACAGCACTCAGCCACAGGGCTTGGTCTTCTCCTCACAGAGCGATTATTCCGAAGGCCCGGGCATCACCTGCTCTGGCCTTTCCCTCCCAGGATGGAGGTGACAAGGTCAGAGCCTTAGGGACAGAATCTCAAAGCAGGCAGAAGGAAAGGCAGCCAGGGGTGGCCTGGTGGTCTGGGACCTACTGGGACCCAGGCTCCCAGCCCCCAGCTCTCTGACCAGCCTTTTCCTCTCCGAAGGGAAGGGTCTGACATTTAATGCAGCTAAGAGCTTGAAAATGCATTCACCGTGAGCCTGTCCATGACGTCAGACTAACCAGTCTCAGGTCGGGCCTGAGGAGTCCATGCCAGGTACCACCTGCTTCCACAAGCCAGGCCACTGGGGGCTGGGGGCCCAGAGGGAGAACCTTGCTGGAATCAGCCTCCACCCAAAAGTCAGGGATCCCCCTCTGCCATCAACAGCATTAGCTCTGAAAACCACTGCAGGAAAACTTTGCCTACTCAGAAAACAAGACAAAATGAAACTCGGAGGCCTTCGTCTGTGCCAGGAACCGTGCTTATCTTTTTATTATTATTATTATTATTATTATTATTATTTTCCTTTATTGATTTTAGAAAGAGAGAGGAAGTGACAGGGAGAGATAGAAACATTGATGAGAGAGAACATCGACTGCCCACCTCCTGCATGTCCCCCACTGGGGATCAGGCCTACAACCTGGGCATGTGTCCTGACCGGGAATCGAACCAGCGACCTCTTGGTGCATGGGTCCTCGCTCAACCACTGAGCCACACCGGCCGGACTGTGCTTATCTTCTCTAATACTCACAACTGCCTTACAAGGTTGGTATCTATCTTTCTATTTTACTCATAAAGAAATGGAGGCTCCATAGAGTTGTTACTTGCCCAGGGACTTTATGTCCGTTGGTTTCTGCTGCATAACAAATAACTTCAAAAATCTCACTGCCTTAATATAATAAACAGTTATTCTTCCAGGTCTGCAGGTTGGCTACATTTGGCGAATCTAGTCCAGGCTCAGCTGCACCAGACAGGACTCCAGACTCTTCGCAGACCTACACCGATGCCCACGGGTCCTCATTCTGTGGTCCACGCTGAAGGAGCAGCAGCCCCTCGGCCTGCCCCGCAAGCTTTCCCGAGGACAGATCCCGCAGAGCAAGAGAACAAGCGAACCAAAGCAGCAACCAGAGCCTCCGCTCAGGTCGAGTCTGCTAACACTCCAGTGGCCAAGCCAAGTGTCCCTGTCGCGGGCAGGGAATACACATCACCGAGGCCATGCATGAGTAGCTGCATTCCAGGACGGTGTGCGGAACCAAGACAGTACCACTATCTGCCATGACCACACAGCTCCCACGTGGCAGCACCGAGGTGGACCCAGGCAGCCCGTTCTCCTCGCTATTCTGCTATCCCAGCTACCGCGGGACTTTGTTAAGTTGCTTCACCTCTCAGGACTTCAGTCTGTTCATCCACACACAGGGTATATACGATGTGTACCTCTGTGTGAAGGGACCCAGCGGCATATTCGGAAGAAGTGACTCCTACCCTCTTTTGGAAGTTCCACAGGCTTCGGACTCTTCCAGACAGCGACAATGTCAGAATGAAAAGAAGGCAGGGCTGCCCACAACCTTGAGAATGTACCTTCGGCACATTCCGTGCGAATGATAAGTGTCAGTGTCTCAATCATGATTAAGACAACTGTCAAGCCTTGGCCAGGCAGACTGCCTTAGGGAGGACATGCGATGCTGAATACAAAACCAGGTGAGAACCTGCTCAGAGAAACACACACAGTTAAAGAGGGCAGCCTCGGGTTCAAGGGCACGCTGGCATTGCCGGGGGCAACAGCGCAGTGCACAGGAATGGACTCCACTCCTGATTTTACTTCCCCTCACACATCCTCTAACTGGTACACTTTGACATTTTATTTTCAGATCAAATAACATCAGGGATCGAACTTATAAATAGAAATGACAGAAGAAATAGGGTCGGTCACCAAGTGCACACAGGGCCCTGGCCGGTTTGGCTCAGCAGTTAGAGCATCAGCCTGTGGACTGGAGAGTCCCGGGTTCAGTTCTTGCTAAGGGCATGTACCTTGGTTGCAGTTTGTACCCAGCCCCGGTTGGGGTTGTGTGGGTGGCAGCCAGTCGATGTGTCTCTCTCACATCGATGTTTCTCTCCCTCCCCCCTACTCTATCTGAAGATAAATGCAAAAAAATGTCCTCGGGTGAGGATTAAAAAAAAAAATGCACACAAGTGAATGGGCATGTTTTTCCCAACAGAACGCCTGAGCAAGGAGCTCGGGTCCTGTGACACCGCTGCCGAGGTTCAAGGGCTGCCTCCGTCTCTTACTAGTTTAACCACTCTGAGCCTCGGTCTCCTTATCTGTAAAAGAGAACAATAATAGTACCAATGTCACAGATGTGGTGAGGACAAGGAAATCTAGGAAATCACATAGCACATGGCCAGGCAGCCAGAAAGTGCTCAGTAAACTCTGCCATTATCATTAGGACCCCTTTGCTCCCTCAAAACCAGCCCCCACCCAGAAACTTCTCTCTGGGTCTTGCAGAAATTCTGGGAAGCAGATGTCCACGTGTCCCTGAGGAACCCATTTTAGTACTGAGCACACATCACCACAATCTGATTTTAGGCATTGCTGTGTAAACATATGACCCTATAATTCTATTTTGATTCAATTATGCAAATCTAATCACACATTCAGCATTGAACCATTTTTCTTTCCTCTTAAAACCTGTCTACCAATGGCCAACTCAGCCTATTACTACCAATTTGGGGTTCTGAGTCCTTGCATCCTAAGGTAGAAAGCTGGAAAATGAAATTGCTCCGCAGGCTGAGCACAGAGCCAGGCCAGCAACAGGTGCTGATAGCCCCGAGCTGCCGTGTCGGGCAGAAGGCAGCACCAAGAACCTTCCACCAGGCTCCTTCCTCCTATGTTCCACAGGACGCCAAGAAGCCAGGAGGTGCACCCAGGGCCTCTCCGTATGGGAAAACAAGAAGAGTCTGGAAATAGGCAGGAAAACAGGGTCCTATTCTCTACTCATCTCCCCAGTACAGCTCACCAGCTTCCTGTTCTACATACTGGGGTTCCACGGAAATCTTAGTTTGGAAGACAGGTGCTACTTACTGCTTTTATATTTTTAGAAAAGAAAGAAATAGGATGCCCTGGCCAGTGTAGCTCAGCGGTTAGAACATCAGCCTGTGGACCAAAGGGTCTCGGGTTTGATTCCCGGTCAAGGGCATGTGCCTGGGTTGCAGGTTCGATCTCTGGCCCTGGTCAGTGCATGTACAGGAGGCAACCAATTGATGTATCTCTCTCACATTGATGTTTTTCTCTCTATCTCCCCTTTTCACTCTCTCTAAAAATCATTAGGAAAAATATCCTCAGGTGAGGATTGAAAGAAAGAAAGAAAGAAAGAAAGAAAGAAAGAAAGAAAGAAAGAAAGAAAGAAAGAGGGAGGGAGGGAGGGAGGGAGGGAGGGAGGGAGGGAGGAAGGAAGGAGACAAGTTCATTTTATCCATGTCTTATGACCCAGCAATTTCACTTCTGGGAATATATTAAAAGAAATCCAAAACACCAATTTGAAAAAATATATGCACCCTCATGTTCATTGTAGCATTATTTACAATAGCTAAGATATGGAAGCAACCCAAGTGCTTGTCAATAGATGAGTGGATATAAAAGCTGTGGTACAGATTAAAAATGGAATATTACTCACCCATAAAAAAGAATGAAATTTTACCTTTTGCAATAGTGCAGATGAGCCCAGAGGGTATTATGCTAAGTGAAATAAGTCAGACAGAGAAAGACAAATATCATATAATCTCACTTATATGTGGAATTTAGGAAACAATATAAACAAATAAACAAGACAGAAACAGACTCATAGATACAGAGAGCAGACTGGTGGTTGCCAGAGTGGGGGTGGGGGGTTGGGGGACTGGGTGAAAAAGGTGAAGGGATTAAGAAGTACAACTTGGTAGTTACAAAATAATCATGGGGATGTAAATTACAGCATAGAGAATATAGTCAATAATATCACAATGCCTATGTATGGGGCCAGGTGGGGACAGGAATTATCCACTCTGTGAAGTACATGACTGTCTAGCTACTATGCTGTGCATCTGAAACAAACACAGAATAATATTGAATGAAAACTGTCACTGAAAAAAAATTAAAGAAATAAATAAGAAAAGAAGTAGTTAATTAAACCTGTCCTAGACTCCTTGGGGAAACTGAGTTCCAGTGAGGGAAAGGGGTGAGGCAAAATCTGAGAGAGATTGGGGACCAGAGCCGGGAGTAGAATCCGAGCAGGCTCTTTCCACTTGCACAGGGAACCCAGCCCACTTACGGAGAGTGGTTACCGGAGCTCCTCCGAAGGCCATGAACAGGAACTCAACATGCCGTGACTCCATCCGCTCTCTGCCTGGGGACAGGAGCAGAAGGGGCTGCAGCAGAGCCCCGAGCCCCGTACACAGAGCCAGGCTGCAGTCACGCCCTGTCTGCTCCACAGCAGAGGGCCCGAGGGAAGAGAGGTGGGCTGACAGTGCGCACAGGGGGCCTGCAAAGTCCTAAAATGACCTGTCTTAGCTTACTAACAGGAGATGGATAGTATGTGACAAATGACAGGAGATAAATTGTTAAGCAATATGCAAATATGCCTGCAGCAGAGACGGAAAATTACTATACAGTGAGAGCTTTTACGGCTGCGAGAAAACTCAGAGGCAATTTGTCTCTGCGTCTCCTCAAATTCCAATCTTGCTGTTAGCTATGGCAAAATGCTCTATCAGAAAACTCACACACAGACATCAGCATGGGGATGACGAGAGGAAAAGGGTGGGGAAGGTAGAAGGGGTAAAGGGGATAAAAGGTGAGGGAAGGAGACTTGACTTGGGGTGGTGAACACACGATATAATATACAGATGATGTATATAGAGTTGTACACCTGAAACCTATGTAATTTTATTAACCACTGTCACCCCAGTAAATTCAATAATATTAATTAATTTATTTAGAGAATGTTACATGTTACCATTCCAATTAGATCATTGTAAAGGGGCTCCCACATATACATCAATTTCGAGAGGAAAAGACACTTACAAAGCCAGGGTCGAGCTTAGTCACAACTTCCAGGGCTATGTCCTTCTGTCCACAGACTGTCCCTCTTGTCACTTTGATAAGAGCCAAGATTATACCTCAGATCATCTCTGCCAATCACATGCCCTCCCATTTATAATCCCTGCAGGCCCAGATGACCATTCTTCAGCAAATACTTATCTAGGACACTGCACAAGGTGTGCAAATGACCATAGTCTGCCCTGGCCAAAGAGAGAGGCCAGCAGGATGGAGAAGGACTTTGTACCTGGGGAAACTTCCAGAGAGAAAATGGAGCCATCTGTGAAAGGAGACTCCACAGTCCCGAGGGAACCCCCATCCTCAGCCGGACCCATAAACAGAGAATGAGATGAAAGCTCTGCAGGACCCGGGACCAGGAGACAAAGCCGGCAACTCGCTGAGGGCACAAGTGTGGGCACCTGGACCGCAAGCCTGGTGGCCCTCAGAAAAGGAAGGTCCCAGAGAGGAGAAAGCACAGGACGGGGCAAGGGAAGCTGCCTGGGGCCCGTCAGCGTCCCTGCTTCTCCAGACACACAGCCAGTACAGTGCCAAGGTTTCCTCTGTTCTGAAAGTGACATCACCACGATGGTGATGCAGGTCATTCCTGACTTTGTTCCCCTCACACAAACAACTAACAACTATTCAACAACAACTCATCACTGAGAGAAAGTCAGGGTACACGGGTGAGGCCAAAACACCTCCCTTCCCCACAGAGACAGATCATATTAGGAGGGTCAGAGAAGTGGCTACCACTGACCGCCCCGCCCCTCCCCCAGGCCCGCACGGCACCGTGTGGAAAGGACCCCTGGGCTTCCAGTTCTTCCTGTGAGAAAAGACAGTCCAGAGAGAAACCGGCCCCGCCCCCAGCACTGTGGGTCACTTTGCAGAAACCCCTAGTCTGATGTCACACCACAAGGACTGCGGGAGAACCTGGGGGCTCCATCACTGGGAACCCGATAGGAAAGGGGGAAGGGGCGTGCAACAACCGGCACAGAGCTTGACAGACCACGTTCATGCCTACAGTGCCCAAGTAGTAATCCCAGCCACAGGCTTTGCTCCTCTGCAAAACCAACTCAGGGGCACTTCTGACTAGGAAACTCGGCAGGGTGCACAGATGCCTACATCCAGGCAGCAGCTGAAATGTGGCCCACCCACAGTGGAGAGTGTCTTCTAGCACCACACGACCAGAAGTGCCGGGGGCAAGTCCTAGAAGCTGTGTGGTCCATCGGCACTCCAGCTAAGAGGCGGGCAGGGTCTATAGTTTGTAGGGCAAGTATACCTGTTTGGTCAGGGAATTTGAGAAACAGGCTGGCGTGAGTTAAGACAAAAAACAAAGAGCTTGACTGGCTTTCAAGCTGTTTCTTCTGCTGTGTCCAGGCAAGAAATCTAATTCATAGCCCTGCGCATTGTTGAATAAAGCTTCTAGGCTGCTGGACCAAGGAACCTACCCAGAGCACATGGAAAGCTGTGTAGCCCATTCAACCGCCCTACTTACAGTGGCACTTGAACAGAGAGCATAGTCAATGCTTTTCCACATCCACAGAGCAAAATCAGTGACCTCACCTGACCAGGGAATTCAGTGCACACTCTTGCCTGATTGGGGACCTCAAACAATGAGCTGTTCAGACCCTAGATCCCATCCTACTGCCCTCCAGAGCAAAGAAGCTAAGGCATAGCCTCATCTACCGTTGAATATAGTAACCAGTCCCAACCACCTAGTAAGCCTGACCAGGGAATTGAGGCAACAGTGGAGCCCATGCTACCACCTCACATGGGCAGAGAACCAAGCCAGCAGTCCTGCCTAACTATTTTCAGACAGTGGCACATCCCCCATCCTCAACCTCAGAGCTCAAACGGTTGCCTGGCCAAAAAATAGACATAATAGCAGGCCCCACCTGCCCAAGGACATTACCAACAGACACACCCAGAAACCCAAACCGAGTTGATTGCTGAAAAACTGTTTCTGCCAAAGCAAACCTATAGTCTGGAAGAGAAGCCAATTACTCAGATGCATAGATACCAATATAAGGAATCAAGGTTCACCCCCAAAATCAAATGAATATGACACCACTGAAACAAACAAACAAACAAACAAACAAACCTGATAAGCTCCAACAGATGACCCTAAAGAGAATGAGATCTATGAACTGTCAGACAAAGGATTCAGAATAATCCTCTTAAGAAAGTTTAGTAAACTATAAGGAAACAAAGATGACTTAATGAAATTAGGAAAACAATTCATGAAAAAACAAGAAGTTTAACAAGAAAATAGCAACCATCAAAAAACAAAAATCCTAGAGTTAAAAAATACAATAACTGAACTAAAAAATTCAATACAAAGTTTCAAAAGCAGACTTAATGACGCAGAAGAAAGAATCAATGACCTGAAAGCTAGAACATTAGAAATTATCTAGGCAGAAGATCAAAAAGAAAAAGTAATAAAAAGAAGTGAAGAAAACCTACAAGAATTTATGGGGACACAGTGAAAAGAAATAAATTTGCATTATGAAAATCCAGAAGAGAGAGAAAGGGACAGAAAGTATATTTAAAATGATAATGGCTGAAAACTTCCCAAACCTATAAAGAGAAATGAACATTCAGATCTATGAGGCAAAAAAACAACAACAAACAAACAAAACAGTCTGAACTCGAATAGAGTTACAATATACATTATAATTAAACTGTCAAAAGTCAAAGATGAAATAAATTTTAAAGCAGCAAGAGAAAAGAGAGAATTTATATACAAGGGAAGCCTCATAAGATTATAGGCAGATTTGTCAAAAGAAACTTTCTAAGCCAGTGGAGAATTGGATGACATACTTAACATATTGAAAGAAAATAATAACCAACCAAGAATTCTATACCTGGCAAAGCTGTACTTCAGAAACAAAGAAGGAATAAAGACTTTCCCAGATAAACAAAAGCTGAGAGAATTGACTACCACCAGATCTGCCTTATAAGGAATGCTAAGTAGTTCTTTGAGTAGGAGCAGAAGAATTCTAATTAACATCAAAATATATATTAAAAGGTACTATAAATCTCACTGGTAGTGATAAATACATAGCCACAGTTAATTCTGCAATAATTAATTCTCTAGTCTAAACATTTCAAAAGAGAATGTAGTAAAAATAACCATAACCACAATCATCTGTTATTAGTTATATGATATAAAATACATGCAAATGGTAATAGCAATAACATAAAATATGAGAAAGAGGAGAAATAAAAATGAAAAATGTACAAATTATATTGAAGTTATTATCAATTTAAATAGGGTATTAAAACTTTAAGATATTTTATGTAAGCTTCATGATGACTACAAGGGAAAATCCTGTCATAATTATACAAAAGAACATGATAAAGAAGTCAAAGCATACTGATACCAAAAGGCATCAAACAAAAAGACACACAACAAAAAGACAGCAGGATAAGAAACAAGGAACAATTGATCTATAAAACAACCAAAAAACAATTAACAAAATCACCATGGCCAGTTTGGCTCAGTGGTTGGAGCATCAGCCTACGGACCAGAGGGTACTGGGTTCGGTTTCCGCAAGGGGCACATACCAAAAAAACAATTAACAAAATGGCAAGAGTAAGTTTTACCTATCAATAATTACTCTAAAGATAGATGGAATACATTCTCCAATTAAAGACATAAATGGGCTGAATGGATAAAAAATTTTTAAAACAGTCCATTTGGAGGATTAAGTCTGCTTGGCTGCAGTTTTCTGGAGTGTGTGAATGAACCTATTTACCAGTTAATTAATTCCCTGCTACCTGCTTCAGCTTCCCAGATAGATGAGAACAAGTATATACAAATTCTGATTTACAAAATGGAGATAAGCAATTCATCATATGCAGAGTTTAGAAAACAGGTTATAAGGTTGCTCAAGACACTTGGTGAGACACACAAGGGACTCAGTGAGACCTTCAAGGAACTTAGTGAGAACATCAACAACATAAAAAAGGACCAGTCAGAAACAAAGGATATACTAACTGAAATAAAGATAATTTACAGGGAATCAATACTGGAGTAGGTAAGCCAAGAAGCAAACCATCGATTGGGAATATAAGGAAGTAAAAACACCCAATCAGAGCAGAAAAACAACAAAAAGAATCTGGATTCCAAAATGGCAGAGGAGTGAATGGAAGCTACACAGACTATCTCCCAGGACCAAACTGGAATTACAATTTTAAAAAGGCAAATTGTCGGGAAAAAGCAACAGAAAAGCAGCTTGCGAGGACTATATAACCAGGGACACTGACTCAATCCTAGTAGGATTGTGGAGGCCCAAGAGGGGGGCTGCGAGCCCACAGACAGCAGCGGCTTTGGATGTGAACAGCGCCCTCGGGTTAAACTCCCAAGCGGCTCCACAGCACAAAGCAGGGACAGATGCTAAAATAGCCACAGCCACTCACCTTGGGCTCTGGCAGAGGGAGGACAACTGAACTGAAATTGTATGGGGACACTCAGGATTTGGAGAGCACTCAGAGCTTTTGCTGAGTTGTGGCCACGCAAAACGGTACTCATCTTACTCCTTCCCAGGGCTCTGAGGACAGGCGGCATCCCCCTTTGGAGATTCAACCCCACCCAGTGGCCACTGAAATGCAACTTGAGGCCCATTAACAACTAGCATATGCCCCCCCCCCGGGAAATCCCCTTATGCTGAACCCCTGAGGGAGTTTTTCATTCAACTGAGAACCCAAGGCTCTTCAAGTAATTACGACTAATAGCTTCCAGGTTAAAAGCTAGAAGATAACTGAACCATTCCTGGGCTTGTAACTCTAACCAGGAAAGTAAGACTTGACAGTGGTGTGTAACGTGGGTCCTCCCTCTCTCATTCAAACCCAGGAGAGGAGGCCACAAACAGCAGAACACCAACACCCACAGGAAAAATTTGGCAGGCTCCAAAACCCACTGAGATAGCCAAAATGATGAAACACAGAAACAAAAGCCAAATGAAAGAACAAGAGACCTCTACTGAAGATGAGATAAATGAAATGTGGTTAAGCAAGTCAACAGAGCTAGAATTCAGAGCCGTGATCTTGAGGAAGCTCAAAAGCATGTGTAAGAACATCAGCACCATGAGTAAAGACATACAAATATTGAAAATCAACCAATTGAAAATTAAAAACCAAGAAGAAATGAAGAATGACATAGCAGAAATAAAGAACACATTGGAAGGACTAAACAGCAGAGTAAAGGAAGCTGAGGACCGGATCAGTGAATTAAAAGACAGGGTAGAAAAAATCAACCAATCAGAAAACCAAAAGAAAAAAACAATTTAAAAACAGGAAGACAGCTTAAGAGAACTGTGGGACAACCAGAAACATAATAATATGTGCATGAAAGTACTCCCTGAAGAAGAAGAAAATGGGCAACAATTAGAGAATATATTTGAAAAATAGTGACAGAAAACTTTCCTAACTTGTGAAGGAAGAAAGCATTCAAGTTCAAGAAGCACAGAGAGCCCCAAGTAAGGAGAACCCAAACAGGCCCACACAAAGACACATAGTAATTAAAATGCCAAATATTAAAGACAAAGAGAGCATCCTAAAGGCAGCAAGAGACAAGCAACAGGTTACCTACAAAGGAAGTCCCATAAGGCTCTCAGCTGACTTCTCAACAGAAACACTACAGGCAAGAAGGGAGAGACATGAGGTAATCAAGATCATGAAAAACAAGGATCTGAATCCAAGACTACTCTACCCAGCAAGGTTATCATTCAAAATAGGAGATCAAAGAAAGAGCTTCCCTGAAAAAAAAAAAAGCAAAGGGAATACATTAGCACCAAACCAGCACTGCAAGAAATGTTAACAGGACTGCTGTAATTAGTAGAAGAAATAGGAAGAAAAATATAACCACACTAAACAAAAAATGGCAATAAATAAGTACACATCAATAATCACCTTAAATGTAAATGGATTGAATGCTCCCATAAAAAGACATAGAGTAGCTGATCGGATAAGAAAGCATGACTCATACATATGTTGTTTGAGACCCACCTCACAACAATGACTCACATAGGTTGAAAGTGAAGGGATGGAAAAAAATCTTTCAAGCAAACAGAAAGAAAAAAAAAGCTAGGGTAGCAATACTCATATCTGATAACATAGATTTCAAAATGAAGGCCATAACTAGAGACAAAGAAGGCCACTACATAATATTGAAAGGATCTATTCAACAGGAAGATATAACCTTGGTAAACATATATGCACCCAATACAGGAGCACCAACATATATTAATAATCTTCTTGAGGACTTCAAAGGAGAAATCAACAGCAATACAAACATAACAGGGGACTTCAACACCCTGCTGACATCACTGGATAGATCTTCTAGACAGAAAATTAACAAGGAAACACAGACTCTAAATGAAGCACTAGATCAAATGGATTTCATAGTTATCTACAGAGAATTACACCCCAAAACTGCAGAATTCACATTCTTCTCAAGTGCACATAGGACATTCTCAAAGATAGACCACATGTTAGGGCACAAACTAAGTCTCTACAAGTTCAAGGAGATTGAAATCGCATCAAGTATCTTCTCAGATCACAAGGGCATAAAAATAGAAATCCATTGCAACAAGAATATGCAAAGACATTTGAAAACATGGACGCTGAATAGCATGTTATTGAACAATGAATGTGTTAGCATGGAGATCAAGGAAGAATTTAAAAACTTCCTGGAAACCAGTGAAAATAAATACACAACACAAAATCTATGGGATGCAGCAAAAGCAGTTCTGAGAAGGAAGTTCTTAGCACTACAAACCTACCTCAAAAAGCAAGAAAAATTTCTAATAGACTATTTAACCTCATAACATAAAGAACTAGAAAGCAAACAAACAAACAAACAAAAAACCCCAGAACAAGTAGAAGGAAGGAAATACTAAAGATCAGAGCAGAAATCAATGACATGGAGACCAAAAAACAATTCAAAGGATCAATGAAATAAAGAGCAGGTTCTTTGAAAACATAAACAAGATTGATGGACCCTTAACTATACTCACCAAGAAACAATAAAGAACCCAAATACACAAAATGAGAAATAACAGGAGAAGTTAACAACTGACACCACAGAAACACAAAGGATCATTATCAAATACTATGAATAATTATGC
Organism: Molossus molossus; assembly: GCF_014108415.1. NCBI lineage: Eukaryota > Metazoa > Chordata > Mammalia > Chiroptera > Molossidae > Molossus > Molossus molossus. Next base: position 40,752,479 of record NW_023425377.1, on the reverse strand, counting down.
GGCAACAAATTCGACAATCCAGGCAAAATAGACAAATTTCTAGAAACACATAGTCTCCCAAAACTGGACCAGGAAGAGATAGAAAACTTGAACAGATCGATAACAACTAAAAAAATTGAAGAGGTAATCAAGACTCTCCCAGCAAACAAAAGCCCAGGCCCCAATGGCTTTACGGGGGAATTTTACTGAACATTCAAAGAAGAACTAATACCCACTCTCATCAAACTATTCCAAAAAATTCGAGAAGGAAGACTTCAAAATTTGTTTTATGAGGCCAGTATATTTCTAATTCTAAAACCAGAAAAAGACACTACAAAGAAAGAAAACTACAGGCCAATATCCCTGATGAACATAGATGCCAAAATCCTCAACAAAATACTAGCAAATCGGATCCAGCAATACATCAAAAAAATTATTTACCATGACCAAGTGCGATTTATCTCAGGGATGCAAGGATGGTGCAATATTCACAAATCAATAAATGTGATACACCACATAAACAAAATGAAGAATAAAAACCACATGATCATATCAATAGATGCTGAAAAAGCATTCGACAAAATCCAGCACCCATTTCTGATAAAAACTCTCAGCAATGTGAGAAAAGAGAAATCATATCTCAACATAATAAAGGTCATATATAAAAGACCTACAGCCAACATCATACCTAATGGGCGGAAACTAAAAGCATTTCCCTTAAGAACAGGACAAGACAGGAATGCCCACTTTCACCACTCTTATTTAACATAGTACTGGAAGTCTTAGATACAGCAATCAGACATGAAATAGAAATGAAAGGAATCCAAATTGGAAAGGAAGAAGTGAAACTGTCATTTTTTGCAGATGACATGATACTATATGTAGGAAACCCAAAAGACTGCATCAAAAATCTATACATATAAATGAATTTGGCTAAGTAGCAAGATACAAAATTAACATCAAGAAATTGATGGCATTCTTATACACCAATGATGAACTCACAGAAAGAGACACTAAAAAAACAATCCCATTTACCACTGTGGCAAAAAAAAATGAAGATACCTAGGAATAAACTTAACCAAAGAAGTAAAGGACCTATTTGCAGAAAAGTAGAGGTCGTTGAAAAAAGAAATAGAGGAAGATATAAAAAAGTGGAAGCACATACCTTGTTCATGGATTGGAAGAATTAACATCATTAAAATGCCCATATTACCCAAAGCAATCTATAGATTCAATGCAATCCCCATCAATATACCAACAATAAATTTCACAGAACTAGAACAAATTCTTCAAAAGTTTATATGGAACCAAAAAAGGCCACAGCAATCTTGAAAAAGAAGGAAAACTAGGTGGGATCACAATACCAAATATCAGGTTATACTACAAAGCTACTGTCATCAAAACAGCCTGGTACTGGCACAAGAACAGGCATATAGACCACTGGAACAGAACAGAGAACCCAGAAATGGACCCAAGACATTATGCTCATTAATATTTGACAAAGGAGGCAAGAGCATACAGTGGAGTAAAGACAGCCTCTTTAATAAATGGTGTTGGGAACATTGGACAGCTACATGCAAAAAATTGAAACTAGACCATCAACTTACACCATACACAAAAATAAATTCAAAATGGATAAAAGACTTAAATGTGACTCATGAATCCATAAAAACCCTAGAAGAAAATGTAGGCAACTAAATTTTGGACATCATACGCAGCAGAATTTTCAATGATACATCACCTAAGGCAACAGAAACAAAGGAGAAAATAAACACATGGGACTACATCAAACTCAAAAGCTTCTGTGCAGCAAAAGATACAATCATCAAAATGGAAAGGCAACCCACTGTATGGGAGAGCATAATTGCCAGTAATACATCAGATAAGAGATTAATTTTCAAAATATATAGAGTACTCATACAACTCAACAAAAGGAAGACAAAGAACCCAATTGAAAAATGAGCAGAGGAGCTACAGAGATAGCTCTCCAAACAGGACATACAAATGGCAAGAGGAATGCTCAACATCACTAATCATCAGAGAGATGCCAATTAAAACAACAATGAGGTATCACTTACACCTGTCAGAATGGCCGCCATCAACAAATCATCAAACAACAAGTGTTGGCGAGGGTGTGGAGAAAAGGGGACTCTAGTACATTGCTGGTGGGAATGCAGATTGGTGCAACCACCATGGAAAACACTATGGTGTTACCTCAAAAAATTAAAACTTGAATTGCCATTTGATCCAGTGATCCCACTTCTAGGAATATACCCTAAGAAGCCTGAAACACCAATCAGAAGAATATATATACCCCCATTTTTATAGCAGCACTATTTACAATAGCTAAGATCTGGAAATAGCCCAAGTGTCCATCAGTAGACGAATGAATGAAAAAGTTGTGGTACATTTACACAATGGAGTACCATGTAGCTGTAAGAAAGAAAGATCTCTTATCCTTTGAGACGACATAGAGGGACCTGGAAAGTATTATCCTCAGCAAAACAAGCCAAATAGAGAAAGACAAATATCATATGATCTCACTTATTTGTGGAATATAATGAACATAACCATCTGAAGAATTGGGTAGACTCAGAGACATGGAAGTAGGGTACAAACTGACAACCCTCAGAAGAGGGGTTGGTGGGGGGAGGCAAGAGATAAACCACAGAACTTATATGCATGTACGCATAATCAATGGACATGGACAACAAAGCCAGGAACGGGGGGGGTGGGGGGGGTGGAGTGTGTCTATGGGGAAGAAAAGGAGAAACATCTGTAACAAAAATAAATTAATAAAAATTTTAAGAAAAAAATTTATATACACCATTTAAAAAAGAAAGAAAGAAAGAAAAAAGAATCCAAAAATTGTGGATAGTGTATGGAGCTTCTGGGACCACTTCGCTTGGGCATAGGGGTGCCAGAAGGAAAAGAGAGAGAACAAGAAATTGAAAACCTATTTGAAAAAATAATGACAGAAAGTTTCCCTAACTTGGTGAAGGAAACAGACATACAAGTCCAAGAAGCACAGAGAGTCCCAAACAAGGTGAACTCAAAGAGGCTCACACCAAGACACACCATCATCAAAATGCCAAAGGTTAAAGACAGAGAATCTTAAAAGCAGTAAGAGAAAAGCAGTTTGTTACCTACAAAGGGACTCCTATATGACTGTCAGCTGATTTCTCAAAAGAAACTTTGCAGGCCAGAACGGAGTGGCAAGAGATATTCAAGGTGATGAAAAGCAAGGACCTACAACCAAGACTACTCTATCCTGCAAAGCTATAATTTAGAATCAATGGACATATCAAGATTTTTCCAGACAAGAAAAAGCTAAAGGGGTTTATCACCACAAAACCAGTATTATTTGAAATGTTGAAGGGTCTTCTTGAAGGAGAATAACAACAAAAATATAAACAATAAAATGGCAATTAATACATATACATATCAACAACTGAATCTACAAACAAAATGAGCAAGCTGAACAGAAACAAACTCATAGATACAGAGAACTTTTTGTTGCTTGCCAGATGGGCGGGGGTTGGGGGATGGGTAAAAGGATGAATGAATTAAGAAGTACAAATTTGTTGTTAGACTGATGAACCTCAAAGGGAAGGAGGGAGGGAGGGTGAGATGAGATAAACCAAAGAACTTTCACGCATATATGCATAACCAAGGACATTGACAATAGTGTGGAGAAGGCAGAAGTGGGGCAGGATTGGGGAAGAGGGGGTCAATGGGGAAAAAAGGGGGGATATCTGTAATACATTCAAGAATAAAGATAAGTCAAAACAAAAACAACATAAAAAATTTAAAAAACAAGATACAATAATATGCTGCCTGCAAGAAATTCATTTTAGCCTTAAAGGAACACATAAACTGAGAGTGAAGGGGTGGAAAAAATGATTTCAAGCAAATGGTAACCTAAGAAAAAGCAGGGGTAGCCATACTTCTATCAGACACAATAGACTTTAAACTAAAAATAGTTAAAAAGAGACAAAGAAAGTCATTATATAATGCTAAAAGGTCAATACATCAAGAATACATAACAACTATAAATACTCATGTGCCTAACATTGGTGCACCAAAATATATAAAGCAAAAACTAACAGATCTAAAAGGAGAAATAAACCGTAGTAAATATGATAATAGTTGGGAATTTTATCCCACTCTCAACAATGGATAGATCATCCAGAAAGAGAATCAATATGTAAACAGTGGATTTGAACAACAGTACAGACTAAATGGACCTAGCAGACATATACAGAAAATTCTATACAACAACAGCAGAACACAAAATCTTTTCAAGCACATATGGAACATTTTCTAGGATAGACCATATGTTAGGCCACAAAACAAGTCTTAGTAAATTAAAGACAATTAAAGTCATACCAAGTATCTTCTCAGACCATATTTGCATGAAAATAGAAATCAGTAACAAGAGTAAAACTGGAAAATTCACAAACGCATGGAAATTAAACAACACTCTTTAGAACAACCAATAGATCAAAGAAGAATTAAAGGGAAAATACAAAAGTTTCCTGAGACAAATGAAAATGGAAATGCAACATAAAAGAACTTGTGGGATACAACAAAATTAGTTCTAAGAGGAAAGTTTATAGCAATAAACACCTGCATTCAAAAGCAAGCAAGAATCTAACTGTATACCTTAAAGAACTAGGGGAAAAAAAGAGCAAACTGAGTCCAAAGTTAGCAGAAGAAATCAAATAATTTTAAAAATTAGATCCTTGGGGGCAGGGAGTGTAAATGGGGGGAAAGGGAGGGACATTCATAATAAAAATAATTAATTAATTAAAATAAAATGTAAATAAATGAAGGACAGGTCTATTTTAAATTTTTGATCCTTTAACAAATTAGAGAACAGAAAAACAATAAAAAAAATTAATCAAACCAAGAGTTGGTTCTTTAAAAAGATAAACAAAGTTTACAAACCCTTAGAGAGACCAGCCATTAAAAATGATAAAGAATCTGCCCTGGCCAGTTTGGCTCAGCAGTACAGCGTCGGCCTGCAGTCCAGAGAGACCCAGGTTCGGTTCCTGCTAAGGGCATGTGCCTCAGTTGCGGTTTGTCCCCGGCCCTGGTTGGGTCGTGCAGGTGGCAACCACTCGATGTGTCCCTTTCACGTCGATGTTTCTCTCTCTCTCTCTCCTCCCCACTCCATCTGAAAAAAAATTGAAAAATGTCCTCGAGTGAGGATACAAAAAATGGTGCTAATAAAATGATAAAGAGCCCTGGCCGGTTTGGCTCAGCAGTTAGAGCGTCGGCCTGCGGTCCGGAGAGACCCGGGTTCGGTTCCCGCTAAGGGCACGTACTTCGGTTGCAGTTTGTCCCCGGTCCTGGTTGGTCGTGCGGGTGGCAGCCACTCGATGTGTCACTTCACATCGATGTTTCTCTCTCTCTCTCCCTTACTCTCTCTCCCTCCCTCTCTATCTGTACAAAAAATGGAAAAGTGTCCTCGGGTGAGGATAAAAAAAAAAAAAAAAAAAGAAAGAAAAAATGATAAAGAATCCAAATCAACAAAATTATTAAAAATTATTTAAAAGGAAATATTATAATTGATGCCACAGAAATACAAAGGATCTCAAGAGGTTATTATGAACAATTATATGCCAACAAACTAGACAACATAAAAGAAATGGAAAAATTCTTAGAAACATACAACTTACCAAGATTGAATCAGAAAGAAACAGGAAATCTGAAGAGACCAATTACTAGTAAGAATTATTAGTAACCAAAAATCCTCCCCCCCCCCAAAAGCTCGGGATCAGATGGCTTCCCTGATGAATTTTACCAAACATATAAGCATTAACACAAATCTTTCCCAAAAAATGTAAAAGAAGGAAACACTCTCAAACTCATTTTATGAAGCCAACATTATCCTGATCCCAAGAACAGAAAAGGACACTAATAGAAAAGAAAACTACAGGTCAATATTCCTGATGAAAATCTCACAATGAAATACTAGTAAACTGAATTCAGTAACACACTTAGATCATTCACCATGACCAAGTGTGATTTATCCCAGAGATGCAAAGATGGTTCAACAATCGCAAATCAATCAATGTAATACATCACATTAATATAATGAAAAAAAGAATTATATAATCATCTCAATAGACAGAAAAATCATTTAACAAAATTCAACATTCATTTATGATAAAAAGTCTTAACAAATTAGGTATAGAAGAAACAAACCTCAACATAATAAAGGCCATATATGACAAGCCCACAGCTAGCGTCACACTCAATAGTAAACGTTGAAAACTTTTCTTCTAAGATCAAGAACAAGACAAGGTGTCCATTATTCAACATAGTACTAGAAGTTCTAGCTAAAGCAATCAGGCAAGAAAAAGAAATAAAAGGTTTCAGACTCAGAAACAGAGAAGTAAAATGGTCTCTATTTGCAGATGACATTTTATATGTAAAAAATCCTAAAGACTCAACCAAAAAAAAATTAAAGCTAATCAAAGAATTCAGTAAAGTTGCAGGATACAAAATTAACATACAAAAATCAGTAGCATTTCAATACACTAACAATAAATTTTCTGAAAAAGAAATAAAGGAACTGGTCCCATTTACAAAATGATAAAACACTTGGGAATAAATTTAAGTAAGAAGGTGAAAGATCTATATTCTGAAAACTACAAGACATTAATGAAAGAAATTAAAGACGATACAAAAAAAATGGAAAGATATCCTGTATTGGAAAAATTAATATTGTTAAAATGTCAATACTAACAAAAATCACCTATTGATTCAATGCAATCCCTATTAAGATTCCAATAGAATTTTTACAGAAATAGGAGGGGGAAATCCTAAAATTTATATAGAACCACAAAATACCCCAAAAAGAAATCCTCAGAAAGAAAACAAAGCAGGAGGCATCATATTTCCTGATTTCAATCTAATACACTATAAAGCTATAGTCATCAAAACAATATAGCACTGGCATAAAAACAGACACATCGATAAATGGAACAGAATCAAGAGTCCATGAATAAACCTAAGCACATATGGTCAACTAATATTTGACAAGGGAGTCTAGAATACTAAATGGAGAAAAGACAGTCTCTTCAATAAATGGTGCTGGGATAATTGGATATTCACATGTAAAAAGAATAAAATTGGACATCTGTCTTATACCACTCACAAAAAATTAACTCTAAATGGATTAAGGACTTGAATATAAGATCTCAAACCATGAAACTCCTAGAAGAAAACATAGGAATAAAATTTCTTGACCTGGGACTTCATAATGAGTTTTTTTAATATGACACCTAAAGCACAAGCAACAAAATAAAACAACAAGTGGGACTACATCAAACTAAAAAGCCTCTGCACAGCAAAGGAACCACCAGCAAAGTGAAAAGATGATCTAGGAAATGAAAATATTTGCTATTATAAATCCAATAAGGAGCTAATATCTAAAATATATAAATAACTTATACAACTCAACAGCAAAAGAAAAATATATAACTCCATTCTCCCCCACCAATAATGGGCAACAAACCTGAACAAATATTTCTCCAAAGAAGATGTACGAAAAGGACCTATAGGTCCAATAGGTACATAAAAAATGCTCAACATCACTAGTCATTAGAGAGATGAGAATTAAAACCACAGTGAGATATCACCTCACACCTGTTAGAATGGCCATCATCAAAAAGACAAGAGATAAAAAGTATTGGTGAGAATGTGGGGAAAAGGGAACTCTTGTGCACTGTTGATGGGAATTGGAGCAAGCACTATGGAAAACAGTTTGGAGGCTCCTCAAAACATTAAAAATAGAAGTACCATATGATACAGCAATTTCATTTCTAGGAATACATCCAAAGGAAATAAAAACACTAACTTGAAAAGATATCTGCACCCCCATGGTCATAGCAACACTATTTATAGTAGCCAAGACATGAAAACAACCTAAGTATCAGATAAAGTAAAAAAGAAAAAGAAAACAACCTAAGTATCTATCAATCAATGAATGGATAAAGAAATTGTGGATGGCTGGATAGATAGATAGATAGATAGATAGATAGATAGATAGATAGATAGATAGATAGACAGACACATATAAAACCTTATTCTGCCATAAAACACAAAGAAATCCTACCATTTGTGACCACATGAATGGACCTTGAAGGCATTATGCTAAGTGAAATAAGTCAGACAGAGAAAGAAAAATACTGTATGATATTATGATGTGGAATATTTTAAAAGAGAGAGAGAGATCAGACTTGTGATTACCAGAGATGGAAGGAAGCGAGAGGGAGAATTAGAGGAAGGTGTCAAAGGTACAAACCTCCAGTATGAGATGAGTAAGCACTGGGGATGTAATGAACATGAAGACTGTAGCTAACACTGCTGTGTCATTTACAGGAAAGTTGTTAAGAGAGTAAATCCTAAGAGCTTTCATCACAAGAATCTTTTCTTTTCTTTCAATTGTGTCATGTTATAAGATGGATGTTAACCGAATCTATTGTGGTAATCATTTCACAATATATGTCAATCAAACCATCGTGCTGCACACCTTAAACTTCTACAGTGATGTATATCCATTATTATTCAATAAAACTGGGGGGGAGGAGATTTTCTCTTTATTCAATCAAGGCTTCTTGATTTTCCTTTGAAAGACAATATAGGAAAAAACTGTCAAGGAAAATTGTCGTGTCCGAGACACACTGTAGACAGCTGCACCTACAACACGGATATGGGCTGGACTGTCCTAGGTGTGGAGGACTGCAGGGGTGGAGGGTGGGACCGGAGAGGCCCTCTACCACCCAGAACCCTTGGTGAACAGAGGAAGGGGCCTCTCCCGGACGCACTTTGGGCACCTGCGCTGAAGGGGGAGGCAGGCAATGGGGAGGAGCTGCAGGGCCCGTCTCTGTTCACTGAGGTGGAAAAATGACCGAGACAAAAGCACCACACACAGGCTGAGTTGGGCCACACCACCTGAGCGCAGCAAACTCAAGCAAAGGACACAAGTGAGGCTCATGAATGGAGAGCAGAGAGGAGTTCAGGAAACAGCTCTGTCTGATGATGAAGGGGAAACCAGGAAATTCAGTCCCATAACAAACTTGTTTGAAGGCTTTTTTCTTTTTACATTTGATTTTTTAAGTAATCATGCCAAGAAATTGGTTAACTTAGTTTCGTAGAACCCACCGGTAATTCTGGGGTCATATAGGAATACACAGCCCTAGTGAAGGTAAGTAGAGAACCAGGAGGCCAACACCATGACTGCTGCATCTCCCTGCGGTCTAGGCTGGGTCACAGCAGGTGAATACTCAGGCCCCCAGGCAGGAAGCAGATGGGCAGCATTCAGCTCAGACTGAACCAGGGCAAGGGGCACAGAATGCCAGTCCCGAATCCTGATCTCCACCAAAGGGGCCACAAGCACATGTTGTCTGTGTTCTCTATTGCAAGATATAGCCAGGTAACACCCAGATAGGGTCCAGGCCATCTCTTGATCCAAATACACAGCAACTCAGGGATGGTCTTCCTCCACGAAACTCCACAGCCTGGTGTGGTCATGCACTGTCATCAGTGTCAAAATCACCCTGTGCCAACCACGGTGTCAGGCAGGTCACATGCTGGATCCTAATGGCACACCCACTGCTGTCCTGACATGGGAGGCCAACAGAATCAGGGTGTGTCTGTGATCTGAAAACACGACCAGGCATTGCCTGCACTCTGGGAGTTACGTTTCCGTTGACAGCGCGTTTCTCCGACGGAGATGAACACGCACAGGCATCCTGACGCTGGCCACAGCTCCAGAGCCTGCGGTGGAATGGAATAGGGGTGTTTTACACATTAACTCTAGGCATGGTTACAGAAATGACAAAGGCTCCACAGGCTCCGCACCTTTTTCTGTAACAGGGGCCGCGTCTCTCCCCTGCCCTGGCCACCACCGGGCCTCTGTGCAGCCTCAGGTGGACCACAAGTTCTTCTCACGGGATCCGGCGCACCTGAGCGTTCCTCTGATCCTGCAGGCACTCTGCGGGGTTCATCAGGAGCAAGCCCGGGACGTGGCTGCAGCACAGAATCAGTACCTGTCTGAGCAACCTCCTCAATCTTCTTCCTCCCTGCTATGCATCCTCTGCACCGCAGCCAGCGCCCTTACCCGTCTCCATTGCATTATTTGGTACAAATCAACTGCTCCTCTTTCAGAAACCTCATTCGTTCATTCTCTCTCTCTCTCTCTCCCTCCCCCCCCCCTCTCTCTCTCTCACACACACACACACACACACACACGCGCGCGCGCGCACAGTGTGTGGCCCTAGCTCTTCTCAGCTATCTGAATCAATCACATGGCAAGCATACCACTTGTTTTCTTTCTCCTCTATGTTCCACCATCTCCCCAAATGACCTGTAAGGGCCTGAGTCCCTTACAATTGCTCTCACAAAGTTGGCCACCAGGGTAGAGACCCAGTAACACTGCAAAGGGGGGGAGGGTGCACGTGGTTCAGAGCACAGAATTTGGAGTAGGGTGTATCGCTATCTCTTCCTGTGTGATCTTGGATGCACAACTTAATCTCTCCAAACCCCATCAGTTAAATAGGAATGATAATACCTATTTAATAGGGTTGTTGAAATGATTAAGAAAATATATACAAAGCATCCAGCACACAAGGCCTGATTTGCAGTTGGCACTTAAGGAATGATACCATCATCCTGCTTACAATTACTTGTGTATCAGCATTAAGATCAATAACATAAAATTGATTGATAATACTGAACATGGTTAGGAAAAGAATGTTCTGATTAGTTAACTATCTTGGTTAAAAGAAAGTTACCAGAGTTGGCATAATAAAATTACCTGTTTTTCAAGAAATAAAATAACATATACTGCAACTTAATAACTGATGAAACTGAAGATATTTAGGACTCTCCTAAAGCTTTCAGTCATCGTTGAAAATCTTGACTATTGTTTGTGCTGGGATATTTTAGAAATGCCACTTAGCAGAGCTTTCTGATTGTGAGGGGAGATTGCATCCAACCTTTACTGTGTGGATTACAGACTTGCACACACATACACGCTCATGAGCATATACCTCCAGCCAACTCCCCACCACTTGGGTCTTCCACTCCAACCAATACAACACATTCGGGGTGGTTTACCCATCCCTCCCTCTGGGTGTGCCAGAGCCCTCAAGTTTGAAAACCACGGGTATGCTGTAGGGGGCGGATGACATGGAAGTGTAACCTTCAAGCAGCGCAGAGGCCCCATCCAAACAGCAATTCTGTTTGCGACCCTCCGGCACCCATCACATCAGGAGTGGCTGGGCAGGGGAAGGCACTGTCCATTGCATCGTCATTAGCTCATAAACAGTGTCATTGTTTTCAGCAGAAGCTAGGCATCCAGGACAATTCCAGGCCTTAGGTGAGTGTCCCTCTTCCTTAAAGAGGAGGATGTCAGGGGACTAAATTAGTGTCCACTCGGTAACAGATCTGGGCAATTTGCTGACTCACAGCTCTGTCCTGCAGCCGTTCTCCCGTTCACCAACCCAATCCTGGCTTGTTTAAATGATAGCAATGATTTTGTGCCCCAGTTCCTCAGGGATCCTGCCCATGAGCAGTTGCCAAGCTCCCCTCTCCCTGCTGTCTTGCCAATTACAGCAGAGGTCTGCTCACATGTCTCAGGAGGTGAGGGCTGATGAAGCTCACAAAATCCCCTCGAGTGGGGAGTGGCTGCTGACATTTCAAAAGGTCAATCAGTCACACTATTTCATAGAATGTAATCATTTCCTAGGACCTAAATGCAACAATAGAACCAAACTATGCCAAACAATTGGGAGAAATGAATGATGCACACAGGGGAAAAGGCTATAGTTGTCCTGGAAAACATCCCAGCAGCCTGGTCCAAGGGCCCCAGAGGCCCAAGCTCTGGGTTTGAATTCTGCCTCTGCTATTAGCCTAGAGTAAGCCCTTTCCCCTCTCTGGGCACCAAGGATGAAGTGAGCTGGGTTACAATACTATGAGGATCAAACAGAAGTTTCTCTATAGGAGAAAGCATAAGAGGCCAGAAGGAATTCCACAGAGGTCACATCAAGCCACTGAGAGGTGCATCCAAGGACAACTGTCAGCAGGTGGCAGCTGACTGAAGGGGGAACTGGTTGTACCAAGGGAGGGGCCACTGAGCCCTGTTTTCCCTGAGGCTACGAGCTAGGGAGCTGTGACCCCCAGGACGAGGGAAAGGGAAAAGCAATTGCTTGCTTCATGGAATAGGACCACCCCCCTCCCACTCCCCCTGTCCTCTGGCCTTTTAAGGAGAGATGAAACCGGCCTTGCCCTGCACACCTCACACAGCAGTCCTCCCACCCGAGGAGCCCACCTGTGCCAGGTCGGAGATGGGCCTCCAGCAAGGGGCTGCCTGGGAGATGTGCCCGACTCCAGTCTGAGCTTACCTGCCTGTGCTCAGGGTCTGGCCGCAGCTCACCAGGACCTCTGCCATCTACACCTCCTTTCCATGGCTGCCCCTTCCTTACCTCCCACAGGGGCCTTTGGGACTCTTTTCCTTGTAACCCCGCCCCATCCACAGCCCCCTTGCCCAGCGGTCCCCAACCTCCTTCTGGACTGAGAGCTGTCTTCCCCAGACCTCTCGTCTCTCCCCCACCTTCACATCCAGCTGCCTCCTGCTCAGACCAGTGTCCTCACCAGGACAGCTCATTAGAATCACCCAAGGAGTTGTTAAAACCCCAGTGCTCAGGCAGCATCCCAGACAGCAACAGCCAGGCTTCAGTGTCTATACAGCTGCACAGCGAGGGAGGGGGCAGGCCAGCAGCTCTGGCCACAGGCCCAGCCATTGGCTGCATTACAAAATGGGCCCAGCTCACCTCCTTCTGAGAGCCTTGGCTACACAGCCCCTCCCTTGACCCCAGCCCCTGGGGGAGGTGTCCCTGCTCAGGGCACTGTGTTTGGGGTCTTTCCCTGCCTGTGCTCCCGTAAGGCAGTCTGACTGGCAGGTTAGAAACCAATCGGCGGGTTCCTGGGAAGCTGGGAATGTGTATCCCCAGTGCCGGGAAGGGAGTCTGGTGTGTGATCTTGTCAGTCCGTAGCTGTGGGGTAGAAGGAAAAGAAGGAAGGAAGGGGGCGGAAGAGGGAGAGAAGGAGCAAGGAAGACATTCAGTTCACTGAAGCTGGGAGGGTGATGTCCAGGGTGCCTCCCTCCTCTCTGAAGTGAGGAGGTTCTCATTTGTTCGGACTCTGGCCAGACACCTCGAAGGGAGGTTTGCTGGCAATGCCCTTTCACCTCCTCGGCGTCCTGCTCTGACGCTCCCCTTGTGGGTGAGTCTCTGCTCTGCTTCGAAGTGGGCAAGGCTGCCGAGGGCCAGGTCCGGGCCTGCCCTGCTCCGTTGCAGTGACCTTACTCCACAGCTGCTCACAGCCACCGCTCACTGCGCCTGGCAGGTGGGAGAGATCCCGGCGTGACAGCAGAGGGGCCGATGCTCCCCCAGCACACAGCCCAAGGAGCCGCAGCTCTGGGTCCTGATAATCTCCTGATCTTCTCTCCTTTCAAAGTTCAGGAACAGACCAGTCGGTCTGGCCCAAACGTGGGGGGAGGGGTCGCCTTGGCGTGGGTCTCCCTGCGACTGGGGGAGAACCCAAGCTGGCTTCATTTGCAGCGGAAGGAAGCTGGTGAAGATTCTCTCCCCCACGAGAAATCCGATCCTCGCCAGTGGTGTTCACCACTGTACCAGCCCCTGGCAGGCTGGGGCTCACAGTAAGCACTCAGTAAATATCACCTCTCGTAATTCATAACCTCAATCCATAACCAACTTCCCCAGAGCATTCAAAAGGGATGAAACTTACAAATCACTCTGCACACAGAAGTTTAGACACATGGCCGATACCACAGAGTGGCACAGCTGTGCTAACCAGGCGGGAAGGAAATCTTTCCCGGTTACAGGCGGCCCGTGTCAAACCCAATCTGACCACGTCAGGAAACGCTGAGAAGACCGGGGAGGAAATGAGAGTTTTTGCAGTTATTGGACCAGACGTTCCTCCCAACAAGAGCTCATTCATCCACTAGACCGCGCTCCCACCTTGCGAGGCCAGCTGCCTGGTCCGTCACATAAACCACGTTCTCTCCCTGCCATACGCGTCCCAGGGCGACTGCTGCGTGAGGTACGAGCTCTGTGAGGACTGGCTGCACTTGTTCTAAAAACGCTGGCTCCTTCGGCATATTTTCTTCAGCATATTTCCGCCTCAGCAGCAGGAAGGGCATTCTCGAAGATGTTCATTTTCCCCGGTGAAATACAGCGATGCAGTCGGCAGCACTGAGCCTTGGCGTGGGCCTCGCCGGAGCATTTCCGAGCAGGCAGGAGCTCTGTGTCCCCTTCTTGGGACAGTGACTTGCCCTGATCATGCCAGCCCTTCACTCTGCTCCTCCGTCCCTGCCCTGAAGTCCCCTCTTGAGCCACCTAAAGGGCAGGAACACCACTGTAAATAGATTCCAGACTCAGCAGCCTCATCCCAAACGCTCATGCCCTCAGCCAGCTCAAAGGGTGCCATCTGAGAGATGGCTGCCTAGTCATGTCTTTGTGGGCCATCAGTTTGGGTGATATTGGCTTGAAGATGACGAGGCTTTGACCTATCTCGGTAAATGTGGAAGGAGGCGCTCTCCCTGGGGCACGCGCCACAGGAGAACCGGAAACACACTGAGTTTAGACAAGAAGCTGGCAGAGTCAGGGATCTCTTTCCCTTCTCTGCAGTCCAGCGAGAGCCACATCCAGGGTTTGGGGAGAGGGGGTCAGCACTCCTGCTGGATGCTCAGGAAGGTGCTGCTCATGTCTGCTTCTGACACCGGCCATCAGCCCTCCCAGGTGCCTATGTATTGGTGAAAGAGAGGGGGGGGAGGGAGGGAGGACCCTTCCAAAATGCTCCCCTTTAGGACAGTTGGTGGCAACCATCCCTTCCTGGGGATTTGCAAGCTGAACACCACATGCTGCCTCCATCGGGTTCAGCCTTGGGCTCCCCTCTCATGAAGCCTGCCCGTACCTTCAGCCTGACATGACCGGGAGGCCCAATGTCCCGGTTTGCCTGAGCTGTCCGGCTTACACCTCCTGTCCACTGTATTTATTCACAGTGCCTCCTGTCATTCGAGTGCCCCTTCTCTCATTCTCCTCACCCCGGACCCTCAGGAACTTGAACACTGTTCAGGAGGCACGATCCACCCTCCTGGGGTGGTGGCCACAGCTTCTCCTTTCTCATCTGCTATCTCCTCCAGCCTTCACCCCCAGGGTGACCACAGAGGTGCCCAGAGAATGTGTTAAAAAGCATGACCCTCACCCTGGCCGGTTTGGCTCAGCAGTTAGAGCATCGGCCTGGGGTCCCGAGAGACCCGGGTTCGGTTTCCACTAAGGGCACGTACCTTGGTTGCAGTTTGTCCCCGGCCCTGGTTGGGTCGCGCAGGTGGCAGCCACTCAATGTGTCCCTTTCACGTTGATGTTTCTCTCTCTTCCTCTCTGTCCCTCCCACTCTATCTGAACAAAAAAATTAAAAAATGTCCTCAGGTGAGGATAACAAAAAGCATGACCTGGACCTGGGCACCTGGCTTGTACACAGAACGGGGCAGCACAAGCAAGCAGGCGAGGAAACCAGCTTGGAGGAGTTCTAGCATCTCTGGGTGCCTCCGGACAATGTGGGAAGGTGAGCTGAGGAACCACCGACTTCATACACCATCAGGATATTACCAGCTCACTTTTACCCCCAAACTTCACATGAGTACTGTTAGAAACAATAAAAATGTGCAGAATGAGTGAACAAATATACATGGGAACACATGAGCCAGCGAGCAGAAGAACCTTTGCCTCTAACCACCCGCAGTGGTCACAGAGCTGATCTCTCCTCCGAGCTTCTGGGGCCTGCAGATGGGGGCGGTGTGTGCGCCTGGCAGCCCCCACAGCCGTTCCTGGGTCTGCTGTGCTAAGAGAAGAAGCAGAGGAAGGAAAAGCAGTGCTCACATTTGCCGGGCGCAGGGCTTTAAGTCTTCTTACAACAGCACAGCAAGGTGTCTGCTTCATCTTACAAGTGGGAAAGCTAAGGACAGCTCAAGGCGATGATGTGACTTACCCAAGGTCACACAGCTACAAATCTCCAGTCCAGAACTTTGGACATTTCTCCTCAAACCCCAGTCTCCCCAAGAAAATTAACAACTGAGATACACGGGATACGTGATAAGCAGAGAGGACGAGCGTTCCAGTTCTGGGTAGGCCGAGAGGTCCCTGGAGGGCAGCTCGGGCAGCAACTCCCGTCACCCCTCATGATTTATGCAGACCTTTCCCACTCGCTCTAGCGGATGTGGGAACATAAATCTTGGGGCACAGCTCCAGACAGGCTCCTGTGATCCGAATGCCACTAAAATCGATGGCACCATCCCAGCATTGATATGGCCACCGTGGAGCTTCACAATGGCCTGGTGGGGTCGGAAGAGCAGCAGAGCGGGCCCTGCTGCTGCCGCCCCTCTGATGTTCCTGCCGGGGAGATGGCGTCCCAGGGAGGCCGTCCAGCACAGTGGACCAAAAGCACAGATTCCAGAGCCAGGCTCCTAGGTTCAGATCCCAGCCCCCGCCCACCTGCTGTGTGACCAGGCAAGCTACTGCAGTGCCCGGAGGCTCAGTCTCAACATCTGTAAAATGGGAGTAAAATGAGCTGTCATGTGTAAAGTCCTGAGAACGGTGCCTGACTGCAGGTTCAGCTTCACTTGGAGAAACACAAAAGGCCTATGGAGACCCTATAGGAGAGAACCACTTCGTCTCATTACAAACACTAGTTGACTCTAGAAGTCACTGGGTTTGTCTGGGACTTGTCCCAGACACCTTCCAGGAAGATTTCAATACCAAAGCCCAGCCGGCATGAAGTCAGGGATTCCCGAGAGGGCCACTTTGAAGGTCACAGCCTATGAGGCTATGCAGGTGTCTGGAAAGTTGGCTGTGAGGCTGGACCCCACCAGTGATGCACAGTGGGCTCCACCCCAGCACGGGACAGCCACCCACAGGGACAATATGGGCCCCGAGGACACTCCGCATGGCTCACACAGCTGCACCATCTCTCTCTCTCCCCATGGCTCCAGACAGGTGCACATGTAAGAACCCAGTGTCTGAGAACTGCTGGAAAGTAGAACGATGTCCTACTCTTAACATCAGCATTTCAGTCAATGTTTTTAAAGAAATCCATGAGGAGGTCCTTGCTGTCCAAGGACAACAGGTAGCAGAGACAGAGGCCTCTGTAAATCCACTCAAAACTGGAACAAATACTGTGAAAAAGCTTTTATTGAGTCATCTTGTAAATTAAAACCAAAAAATATATATTTATTTTAGCTTATCTTTTCAAATGTATGTGATAATTGCAACTCTGCTTATTATTAGAATGAACAAAGAATAAACTATGGGTTGGCATAATCATTCCAACACTTGCTTTGGACAAACTCGTTGAAAAGCAAAGTGTGGGCCCTGCCCAGTTTGGCTCAGCAGTTAGAGTGTCGGCCTGCGGTCCAGAGAGACCCGGGTTCGGTTCCCACTAAGGGCATGTACCTCGGTTGCAGTTTGTCCCCGGCCCTGGTTGGTCGCGCGGTTGGCAGCCACTCGATGTGTCCCTTTCACGTCGATGTTTCTCTCTTCCTCTTTCTCCCCCCACTCTATCTGAACAAAAAATGGAAAAATGTGCTCAAGTGAGGATAAAAAAAAAAAAAGCAAAGTGCGGGATCTGACGGGAGGGAAGTGACTCAGGACCGTCCTCCGTCGCCTGGCCTCAGCTGGCCCAGGCCTGCCCGCCACCCCTCCCTGCAGGTCCTGAGCCTACCTCGGCTACCTGTGCACTCAAAATCAAGAACCGAAAATGGGGACGCAGACAACCTGGATTAAAAGAGAGACAATAAAAGCCCACAGAATCCTCAGGAAAGCAGGGCAGATTCACTGAGTGGAGGAGCCAGCTAGCTTCCAGACAGCTTTTGGGAGCTCCTTCCATCCTCCCAGCACCCCCTGTTCGGGGCAGTCCGCTCCCCAGCAGGCAGCTGTCATCTGGCTGTATAAACCAAGCCGGTCCCGGCTGCAGAGGGGGCTTGGGGAGTGGGGAAGTCAAGTCCTTGACCTCCACGCCCGAGCAACAGAGAAGAGAAACACCCAAAGTAGGAACAATGGGTGAGCTTGTTTCCTTCCAACACTGAACTCAGGGATGCAGCTAGGGTGAGGCAGTTTCCATCCTTCCTACCTGATTATGGGGGGGAATGCACGTCCACAGGCCTTCAGTACCCCACAAACCAGCCCACAGAGGGTGCCTGGACACTGACCTACCTGCCTGCGGTCCCAGAGAGTCACTGCCAGAGTTCCCCAGGTGACGAGGCACCCACCAGGAGCAGCCGGCTTCTCCCACACCCTCGCCTGCTACAAACAGCACCGGGGCCCCACTGGGCTCCAGGTTGGAATCACACAATGATGATATGGTCCACAAGGACCTCCCTCCAGCTCCGATCTGGGCTACACATGGGAGAAATACGAAAAGCCAGACACAGCCCCTGTCCGGTGTGTTCCCTTCTCTCTGGGAATATAAAATGACCAAGACATATCAATCCCCTTCCGTGTGCCTGTCTCCACCATCTCATTTAATCCTCCCAACAACTCGATGACTTCTTCCTCCTTTCACGAATGGGAGGGCCGGGATGCACGCCTAGAAAGTGGTGCCGAGCAGATTCGCACCCGTGCCCACCTCACCCCGAGGCCCACACTCTCAATGGCCAGGCTGGGCCGCCCTCCAGCCAGCTCACCGGGAGCCAAGAGCTCCGCATATCTGCTGCCTGCAACAGTGTCTGGCACCATCTGGAACAGTGACAAAAAGCATCCAATGCCTCTAGTTAGGCTGTGTCAACACTTCACAGCAACCTGGAGATGCAGAAAAACTTGACAGTTAATTTAAGCTTCATAAAGCTGCTGCTGTGATTACAGGAGTAAATCTTGACTAAGAGCTCTTGCAGACAGGGACTCAGATCCTTGCTTCGCTCCCCCAAAGCACCATTGCTGTCCTGCTTTGCATTTTAATTGTGGTTGTATGACGCATTAACTAACATGTCTTCCCCGTTAGGCTCTGTGTTACCCAGTATCATCTCTATGATGGGCACAGAGAAGGCTCATGGTGGATAGTCCTTGAATAAAGAGATAAAGGACCAGCAAGGAGGTCGGCAGGCCTGGAGTGTGGCTAGGATGGTGGAGAGCATGGGAGGGCTTCCAGAAATGAGACCCACACCAACTGGGAACCCCGGGCACCCCCAAGGCTTCCCTGGAGTTTCCTGCCTCCTTCAGGGTCTCCACGTGGGGCCAGGGCAGGTATGACCCCGGTGTCATGCCTTCAGCATAGATTTTACTCCATCAGAGACTCAAAATGTTCCTCAGTCATTTTAAATATGAACATTTCAATCTGAATAGGAAAAAAAGTGCTGTGAAAAATCACGTTTTGCTTTTCAAATGAACAAAAATTTCTTGAATTATGAAAGTAAACAAATTAGGGTAAAAGATCTCCAAATAATTGCATAAACTCCAATTTCCTATGTTTTAACATAAACATCAAAATAATAAATTCAGGCATGTATGGGGGGGGCAAAGGGGGGGTGGAATCCAGCCGATGCTGTTGCATTCTTTAGAAGCTGAAACCTAAATGACTAAATTGGCAGTTTATTAACAGGAAAATTATGCTAAGTAGCTTCATGTTGATGTCAAGGATTTTATGCAGCGAGTTATGGCGTGGTACCCTGAGTGCCTCATTTGCATTTTCTCATTTAGAGAGAACAATGGCTCCAAATGAGTGCAGCATGTTCACATTACACACCCAAGAACATTTGCAGACAGAAAGGCATTTCTTGATGCCGGAGTGATTAAGCCTTTTATTCATTACGCTCCAGCCAAGACTTTGGGGAAAGGGGACAGATCAGTCTCCCTTAGGCTGGTAATGGAGGGACCTAGGGCCAAAGCTCCTCAACTTCTCAGAGGACAAGCAGCCACAGCCCCTAGGACTCTATTTTTCAGGGCTCACCTGTTTGGTGTGCCCTGGGAACTGGGAGGTGTGCCACAGATAAATAAATGCCCACCCCACATCACATTCATGGAAAGCCTTGTAAAATCGGCCCTAACCATTTGGAAATCGTGGCAAGGAGACCCTTGCACAGCCCACACCTGCTGCGCCTGGGCTGCTCTGCTCCCCAGGGCTCAGCTCCACCCAGTGGATGCTGCTCAGTGGTTCATTCAACCAATGTCTGTGGAAAACATGAAGTTATTGAGCATCACCTTGTCCTTCCTCCACTGCTGGATGAGAGAATGGAAGAAAGCACCATGCCAACTCCCTGGGAGCTTATGAACTTGAGGAAACAATCCTTAGATAGGTGGCATCATGAGACACCACATGACTGTATGTAACCAGGTGCAAGATGAAATGCCGTTAAGCATAAATGCATGTGCACTTAACGATGGCCATGGACCAGGAATGAGTCGTTGGAAGAAGTAACTCTTAACTGATTGTCTAAGAATCCATTAGCTCATCCAACAAGGAAATGGAACACCTGCCAGACAAGAGGAACTACACGGGCTAAATACCGAAACACAAGAGGGTGTGGAGTCCAATCGAGACGGTCAGAAAGATGAGTATTCTCTTCACACAAAGCTCACTCTTCCAAAACACCTCAGCCACCAGCACAGACTTGCTTCCATCTATAAGCTTAACCTATTCTAGACTTAATGTGGCTGAAGCAATGCTGTGTCCACCAAATCTCATTTCGTATCCCAGCTCTTCTGGAGACATGGCAGACTGCTGCCCACCCCGCAGCCAGCTGGACCATGGGCCTAGTTCTGTACGAAAGACAAACTTTGACATTTAGTCACACCGAGCTTTGGGGACTGTTTGTTACACAGACATAACCAATTTCCTCTTGACTAATACAGTGGATAATCTTATTACTTGATCCTGGCTTCATATATTCCCACAATCGTTCAAAGAATATTTGTAAAGAACCCACAATGTGTCAGGCACTCCATAAAGCACCGGGAAGACAGCAGTAAACAAAAACAAGTGTCTCTTTTCTCAAGAGGCTTATACTCGCATGAAAAATAACCCCAAATATTAACATTTATGGATCATAAAATCCAGTTACATTTTTTAAAAAGGGAAACTTTAGACAGAGCATTTCCTTTTTTGTTTGTTTGTTTTTGGAGTAAAGACAGTCTCTTTAATAAATGGTGTGGGGAAAATTGAACAGCTACATACAAAAAAATGAAACTGGACCACCAACTCGTACCATACACAAGAATAAACTCAAAATGAATAAAAGAGTTAAATATAAGTCATGGAACCATAAAAATCCTAGAAGAAAATGTAGGCAGGAAACTTGCAGGCATTACAGGAAGCAAAATTTTCACTGATACATCACGTTGGATGATCCAAGGGAGAGTCTGATGGCATAGTCTTCACTCTGTGATGTTGGGTTAGCCAGTGTCTCTGCCTGCGGCTCTCACACAGCCTCAGACTGAAAGTACAGCCCATCCCCAGTGGGCTCCGTCCAGCCATACCTGAAGTGCACAGCTCCCTGACTTGTCATAAAATGAATGCCTCCAGGCAACCGACACCCAGATCCAGAACAAAACACCTGTACATAGTAGCCTTGACAATTACATGGATCAATCATTCAATAAAGGAGCCTTCATCTTGGGCTCTGGCAGAGGGAGGGCGGACTGGACTGGAACTGTGTGGAGACTCGGGAGCTTGGAGAGCTGGGAAGGCAAAATGGGAGATTTTTGCTGAATCACTCCCTCACAGGACAGTAGCCATATTACTCAAAGAGTTCCTTCCCAGAGCCCTGGAGAGATGCAAGCTAGACAGAGCATTTCTTAAAGTACTGAATTGGAATAAGAGCCTCCAAACCAGTATTTCATTTGTCTAAGTATCTGTCCTTTGGTCAGCTGGCATTATGGCAAATCCCCTACTTGGTCCTTGAAAGTCAGAGTGTGTCCTCAGTCAGGGAGACCCTACAGGCAGCTGCTCTCTGGCCTACAAATGGTTTTCTCTGACTCCCACCTGGAGAGCAAGTGCTGGGACTTCATCACCACAGACCACACTCCTGACAGGGCACAGACAGCAGAAGTTCCAAAGAGGCTGATAGGAAAAACACCTTGTATTCTTCAGGAGAATATTACTGTCCCATTAAGATGACAGAGGCTGTTCTTGTGTGTGTGTGTGTTTTAGGTGCTTTGTACTATTTTTTTTATTATTATTAATTAACTTTACTGAGGTACAACTTACATACAATAAAATACACCCATTTTAAACATATATTTTGGTGAGTTTTTGACAAATCTGTACACTCGTGCAACCACCAACTATAATCAACATATAGAAAGTTTCCACCTGAGTGAAAAGTTCCCTAGTGCCTCATCAGTCAGTCCACCAGCCCCAGGCAAACACTAATCTGCTTTCCGTGATCACAGATTAGATTGTTTTTTTCTAGAGTTTCATTGAAATAAAATCATATAACATGTATCCTTTAGTGTCTTGGCTTCTTTCACTCAATGTAACATTTTTGAGCATTATCCATGTCATTACATGTATCAGTAATTCATTCCTTTTCATTGCTGTTTATATGTCTTCATTTCATGTGGGTAAATACTTAGGAGTGAAATTGATGGGTCTTATTATAAGTGTATTTTTTAATTATTTTACAAAGTGATTGTGCCATTGTGCATTCTCACCAATAAGGTATCCAGATTTCCAGCAGCTCCATTTCCACCCCAGTAGGGTATCTTTTCATTGCAGCCATCCCAATGTGCACGCAGGCTATCTCCTTGTGGGTGTGTTATGTGTTTACTGGCCACTCATATATTTTTGTATGTATGGAATAGGTTCAAATCAGTTGCCCTTTTCAGAATTGGGTTGTTTGTCATTGTATCATTGATTTAGAAGCGTTCTTTATACATTCTGGATAAAAGATCTTTGTCAGAAAAAGTTTCTCTCAGTCTGTGGCTTGACTTTTCATTTCATTAGTAGTGTTTTTAAAAGGGCAGATATTTTAATCTTGATTAAATTAAATTTATCAATTTTATCTTTTTTAGTTTGTGCTTTTTGTGGCCTATGAATTTTTTCCTATCCCAAGGTCATGAAGATTTTTTTCCTATTTTTTTTCTGGAGGTTTTATCATTTTAGCATTTACGTTTAGGTGTGTGATCCATTTTGAGCTGATTTTTGTGTACACTGTGTGGTAAATGTTGGGGAGCACATTTTCCATATGTATCCAGCTGTCCCAACACCATTTGTGGAAAACACTATCATTTCTCCATCAAATTACGTTGGTATCTGTTGAAAAGCAATTGACCACATATGTAAGGGTCTCCTTCTGGACTCTATTCTGTTTGATTGATCTATATTTACACCAATACTACACCATCTTGATTACTGGAGTTTTACAGTAAGTCTTACCATCAGGCAGGGTAACTCCTCCAACATTGTTTTTCTCTTTCTAAATTGTTTTAGCTATTCTTGGTCCTTTCCATTTTCATATAAAATTTAGAACTCTGTCTTTAGAGGGTATTTCACAGTCCGGTAGGTTTTACTGTGTTGACTTTGCCAGAACAAAAGCTCAAACTAGATGCAGAGATGAAAACTTAGATGTAAGCTGGAGGTTGGTTAGTCCTGTGCAGTGAAGGGGAAACAGGGCCTATTGCCAAGTGCAGTGTTAGTCTGTCAGTAAATGACTGTTCTGCCCTGAGATGTGTTCTCCATGAGCCACCGCCTCCTCAGACCTATGATTTGTTTGGTTTAGGGGATGAAAATCTTTCAAACAGACACGCGGCACGTTTAAATTGTTCCTCACAGAGGCAGTCAGCCTTCTAAGCCCTGCCTCTTTCTCGCTCAGGGCTGTTACCAAATCCTGGCTAACAGCCGGGGCGACCAGCTAGAGTCTTCCCAGTTCTGGGGGTTGGCCTGGGCCACACACTGGCACTTGCAGGAGTGTGAACCGTAGTCACACGAATGACAATAGATGTGCAAATGGGGAGAGGCTGAAGCTCTCCATCAATGCAAGGAGTCGTCATGCATGGCACCCTTCATAGTGTTTGAGAGAGGGTGTCCAGGTGTGAGACTGAGCTGCCTCCATGACCCCAAAACTGCAGGCGATCATGCAAAAGGGGCAGTGTACCTTGGGCATCAGATGGACCTCATTTGTTGACACTGGGGAGAGCCAGTTTGGGAGAAACAAGAGGATAGGGTCTCGATTAGGAATCTTGTCAGCACCTGTATCATTCTCGAGATACAACCTTAAAGGTCAATGACCCTCCTCCCCATCATCTTTCTCCCTTGGTCCTTGTTCTGAAGCCCAGAGTCCAGATTGAGCCAGCTAAGTACAATGTTGTCATTGGACCATCCTTGTTACTTTTACCTGCTCCAGAATGCTGAGTGGTTCTGCTCACTAACAGCTGAGAGAGTACCAAGGGGTGGCTAATGTCGTCTCCCCCACATGGAGCCGATAGCTATACGAGCCAGTCAGTGTCCCTGTGCCCAAGCCCACCTCATCCACACATCCCGGAGAGAAGCCGGGCTAAAACCTGATTGACCTACTCAGCTAGGCCTCTCACCAAGACCTTACGGAGACCTGGCGTACTCAGCCTCGCTGGCCACTGGGTGTATTTAGCATCCACCCCTGGGCACAGCACAGCTGACAGTGCCTGAAAACACTTTTTTCCAAAGGTGATTCCGAAGCTGGTGGGTCTCCAGTCCACAGGGAGAGGCAGCTTCTCCTCCACACCCTTTGTCACCACCCCCCGCGATCCTCACTGTCCCCTAGGACAAGCTGCCATGATGGCAAATTTTCCCGATTTCCTTTATCCCCGTGAATGAGCCAAAAGAAACTGCAGAAGGGATTTTTTTGTAGAGCTAGGGGCGTTTCTTTCAGCTGGGGGATTTAACATATCTTACTGTTGTGTGTGCTGAAAATAATGAAGGAATAGATTCAAGAGAGGCAGGGCAGTCGGCTCCGAATAGGGCCCCATGTGCAGGACGAGGATCCCAGCTGAATAATACATCTTTAGCTTCAAAAAGGTACGAAGGACTTCAATTTTTAAAACCAATCAGACTTCCAATATTGAAAATAAAGCCAGTTCACCCCCACCCTTTGCTGGTGAAAGGAAGAGGCGCCTCAGCGCTTCACCGCCAGCGGAGGCCCGGCTTACAGGAGCGCCTCCGTTCTCCAGGGCCGGGCCTCCCGAGCTCACGTCTGATCTACACCAAGCTGCAAACCCGAGCCAGGACATGTGGGTGTTAACCATCCACTCGATGGTTAGTGGCAGGTGTGGGAACATCACTTTATTCTCGATCACATCTTCGCATTATCCAAACCACAGCGAACTACTGTATGTCCCAGACAAAGAGAAGACGCGAAGACCCGGAGAGCCGTCAGCCTTCAGAAGCAGCAGGACAGAAACTGAAACGGAAAACTCCAACAGGCAGCAAACCTGGCAGCAACAAAAAACATTTGAAAGACTACAAGGAGGTTTAGCTTAAGCCTCGCAGAAGCTGAGATGGAGATGGCTACTTCCTCAGGGCGAAGAAATTGTAGCAGACAGATGAGAATGTTAGTTTAAACTTCAAAGAAAAAAAAGCCACCGTGACCTCCTCTTCCGCCGCTGACGCAGTCCCCTTGCCGGGCCTCTGCAGAAAATGCATCCCGTCCTCTGCAGGAGGAAGACAGCAGCAGCTATCCACCCGGCTCCCCCTCCCCCCCCCACCCCCGACAGCCATGGGGAGCAGTCACCAGGTCTGGCTGTAAAGGGACAATCCCATGGATGATCTCTTCAACAGTGACCAGGAGAAACTGCTCTATGAGGTCAAAGTAAACTGAGGAAGTCTCGTTAGGACCACAAGAGTGAAGCCCCAGCCAATACCTTAGCTTCTACAGCCAGGGAGAAGAATACAAAGCAGGACGTAAACTTCTCCCCAGACCTGGGCCGCAGACCAACTCCACACCAGTTTCAAAAGGGCAGTTCAGTGCGATTTGGAGGTCATCCTGTTTCACAGCTGAAATTAACCCTTGGAACACAGCACCACGAGGCAGGGGGCTGGGGACAAGCAGCAGCTGGAAGGTCAGAGGATCCAGGACAGCATTAGGGGTTCAAGAGTCTGGGCGCAGTTACTGGCTTCGGGGAGTCCCCCGCAACCCCTTGAGTCCCCATCAGGATCTATGGGTCTGGCAGGGAAGGGATGGAGAGAGAAGCATCAGTAATTTACAGACACGTTTTGCTGGTCTTTTGTGCACATACAGAAAGACTGAGGAGGGGGAGCAAGGGGAGGAAAGGCCTGCAGAGGAAATGGCATCCCAGCCTCTTGGACAGAGCTGGGCCTGTACTCACTCTGCAGATCGGCACTCTTCCAAGCCTGGGAGAGGCATCTGAGGTAGAAAAGTGCATAAAAAGACGGCTCCTCACTAGCACTTAGCAGATTACATGTGTTCAGCAAACTACATGCCAACGGCCTCCCTGCTCAAGGGCCTCGGGGGCAGAGCTGTGGAAGCAGCTAGGATGCATGGGAGTCTCTGGGCCTCACATCAGACCGCAGCCGGGAAACCTTCCCAGAAGAGACCTACACTACCTGTGACCCGGAAAGTCGGTGCTGGGGTGAGGAGGGCACCGCCATCTCTATTGTTGGAGTCAGGACTTCATGCTCTCTAAGCGAGACACCTATAGAAGAATGGGACTAAAAAGACGGAACTGAAAATACAAGGTGACTCCTAGGTCCTTGAGGGAAAACTCCTTTGCCAAGGGGAAGTGGGCTCCGCCTGCAGGAATACAGCTGTCCTTGATGTGGTACGTTTCCTCTTGTGAGCTAAACATGGTATAAAGTGACTTGGAGACAGAATGGTCTGTAAGCAGACTGAACTACCAGAAATTTAA
Source organism: Molossus molossus (assembly GCF_014108415.1). Lineage (NCBI taxonomy): Eukaryota > Metazoa > Chordata > Mammalia > Chiroptera > Molossidae > Molossus > Molossus molossus. Next base: position 40,725,576 of record NW_023425377.1, on the reverse strand, counting down.
AAAGAAGTGGGTGGGTATCAGATACGGTTCTTTAGTTGTAAGCCATGTACATCAGAGGGAAGCAAGGAAGGAAGGAAGGGAGCGAGAGAGGGAACTTAGAGCTTTGGAGATAGACTGTTAGAATTCTGGCTTGACCAATGCTTGACCTTGAGAGCTACCTAAACTTTGTCTGTTTCCTCCTTCATAAAAAGGGATACTATCCTATCAAGGCTTGCTGGAAGAATTAAATAAATAACCTATGTGAAGATTTAGCACCGCGTTGGCACCCAGTAAGTGATCCATAAATTAACTGAGGTTTCCTCACCCTCACTTTTTTTTTTTTTTTTTTTAATTCTCACCCAGGGATATTTTTCCAAGAAAATTTTAAAAATTTGTCAATTTTTTATTTTATGTTTTGCAATTTTTATTAATTTATTTTGTTACAGATGTTTCTCTTTTTTTCCCCCAGACACCCTCCTCCCAGTCCCTCCCCCTCCCACCCCCAGCATTATTGTCTATGTCCATTGGTTACCCATACATACATATAAGTTCTTTGGTTTATCTCATCCCTCCCTTGGCCCTCTCCTCTGGGGTTTGTCAGTCTGAACCATACTCCTTTCTATGTCTCTGGGTCTATTTTGTTCATCAGCTTATTTTGTTCATTGTATTTCACAAATAAGTGAGATCATATGGTATTTGTCTTCCTCTGATTGGCTTATTTCGCTTAGCATAATGCTCTCCAGGTTCCTCCATGTCGTCTCAAAGGATAAGAGATCTTTCTTTCTTACCGCTGCATAATGTTTTGTTGCTCACACTTTTTAAAAATGTCTTCATCTAACATTGTTACTATTTCATCCCTTCTCAAAAGAAAACATCCCCAATTTGTATCTAGTTACTGCATCCAACTTCAAGCCCAAGATCTCTCTGGGTAACATTCATTTCTCCTACCTCCATACTCTAGCACCTACAGACTAAATGATAAATGTATCCACCACCAACACACCCTACTGAAAATGGGAGAAGAAACAAAAAAAAAGAAAGGTTCAAGGTTATATGATTCAGAAAGAAAGCAGATACAGATAAAATTCTGTTCTTTGTACAATCCCACTCCCCAATCCAGAGGAGTAAATGTGAGGGTCCAAGAAGACTCAGGTCTAGACATCAAAAGAAGGAACCTCAGAAACAGAGGGAACATCCGAAAAATACCCAATACCCCTGGCTCTTAATCTGTGCTCACCAACTTTCTGATGATCAGAATAATTCCAAGGCCTCCAATGGTCTCCAGCAGAGCAGCATGATGACCTGGTCATCTGGTAGACCCCTTGTCCTCGCACAACTAGTAAATTGACTAGTATAGTACAGATATGTATGAAGTTAATATAAGGTTAGCCTGACTGAAGCAGTCTTTGTTAGGACACGATTCTCCTTATATGAACAGACGGGCATGAGACTGAAGATCAGATATTGAAGTGGTATTCGAAGATATAACTTGATCCATTTCTTATATCTAAGGCTGTGGCTGGAGGGTTCCAAAGTGGAGAGAGTAAGAGTTCAGGTCTCTCATCTCTGCTCCCCTCACCAAGACTTTTGATATTCTCCTTAAACAAGATCATCTGTTCATTCTTCCCACAAGATCTTCTTGAGCCCCTCCTCTGTGACAGACTCCGTGACGTTAAAGAAAGAGAGCTAAACCAAGAGTCAGTAGGCCTAGCTTTTATCCCAGCTGAGTGATCCTGGGCAGCTCATTGCCCACCACATCCACAGGTCCCACAGCCACACAATGGAGGTGGGACAGAATGACCTGGCATGTCTTACTCAGACTGAATCACCCCCAATTCTACACAAGTCAGAGGAACTCACATTCCAGCTAGCCAACAGTGTCCTTCGCCAAGTCCAGTAAAGCTGTCAGACACCTTCTGGAGGGAGGCATGTCCAGGCCCAGATGGCTTATTAAAAACAGGAAGCTCTTGTGATGGCAAACTAGCCAATGAGGAGAGGCGTGCAAGTTAACTGAAACATCTGAGCCTCCCATTTACTTTGAGATGATTTTTAAATTTTATTTTGGCTAAAGAAACCAGCCCATCTGTCTGGCTTCTGGAGCAATTAGAGAACACAGAACTTGAAAGGCAGAAAATGAAATTTTAAAAAATAGAGAAAAATACAACCAAGAAAGAGATGTTCAATGTCTTGAATGTGTCCCAGAGATGAAAAGAGATAAATTCTTAAGAAAAGGCATGCAGACTCTGGCCCAACTAGGACACTGTGGAGCCAGAGGGCTGCTCTGACCCAGGTCTGCTTTGGGACTCCCAGACAGTCTGGGGGATATGGGAGGAGGTTGGTTGACAGTCTAGAGAGCTGACCCCATTTCCCTCTATATAAATAGTGGAGATAAGGGATGAAGAAACAACAGGCATAGCCCTGGCCAGAATTGCTCAGTGGTTAGAGCATTGGCCTGTACATGGAAGGGTTGAGGGTTTGATTCCTGGGCAAGGGCACATATCTGGTTTTCAAGTTCAATTCCTGGCCCTGGTCGGGGTGTGTGTGGGAGGCAACCAATTGAGGTGTCTCTCTCATATCAATGTTTCTCTCTCTCTCTCTTTCTCTCCCACTCTCCCTTCCCTTCTACTGTCTCTAAATATCAATGGGGGGGAAATCCTCAGATGAGGATTAAAATAAATAAATAAACAAACAAACATATAAACAACAGGCATAATTCAGGAGGAGTACGCTTTTATTGCCTGATACAAGGCCCCACACTGGAAAGCTCTCTCAGGGAGGTTAGGGTCAAGTTGTCTGTGTCTGTGAACCTCCAACAACAGTCCAGACACGTTTTAGTCTCAGCTGGACTGAGTGAGCCCTGACCTGAAGGCAAAGCAAGTTACTCACACTCTGGAAAAGAGTCAAAACACTTTTTTCATCAGCACTGCTGCACAGAGCACAGGAGAAAGCAGGCTGAAGATGAGAACACTGCAGGAAACCAGAGGAGTCAAGAGACACCCCAAGGCCACACAACAAGCTAAAACACACACTCTGACTCCTGATTCAGTCTCTTTACTTAGCATCTATAAAATGGAAGAGACGTTTCTCAGAGAGCTGATAGGCTGAGAGTTTATACATATGCAGGGGAAAAAAGACTTAACAGACTAGAGTTTTAGAGTTTGGCTAGGATGGAGGGCCAAGGGAGTTATGAGGTCACAGTTATTTTATACTACCTCTTGAAATAAGCAGTATAGAAAAAAAGAAAGAAAGAAAATGATAGAGCTGGCTATAAACCCAAGAGGAGGAAAATGGCAGCGGGGTGAATGGAAGCTACACAGACCATCTTTCAGGACCAAACTAGAATTACAACTAAAATAAGGACAAGTCATCTGGAAAAAATAACTGAAGAGCAGCTGGAAAGAACCTTTATAACCAGGGACGTAAAGACAACCCCAAATTGAGACTGGTAGGAGGTGCAGAGGCATGAGAGGGCTGCCTACATTTCCACAGGCAGCAACTGAGGGCTGTCTTAGCTGTGAGCAGTACCCTCTGAGTAGTCAAGGGTTAAAACCCCAAGTCGGTTCTGCAGCACACAGTGATGGAACAGGGAAAGATGCCCACATAACACCTGGTGAGAAAATCACCAGAGCAGAGGTTTTGTTCCAGCAGGGAAAGGCACAGGGAACACTGGTACTTCCCTGAAGGGCCAGTGCACTAAATTACAGCCACAGCCACTCACCTTGGGCTCCAGCAAAGGTAGGGTAGACTGGAGTTGTGTGAAAAGAGTCAGGGGTTCGTAGCACTGGGGAGAGAGCCAGGAAGGAGGCTATCAGGAGCTCTATGCAGAGTCACTCCCTGACAGGACAGTAGCCATCTTCCTCAAGAAGCCCGTTCCCAGAGCAGCTTTAGCCTGGGTGAGAAGCAACTGCACATCCCTCGAGAATTTAACAGCACCCATCTGGAGAAGTGCAACCTGAGGCTCATTAACAGCCAGCGACTACCTGCCAGTCAGTAGGCAGAGAAGAGCCTCTGAAAGCTTTTAGTTTAGGACCTGGAGACTGAGCTGTGAAGGCTGAGGCCTGAGTTCCTATGCTAAGCCACTCCCCCATGCGTCAGTAGCCATCTCTGTAAAGTAGCCCCATCAGAGAAGTTTTAGCCTGGGGGAGAAGCAACTGCCCCTCCCTCAGGAATTTAACACCACCCAGCCTGGAGAAGTGCAACCTGAGGCACAGTAATAGCCAGAGACTACCTGCCAGGCAGTAGGCAGAGAATGGCCTCTGAAAGCTTTGAGCTTTGGACCTGGATCTCAGTGTTGAGTGTCAGGCTCTGGGGACTGAGCTGTGAAGGCTGAGGCTTGAGACCCTGCACTGAGCCATTAACCTACACAGCAGAAACCATTTTCTTTTCAAAGCAACTTTAGCCCTAGGAAAAGCAATTGCCTCACCTGCTAGAAATCCTCTTACCCTGCCCAACTGTGAGATTTTTCATTCATCTAAAGGCTACAACCTGAGGCTCATTAAGTAACTGAGACTAATAGTCAACAAAAGCTCTTGGATAATTGACTCTTTGCTTGGCTTGAGACTCTACCCAGGAAAGTAAGACTCTACCCAGAAAAGTAAGGTTAGACATTAGTGTTTACCATGGCCCCTCCCATACTCATCCAAACCCAGCAGAGGGAGCCACAATTGGTGAAACACCAAAACTCACAAGGGAAATTAGGCAGGCTCCAAACCATGCAGAGACAGTCAAAATGGCAAAACAAAGAAACAAATCCCAAATGAAAGAACAAGAGAATTCTACAGAAGAAGAGATAAATGAAATGGAGTTAAGCAAGTTATCAGAGGTAGAGTTCAAAGTAATGATTATGAGGAAGCTAAACAGCATGAGTAACCATATAGAAACAATGAAAATCAACCACTTGGAAATGAAAAACCACCCAGGGGAAATGAAGAATGACATAGCAGAAATGCAGAACACATTAGAAGAAATAACCAGCAGATTAGAGGAAGCCAAGGATCAAATCAGCAAATTAGAAAACAGGGTGGAAAAAATCACTCAATCAGAGAACCAAAAAGAAAAAAACAATTAAAAAATAAGAGGACAGTTTAAGAGAGCTGTGGGACAACATGACACATAACAACATCTGCATCATAGGAATACCAAAAGAAGAAGAAAATGAGCAAGGGTTAGAGAATATATTAGAAGAAATAGTGGCATAAAACTTCCCTAACTTGGTGAAGAAAAAGGGCATACAAGTTCAGGAAGCACAGAGAGCCCCAAGTAAAAAGAACCCAAACAGACCCACACCAAGATACATCAAAATGAAAATACCAAAAAATAAAAACAAAGAGAGAATCTTACAGGCAGTAAGAGAAAAGCAACATATTACCTGCAAAGGAGCTGCCTAAAGGCTATCAGCTGATTTCTCAACAGAAACACTATAGGCCATGAAATAGTCAAGGTAATAAAAATAAGGATTTGAATACAAGACTATTCTATCCAGCAAGGTTATCATTCAAAATAGAAAGTGAAATAAAGAGCTTCCCAGACCAAAAAACAAAAACAAACAAACAAAGGCAAAGTGAATATATTAGCACCAAACTAGCACTGCAAGAAATATTAAAAGGACTGCTGTAATAAGCAGAGGAAACAGAGAAAGAAATATATTCATAATAATTAAAATGGCAATAAATAAGTACATATCAATAACAACTTTAAATGTAAATGGATTAAATGTTCCAATTAAAAGACACAGAGTAGCTGATTGGATAAGAAAGCATGACTCATAAATATGTTGTTTACAAGAGACCCGCCTCACAACAAAAGACTCACACTGTTGAAAGTGAAGAGATCCAGAAAATCTTCCAAGCAAACACAAAGGGAAAAAAAGCTGAGGTAGTAATACTCATATCCAATAAAATAGACTTCAAACTGAAGGCCATAACTAGAGACAAAGAAGGCCACTGCATAATATTGAAAGAATCTATTCAACAAAAGGATAAGCCTTGGTAAACATATATGCTCCCAATATAGGAGCACCAATATACATTTTTAAATGTCTGGAGAACTTAAAAGGAAAAATTTACAACAATACAATCATAGCAGGAGACTTCAACACACCACTGACAACACTGGATAGATCCTCTGAACAAAAAATTAACAAGAAAATAGAGACTGTAAATGATGCACTAGATCAAATCGATTTAATAGATATTTAAAAGAATTACATACCAAAACTGCAGAATACACATTCTTCTCAAGTGCACATAGGACATTCTCAAAGACAGACCACATGTTAGGACACAAATTAAGTCTCTATGAGTTCAAGAAGACTGAAATCATATCAAGCATCTGCACAGATCACAATGGCATGAAACTAGAAATTAATAAAATAAAAACACTCAAACACATGGAAGCTAAATAGCATGTTATTAAATAATGAATGGGTTACCAAGAAGATCAAGGAAGAAAAAAAAAAAAAAAAAAAAACGTCCTGGGAATCAATGAAAATGAACATGTAACAACATAAAATCTATGGGACACAGAGAAAGCAGTTCTGAGAGGGAAGTTCATAGCACTACAGCCCTACCTCAAGAAACAAGAAAAATTTCTAATAGACTATCTAACCCTACAATTTAAAGAACTAAAAAGTAAACAAAAATAAGAACCCAGAGCAGGTAGAAGGAAAGAAATAGTAAAGATCAGAGCAGAAATAAATGACATAGAAACTAAAGAAACAATTCCAAAGATCAAATAAAACAAAGAGCTGGCTCTTTTAAAAGATAAACAAGATTGATGAAACTTTACCCCAACTCATCAAGAAACAAAGGGAGAAGACCCAGATTTAAAAAAAAAAAAAAAAAAAAAAAAAACAGCCCTGGCCGGTTCGGCTCAGCGGTTGGAGCGTCCGCCTGTGGTCTGGAGAGACCCGGGTTCCGATTCCGCTAAGGGCACGTACCTCGGTTGCAGTTTGTCCCCGGCCCTGGTTGGTTGTGCGGGTGGCAACCACTCGATGTGTCCCTTTCACAATGATGTTTCCCTCTCTCTCTCTTCCTCTCTCCCCCTCCCACTCTATCTGTACAAAAAAATGGAAAAATGTCCTCGGGTGAGGGAAAAAAAAATCAGAAACAAAAGAGGAGAAGTAACAATAGACACCACATAAATACAAAGTATTGTTTAAAAATGCTGTGAACAATTATACACCCAAAAATTGGACAACCTAGGCGAAATGGACAAATTACTAAAATCACACAGTCTCCCAAAACTAAACCAAGAAGAGATGGAAAACTTTAACAGAAAAATAACAACTAAGGAAATTAAACCTGGAATCAATAAACTCCCAGCAAACAAAAGCCTGGCCTGGATGGCTTCACCGAGGAGTTTTACTGAACATTCAAAGAACTAATACCCATTCTCCTTGAACTACTCCAAAAAATTCAAGAGGAGGGAAGACTTTCAAACTCTTTTTATGAGGCCATCATGATCCTAATTGCAAAACCAGATAAAGGCACTACAAAGAAAGAAAACTACAGGCCAATATCCCTGATGAACATAGATGCCAAAATCCTCAACAAAATATTAGCAAATCAGATTCAGCAATACATTAAAAAAATTATTCAACATAACCAAGTTGGATTCATCCCAGGAAAGCAAGGCTGGTACAATATTCGCAAATAAATAAATATTATACACCACATAAACAAAATGAAAGATAAAAACCATATGATCATATCAATAAACACTGACAAGACATTTGACAAAATCCAGCACCCATTTCTGATAGAAACACTCAGCAAAGTGGAAATACAGGGATTATATCTCAACATAATAAAGGCCATATATGAAAAACCTACAGCCAACATAATACTCAATGGGAAAAAACTAAAAGAGTTTTCCGTTAGGAACAGGAATAAGACAGGGATGCCCACTTTCACAACTCTTATTTAACATAGTACTAGAAGTCTTAGCCACAGCAATTAGACAAGAAGAGAATATAAAAGGAATCCAAATTGGAAAGGAGGAAGTGACTCTATCATTATTCACATATGACATGATATTATACATAGAAAACCCTAGACTCCATCAAAAATCTATTAGATTTAATAAATGAATTTGGCAAAGTAGCAAGATACAAAATTAACATCCAGAAATCAATGGCATTCTTATACACCAATTATGAACACTCAAAAATGGAAACTGAAAAAAAAATTCATTTACCATTGCAAAAAATAAAATACCTAGGAATAAACTTAGCCAAGGAGGTAAAAGATCATTCTCAGAAAACTACAGGACATTGAAAAAAAAAATAGAGGAAGAGATTTAAAAAAAAAAAAAAGTGGAAACATAGACCATGTTCATGGATTGGAAAAATTAACATCATTAAAATGCCCATACTACCCAAAGCAATCTACAGATTCAATGCAATCCCTGTTAAAGTACCAATGACATATTTCACAGATTGAGAACAAATACTCCAAAAGTTTATATGGAACCATTAAAGACCCTGAATAGCCACAGCAATCTTGAAAAAAAAGAACAAAGTGGGAGGGATCACAATATCAGATATCAAGTTATACTACAAAGCCATGGTAAACAAAATAGCCTGGTGCTGGCACAAGAACAGGCATATAGACCGGTGGAACAGAACAGAGAACCCAGAAATTGACCCAAGACAGTATGCACAATTAATATCTGACAAAGATGGCAAGAGCATATAATGCAGAAAAAAGTCTCTTTAATAAATGGTATGGGGAAAATTGGACATCTATATGCAAAAAAGTGAAACTGGACCATCAACTTACACCATACACAAGAATAAACTCAAAATGGATAAAAGACTTAAATGTAACCCTGGCCAGTTTGGCTCAGCGGTTAGAGCGCCCGCCTGCGGTCCGGAGAGACCCGGGTTCGGTTCCCGCTAAGGGCACGTACTTCGGTTGCAGTTTATCCCCGGCCCTGGTTGGTCGTGCGGGTGGCAGCTACTCGATGTGTCCCTTTCACATCGATGTTTCTCACTCTCTCTCTTCCTCTCTCTCCCTCCCACTCTGTCTGTACAAAAAATGGAAAAATGTCCTCGGGTGAGGATAAAAAAAAAAAAAAAGACTTAAATGTAACTTGTGAAACTATAAAAATGCTAAAAGAAAATGTAGGCAGTAAAATCTCAGACATCATACATAGCAGAATTTTCACTGATACATCACCTTGGGCAAGAGAAACAAAGGAGAAAATAATAAATGGGACTAAATCAAATTAATAAGCTTCTGCATAGCAAAAGAAACCAGCATCTAAATGAAAAGGGAACCCACTCTCTGGGAAAACATATTTGCCATTGATACATTGGATAAGGGGTTAATATCCAAAATATATAGAGTACTCATACAACTCAACAAAAGGAAGACAAAGAACCCAGTTAAAAAATGGGCAGAGGACCTGAATAGACACTTCTCCAAGCAGGACATACAAATGGCCAGGAGACAGGAAAAAATGCCCAACATCTCTAATCATCAAGACATGTGAATTTAAATGACTATGAGGTATCACCTCACACCTGTCAGAATGGCAGCCATCAACAAACCCTCAAACAACAAATGCTGGCGAGAATGTGGAGAAAAGGAGACTCTAGTACACTACAGGTGGGAATGCAGACTGGTGTAGCCACTATGGAAAACAATATGGTGTTTCCTCAAAATATTAAAAATGGAACTGCCATTTGACCCAGTGATCCCACTTCTTGAAATATATCCTAAGAAGCCTGAAACACCAATTAGGAAGAATACATGCACCCCTATGTTTACAGCAGCGCTCTTTACAATAAGATCTGGAAACAGCCCAAGTGCCCATCAACAGATGAATGTATAAAAAAGCTGTGGTAAATTTACACAACAGAATTCTATGCAGCTGTAAGAAAGAAAGATTTCTTACCCTTTGAGATGACATGGAGTGACCTGGAGTATTATGCTGAGCGAAATAAGTCAATCAGAGAAAGACAAGTAGCACATGCTCTCACTTATTTATGGAACATCATGAACAAAATAAGCTGTCAACCAAAAGAGATCCAGAGTCATGAAAGTAGGGAACAAACTAACAAACCTCAGAGGGAGGGGGGATGCAGGAGATGGGAAGGGATAAAGCAAAGAATTTATATGCATATATGCACAACCAATGGACACAGACATTAGGTTGGGGAAGGCAGGAGAGGGGTGGGAGTGGGAAGGAGGGACTCAGTGGGGGAAAATGAGGGCATCTGTAATACTTCCAACATTAAAATAAAATAGATTACAAAATAGGAAATATAATATATGCATGTTTTAAGAAAAGAAAAAGGAAGAGAGATAAAGCAGCAAAGAGGAAAGCCAGTGGGGAGTGGGAGGCCCATTGAGTTGCGAAGCATCACCCAAAGGTGCAGGGAGAAACTTGCCCAGAGAAAAAGCAGATGCCAGTGCTTTTCTTCAAATCTAGTCAAAGCTTTACTCTCGAAATAAAAAGAGCACTTTCAAATTATCTCTGAAATTGGTGTCCCTTCTTCTTCCCCACTCTGTGATTCTCTGAAGCTTCCCCCAGCCCCTTTTGCTAGAGGGCAGGAGAGACCCCAGCTCTGGCATTATCTAATAAGCATCCTTCACCCCCTGCTGAGGGTGGTACCCAGTGGTTCACTGGGTCTGACCCAGCGGTGGAACCACCAAGGTCAATCCAGAGCCAGATGCCAGAGGAGCAGGAAATCTACCAGGCAGTTTGTGAGACCCCTGCCCTGGGGGACTCTCCTGGACCTGTGACTAGTGTAAAAAGAAGACGACGCTTGTGGAGGCTACACGTTGGGCCTATTTACTGACCATTGCTGACTGCACTGTGGGCCCTGTGGAAGACAACCCTGGAAGGGGATTAACTCCACAGTCAGCGGATCCCAGACCTACTGACAAGAGAAATCAGGCAGAACCAGAGGACTTTGTAGGTGCCATCTCTATTGCTCCCTACACCTCTCTGGAGCCTGTCTGCTCCACAGCTTCTTTTTTTTTTTAAATCCTCACCCAAGGATATTTTTTCTATTTATCTTCAGATAGAGTGGGAGGGAGAGAGAGGGAGAGAAAGGGAGAGAGAGAGAAACATCAACATGAGAGGAGACACATCAACTGGTTGCCTCCCGCATGACCCGACCAGGGCCAGGGACAAACCACAACCAAGGTACGTTCCCTTGGCTGGAATCGAACCTGCGACTCATTGGTCAATGGGCTGACACTCTACAGCTGAGCCAAACCAGCCAGGGCTGCTCCACAGCTTGTTTGTTTGTTTGTTTGTTTGTTTGTTTGTTTGTTTGAACTCATCTTTATTATTGAATGTATTACAGATGGTCCCTCTTTTTTCCCCACTTGACCCTCTCCTCTCCAATCCTGCCCCCCTCCTGTCTCCCCACACTATTGTCTGTGTCCATTGTTTATGCACATATGCAAAGAAGTTCCCTGGTTTCTCTCTTCCCGCCCCACCTCGCCCATTCCCTTTGAGGATCATCAGTCTAACAACCAATTTGTACTTCCTTATCTCTTCATCTTTTTCACCCAACTCCCCTCCCATCTGATGGCAACCAACAAAAAGTTTTCTGTATCTATGAGTCTGTTTCTGTTCTGCTTGCTTATTTTGTTTGTAGATTCGATTGTTGATAGATAAGGATTTATAGCCATTTTATTGTTCATATTTTTTTGTTGTTTTTTTTTATCCTCACCCGAGGACATTTTTCCATTTTTTTGTACAGATAGAGTGGGAGGGAGAGAGAGGAAGAGAGAGAGAGAGGGAAACATCGATGTGGAAGGGACACATCGAGTGGCTGCCACCCGCACGACCAACCAGGGCCGGGGACAAACTGCAACCGAGGTACATGCCCTTAGCGGGAACCAAACCCAGGTCTCTCCGGACCGCAGGCGGATGCTCTAACCGCTGTGCCAAACCGGCCAGGGCTTATTGTTCATATTTTTTAATCTTCTTCTTCAAGAAGACACATCAACATTTCATATACTACTGGTTTGGTGGTGATGAACTCCTTTAGCTTTTTCTTGTCTGGCAAACTCTCTATATTGTCATCGATTCTAAATGATAGCTTTGCAGGATAGAGTAATCTTGATTGTAGGCCCTTGCTCTTCATCACTTTAAATATTTCTTACCACTCCCTTCTGGAATGCAAAGTTTCTTTTGAGAAATTGGCTGACAACCTATGGGAGTTCCCTTGTAGGTAACTAACTGCTTTTCCCTTGCTGCTTTTAAGATTCTCTCTTTGTCTTTAACCTTTTGCGTTTTGATGATGATGTGTCTTGATGTGGACCTCTTGGGGTTCATCTTGTTTGGGACTCTCTGTACTTCCTGGACTTGTATGTCTGTTTCCTTTACCAAGTTAGGGAAGTTTTCTGTCATTATTTTTTTCAAATATGTTTTCAATGTCTTGCTCTCTCTCTTTTCCTTCTGGCACCCCCATGATACCATGTTGGTACACTTGAAGTTGTCCCAGAGGCTCCTTATACTATTCTCATTTTTTTTGATTCTTTTTTCTTTTTGCTATTCTGATTGGGTGTTTTTTGCTTCCTTATATTTCAAATCGATGGTCTGCTCCTTCACTTCACCTACTCTACTATTGATTCCCTGTAAATTATTTTTTTATTTCAGTTAGCGCATTCTTCATTTCTGACTGGTCCTTTATTATGCTTTTAAGGCCCTTGCTAAGTTCACTGAGCGTCCTTATAGGTAGTATTTTGAACTGTGCATCTGTTAGATTGCTTCTCTCCATTTTATTTAGTTCTTTTCCTGAAGTTTTATTTTGTTCTTTTATTTGGGACATGTTTCTTTGCCTCCTCATTTTGGCTGCCTCCCTGTGTTTGTTTCTATGTATTAGGTAGAGCTGCTATGTCTCCTAGGCTTCATAGGGTGTCCTATAGGGTCCAGTAGCACAGCCTCCCTGATCTCCCAGCTGAGCCCTTGAGGTGCACCCCTCATGTGGACTTTACATCCTTCTGTTGTAATTGAGTCTTGATTGTTGTTGACACGAAAATGGGAGGGTTTTACTCAGGCTGATCAGCTGCAAGGATTGGCTGTGCCCACTGACCTCTGACTACCTTGGAGGATCAGCTGTGCAGGGGCCCACCACACAGAGCAAGACTCACTTCAACAGGGCTCTGGTACCCGCTGAGTCCACTCCTCGAGTGTGTCACTTGTGGAGGTGGTGGGTGGGTGGTGGTGCTTTGATGTGGTCTAAAGCTGTCCACTGGGTGTGCTGGCTCTGGCTCAAGGTCAGCCACTGCCGCCTGTGCTCTACCCTGGGCCACCAGACATAAGCTATAAAGCGATCTTCAGATGGCTGCTTCTTGTGCTGGGCTTGGAGGTGCCCAGGTGAAGCCAAGCTGTGAACCAAGGGTGGCTGCTTCTAGTGCCAGGCCTGGGGCCACTTAGTGAGAGGTATGGGGCTCACTGTGGCCAGATGCTACTTGTTTGAGAGAATTTAGGACAATCTGAAGCAGGAGCCAAAGCAGGCCAATCCTATGGTAAAATCACTGGCAACAGCTTGGGTGGGCCTGAAAGTTGGGTGGGGCGGGGCCTCCGAGAATCACCAGGGTGGGGCCAACAGTATGAGCCAGGTTGCTGGAGTCCCAGTTATGGTGGCTGTCTGCCTGCCCCGTGGGGGAAGGGCTCATGAAAAGAACAATGACCTCCACAAGCAGGTCTGTCCAGGAAAAAGCTCCCTCTCCAGCCCTTACCCAGATGCCAAACAACTCAGTTCTTACTCGTGTGTCTCTGGGACCTTTCAAGCTGCCTCCCCTCCACACTGGAGCTCAGAGGGAGAGGGTCCAAGTAAGTCCGTGTGCAGGCCCTTTAAGAGGAACTGCCTGGGGCTCCAGCAGCCTCAGCCTCAGTTCCTACTGGTTTTACAGCCAGAAGTGATGGGAACTTCTCTTCCTGGCACTGGAGCCCTGAGCTGGTGGGCTGGTGTTGGAAAGGGACCCCTCAGTCCTCAGGGAGCACCTTCCCAGCTGAAGTGTCCCTCCTGATTTTTATCTGCCACAGGTGGGTGTGAGACCAGACCCTCCGCACTTCCCCCCCTCCTACCAGTCTCTATGTGGCTGCTGCTTTAATTTCGTAGTTGTAGGACTTCCATTCAGCTTGATGTCAGGCGGTTCTGAAGGATGGCTGTTCTGTAGTTTAGGTGTAATTTTGATCTAGTTGTGGGAGGAGGGGATATCGTGTTTACCTACCTGCCATCTTGACCGGAATTTGCTCCACAGCTTCTTTAATGTCCCTTTACATCTCTAGTCAGCCAAGGATCAGGGCTAGAAACTTCCAGGAAGCCCACCCATCAGTAGGCTCTGTCCGGCACCCACACCGCACCAGAACTTCTCTCTGCAGCACTGCTCCCTTCCTTTGCACAGTCTGCCTCCTGCATCCCCTTCTCGCCCGCTTTGGAGCAGCCACTCACCCTTGCTGCCTGCCCAGCTCCGCAGCCTGTACGTGCCCACAGTGATGCTCTTTCCTTGTCTACATGCCCTGGCCCTCAGGCAGCAGTAAGATTCTGCCCAGCTCTGCGCTACCCACTGTCCAGGGGTTCCCCATCTCTCCATCACCACTTGCAATTAGATTACCCTGAAGGAAGAGAGTGTCTGAGCTGATTTGGAGCAACAACCCGACCTTGACAGCTTCCAGCCAGATGGATGATGTCTACTTGGACTTCCCGCTGTATGCCACTGGTCCAGGCTCATGCGTGGCCCTTCATGCCACACATGGCTTCTCCACTCAAGTTCTTGATTTCATTCCCTCCTGGACAGGTCAAGTTCCAGCCCCTACCTAAGCACACAGGAATAGTCTCAAATATTTGTTGAATTAACAAATGAATACATGGATAAATGTCATACATCCTCAAGGTATTTTTCCCCGGAAAGTATATATAGTTGGTATATATTTCTAAACTTTTGCATATCAGAATGGGTCATTCTGCTGTCTTTACGCACACATGAAAACCAACTTGGTTGGTTATAAAATTCTTAGATCCCAACTGTGTCCCATGGTGGGCAACCTGGTTTTTCTCTACATGCTTACGCAGAGGACTTTTCCCTTTTGTCCCTGAAGTTTCAAAAATGTTGCCAGACCCCCTGAACCTCCTGACCACTCTTCCCTCCCTTCCTTTCCTTCCTTCCTTCCTTCCTTCCTTCCCTCCCTCTCTCTCTCTCTCTCTCTTTTCCTTCCTTCCTTCCTTCCTTCCTTCCTTCCTTCCTTCCTTCCTTCCTTTTCTTCCTTTCTTCCTTTCTTTCTTTCTTTCTTTCTTTCTTTCTTTCTTTCTTTCTTTCTTTCTCCTTTTTATCTTTTCCTTCACCAAATTACATGCCCATCCCCTCAAAACCTCTGCATTTTTTTATTTCTTCTGCTCTCTTCCTGCCTCTGAGTCCTAGTCCACTAACAAGAGTCTGAAGATGTCTTTGCAACAATAGCAATAGAAAACAACCTGCCTGTATAGGTCTACTTTCACAAGCAAGCCGGGGTCGGTACAAGCTGAAGAGGTAGCCTCATCTTCATCAGGGGTGGACTTTATTTCCATGACCCCTCAGCTTGGAAAGTCTTAAGCACCAGGAAAGCATTTCCTGATGACCTGCTCCAGTTGCAACTCACCTGAGAGAAGGGAAGGAAAACACAGCTGCATCCTGGCAGAGCTGGGAGCCAGCACTCACTTCTCCACCTCAGTTTCCTGCTCTGTAAGAGGTCTTCGGTCTCTGACACTGGAAATGCAAAGAAAGACAAGGGTTACCCACACTCCACCATGTCTGGTTTTAATGCTGTCAGGTGACAAGGAGACAGGCTGGAATGTGCCTGGGGGCTGGAGGACAGGGAACCCATTGTGCAGGGCCCTGTAGCCCAAGCCAAGGAGGCTTCCAGGGGGTGTGACCTTTGTCCTTTTGGAAAAAGGAACCTGCTTAGTTGTATTCTACGAAAATCTTTCTGTGGAAGATAAACTGGAGGAGGCAAGACTAAAATCAAGAAGGCCTCTTAGAAGGTGGTTTGGAAGTCCCGATACCAGGTATTACTTTAATTCCAGCAGTGTTCACACCCCTGACCCACTCCTGTGGGCATTTCCAGACCATAGGCTCCGACCTAGGTAAGAGGCCATGGGCCACATGCCAGTCCCCCAGCTGTTTTGGTAATGGCACATCTCATCATCCATCAAAACAACAGCAGAAGCAAAGTGAGATTAAAAGCAACAACCTTATGTCTGCTACTACAGAAAAAAAAAAGTAAATTATACAAAACATTGATGCTTTAATTATTTGTAATCCAGACATTACCTGTGACCCTTCTCATCACTCGCCTGGAGCAAACCACAGCAAACAGTCCAGACAGGAGATGTCAGTGGTATACGGGCCAGGCAATGTAGAGGGACGGGAGGGAACAGACACAGGACAAGCTAAGGAACAGAGCCAAGGCCCTTGGTCCTCCCAGTTTTTCTGACCAGCTCCTGAACTGCATCTGCAATTTGATGGTGTCCAGCCTGAGGCTTGACTCCCAAGGATGAGCAGGAGCCAGATTTAGATGGTCTGCAGCCTTGTCAGTGTCCATCATGGATCCAATAAGGTGAGAGGCTGATTCTGGGAGAAGTCAGCATCCCAATACTAGAGCTACATCCACAGCATACATGAGTGTTTTACTGAGCATGAAAAGGGAGAGTTGAGGACACTCTTGGCACCTTTCTGGGCAATGTCTACGTTTCTCAGGGTTTGGAGTAACCAGCCATCTCTAGGATGTGTTCAACCTGTCCCTGGCCCACTGACAAGAAGCATTCCATCAGCATCCTGACCAGGCGGCCCTTGCTCGAGGCTTCTGCCAAGCCAAATGGAAAGAGTCACTGGGCTCCCAATGTCTCTCTCTCTCTCTCTCTCTCTCTCTCTCTCTCTCTCTTTCTCTGTCTGTCTGTCTCTCTCCAATACACAGTCCCAGAATCCAGAGACTTATTGGATTACAGGCTTTCTAATTTGATTTCCTTGGAGTTTTCTCTCTAAAGAGTTTAGTACTCTGAACTGTGAAGTTATTGAAGTTTGTGTGTGTGTGTTTCCTTATAAGACAAAGAACATTGCATGTTGCAGACCCTGGTCTCCATCTGTAAAGGGTGTGGGGTGAGGATGTGGTCTGAGCTTCTCTCTCCTGTGACCTGGACAGATCTGGCCAAGGCCACGATTGTGACCACTGTGACCCCCGCACCTAAGGATGGGTCACATAAATGAGTATCTGTAGACTTGAACAGGCTCCCCAGCTCCCTCCTCTGCCTGCCCTGTGTCACTCTTCTTAGCCATGGTGCAGGAGATGAACATATCTGTTCTTCTGACTCAAAGAACTAATTTGCTTCTCCAAATAGTAAGTTGGGCCCTGATGCCATCTGAGCACTGCACCTGACCTGCCGTCTCCTTTCTTCTATGGAAGGTAATGTACTTGTTCACAAAAGGAGAACGTTCTCAGGTAGAAGATGAAAGAAAGGATTTTTGTTGAAAGGAACAAGTAACCATAACGTGGACAGCCAAAGGTATGCCGGAGTTGCAAGCACAGTCTTCTGTAGGAGTCATGGATGCTACCATAGGCCCAAGCCTTCTGAAATGGAGCTCTTACTTCATTGAGGCGCCAGAGCCTAGGCGGGGGCCCCACAAACCTTGCCCATGCTTCCTCCTCACTCTTACCCAGCTCTTGTCCAGAACTCTTAGGGGTCCTCAGTTGGGAGCTGCAGCAGCCCCAGTGCAATGAGGAGTTGCTGCCATAGGTCTCATTGGGTTGGGTTCACTGATCACTTGCCTTTATCTAGCACCACCCCACCATAAAGGAAGTTTTGCCCGTCAGAGCCCATGGCTGCCAGTCAACAAGATGGTCACACTGCTGCCAACAATGCACCTGCAATTAATTCTACACACCCACCACCAACAGAGACCTGAGGTGCCACCAGGTTGGATCTCTGGGAAGAGTTCACATGTTTATCTTGCCCACTCAAAGGAAATGCAAAGGAGAATTAATAAATAAATAAAAGGATAATAGATGATAGATAGATGATAGATAGATAGATAGATAGATAGATAGATAGATAGATAGAATTTCTGAGAAGAGCAGAAATCACGTGCTTAGGTCTTTCTCCGTCACTGAACTGGCCATTCCATGATCCAACCTGGGCACCTTTCCACGGAAAGGCAAACGGCCATCAACTGGAAGAGCTCACATTTACTGAGCACTCGCCATGTGCCAGATACGGTGATTCTCACAAGAGCTCTGAGAGGAGGTACAATTATCAAATGAAGAAACTCAGCATTGAAGAGGTTACGTAATCTGCCAAAGGTAACTCACCTGGTGAGAAATAGAACTGAGATTTGGACCAAAACTTAAGCTCTTTTAAGTGCTAAACAATATGACATTCAGAAGGCGGAAGAGAGTTGTTCCAATCTGCTTGCCCTAGGGATTGACACATCTCCAAACTCTCCTATAAACACATGCCTGAAGGCCTGCCCCTGGCCTGCACCGACCCACAGAGCAACCCAGTCCATTTTGTTAATGCCTCAATCTTGATATTAAAATACTGGTGACATTTGAGCTCATACCCAGCCTGGCGCACAGTGTGTGCCAACCTCTCCCACTTCCCCCAACCCAACCCCACCGCAGGCCATGCAATGTTCACCCACTGATTGAAATAATGCAATTAGGGGCTATAGAAAATCTATTCCACATGGTGCCATCTGCATTCTCTTCCAACAGCTAATTTGATTGGCTCTCTATAATCAATAAAGCACTCGTGCAGCAGCCGGATAATTTACCTCAATTTTTCCTACACCATGTATAAGTGAAAAACTCTCCCTCTCCTGCTTCTGCCAGTGGCCCCTGGCCAGGTGGTGAGCCTCTAGGAAAACAGGCTCCTGGAATGGCAGAGAACGTACTAACGGCAAGTCGTGCTGAATCCACAGCGCCAGTCCCCACTCTGGGTGGGTGCTCTGACCTGACGCGCAGTGCCCACCCTTCCCAGCCTCCCCCACTCTGAGGAGCAGACAGGAAGCCCAGTCGTGAAGAGAGAGTAGGTCCCATGCGTCTCTGTCTGGGCAGACTCTGAACCTGATATTCCCACCTTACAGGAGCAATTGAAGGTCAGTCTCTGGATGAATGGGTGTGCAGACACATGGCCGAGGTGGGTGGACGGCGAGTGGGTGGGTAGGCAGGTGTGTGTGCAGGCATTTGAAACAGCAGAGGAGGGAATAAAAGAGAAAGGCTTGGGGCAGACAAAGAAGGAAAGGGACTGGCATTGCTGGAATGAACGGAGGGTAGCCCCTCATTAATCTCATGCTGACGACACAGTCCTGGTCAGTGGTGACCATGTAGCTTAGGTCGGATTCCCTAAAAGCAAGAACTAAGATAAGGATTTGGATTCTATGTGCAGATATCCTCAGAAATATATGTTAGACTCAACAAATATCATTGGGAGGAGTGAGGGAGAATGCAGGTAGAGGAAGGAGCAAGCAAGGATGTGGCTGCGGCTGGAGGCCGCCTCATTCCAGCACTGACATTGCGGCATGCCCAGCACAGCTGCCCCCGAGCGGGTCCCACCTCGGGGCGAGTGGGCTGGTCTTTTGAACCTTCTTGTCTGTCAGTTATGGGCCTAGGCAATGAGGAGGTGGCAAAACGTCCTGGGCAAGCTCCCATCTGGCAGAGGACAATCCCTGTAGAACTCGCAGCCTCCCCAGCCAGGGGAAGAGAGCACAGCCAGGCAAGGCATCAGGACGGGGCCCAGCAGCTCCCACCACCTTGTATAATGGACCACAAGAGCCAGGGAGCCTGAAGAGACCACGGAGCCCTGCCTCTCCAGGACGGAAGGCCGAGGCGCAGGCTGTCACAATGAAACACAGGTATCACAGCCCTGCTCTGTGTGGTGGCTTCAGACACTGGCCATCCTTGAAAAATCTAACTCAAATGGCAGAGAGTCAGTATGTCCTCTCTCCCAGTCCCCATGACTGAGGGTAGATGCAGTAAGTGGCTCAGAACTTATATGCATCACCAATGGACACAGACAATAGTGTGGGAAAAGGTGGGAGGGGGGCCGGAGGGGGGAAGAGGGGGTGCATGGGGGGAAAATGTGAAACATCTGTAATACATTCTACATTCAACAATAAAGATTTAAAAAAATAATAATAAAATAAAATAAAAAAGGAGATGTTTATATCTTTTTTTTTTTAATCCTCACCTGAGGATACTTTTACATTTATCTTCAGACAGAGTGGGAGGGAAGAAAGAGAGAAACATCCATGTGAGAGAGACATGTCGACTAGTTGACTCCAGCACGACCCCAACTGGGGTGAGGACTAACTGCAACCGAGGTACACGCCCTTGGCGGGAACCAAACCCGGGACTCCCTGGTTCACAGGCCGACGCTCTAACCGCTGAGCCAAACCAGCCAGGGCAAGGTGTTTATATCTGGAAGAAGATATTCACCTCCACGGCTCGGAAGTCAGACGTGCTCTGACACCCTTGGCAGCCTCCTTGCTCTCCGTCTCCCCGAGCCACCGCTCCCCCAGGACAATGAGCTCCACTTCCCGGCGGATCTCGCTGCACGAACTTGTTCTGCCCCCTGCAGAAGCAGAGTGTGCACAGGGCAACCGGTCACACAGCCTCCTTGCCTGGGGTCACCACGTCCATGCGTGGACACCTCACCCTCTCACCTCCAGTGAGTCCACATGGTGACAAAGCGGCTTATTAGATGAACACAAATACAGTCAATCATCCCGGTGCTTGGCTCAGATGATGCCAAGGGGCCAGGAGGGCTACCCTGTGGGGTGCGCTGAGCAGACAGACATTAGAGCCAGGCACCATCAGAAGCGCCATTTCATGCCCCCAAAACCCCAGCTCCACCAAGCCTGACAGGTCACAGACACTGAGTGAACACAGCCATCAACTACCCCAAGAGAAGAAAAATCAATGCACCCAAAAAGAAAAGGGACATGATATATGAGGAAACAAAAGCTTTTTTCAAAGTCGATGAGAGAGATACCTACACAAATGTCAGGTAAATGAAACCTCTGTAACTGCTATCGGGCAAACTTTTAGCAGCAATACCAGGTTGGCACACACAGAGCAACAGAGCCACCTGTGTGGGTACACACGATGCCTGGATGATGAGAGCCCCTCCCTCTCAGAAGGGTGGCTCTAAGGAGACAGACATGGGAAGGACACCATGATGGCAAAACCAAATGAAAGGCTCAACAAGCTACTGAAAATCAAACTGTTCCCTCCTCTGGGGACAAAGGGAATGAGAGGAGGCTGGCTCTTCCACTGTGACCTGGGAACTGGGGGCCACGTGGGCTCTGCAGTGTCCCTGGAGGAACAATGTACACACTGGAGTGGGGGCGGGGTGTCTGGGTAGGGTGCCTGCCTAAATGACAACAGGAGCGTGCACAGTGGAGACCAAAGTCCCCACAGGCTGAAAGGTGATGCATCTCAGGTAATTTGCCATTATCCTACCGGAAATTTATCCCCGGATATGATTTGTTTCCTGCTTTTAGAGTCTGAAATTAGTAAAGAAAATGTGTGACTACTCGTTTTATTTAGGGGGAAAACAAAAACCTATTAAAGGAATTATCTCTCCCGAGAAGTATACCAAGAGAGGTGGGGATCCCTCCTGCCTCCCAGAAGCAAAATAAATCCATGTGCAGTCAGACCAAGGCAGCCCTAGGCTGAGTTGAAAATGACCAGAGAGCCATGGCCGGTTTGGCTCAGCGGTAGGAGCGTCAGCCTGCAGTCCTGAGAGACCCGGGTTCGGTTCCCGCTAGGGGCACGTACCTCGGTTGCAGTTTGTCCCCGGCCCTGGTCGGTTGTGCGGGTGGCAGCCACTCGGTGTGTTCCTTTCACATCGATGTTTCTCTCTCTCTCTTCCTCTCTCTCCCTCCCACTCTACCTGAACAAAAAATGGAAAAATGTCCTCGGGTGAGGATAAAATAAATAAATAAATAAATAAATAAATAAATAAATAAATAAATAAATAAATAAAAAGAAAGAAAATGATCAGAGAACCACGGTATCCAAGCCCTCAGTTGTACAGGGGCAGTGGCTGAGGCTCAGGGCAAGCAGAAACCCTAGGTCTCAGGGCAGCGCAGTGGCAAGAACAGGCTTGGAAGCCAGGTATCTGGAGACTACGTCTATAGAAAGACCAAAGTGTCCAGGAAAAGACTCAAGCCCTTTGTTGGGGGGTAATCATTACCCTGCAATATTCAGAACATAGAGCTTCTGGCATCCTACCTTTATTTTTTATTTTTTTAATGCTCACCCAAGGATATTTTTCTGTTTATTTTCAGAAAGAGTGGGAGGAGGGAGAGAAAGGGAGAGAGAGAAAAACATCAGTGTGAGAGGGACACATCAACTGGCTGCCTCCTGCACAACCCCTACCACGGCCGGGGATGAACTGCACTGAGGTACGTGCCCTTGGCCAAAATAGAACCCACGACTCATTGGTCCATGGGCCAATGCTCTAACCGCTGAGCCAAACCGGCCAGGACCTACCTTTAAATGCATGGACTTTAGAATCACAGACCTGAGTTCAAATGCTGTCTCTTCAACTTACTGCCTTTGTGACGTTGGCCTCCTCTGTGCCTTGGTTTCCCCACCTGTACAAAGATGGATAATAATGCATGATCACAATCTCAGGAGTTTGTATAAGGATTAAGTAATGAAATTCATGTGAAATGCTTAGCATATTAAAGTCTTTTCAATCTAATGGTAAATTCCCAAATTAATGGTAGCTGCTGACATTAATCAATCAAAGTTATTGTTTTCATTATCTGTAAACAGATACTAGCAAGCAAAGATGGGTAAACTCAAGTCATGTCCTTCGTGAAATTGTAGTAAACATTTGTTGATTGCCTCCATGTCCCCTCAACACCTCCTCATTTCCATTTGGTTCCCCATAAAGCTGACTGTGTACCCCAAGGGCAGATCTTGTGAGCGCCTTCTGTCCACCAGTGATGAGCCAGGAGCAGTCACGTGAGCCGCGACCGTCCAGTCAGGGTGAATCTCAGGGACTGCGGCAAAGTTGAGGCAAAGATGTTCAGACCCGGATGAGAAGGCCTGCAGGCCCCTCTAGGAAACCAGTCACAAGGCAGCACACGGCAGTGGAAAGAAACTGTCCTTGGTGACATCACTGAGTTCCTGGCTCAGTCCTCACCTAACCTTACCTCTGGACTTTTCCGTTAACTGAACCAGCAGATTTCTTTCATGGGTTAAGCCAGTTTGATTTCCTGTTCTTTTCTATTTTTTATCTACTTTTGTCACTTGCGGTGCACGGATTTATAATCATTGCAATGATCTTAAATGTCAAAGCTTCGTCTTCCCCTTTTCTAAGCTGGACTTTGCTGAGCACAGTTGGAAGTCCTGCCTTCTTAAGAACAAACGGCACAGGGGTCTCAGGTTCCTGTAAGATCCCTGTGGGGACTGTGATTCTCCGGTTTCTAGCCCTGTGTCAGGACAAGCCCTGCTCCCGCTGTGTGACGAGTGCCCCACATAATCGAGGCTCTGCTCCTCTGAAGCCCACGGTCCCCACTGTGCTACAAGGTGCTGCAGAGAAGGCTGTCACCAGGCACCAAACATCCCTTTTTAGGCCCTGCCCCAGGGCAGAGCACGTGGGTAATTGACACTACTGAGCAGAGGCAGCTGCAACTGAACGCAGCCCTTTGCTCCAACAGAAATCAAAGCCCTGGCCGCTCACCCCTCTTCCCTTCGAGCCCAACATTACACAGCCAGGGACAAAAAGCCATATTATCGGCTTTACACATTTTCCTCCATCTGCGTCCCTTTCTGCTATGTGGGCTGAGCAAGCGTATAACCAGGCACGGGCTGGGCCAACATACCCTTTCTGCTCACTGAAGTGTCGACGGCTGTGGGAACTCGGAACAACTCCCCCAGTGGATTTTAAAGATTCCACTTGGGTTTCCATGGTAATTTTATAGAGCTGACACTCAATATGTGTTTGTTAAATTGGATTTATTGAAGAGTAAAGTGAATTGGATATTCCCATATCTGGACTGCATTGCCATAGAAAATTCCCTGGCCAGGTAAAGGGACAAGCTGGGAATTGGAGGCAGGAAAATCTTATCAGCCATGGGGTCAAGGCTATTTGTTCTCAGGAATGAGAATGCAGCCTTCTTCCCCCATTTGTATCAGAAAGATGACATTCTATTTAAAAAAAAAAAAAAAAAAAAGAGCCAGGGAGGCTTAGGTAAGAAATAAAAACCCAATTTAATCTCTTCCAGCCCCATTCCAGCCCCTCCCCTGAGATTTGTCTGTCTGTGCCATGCTTCCGTGTCACTGGATCTACTTTGTTCATCAGTTATTTTGTTCATTAGATTCCACATAGAAGTGAGATCACGTGATACTTGTCTTAACCAAAGAACGTATATGCATATATGCATAACCCATGGACACAGACCATAGTGTGGCGATGGCCTGGGAGGGGCAAGAGTGGGGGGAGGGGGTCAACGGGGGTGGGGAATAGGGGACATCTGCAATACTTTCAACAATTAAGATAATTTCTTTAAAAACAACTCAATTTAAAGAGCGACACTCCCTTCTGGCCTGTTCTGCTGGAGCAGCAAGCTCTCCCGACTGAGGATGGTCGCTCCTCAGCAGGCAAAGCCTTCGGTGCAAATACCCCGAGGACCCGCTATAGATCTGCTTCCCTTTCAACTGGATGATCCTCAAGCTTTGGCTTTATTGGAGAATGTTTTAAACCCAGATTAGAATTTAACAGGTGAAATTGCTGAATAAGAGCAAAAAGTGAAAAGTCACCAGCCCCAAGAGGGGGTCAATAGCACACAGGTCAATAAACACATAAGAAGACAAACCGTGCAGGCTCTTGAAACAGTGGTTAAAAATTTTAAACCCACATATAGGATACACATAGATTAATGTTCCTTTAGTCAGAGGCCTGAACACACACAATTGCCACCTTCCTCAAGTAGGCTGAGCCTGTGGCAACTAGACTATGTTGCAAATAAGCCATATCCTTGGCAGAACCATGGGCTTAAACATGGATCCCAGAGTATCCTGCCCTTTGACCCCCTCGGGCTCATCAGACTCATCTACAAAACATTTTGCTCAGCACCAAAATTGCCTGGCAGATTCATCCTCAAACAAACTCCCATTCCATTTGCTAAAACTGCCACTCGCCAGCTTTGTTAAAACCACCAACTGTCATTTTGTCAATAGGTACAACCCATTTCTGAGGTCAGATCGATTCCAGAACAAAGTTTCGAGTGACAACATTACCCCTGGAGGGGTCCCAGGAGCATTTCTTCTTGCACTCCCTCACATTAATGACAAACAAGTTCCCCATGATGGATACGCCTGCAATTAATATTGAAGGGACAGGTAAAGATTTCAAGGCACTGCCGTACAGGCCTCATATTTCAAATGTAAAACTCTCCTTTCAAAGTAGGGTTCGTTTTCAAAGCCTATAAATGAATGCTAATGTATTAGGCAAAATGGGTTTTTTGTTTTGTTTTGTTTTGTTTTGTTTTTATCCTCATCCGAGGACATTTTTCCATTTTTTTGCACAGACAGAGTGGGAGGGAGAGAGAGGAAGAGAGAGAGAGGGAAACATCGATGTGAAGGGACACATCGAGTGGCTGCCACCTGCACGACCAACCAGGGCCGGGGACAAACTGCAACCGAGGTACATGCCCTTAGCGGGAACCGAACCCGGGTCTCTCTGGACCACAGGCCGACGCTCTAACCGCTGAGCCAAACTGGCCAGGGCCAAAATGGGTTTTTTAACGCCTCAAAATATAAAGCAAAGAAAATTAATATTAAGGACTCCACTCAGTTGAGGTAACCCCATTACCCTTGAAACACTTGCATTGAGGCTTTGTACTAGAGGCCTGTCTTGTCATTCCTTGTTTCAAAGGACGAGACCTACAGATCAGGGATTCAAAGTGTAGAATATCTGTGTCATTAGGAAGAGCACTTCAATTAGCAAGCAGCCTTACGCGTGTGTGTGGTTTGTGTTCGCTCTCTTTTTCCATCCACTGGAGATGATAAATGATAGTTCATGGCTCTGCCTTCTTTCAGACAGACATGTGCACACAGCTATTTATGTATATCTTCTAAAAGAAAATTAGAAAATTACAAAGAAAAAAAAATTCATGTAGTATCTAAATCATAAAATCAGTTTTGGGCCCTGAATCTGGGGAAATTGCTTTCCAAATATAGTGACATTTTTCCCCAGGCAGAAAATATAATAATTTCTGGCCCCCAAAGCCCGACAAATTGCTAGCAGTGACCGAATGAAACACCAATTCCCAGCTAAATGAACTAGAACCAGCATAGAAAGAAAACTGGTATTGCAAAAAGACATTGACAGTATGCAAAGAGCTGTGTTCTGTTTTCGCCAAGAAAAAAAAAAAAAAAAGAAAGAAACCGAATAGACATTTGGGTAATAAGATGACAAAACTAGCCATTGAAAATGACAATGGCAGATCATTGCCAACTGCTAAACTGCCTGGTCCAGCTATGAAAATATAAAGCAGATGAAAAAAGCCCCATCTCCTGGTTTCCTGAGGAGCTTGGAAGAAATGTTCCAATAACTCCTCCAGGCCACCAGGGCACTGTGAGGATACGCGAGAAGCTTCTCCTTGACCATGAAGCACCTGGCCAGGGCTTGGCTGTGTTCAGACATGCTTTCACCCCCTGTTGATCACACTGCCTGACACGGACACCTGTGGGGACTGGGGCCTCCTGCCACCCACAGCAGTGGGAGCAGAGAAGGCAGCGCCTAGACCTCTGGGGCACAGGGCTGGGCCAATGGACTAAACTTGCCACCCACATTATTCTATAAAAACACAATGTTTCCCTTCCCGACTTCCTCGAGCTGGCTGTGGCAGGCCCATGGAAACTAAAGGACCGCCCCACCCCCCACCCCCCCCCACCCCCCCGAGAACCCGAAACCAACGATCCTATCAGAGCTATGGCACCTGGTAATGTAGCGACTCTCTATTACAATGTTGATCAATCCTAATTGCAAGTCCCACAACACAGAGCAACCACTGTTAGCAACAACCTCTCATTTGTGCAGAGACCTCTGGTTCTCCCAGAGTTATGCTTACAATAAATGCCTCATCTCACCCACCCCAGCCAGATGTATGAATCCAACATGAGACTCTCAGGCTCCATTATCACCAATTAAAAAAACAGGTTAAGAGAGAATGTGAACCAAGACTGATTACATAATCAGTCTCCAATATGATCTAGTGATTAGAGAATGAATCTAGGTTAATTTTCTTTTTGTTTTTATTAGCACCTAAAGAGCCACTGGGAAACTTCTGTGTGTCCTTGACTGTCTCCTCCCCCTTCTTCCTGGCCTCAGACCTTCCCAGGGTCCTGCGGGAGGCCAGGGGTGGGGCTGATGTGGGACTAAAGCCGGAGAATGGCTTTGGACAGGCTGGTTTGGTGAGGAATGGGTGGGGAGTCCCAAGGGGAGTAAAACGGCTGAAGTACTCAGTTTTGAACCCCTAAATTCTGCCTCCAACCAACTGCTCCCTGTCCCCTGTGGAATCTCTGGGAGGAATTTATGCATAGAAGGCAAAAGGAAGTTTCTAAATTGCTAGTTGGGGATTTTCATCCCCTCCCCACGAGCTGCTCAGGTATTCAGCAGATTGGCTAAGTGAAGAGGGCCTTTGCTCTGGCTGAAGGCAGCAGAGTCAACAAAAATGGCTCCGCTAAAGCCCTGGCCAGTTTGTCTCAGCGGTTAGAGCATCGGCCTGTGGACCAATGAATCACGGGTTCAATTCCTGTCCAGGGCACATACTTCGGTTGTAGTTCGTCCCCAGCCCTGGTCGGGGTCATGAGGGAGGCAACCAGTCAATGTGTCCCTCTCACACTGATGTTTCTCTCTCACGCCCTCTCTCCCCCTCTCTCCCACTCTATCTGAACAAAAATGAAAAAATATCCTAGGGTGAGAATTAAAAAAATAAATGTCCACTGAAAAACGAACAAGCCCAATATCGTGACCCAGTCAGGCCTTCTGAAGGGGGGGCAGCAACTAGCTGGTGAAAGGCGGGAGGGGGCAGGGAGAAAGAGAGTTAAGACTATGGGTGAGTGATTTTTCAAGAGCAGCTCTCGTGTAGTAAGTAGTCAGAGCTGGACACACAAACTTGGGGGCCACGGTTGAGAGCAGGTGTAGGAGAGCGAGAGGCCCAGCCTCTCAAGGATAACAGTTTTGGTGCCAGGACCAGGCCTTGGGGCAGGAGGAGATGGAGGTCAGGCCTTGGGGCAGGAGGAAATGGAGGTGGAAGAATCTTTCTGGAAGTGGGTAGATTATGGGTAGATAATGGGTCAGAGGACCTGATCTTGATTGGTCAGCACTCCCTGGCACCGGCCATTGGCTGGGCTCCAGGGTCCTTAAGAAATGCAATGATGCATGGACTTCTGATGCATGGACACCGGGAACCAGGGTCAGGGGCAATGTTGGGGACAGCGACAAACGAGAAGCCAGAGTGCATGGAGTTAAGGCATGGGTGCTCCTTCCTGGAGGGATTCACAAGGTGTAGACTGAGTGGCCAGGCCCTGCTCTGAGACCAGCCTGAAGATTCCCAGCCAGTGCCACCACCAGCCTGTTCTTCTGTATGAATCAGAGAATGTGCCCACTGGGCAGACACCACCCCAGGGGCAACAGGTTGGTATCTCAGTGCACAGTGGATTCAGCTCCCATTTGTTCCCTCCGCTGACCCCTTAAAGCAGCACACTACCTGCTCAAGTGTCCAGCTGCTCGGGGAAAAGCAGCCATGGATTGAAAGCAGAGGGCGAAGGCCCATGAACAGGACGCTGATATCAAACAATGTGTTCCCATTTTGCCCTTTCGGAAGCCTCCCCCGACTCCTGAGAGGGGATGGAGCAGGGATCACGGACCCATCGCATTAGTGAGGAGACAGAGCCGGGAACCAGGCTGGAAGGGTGTAATCTAACAGGCCAGTTCTTTCCTCCCACAATCCCACCACCTTCTCAGCCTGGTGCTAGGTGAAAGTATCCAGAGGAAAAGCATCACATCATCCCTGGGCTTTAGGGCAGAAATACTTAATTAAGTCTGGTATTATAATGGCTCAAGGAACTTGGTGAAAATCTTTTAACAAAGTTCAATTCACCTCCTTCTTAAGTTAAAAGTGTTCTACAGAGGGATTCCCAATCCAGACCTGCGGGGCTTCACTCCACCGTGGGGTGAGCTGGCTGAAGGTTACTGAGACGTGTGTGTGGGGGGGGGGACGGGGGGGGGGTATTAGAATCGTATTTTGAACCATAAAGCAAGTTGCAGCCAGGTGAGTTTTTCACAAAGCAGTGCCAGGGGGGGACAGTACTGGGAAGACACAGGACCCAGAGGGACCCCATGAAATTCTCTTTTCTAGTAGGTGCTTGACCTACTAATTACCTAAAAAATCCAGGGCAGGTTCTTGCTCCATCAATTAATTATTCACAAAAGCCCAAAGCACTGGGGAATTCAAGCAAATGTTGGTAGAAGGTGCTTTTTTGAAGAATCATAACTTACTTTCTTTGCTCATTTCTCACAGTTCCTGCCTCTGAAAACATCTGCCATTTCATGAGATGAAAAGGAGAGTTTCTGACTTCGTCCAGCTTTCCCTCCCTCCCTTCCAGCCCAGGCCTCCCTGCACTGTGGAGCCCCAACAGAGACGAGGGGGCTTCAGCACCAACAGGAACATCAGAGGCTCTGGGTCATGCCCATCAGGTGGGAGAATGAGTCTCTAGAATGGGAGCCAGAACCTCACCTCCAGAGGGCTCTAAAGAGCTTGACCACCTCTGTCCCAGGCTTCCATCATGCCAACAAGCCTTTATGATGATTCTTCTACAAAAACATCCCCAAGGTGCTGGGTCCAGGACCCAGAACACGGCGAGCTTCTACAGTAGCAGTCTTGCT
The DNA here is from genome assembly GCF_014108415.1 of Molossus molossus. Taxonomy (NCBI): domain Eukaryota; kingdom Metazoa; phylum Chordata; class Mammalia; order Chiroptera; family Molossidae; genus Molossus; species Molossus molossus. Next base: position 40,695,683 of record NW_023425377.1, on the reverse strand, counting down.
GTTGGTCCTTGCCTCTGGAGCCCACCCTTCACAGCCACAAGGCCAAGGAGGCACCTCTTCCCTCCACGTGCACGCATGACCATGAATTGATCTATCTTGACCAAAGTCAAAAGACCACAGCCCCGCCCTGGATGGTTTGGCTCAGCGGTTAGAGCGTCGGCCCATGGACCGGAGAGTCCTGGGTTCGGTTCCCGCTAAGGGCACGTACCTTAGTTGCAGTTTGTCCCCGGCCCCAGTTGGAGTTATGTAAGTGGCAACCACTTGATGTGTCTCTCTCACATCGGTATTTCTGTCTCTCTCTCTTCCACCCTCTCTTCCTCCTGCTCTATCTGAAGATAAATGCAAAAAAAAAAAAAATGTCCTTGGGTGAGGATAAAAAAACAGACCACAGCCCTGAAAATTCATCCACAGCTCTCTCCCTGCCCACACAGCAGCCCCCTCCACCCAGGTCCCCACCTGGCCACTCCTCTCTTTTACCATAGACAACAGTGTGGATGTCTTTGCCCTCTGTCCTTCCAACTCCCCACTTACCAAGGTCTTTCCCATCTTTTACCTCCCTATGTGCACCCCACCTCTACATGAAGGTTCTTCTGACCCAGGTCCTACCAGCCCTCAGGGATCTCCTCCTGGGGCTCCTACCTGCCACTCACGCCCGTCCCAGAGGCCCTCGCCCAAAAGCTCTGTCTTCCCAGACTACAAGAAGGCCCAGGAGGCAGGACTCACTAAGACTTCTGCGGGCCCTTCAGGCTAAGGACAAGGTACTCTGGAAGAACTCCATCTCACAGAAGGCAGTTCATGTTCATCAAAGTCAATACAAAGTGTATTTCAGAACCATTTGTCATTCTAGTGGCCTAGTTATCAACATCCCATCTTGTAAATATATTCCGCCGGGAGTAAGAACTGTTTCTTTTTGTTATCTAAGGAAATTGTAAAATACTAGTGTTCAATGGAACAGTTGTCAAATCTGGCTTTGGAGTGCCCTGTATCGTAGAAATTAAATGTTTTCTTCATTTAGCCATATTGAACAGCCAAGATTGCCATGACTGGTCATTAGAGAGACAGATGCTTCCACTTTCTGTGGGGTGGCTGCAGCGCAAGGCACAAACTCCCGTGGCAGATGGAGGGGGAGGGGCGAGGAGAATCACAAACAAACTGGAATTACTGGCTGTCTGGGAGGTGTCAGGCCAAATAGACTGTGCCTAGAATAAATAGTCCTTTCACAAAATGCTTCTGGGATATGCAACAGCCATTTCTTCTTTCTCCGCCCAAAGCTATCTGTGAGAGGAACACAGACCAACTGTTTCTGTGAAAGTTTAGGAGGCAGGCGTGGGTGGGTTTTAGAATCTTTATCTCACAAAGTCTGATAGCCTCAGTTGCTAATGGAGTCAAACAAAGGAACACTCACTGGGGGTCAGAGATGTCAGACTTTCTCTACGTCTTGGCTGCTAATGGAGACTATGGCCTCCAGGGAGGCAGAGGTTGCTGGAACATTGGCGGTGGTGGGTCCTTGTACTAGTCCCGCCCTCCAGGCACACTCCTGAGAGAGTTGGCCACCTGTGATGCTAAGCCAAGGAGAAGTCCATGTGGTCCCCAGAGAGGATGATTGGCAAAGAGGCCTTGTTTGGTTTGCCTTTGCCCAACCTGCTAAAAATACTCTATCAGAACAGGGTCTTTGGCTGTGGGGGCCTCATTTTGGCTGGAATATTAGAAACAGAAGGAGCATCTCCAGCTTCAAAGAGCAAAGGCATCACCTTATGATTATCCCAGCATCAAGGTGGCCCCTAACCAGACTACTGGGAACAGGAAGATCAGCAAAGGCAAGGCCCCTCCACTGAGCCTACAAGTTTTCCCAGTAACCACATCACATTCCCCTCTCATAACAGACCTTCTTTCCTAGCATTAGTGGAAACTATCCGAGATGCAGAGTATTAAAAGTCTTCTTCCCCTGCCTATGTAACTGTGACCATTAGTCACTGCTCAGGGGTTGTGGGGAGCAGTAGGGTTTAGGGGGTCAGTGCTGCCTGCACAGATGCCCTAGAATTCCGCATGGAGAAAGACCACCCCAGCCTGTTACCAGCCAGTCAGCTTTCTCTCTGTCTAATTAGGTCAAGTGTGTAGTTATTTTATCATGCCCTGAGCCCCACATTCTCCTTTCTTTGTGTGAATGTAGACTTTCAAGAAAGAGGGGGAAAAAACAAGACCTCTCTCTCATTCTCCTACTATTATGATGGTTGCTATGAAATAACCCCTTTAAAGGAAAACTGTACCACAATGAAGCAGCATTCTTTATATAATCAGAAAAAGTAAATATATTATAGCAATACAAAGAAAAAGCCTTCATCTCAGTCATTTTAGGACCTGAAGTACCTCAGTGCATTATTCACAATAGAAGCCTAAAAGGTAATTGATGTGTGTTCCAGGCCAAACAAAAGAAGCAGCCCTCTCCTCTGCTCCCTGCTCAGCATTCCACAGAAGGAGGATGGGGGTCTGGAGGTCCCACTCAGCTCCTTCTGATGGGGAAATTAGACCCTATAAGAGACACAGGCGATGGCTTCCAAGATGGTGGCAGATTGAATGGAAGCTACTCTGACCTTCTCCCAGAACCAAACTGAAATTGCAACTGAAATATAGAAAAATCACCCTGAAAACTAGCTGGAGAAAATCCTATAACCAAGGGTGTAAAGAGGAGCCCACATTGAGACTGGTAGGAAGTGCAGAGGTGTAAGAGGGCTAGCTGGGCTCCCACGGGCAGCAGCTGAAGTGCTGGAGGGATATCTCAGCTGGGGTCTAGAAGTTTGGAGTCTAAACCCCAAGCTGGGCTCCCTAGCCCAGAGTAACAGAACCAGGAAAGGTGCCCAGCAGGGAGAGACAGCTGGAAATACAGGCATCTTCTTAAAAGGCCAATACACTAAATTTTGTTTGCAGCCACTCACCTTGGGCTCCAGCAGAGGGAGGGCAGAGTGGATTAGAGCTGCATGAGGAGAATCTGGGGTTGGTGGCTCTGGGGAGAGAGCTGATAAGACAACTGCCAGGATCTCTGTCCTGAGTCATTCCTCCATGCTATAGAAGCCATCTTTCTCAGGAAGACCTTTACCATTCAGGCAGCTTTAGCATGCAGAGTGGGATGAGGGAGGGTGGAGACAGACAATAGCCTCACCAGTTGGAAACCCTCTTCCCTCTTTCTCCATCCTGTGGAGTGTACACCCTACTAAGACTACAGCTTGAGGCTCATTAAGTTACTGAGACTAACAATCAGCCTACAGCCAGAGGCAGATTACTGAGTGCTTTGAGTCTTTGCTTAACCTGCTCCTGTATCCAGGGCAGACCTTGGTGTGCAGCTTGGTCCTTTCCACATGCACCCAGCACCAGAAGAGCAAACCACAAGCTGTGGATCACTGATAGCTTTAAATAGGGTACTTAGGGCCAGTCACAAAAAAGTCTGACATTGGCCTGCACCAGAGACCCTCCAATAAGGCCCCAAACCAAAAAACCCAGTGGCCAGCTTCAGACAACAGAGTAGGACCCAATAAGCTTCACAAGCAATATAGCCACAGGGAAATATTGGCAGGCTCCAAACCCAGCTGAGGCAAATTCTGCACCTACAAAGCAGCCTGCACACTGTGTTGGGGGTTGAGTCTCACTGTCAGCCAGTCTGAGGGTCAAGCCCACACATAAATGGACCTATAGCAATTAATACTCCATTACAACAGCAGGGCCAACACAATGCACACAAGGAGCATTAGTAGAGCATCTAGGTATGGTGATCAGGGAAACTATGGCACTAGGTCCTACAGGTTACCTACTACATAAGGCCACCCTACCAACACTGGGAGTCAGAGCAGGTCTACTTAATACATAGAAACAATCCCAACAGGCAGCTAAAATGGGGAAACAAAGAAACAAGTCCCAAATGAAAGAAAAAGAGAATTCTCAGAAGAAGAGCCAAATGAAATGAAGATAAGCAATTTATCAGATATAGAGTTCAGAGTAATGATTATAAGGATATTCAACAGCATAAAAAAGGTATAGAAACTATGGGAAAAATCAGTAGGAAATGAAAAATGATGTAGCAGAAATAAAGAATATATTGGGTGCTCGTTTCGGCAGCACATATACTAAAATTGGAATGATACAGAGAAGATTAGCATGGCCCCTGTATAAGAATGACACACAAATTTGTGAAGCATTCTATATTTTTTTCAAAAAAATAAGCAAGATTGAAGGACCCTTAGCTAGACTCACCAAGAAACAATGAGAGAGAACCTAAATACAAAATCTGAAATGAAAAAGGAGCAGTAACAACTGACACCACAGAAATACAAAGAATCATTAACAAATACTATGAAAAATTTATATGCCAACAAATTGGACAATCTAAGCAAAATGGACAAATTTCTAGAAACACATAGTCTGCAAAACTGAATCAGGAAGAGACAGAAAACTTGAACAGACCAATAACAACTAAGGAAATTGAAGATGTAACCAAGAAACTCCCAGCAAACAAAAGCCCAGGACTGGGCGGCTTCACAGGAGAGTTTTATCGAACATTCAAAGAAGAACTAACACCCATTCTCCTCAAACTATTTCAAAAAATTCAAGAAGGAAGACTTCCAAACTCGTTTTATGAGGCCAGCATAATTCTAATTCCAAAACCAGAAAAAGACACTACAAAGAAAGAAAACTACAGGTTAATATTCCTGATGAACATAGATGCCAAAATCCTCAACAAAATACTAGCAAATCGGATCCAGCAATACATTAAAAATATATTGATCGTGACCAAGTAGGATTCATCCCAGGGATGCAAGGATGGTACAATATTTGCAAATCAATAAATGTGATACACCACATAAACAAAATGAAAGATAAAAACAATATGATCGTATCAATAGATGCTGAAAAAGCATTTGACAAAATACAGCACCCATTTCTGATAAAAATGCTCAGCAATGTGAAAATAGAGAAATCATATGTTGACATAATAAAGGCCATATATGAAAGACCTACAGCCAACATCATACTCAATGGGCAGAAACTAAAAGCATTTCCCTTAAGAACAGGAACAAGACAGGGATGCCCACTTTTGCCACTCATATTTAACATTGTACTGGAAGTCTTAGCCACAGTAATCAAACATGAAGTAGAAATAAAAGGGATCGAAATTGGAAAGAAAGAAGTGAAACTGTCATTATTTGCAGATGACAATATATTATACATAGAAAACCCTAAAGACTGCATCAAAAATCTACTAGACTTAATAAATAAATTTGGCAAAGTAGCAGGATACAAAATTAATGTCAAGAAATCGATAGCATTCTTATACACCAATGATGAACTCACAGAAAGAGAAACTGAAAAAACAATCCCACTTACCAGCATGGCAAAAAAAATGAGGATACCTAGGAATAAACTTAACCAAAGAAGTAAAGGACCTATTTGCAGAAAACTACAGGTCATTCAAAAAAGAAATAAAGGAAGATATAAAAAAAGTGGAAGCACATACCTTGTTCATGGATTAGAAGGATTAACATCATTAAAATGTCCATATTACCCAAAGCAATCTATAGATTCAATGCAATCCCCATCAAAATACCAATGGCATATTTCACAGAACTAGAACAAATACATCAAACATTAATATGGAACCAAAAAAGACCCTGAATAGCCACAGCAATCTTGAAAAAGAAAGACAAAGTAGGTGGGATCACAATACCAAATATCAGGTTATACTACAAAGCTACTGTCATCAAAACAGTCTGGTACTGGCACATGAACAGGCATATAGACCAGTGGAACAGAACAAAGAACCCAGAAATGGACCCAAGACATTATGCTCAATTAATATTTGACAAAGGTGGCAAGAGCATACAGTGGAGTAAAGACAGCCTCTTTAATAAATGGTGTTGGGAAAATTGGACAGCTACATGCAAAAAAATAAAACTAGACAAAAAAATGAAATTACACCATACACAAACATAAACTCAAAATGGATAAAAGACTTAAATGTGACCCATGAATCCATAGAAATCCTAGAGGAAATGTAGGCATCAAAATTTCGGACATCATATGCAGCAGAATTTTCACTGATACATCACCTAAGGCAACAGAAACAAAGGAGAAAAATGAACACATGGGACTACATCAAACTCAAAAGCTTCTGCACAGCAAAAGAAACAATCATCAAAATGGAAAGGCAACCCACTGTGTGGGAGAGCATCATTGCCAATGATGTATCAGATAAGGGGTTAATTTCCAATATACATAAAGTGCTCATACAACTCAACAAAAGGAAGACAAAGAACCCAATTAAAAAATGGGCAGAGGAGCTAAAGAGACACCTCTCCAAACAGGACATACAAATGGCCAAGAGACATATGAAGAAATGCTCAACATCACTAATCATCAAAGAGATCCGAATTAAAACAACAATGAGATATCACTTCACACCTGTCAGAATTGCCACCATCAACAAATCATCAAACAACAAGTGTTGGCGAGGGTGTGGAGAAAAGGGGACTAGTACACTGCTGGTGGGAATGCAGAGTGGTGCAGCCACTATGGAAAACAATATGGTGTTACCGCAAAAAATTAAAACTTGATTTGCCATTTGACCCAGTGATCCCACTTCTAGGAATATACCCTAAGAAACCTGCAACACCAATCAGGAAGAATATATATACCCCCATGTTCACAGCAGCACTATTTACAATAGCTAAGATCTGGAAACAGCCCAAGTGTCCATCAGTAGATGAGTGATTAAACAAGTTGTGGTACATATACACAATAGAGTACTATGCAGCTGTGAGAAAGAAAGATCTCTTATCCTTTGAGACGACATGGAGGGACCTGGAAAGTATTAATCTAAGCAAAACAAGCCATGCAGAGAAAGACAAATACCACATGATATCACTTATTTGTGGAATATAATGAACAAAACAGTCTGAAGAATAGAGTAGATCCAGAGACATGGAAGTAGGGTACAGACTGACAACCCTCAGAAGAGGGGGTTTTGGGGGGAAGGAAGAGATAAACCACAGAACTTATATGCATGTACACATAACCAATGGACACGGAAAACAAAGCAGGGGATGGGGTTGGGGATGGGGAGGAGGGTGTAATGGGGGAAAAAGGAGAAACATCTGTAACAAAAATAAAACAAAAAATAAAAAAGAAAGAAATAAAATGTGGGAAGAGGAGTACAATCAATACTCCATCACTTAATTCTTTCCTCCTTGTTACTCTTGCATGACAATTTTTAGCTCATAGATGTCTTGACTTTATTTAAAGTTGTATTAATCAGTCTTTGTTTTTTGTTTGTGTTTTTTTTCTGTTTCCTTCTCATTGTAATTAGGAGCCTGATTGCCTAGAAACTGCAGGAGCATATGAATATAATTTTATTTTATTGTTTTATAAAACCTATTATGTTAGAAGATACTTGCTAGGTCCAGCCAGTGTGGCTCAATGAATTGAGTGTCATCCCATGGACTGAGAGGTCCCAGTTTGATTGCTGGTCAAGGCACATTCCTGGGTTGCAGGCTTGATCCCCAGTATGGGGCGTGCAGGAGGCAGCTGATTGATGTTTCTCTCTCACATTGATGTTTCTATTTCTCTCTCCCTTTTTCACTCTCTAAAAAGTCAGTAAAAACATATATAAATAAAATTAAAAATTGAATTGCCATTTGACCCAGTGATCCCACTTCTAGGAATATATCCTAAGAAGCCTGAAACACCAATCAGAAAGAATATATGCACCCCCCCATGTTCACAGAAGCACTATTTACAATAGCTAAGATCACTAAGGCATTTTCTCCCAATTTTCTTGAAATAGAGGAAATCCAAGTGTCTCCTGTCTCTGGAGACACACTGCCTGGCTTCCCCAAATTGGTCACTCACTGATCTGGAGAAGATTCAAAGACACTTGTTCAGGAGCTGAGCTAAACTGAGTGGCAACCACTACCAGAGGTTGGCACAGGGGGCTGGAAACCTGGGTTCTAGCCAACTGTACTACCCAATAACTACTTGACCCTGAACTATTCCTCCTCTCCTCTGAGCCTTTGTTTCCACATTTGTGGGCAGTGTGTGTGTGTGTGTGTGTGTGTGTGTGTGTGTGTATTGATAGGGAGGGTCTGGAGCAGATAGTCTATGACCATAACCAACAACTTGGTCCCAAATATCATCTGGCAGTGAGTGGTTATCTGCTGAGCACACAAATACAGTGAAATACATACAGTGTAACCCAGTATTTTAAACTGTGGACTTTGGATTCAGACAAACCTAGGTTCGAATCCCAGTTATACCCCTTAACTTCTCTAAGCTGCAATTTCTATTCCTTGTAAATGGGTAAGAAAGGGGAATTCAATGAGGTATTGTCTAAAAGCGTTAGCACAGTGACTGCACAGAGTGAGAGTTCTGGGGAGGAGGATGGAGCTGAGGCAGGAAGTCCTGCTGCTTACACTACCCCTGAGGATATCCTGACCTCGCCATGTGCTACCAACAGAGGAGGCGATTTATACACAGCACACAGAGCAATCAGAAACAGAAGAATCAGACTTACAATTCAATCACCTGGACATGAGAGCAAACTGGAACCCTCTCACAGTCTTCTTATAAATTTGTAATGAATTAGTGAAAAATAAATATAAACTATCGACCTTTGACCCTGGTCATAATGAATTTTATTAGAAGAAATAACCTCCTCAAAATAGAACTGATAATGCTTAGAATTTCATACTGTATAATTTGTTAGAGATTATATATAATTGACTTGATTAAATTTAGTCTGCAAATATTTGTCCAGAAAAATTGGATTTGATAGAAACAATGACCACAAAAGAAAATTCACAATGTCAGATGTTATAATGGATACAATTTGATAGATGTTTTAAATTCTTTCTGTATAATTTATATAAAACAGAATTAGATTCTTTGAAAAAAATTTTAGTAACATTAAAATATAAGTAAAAAGTGTCAGATATCAGCTTACTAGACAGCATAGTAAACTGATCTAGGCATTAAACTGGCATAATGAACTCACTCCAAAAATTTATTACATCTGCATTCATAAACAGGGAGGAGGTCCGTAGACTATGGTCAAAATACCCATGGGAACAGCCAGGTCCACACTCTGGGGACAAAATACCCAGTGCCTACTAGAGGGCAGTACCCTGAACTCAGTGGAACTCAGATACCTGAGCAGACACAGCTTCGTTGACTTTGCGCTAACTCCAGAGCCTACCATTTAAGACAGCCATACCTGGGCACCTTCCCCCAGTCAAACTAGGTGACTTCTCCAACCTGGCTTCCTTCACTCATACCATCTCCCTTCCTGGAAAGTATCCCCATGCCCTGATTCCTACCTTTCCTTCAAGACTCAGCTTCATCACCTTCTCATCACCTCCCTTGTGGTATTTATACCCCTAAAACCCATACCTCACCCCTCCTCACACTCCTTTTGCCAAAGTCACCAATAACCTCTATGTTGTCAAATCCAACAGAACCTCTCAGGTTGCCTTCTCTGCCCATCACTCTCTCCTGCTGGTAACCACTCCTTCTCAAGTTTCTATGACTCCTTGAGCTATGGAGCTCCATTTGGCCAAGGGCAATTCCCTGAAAGAGATTCAGCTGTGAGCCATTATCAACCTAACCCGGGCCAGATGAGGAACGAGGGCCTCCTTCCTGACAGAGGGACCTGGGTAGTGTCCATGACATGCCTCAAATTCAGCAGGCTCAAAACCAAACTCATTTGGTTCTAACCATTCTCCTTCCAAAATGTTCCTGATTTCACTGCCCCAGTGACGTTATCATCACCTCCTGACCAGATTAATATGCCAGCCTCTTTCATGGTCTGCTTGGCCTTCACACAGTCATCACTTAGCTAGTTTTTAAAAAACAGGTCAGATAATGTCATCTCATGCTGGAAGGAAGGAAGGAAGGAAGGAAGGAAGGAAGGAAGGAAGGAAGGAAGGAAGGAAGGAAGGAAGGAAGGAAGGAAGGAAGGAAGGAGGGAGGGAGGGAGGGAGGGAGGGAGGGAGGGAGGGAGGGAGGGATTCATAAACTAATAAGGTTTTAAGTTCATGCCACCAATGAGAAGCACGAACATGGCAATCACCCAGCATGAGCAGAGGATCGCTGACTAGCACCATTTCTTGAGAGAACACCTCACTCCACATTTGCAGCAGGAGGAGGCCAGGTGAAGACCAGCGCAGGACAGCGCGCCTGTGTGGTGGGACGTGGAAAACCCCCTACCCTGCACATATCCTAAAAAAAGCCATCACATTACTACAGTATCTCAGCCTTCAGGAACTTGTTTGTAATCCTCAAAGTTTGGAGTCTATTAAAAAATGTTAAAATATAAATGATTTAAAAATTACCACAGAGCCCTGGCCGATTTGGCTCAGCAGTTAGAGCAACAGCCTGCCGACCATAGAGTCCCGGGTTCGATTCCCGCTAAGGGCACGTACCTCGGTTGCAGTTTGTCCCCGGCCCCGTTGGGGTCGTGTGGGTGGCAGCCAGTGATGTGTCTCTCTCACATCAATGTTTCTCTCTCTCCCTTTCCCCCTTTCTCCCTCCCGCTCTAACTGAAGATAAATGCAAAAATGTCCTCTGGTGAGGATAAAAAAATAATAATTACCACAGACTCAGTGGTTTAAACAGATGTATTCTCTTAACAGGTCTGGAAGTCAGAAGGTCGAAAGAAACATACCTTACTATGCAGCTGTAAAAAAGAAGGATCTCTTACCCTCTGCAACAGCATGGAGGGACCCGGAGATTATTAAGCTAAACTAAATAAGCCAGTCAGAGAAAGACAAGTATCACACAATCTTACTTATATGTGGAATCTAATCAACAAAATAAACTAACGAACAAAATAGATCCAGAGCCCTGACGGGTTTGGCTTAGCATTTAGAGCGTCGGCCTGCAGACCAGAGTCATGGATTCGATTTCGGTCAAGGGCATGCATGTATCTCAGTTGCAACTCAGTCTCCGGCCCTGGTCGGGGTCATGCAGGAGGCAACCAACCAGTGTGTTTCTCTCACACTGATGTTTCTCTCCCTCCCTCCCTCCCTCCCTCACACTCTACCTGAAGATAAATGGAAAAATATCCTCCAGTAAAAATTTAAAAAAAAACTTCACAAGCATGGAAGCATGGAACAGACTGACAGATTGGGGGTGGGGGTGGGGGGACAGGAAGAGATTAACCAAAGAATTTATATACATATAAGTATAGCCCATGGACACAGACAATAGTGTGAAGGTCTGGGGTGGGGCAGGGGCTAGGTGGAGGGGGGGCACCAAGGCGGATAAAATGGGGGACATCTGTAATACTGTCAACAATTAAAAAAATAAAAATTAATTTTAAAAACTGTACCTTACAGAGCTAAAATCAAAGTGTCGGCAGAACTGGCTCCTCCTGGAGGCTCTAGGAGAGAATCGGTTTGCTCGCCAGCTTCTAGAGTCCGCCTGCATACCTTGGCTAGTGACGCCTTCCTTCACTGTCAAAGAAAGCGGCGTGGCCACTTCTCTCTCTAGCTGTTTCCATCGTCACATGGCCTCCTCTCTGACTCCTTCGCCTCCCTCTTATGAAGGCCTTCTATCAGGTTCACCCTGATAATCCAGGATAATATCTCCCCATTCCAAGACCTTTAACTTAATCACATGTGCAAAGTCCCTCTTACCATGTAATGTAGCCTATTCACAAATTCCACGTGTTAGGACAAGGACAACTTTGGGAGGCCATTATTCAGCTTAATCAGTTTGAGAAAAACATTTGCTAATGCCTGAGACCAAGCCCCTACTCTTTAAACTCTGTGATATTTTTCTTGAGTTTCAGCTGGTAATACTTCGGTTTTGTACTTCCTCCCCCTCCCACTGTGAACAGAATATAATTTCTTGCTCCACTGCAGTGGGGCTTGGTCATATGACTTGCTTTGCCCAGTGGAAGGTTAGCAGAAGTACATGAGCAGAGGTCTTAAATACACACATGTTGTTTAGCTTGGTTCATGTGTCTGGTAATCCACTGGCTGGCTGCTGCCCCTTGAACCTGGGCCCCAAGAGGATCACACATGGAAAGGACCTGAATTCAACCTGTAGGCTGGAGTGCCCCTCCCCCACCCAGCCTGGTGCAGCCTAAATGAGCTGAACCCATTCAGTCTGAAGAAGCCTGAGCCTGAGAGTGGTTGATTGTTGCCACACACTGCGATTGGAGAGCATTTGTTATGAAGTTGACTGTGGTAAGAGCTGACAGATACACAGCCCACTCTCCTGCTCCTTCCTTGGACATTGAAAGGTGCCATCGCACACTGGCGTCTGTGCAAGGGATGAGTGTGCTAGTGAGAGTTTTAGGCGCCTGCCACGAATGAGAATTTGAATTAAAAAAAAGAGCCAATGGCCTACAAAACAGGCCAGGAAGAGGTGAGGGCTACCACTCCTTGGGAATGGAAAGTCACGCTCACTGGTGTACCATCTAGCCCACACACGCCTGCTAAGGGAAGGCCATCGTCCCACCAGCTCCCACAGTGGACCCTCCATTCAGTGCTGAACTGTGATTACAGGTCTTCATACCTGGAGATGGAGTGCTGTCACTGGTCCTGGGACAACAGCAACAGCAATGAACCTGCCCCTTCCCCATCCCCACTCTCAAGAAACCCTGGAGACCCTCGTTATCTGCTCCAACAGCTCTTAGGGCTCAGAAATGTCTCTGAACCCAAAGCAGCAAAACATACGCTCAGGCCCTCATGCCCTCTGCTCCCCCTGCCCACCTACCTCTCACACACACTTTAGACCTCACCCCACATGTCAGCATACCTCAGATCTGGGCACACACCCCCATCTAAAATGTTTGCTGAGTTCACTGATCCCAGGGGACCTGCCCTTGAGGAGTGCTCTGAAAGACAGGGAGGCTGGGGAGGGGTGCCCTGAGCCTTCCCTGGGCTGAAGAAACGGGAAAACACAGAGCTTGGCAGGCGAGGCAGCACAGACGTCAGGCAGACACGCAAGACTAGTTGATTCAGGGATAGATTCAGGGAAGCGACATTTGCATGACTTTCACATACATCTGAATGTTGAAGTCAAGAGGTGGTAACTCCACATGTGTACAGTATAAAATAAAGCTGACTAATTTGTACAGCTTACAAGGGATTTGGAATCCAAGGGCTTGACATGAGAATGGCCATCAAATCTCACTGCTCTGATTGGGGGCAGCCTGGAGCTCCATCAGAGCTGGGAAAACAATGCATTCGGTGTATTGCACATCCTCTTAACACACAGTTTGGTCACTCTGAGCCAGGATAGGTAAGAATAGGTAACATTTGGATTTATTTCCTCTTCTGATTATTCCACAGCAGCAAATACCTAATGACATGTTTTCCATTCATTAGGCATTCACTGAACCCTTTACTTGGATTATCTGATTTCATCCTCAGAACCCACCCACTGAGGCATGTACCTTTAGTATCCCTGTTTTACAGACAGGGCAGCTAAGATTCAAAGAATTTAACTCAGGTAGGTTGAATATCCATGTATTAAGGTGTTCATCAAGTTTGAGTTATTGTTAAAGTAGTTTTATCATGACCAACCAGAAAGTATAAAGTGAAAATATATCTCATTCACAATATTAACAAAAAATATAAAATACTCTAAAACAAATGTAAGAAAAAAGGGGGAAAGGATCTAAACAAATAAAACAACCACACTTACTACAGGGTAAAAAAAAGACTTAAATCCAATTCATGGCCAAGAAGAAGAAATACTGTTCTCCACAAGTGAAAGATCTTACTTCTCTCCCAAATAATTATAAATTCAATGTAGATTCAATGAAAATCCCATGGGATATTTACAACATGTAATCTATAAATAGTTTATATTCATTTTTTTAATTAATTAATTTTTGTTACAGATGTTTCTTCTTTTCCCCCCACTGATTCTCCCCTTCCCCTCTCTCCCCGCCCTGTCCCCAGCTTTGTTGTCCATGCCCATTGTTCATGCACACATGCATATAAGTTCTGTGGTTTATCTCTCCCCCACCACCCCCTTTTGTGGGGATTGTCAGTCTGTACCCCACTTTCACGTCTCTGGGACTACCCCATTCCTCAGAATGTTCTGTTCATTATATTCCACAAATAAGTGAGGTCATATAAAACTTGTCTTTCTCTGTTTGGCTTGTTTCACTTAGGATAATACTTTCCAGGTCCCTCCATGTCATCTCAAAGGATAAGAGATCTTTCTTTCTTACAGCTGCATAGTACTCCATTGTGTATATGTACCACTGCTTTTTTATCCATTCATCTACTGATGAACATTTGGGCTGTTTCCAGGTTTTAGCTATTGTAAATAGTGCTGCTACGAACATGGAGGTACATATATTCTTTCTTTTTATTTTATTTATTTATTTTTTTAAATCTTTATTGTTGGATGTAAAATGTATTACAGATGTTCCACATTTTTCCACATTGACCCCCTCCTCCCCACTCCCACGCCCCTCCCATCTTTTCCCACACTATTGTCTGTGTCCATTGGTTATGCATATAAGTTCTTTGGTTTATTTCTTCTCACCCCACCCCCAACCCCTTTCCCTTTGAGGTTTATCAGTCTAGCAGTGAATTTGCACTTCTTAATCTCTTCACCTTTTTCACCCATTCCCCCAACCCCCCTCCCAACTGGCAACCAACAAAATGTTCTCTGTATCTATGAGAATGTTTCTGTTCTACCTGTTTATTTTGTTTGTAGATTTCATTGTTGATAGATATGTATACATTGCCATTTTCTTTGTTCATATATTTTATCTTTTTCTTCAAAAAGACCCTTCATCATTTCATATAATAACGGTTTGGTGGTGATGAACTCCTTTAACTTTTTCTTGTCTGGGAAAGTTTTTATATGGCCATCAATTCTAAATGACAGCTTTGCAGGATAGAGTAATCTTGGTTGTAGGTTCTTGCTTTTCATCACTCTGAATATTTCTTGCCACTCCCTTCTGGCCTGCAAAGTTTCTTTTGAGAAATCAGCTGACAGCCTTATGGGAACTCCCTTGTAGGTAACTAGCTGCCTTTCTCTTGCTGCTTTTAAGATTCTGTCTTTGTCTTGAACCTTTTGCATTTTGATGATGATGTGTCTTGGTGTGGGCCTCTTGGGGTTCATCTTGTTTGGGACTCTCTGTGCTTCCTGGACTTGTATGTCTGTTTCCTTCACCAAGTTAGGAAAGTTTTCTGCCATTATCGTTTCAAACAGGTTTTCGATTTCTTGTTCTCACTCTTCTCCTTCTGGCACCCCCAAGATGCAAATGTTGGCACGCTTGAAGTTGTCCCAGAGGCTCCTTACACTATCCTCATTTATTTGGATTTTGTTTTCTTTTTGCTGTTCTGATTGGGCATTTTTTGCTTCCTTTTATTCCAAATCGATGATTTGCTCCTTGGATTTACATACTCTATTATTGAAGCTGTGTAAATTATTCTTTATTTCAGTTAATGCCTCCTACAAGTCTAACTGTGTATCCATGATTTCTAACTGGTCCTTTTTTATGCTCTTGAGGCCCTTCCTAAGTTCACTGAGGTTCTCACTAAGTTCATTGAGCATATACACTTATAATCAGTATTTTGAACTCAGCATCTGTTAGGTTGCTTTTCTCCATTTCGCTTAGTTCTTTTATTGGGGTTTTGTTCTGTTCTTTCATTTGGGACCTGTTTCTTTGTCTCCTCATTTTGGCTGCCTCCCTGTGTTTGTTTCTGTGTATTACTTAATGAGAGGTATGGTGCTCACTGAAACCAGATGCTGCTCGTTTGAAAGAATTTAGAAAAAACCTGAAGCAGGATCCAACACAGGCCAATCCTATGGTTAAGCAAGTGGCAACAGCTTGGGTGGGCTTGAAAGTTGGGTGGGGTGGGGCGGGGCCTCAGGGAGTCACCAGGGCGGGGCTACCAGTGTGAGCCAGGTTGCTGGAGTCCCAGATATGGCAACTGTCTGCCGCCCCAGGGAAGGGCTCACCAAAGGAACAAAGGCCTCTTACAGCACGTTTGTCCCGGAGAAAGCCCCCTCTCCAGCCCTCGCTCCAGTGCAAAACAGCTCAGTTCTTCCCTGTATGTCTCTGGTGCCCCTCAAGCTACCTCCCCTCCAAGCTTAGAGGGAGAGAGTCCGATAAGTCCGTGCGCGGGCCCTTTAAGGAGCTGCCTGGGGCTCCAGCCGCGTCAGCCTCCCTGAGCCTCAGTTCCTGCTGGTTTTTCCAGCCAGAAGTTATGGGAACTTCTCTTCCTGGCACTGGAACCCTGAGCAAGCAGGGCGTCTGGTGTATGACGGGGACCCCTCAGTCCTCAGGAAGGACCTTCCCCAGCCGAGGAATCCTCCTGATTTTTATCCGCCACACTTGGGTGTGGGACCAGCCCTTCGCGCCGCCTCCGCCGCAGCCGCAGCCACCCCACCTCGTGCCTCCGCCCCTCCTACCAGTCTGGATGTGGCTGCTGCTCTAATTCCGTAGTTGTAGGACTTCCATTCAGCTTGATTTCAGGCGGTTTTGAATGATGGTTGTTCTGTAGTTTAGTTGTAACTTTGATGTGGTTGTGGGAGGACACGATACAGCGTTTCCCTACTCCGCCATCTTGACCGGAAGTCTCCATATATTCTTTCTGATTGGTGTTTCAGGCTTCTTAGGGTATATTCCTAGCAGTGGGATCACTGGGTCAAATGTCAATTCAAGTTTTAATTTTTTGAGGTAACACCATATTGTTTTCCACAGCGGCTGCACCAGTCTGCATGCCCACCAGCAGTGTACTAGAGTCCCCTTTTCTCCACACCCTCGCCAACACGTGTTGTTTGATGATTTGTTGATGGCGGCCATTCTGACAGGTGTGAGGTGATACCTCATTGTTGTTTTAATTTGCATCTCTCTGATGATTTGTGATATTGAACATTTCTTCATATGTCTCTTGACCATTTGTATGTCCTGTTTGGAGAGGTGTCTATTTAGTTCTTCTGCCCATTTTTTAATTGGGTTATTTGTCTTTCTTTTGTTGAGTTGTATGAGCACTCTCTATATATATATTGGAAATTAACCCCTTATCTGATGTATCATTGGCAATTATGCTCTCCCACACAGTGGGTTGCCTTTCCATTTTGATGATTGTATCTTTTTGCTGTGCAGAAGCTTTTGAGTTTGATGTAGTCCCATGTGTTCATTTTCTCCTTTGTTTCTGTTGCCTTAGGTGATGTATCCATGAAAATTCTACTGCATATGATGTCTGAGATTTTGTTTCCTACATTTTCTTCTAGGATTTTTATGGATTAATGAGTCACATTTAAGTATTTTATCCATTTTGAGTTTATTCTTGTGTAAGGTGTAAGTTGATGGTCTAGTTTCATTTTTTTGCATGTAGCTGTTCAATTTTCCCAACACCATTTATTAAAGAGGCTGTCCTTACTCCACTGTATGCTCTTGCCACCTTTGTCAAATATTAATTGAGCATATTGTCTTGGGTCCATTTCTGGGTTCTCTGTTCTGTTCCATTGATCTATATGCCTGTTCTTGTGCCAGTACCAGGCTGTTTTGATTACAGTGGCTTTGTAGTATAACCTGAAATCTGGTAATGTGATCCCTCCAACTTTGTTCTTCTTTTTCAAGATTGCTGTGGCTATTCAGGGTCTTTTTTGGTTCCATGTGAACTTTTGAAGTATTTGTTCTAGCTGTGTGAAGTATGTCGTTGGTATTTTAATGGGGATTGCATTGAATCTGTAGATTGCTTTGGGTAATATGGACATTTTAATGATGTTAATTCTTCCAATCCATGAACAAGGTATGTGCTTCCACTTTTTTATATCTTCCTCTATTTCTTTTTTCAATGACCTGTAGTTTTCTGTGAATAGTTCCTTTATTAATAGTTGATATTCTTATCAAATAAAAAGCTTTTACAGGTCAATAAAAAAAGACAAATACTCTGTGTTAGTTACCTATTGCTACATAACCAATTACCCTCAAACTCAGCAGCTTGACATGAGAATAAACATTTATTTTCTCACATAGTTCTAAGAGTCAAAAATGTGAGAGCATCTTAGCTGGATGATTCTGGCTGACGTCTCCCATGAGGTTTAAGCTAAGTGGCAGCCAGGGCTGTGGTCACCCAGAGGCTCGGCTAGGAATGGAGGGTCCATGTCCAAGTGGCTCCCTCACAGCTGGCAGCTTGGTGCCACTGTTAACAGGAACCCTCAGCTCCTCTCCTAGGGCTGCCTGAGTATCCTCACAACACGGCGCCAACTTCCCCTAGAGCAAAAGACCTCACAAAGTAAAAACTGCAATATCTTTTTTTGTTTTTAATCATCTCCTGAGAATATGTTCTCATTTATTTTGGAGACAGTAAAGGAGAGTGAGAGAGAGAGAGAGTAACATCAGTGTGAGAGAGAAACATCAATTGATTGGTTGCCTCCCATACATGCCCTGACAAGATCAAACCTAAAACTTGGTTGTATGCCCTGACCAGGAATCAAACTGGTGACTTTTTGGTGCATGGGACTATGCCCAACCAACTGAGCCACCTGGCCAGGGCTGCAATGTCTTTTCTGATCTAGCCTTGGAAGTCTCACATCACCACTCTGCCACATTCTTTCTTCCAAGTGAATCACTAAGTCCAGCCTACGTTCCAGGGATGAGACTTAGGCCCTACCTTGTGAAAGCAGAATGGCAAGGAACATTCTGGCATATTTTAAAAGCCTCACATAGTCTAATAGGAAAATGAGCAAAAGACAGAAAATTCAGAAAACACTAACACACATATGAAAAAGGTCAGGCTTCCTAATAACCAAAGAAATACAAATTAAGCAAGCAGATGCCACAGACTAGCAAAGGTGAAAAAGAATGTTAACACTTAGTGTTGGTGATGGTGAGGAAAATGGGCCCTCCTGTACCTACATACTGTGAGCATAAAGTGGCACAACCATTCCAGGGAAATGTGGCGATTCATATAAACATCCCTAAACGTGTGACTACTCTTGACCTAGCCATTCCACTCTAGAAATATATCCTAACAAAAAAAGTGGACTTATTTTGCTTAGCAAATTCTCAAGATCCATCCAACCTATCGCAAATGGCAGTAAGTCATCTTTTCTTGTGGCCGGGTGGTATTCCATTGCATATATGTACCACATGTTCTTCATCCAGTCATCTGTCGGTTGTTTCCATGGCTTGGCCACTGTGAAAAATGCTGCAATGAGCATAGAGGGACATATATCTTTATGAATGTTTTCAAATTTTTCTATAGATACCCAGAAGAGGGATTGCTGAGTCATATGGTAGCTCTAGTCTCAATTTTTTTTTCATCCTCACCTGAGGACATTTTTGCAGTTATCTTCAGATACAGTGGGAGAAAGAGAGAGAGAGAGAAAAAAAGATTGATGTGAAAGAGACACGTCGACTGGTTGCCACCCACACGCCCCCAACCCGGACCAGGGACAAACCGCAACCAAGGTATGTGCCCTTAGCGTGAACCGAACCCGGGACTCTCTGGTCCACAGGCCGACACTCTAACCGTTGAGCCAAACTGGCCAGGGCCTGTTCTTAGTTTTCTGAGGAACCTCCATACTGTTTTCCATAGTAGCTGCACCAATTTTAAACCTGAAAGAAACAAACAAATAAACAAGACAAACAAACAAAAACTCAGACAGGCAACAGCTGTGGTGGTATCAAAGGGAAAGGAGGTGGGGGAGGTAGTAAAGGTTAACAGGGGTCATATATATGGTGACGGAAGATTTGACTTTGGATGTGAACACACAATGCAGTATACAGATGGTATATCATAGACTCGTACACTTGAAACCTATGTAATTTTATTAACCAATGTCACCCCAATAAATTTTTTTTCATTTTATTTGACTTTTAACCATGTATCATTCTTTTTTTGTGTTTTTCTCTCTTTTTTTTTATTGATTTTAGACAGAGAGGAAGGGAAACAGAGAGATAGAAACGTCAATGTGAAAGAGAAACATCGATTGGTTGACTCCGGTACACACCCCAACCGGGGATTCAACCCACAACCTGGGTATGTACCCTGACCGGAAATCAAACCAGTGACCTTTTGGTGCATGGGATGATGCCCAACCAACTGAGCCACATGGGCCAGGACACCCCGATAAATTTTATAAACTTTTTTTATCCTCACCCAAGGACATTTTTGCATTTATCTTCTGCAGATAGAGCGGGAAGGAGAGAGGAGAGAAGAGAAAGAGAGATGAGCATTGATGTAAAAAAAAACAAATCAAGTGGTTGCCACCCACACGACCCCAACCGGGGCCAGGGACAAACTGCAACCAAGGTGCATGCCCTTAGTGGGAACCAAACCCGGGACTCTCTGGTCCACTGGCTGATGCTCTAACCGCTGAGCAAAACTGGCCAGGGAAAATTGTATAAAGTGTTTTAAAAATTAAAAAAGATTCCAACAAAAAATTTGCTCAGTGATTAACATACAAAGCTATTTATTGTAACAATGTAACAGAGAAAACTGGTTTATCACCTTAAAGTCCAACAACAGGCTCCAGTAATATGTGGTATACACAAGTACTGCAACAAACTCATAGAATGTCCTATAATATTTTAAAATTTTTGAGGCAAACATAGTGATACTGAAGATTGTTGGAAACCACTTGAAGTACTAGCTCGAGTTACTTCACAGCTTCCACACTAAATGATTCTACATTCTTCTGTAGATAAGGTGAGGGTGGATTTTTGTGTTTCCCATTACGCTTCTCTGTTTAACAGGCAAGGCAGGAAATATAACACTAAACACCAACATGTGTTGTGTATTTGGCTGCTGTGGAAGAACCAGACAGACAGCACTTCCTCTCCGACACGCACCTTCATCCCCACCCCCGCTTCCCGGACCGCACAGAGAGCCTGTGAGGGCAGGGAGAGGGGGCTGCTCCTGGCAGAGACCAGCTGTCCTGAGAGCAGCAGCCCTGCCACGGCTGTGTCCTGAGCAGGCACCAGGGAGGTTGGACCAAGGACACCAGAATGGCTAGCCTTGGTCAAGAGTCCCTTCACTGGTGAATGGAAACCACAAAATCACTCTATGTCAGGGGACTACCAGGCCATCCCGGGGCTCCTGTCCTCCGTGTCTCACCTGATCCATGTGGTTCCTGGACAGGGACAGGGCCTCCGCTTTGCAGACTGGCCTCATCACCTCTGCTGCCTCCATGGCACCATGCAGGGATGTGGGACACCGAGGCTGCAGCCCCGCCTGTGGAGATGCATCAAGTCTAGGAGTTGTCACCCACCCTCAGGTGCACAGACAGCGTCATCTCCACGTAAGGGTGATGGACGGCGGCTCTCGGCCTCTTGCTTCCCCCTGCACTCTGCCTTTTTCCTAAAGCCCATCCTACACCACTGGCTGAGGCTTTTAGAAAAGAAAAGCCAAGATGCCATACAAGCAACTTCTGCTTGAGCCTAGCCGTGCAGCCCACTGAGGCAACACAGCCCCACGCCCGCTACCTGCGGGAATAGGGAGGAGGTGGGGGGAGGGGGGCCAAGAAAAATGAACAGCTCAGAATGGGACTCGGCCCACAGGCAATACTTCTCAGCCATGATGGCTCTCTGTGTTAGCAAACCAGAGCCACAGTGAGTGGTATTTCATCCACTGACCTCCAGATTCAAGTCACCCCATAAAACAGTGGACAGCACGCTGGCTCCAGGCAGAGGGGTGTGGAGTGACCTTCAGGCTCAGCATGGTGGAAGCGTCTCACACACCAGCTTCAGCCTGCGAGAGCGGAGCCATAATTGATCACCACAGCAAATCAATGTGAGTGAGGTCCCTTCCAAACTTCTGTACAAACTGACTTCATAATGAAATATGAGCTTGTGAAGTTTCTCATTTTGCACTATTCTGACATTTCTTGCAATGTGATTAAAATATAATAAGATCAAATAGAAAATACTATTTGCTCAATCACCTCCAAACCTGACACAGTCAATAGTCCAATTCCATCTAGGAAGAAAGTCATTTCCAAGACTCCATAAAGAAGCCTACATTTAAATTTCATGTTCTCTGCTGTTACTGTGAAAAATTACATGTTTTAAATATAGGACAAATACAGGGCAGGCCAATTCTTGTTATAATAAATTTTATTCTAACATTCTCAGTAAATAAAATCACCAAGACCTAGCCAATGAATGGCTGCTTCAAGGTTCATTCAATAATGCATAATTCCAGTCCAAATAATAATTTGCTCAATTTCTTTGAAGTCTAATTCAAGCCCCATTTCCCTTGTGAAAGCCCAGATTCCAAAAATCATTTCCTTCTTACATACTGCTGAGAACACATACAGCCTTCAAGTACACCCTGGAAGTTAGGTATGTGGGCCTCCTCTTCCCAGCTTGACAGGGCAGCTCCTCAAGGTCAAGGGGTGCTCTTCCCCTTTAACATCATCCTGCATGCCTAGATCACTGGGGACCTGGCCCGGTGTTAGGCAGCCTGCAGATGCTTGAAATCTATTTCCTGGTTGAAAGAGCCTGTAATGATGACATTCAACCCCTGCGGGCTTCAGGCACCCATCTCCTGTGCTACCAGTCCACATCAGACCATACCAGAGCAGACACTATATTATCCTCCGAGACCTCAACACACACCATCATTTTACACATAGCCAGCTGCATCTATTAATTTTCTGACTGTCAGAGACAGTTAAGGGAGCCTTTGTGGAAACATCTGAAGGTTTGTAAAACAACAGCCTGTTTGGCTTCCCCTGACACACAAGCTTAGAAAGTGTGTGATTTTAAGTAGCAGAGCGTGCTCTAAGACTTGTGGGTAATTGACTCCATGAGCTAAGAACACAACATAAAAGAGATCATTTTCTCAATTCCTTAGTAGTTTCCAAGCCACAGACCATTTGAAGAGCAAACCTAAATTTTCAGGTTAGATTCTTCTAGATCCAGACCATCTCCAACTCCCAACAAACCACAGGCTAGACTTTAAGTGCCCCCAAATGCAGAGGGCCCTGCGCGCTCTCACGGGGACCTGTGATGGCTGGACTGAAGAGATGCCGGCACACGGCAGCTTCCGGCATCCCAGCCGCCAACACAAAGCTTAGGTGTCCAAATAAAACCTTGGCCCAAACTTCCATTCCTACCTGATTTTGGCTCTAGCCCCAGGACACAAAACCATCAAGCTGAATTACTGACTTCTAGGACTGAGAAAATTATGAGAAGCCAATGCATCCTGCATGTCAATTAGAAAGTACCCAATGCACGAATCAAAACAGCCAACTCAAATTGACTTGAGCAATAAAGGAGATTTATTGTCTCCTGTCTCCAGCAAGTCCAGCTCCATTTTTTGTGCTCCTCTCTGCTCTGCCGCCCTCCATGTGGTAATTGTGTCTTCAGGTCAGCTTTCCTCATGGTCACAAAATAACTGCCAACAGCAACCAGAACTCTACGATTTACTTTATATATATATATATATATATATTTTTTTTTTTTTTAATTGACTTTAGAGAAATGATGGAGAGAGAAAGAGAGATGGAAACATCGGTGTGAGAGAACATTGATTGGCCGCCTCCTGCATGCCCCCCCACTGGGGATCAGCCCCACAACATGGGCATGTGCCCTGACCAGCAATCGAACCAATGACCTCTTGGTGCATGGGTCAATGCTCAGCCACTGAGCCACACCAGCTGGGCTCCATGCTTCACTTTTCACATCCAGAGGGAGAGCACCATTTCTTAGAACACTAAAGCTTTGTTCTGATTGGACCATTTCA
This sequence comes from Molossus molossus, assembly GCF_014108415.1. NCBI lineage: Eukaryota > Metazoa > Chordata > Mammalia > Chiroptera > Molossidae > Molossus > Molossus molossus. The sequence goes on along the minus strand of NW_023425377.1, from coordinate 40,671,963 downwards.
ACAACTATTCATCCAGCAAGGGGAGAGTGGGATTTCCCCAACTGAAATAAAATCATGAGGCTGCTAGACCTTGGGGAGTGGGGGCAAGGCAATCCCAATGTCCATTTCCTCCTGTTGCTGAGCAAGAGGACACTAAACATCCAACCCAAAGGGACCCCTAAACTGGCCTCAGGGTCCAGGAGCACTACTTGCAGTGCCATTCAATCTAAAGCAAATCCCAGGAGTTCTACAATGCTGAGAATCCTCATCTCCCATCTGGGATTCTGAGTTGGGAACTCCCAGCTCCTCTGTACATCAATTACTCTATTAACTGGAACATGTCCAGAACTCTGGGGTGGGTCACTGGCCATGTTTGTCTGCTCCACTGTTGAGAGTGAAGTAAGCCAGTGTGGCTCAGCTCAGCACCTTAGAATTAATTAAGTGGCTCTAGTAACTGACACTCTCTAAAGAGGCCAGATCATCAGCTTAGGGCAGGATGAAGTACTGGTTCCTCCTCCATCCACTTTCTTGACCAAAGACTCTACTTGCACGATCACCTGAGTAACCAGTGAGCTTCTCATGACAGGGCCATGCCCTCTGAGCCTCCTGCATGCAGTCCTGGGCTCCTGTCAACTTTGATTCCCAGGCATTGCTGTTTGGCCAGCTGACCACAGGGTCTGGCCACACAGACCCAGACCCCAGGAGGACCCTGGCAGCACATTCAGCTGGGTCCCTGTCTCCCCAAGTGCCTTCTGCCTTCTGTAGCTTACAGTTTCTGAAACCCAATCACAGCTCCTCCCCATCTGCCCCAACAAACCTGGGAAGAATAAAATCAGATACTGCTAACCCTTCTACAGAGAGACTGAGATCCAGAGGGGAAAGTGGGCGATCAGGGGTGTGCCAAGAGCCAGAATCAGGTCCTGAGACCAGACCCTCGGTTCAGTGCCTCTTCACCTCAGTGGGCTACCTTCTTCAGCACCCAAGGCAGCCCCTGGAACAGAAGAACATGGCAGCGGCCTGGCCCGTGCTCTGCTCAGCAGCCAGATCCCAAAGCAGCCCAAAGCAGGTGCTCCCTGCTCCAGTGGCCTCAGAGGTGCTTTGCTTGCCGGCAACCAGGGCTGGTCAGAGCCCAAACCCGCCCCAGGCTCAGAAGTAACTGCTCTGAGAGAGACAATCTCAGAAAATCCAATTTGTCTTTTCTCTTACAGTCTTTGCTCTGGTGATTGCTTTGAGATTTCTTGTGCAGCAACTTGGGTCTGTGATTCACACTTTGGGTCTTTGGTGAATACAGCCTTTTCTGTCCTCCTCTGTGCCCGGCTCCCAGCCCAGCCTTCCTGGAAAACCAAAGTAGCCCCTCTCCTTTGGGAGGTGCAAGCCAGAGTGCCCTGGGATCAGAGCAGCCCAGGTTCAAGTCCTGGTACTATCATTTTATCATTCACTCATTGAATCATTCAACCCACAATTACGCGTTGAATAACAACTATGCACTGGGTTCTTCTCCAGGACCTGGGACCCAGCAGAGAACAAGCCAACAGATCCACCTTCATTAACCATCTCATCTCCTGATACCACACCACAGGTGGTCCTTGGAGGGGGTCCTAAATCCTTTGCAAATCCGCAAAAGAATGCATATAAGCAAAGGCATGCAAAACTGGATGCCTTTCCAGAGGGACGGTGGATTCCTCAAGCCCACAGGCAGACCCCTGGGGGTCTGAGAACACCAGATCAGGAAGCTCCAAGCAGAGAGAAAGCTGATGCGAGACCCTGTTCAGGGGGTAGAGCTCACCCAGGGATTTGTTCAAATACCACCGTGATCTGCAGATGTCCTTCAATGGATCATAATCAAGTTCGACCCAAATCCTCAGATCTTGACTTTCCTGCATTCCAAAAAAAAGATTCTTACAGGTGAGCTTAAGATAAAAGACTACAAGAAATCCGCATCCTAGAATGTGAACTAACTGCCTTGTGGGATTTGGGGGTAGAACATCCATGTCAGACTTGCAAATGATCTTTTCCTCAGGTGCGAGGGGTAACAATTTGCTCCAGGGGAGCATGAATATGCCGGTGCTTTATGGCTCCCTATGCTACCCCAAAGTTAAGCCTGAATCAAAACCTTGCAAATAAAACTACTTAAAATGCACTAAGGGAGCTCACTACTTTATAAAAGCTGGCAATGAATTCTTCTGCAGACCAAGGGAAACTTTGGAATGTGCAAGTTATTTCCCCTCTTTGTTAGAGAGGATTTCTATAAAATGGGTAACCATAAGTGAAGAATGCCAGTCGGGGCAGGGTGATCTAAGGCATAAGGTTTCTATTTATCATATATCCGTGCCTCTAAGAAGGATTTTTTAATAGCAAATGTTATTTTGTATCTACTGCAAGACCAAATTAACCAATGCATGACTAAATCCTTTGAGGTGAAGAGGACAAGGACACCAAGGGACCTAATTCATCATGGAGGCACCTACCATGGCGGACAGTGCAGGGCAGGGCTCGGATACCCAGGAAACCCTAAGTCCAAAGCAGCAGTGGGTACAAAGAAAATTAAAACACTAATTCAAAAAGACATATGCACCCCTACGTGCATTGCAACATCATTTACAATAGCCAAGATAATGGCAGCAACCTAGGTGTCTTCAGTAGACAAAGGGATAAGATATGGTGTGTGTATGTGATACAGTATTACTCAGCCACAAAAAAGGATGAAATCTTGCCGTTTGTGACAACATGGATGGACCTGGAGGGCATTATACTAAGTGAAATAAGTCAGACTGAGAAAGACAAATAGTGTATATTTTCACTTATATGTGGAATCTAAAAACAAAAACAAAAACAAAACAAATGAACAAAAAAACAGACTCACAAAACAGAGACGGAACTGATGGCAGTTGCCAGAGGGGAAGGGGTGGGGGTTAGGTGAAAAAGGTGAAGAGGAACACAGTCAATAATATTGTGATGAGTTTCCATGGTAACAGGTGGTTACTAGACTTAGTGTGGCGATTACAATGTAATGTATATAAATGTCAAGTCACTGTATTGTACACCTGAAACTAATATAATACTGTGTACCAATTATACCTAAATAACATTAATGACTAATTAATTTTTTTAAATACCCAGTTCTGGGTTGCAGCCAGCAAGCAGACACCTCTCGGCCCCTGATTGAGATGACCTCTGGCTGATGTGTGGGCCTGTGCCGTGCAGAGCCCTGGGGGCCAGCCATGGGAGAGACTGACTGTACACACAAGAGACAGAAGGCTCAGTGGTTCTCGGGAAGGCCCCTGGCGGGGGGTGCACTGGATGGAGCTGGAGGCCGAGCTCAGTGGAGGAGGGAGAGGAGCAATGACACCCAGAGAAGGGGAGGGAGCAAATGCAGCGGGAAGAGCCCAAGGACTGCAGCCTGTCAGGAGGTTAATATGGAGTCAGTTTCCAAAGTAAAAGCAGAAATAAGATGATGCCATTACCCAGAAAATTCAATCAGGAGGGGCAGCCATTTAAGAAGGAAGAGACAGCTGACCTCTGGCTGAAATTAAAATTGCAATCGAGTCAAAAGAGCCACGCTGTTCAAGGACAGCCAGGCAGAGAGGGAGCAAGGACGGGGCAGGGAGCCACAACCCTCCCGGGTCCCCAGCCCAGTGTGCTCAACTCGCTGACACTTCTCAGGGATATGTGTGCACCCAGCCCGAGGGGGCCTGTCGGATGGCGCAACTTTGCCAAAGAGGTGCCAGGCACACAGTAGGTGCTGAGTAGGTGCTGGTTGTACAAATCACTGAACTAACGCAGGGATCAGCCCACCACCTGCTCTTATACCGCCTGGAAATAAGAACAGTTTTTGAATTTTAAAGGGTTTTAAAAGGAGGCGTGGGAGGAGATACGTGACAAGAGCCACGTGTGCCCCACGGAGTCTATGCTATTTACTACCTGAACTCGTACAGAAACAGAACAAATAACGGCTTAACAGGAGCATTTTAATTTAACACTCACCTTTGCACTTTTCTATCCCCTTAGGCACTTTGCTGATAAACTTTAACAGCCCTCTTGGCCTCTGGTCTGGAGGACAGTTCAGAAAAGGAGATTCGACCCCTTCAAGGAAAGAAGGCAGGACGCTGTGCCCTGAGCCTTCAACGCGAGTCTTGGCAAAGTGGGCGCGAGGGTCCACTGATTTGGGAGAACTAGGGGAGTTTAATTCAACAAGTGTTGTGGAAAGTCCAAGTGCCAAGCTTTAGGTAGGGTGCTGCAGAGGATAAAAACATTTAAAAAATACCTCATCTCCTACAGAGAAGACAGAACGGGGGTGGGAGTCCTCGGGCAGGCTTCCCAGGAGAGCCACCCTTCAGGTGAACCTGAAGATGGCAGGATTCCAGAAGGCGGAGATGGGGACACGTCCTAGGCTGAGGACCTGGCTTGAGCAAAGGTACAAAGACAGATGGAACCAGGAGAGGGTCAGAGGAAGGTAGAGCAGGAAAAAATTAGCTGGTCTTAATTTGGGTTCCCCCCAAAGCAGACCCTAAAATAAAGACATAAAGACTTGGGTGTAAGTAGCATATTTGGGAGGTGGTCCCAGGAAACACTGGCCCTGCGGGCTGCTGGAGGTCGGCCCACTGGCAGCTCCCGGAGCCAAGGCAGAACATGCGTGTCAGTCACCCTACTCAAGGGGCAAGGATGCTGGGGCATTTATATATCACCCCCATCGTCATTTATCTACTGAGGGTTGCTCTGGGGGATAAGGGAGGATGACAGGCACTTTGTGCCTAACTTGTCCCTGGCAGTATTTGCACATCTATGCAGGGGCCCTGAGACACAGAGAGGCAGTGCTGGCAGGTGCAGGTGGGCCTGTGTGTACTGAGATGGTGAGACCTGAGGGATGCGAGACGGGCATCACAGCATCTGCTACAGACGGGTCCTGACTGAGCAGAGCCTTGAGTGTGTCTATGCTGGGATCTACTGGTCTTTAGGGACTGGAGCAAACAAGGCTTCAAAGCCTGGAGGTTACAGGGCTATAATTAAGACTATGATTCAAGAGACAAGTGAGCTAAGAGGTGCATGCAAGAATTATGTAACCTCCCAGAACCAGATATTGGGGCCAGAACCAGGCAGAGGGGGTTGGAGAGATGGGACACCACACACACACACACACACACACACACGTAGTGATGCGCTGGAGGTCAACAATGGTGACCCCAAAGTTCTAGGAGACAATCACCTGGAGAAGCAGCACAGAGGAGCACAGTAGGTGGGTACAGGAAGGGTAGGGGCTCTGGGTAGGGTAGGGGTGCTAGGTTTCACAGGCCTCTTCGTGGGAACTGGAAATTAGTCTGGAGCTCAAGAGAAAATGAAGGACTGAATACTGATTGGGAAATCATTGACAAAAAGGTCAAGATTATTCAGGGAGGGGATTTAGAGAGAACAGACAAAGGCTAAAATCAGTTCTGAAAAAAATACTTGTATTGATGGAAGAGGAGAAGAAATATGAGTCAATAAAGCAGGAGAAAAATGTTCGGAACCCAAGTCAGAAATACCAAGTATAGGATTTTTAACAGCTAACTCTTCCTGGCATGAGGTCATCTTCCATGTGGGGTCTGCATCCCAGCCCAGCACCCACGTCTCCACAGGCAGCAGGCAGGGGTCTGACTCTGCTCTAACCAAGACCACAAATGCTGTCAACCTCAGCATCCTACGCCTCAAGTGCAGTCTGTGAACACTGACCCCCACAGCCAAAGTGTTCTCAGAACTCAGTGTGCCTGCACAGAGGGCATTTTGTGGAGGAGATGAGCCAATATTTTCAATGATTCCCAAAGAACCCTGTGAACCCACAAAGGTCGAGAACCACAGCTCTAGGTAACTAGTGAGGCATCAGCCACTCGGAACAGGAACTCAGGCTTAGCCTGAGACGGGATGGCATGAAGGAGGCCAAGACCTCCCAGATGAATGAGCATGAAATTCCCCCTACACTTTGCAGAAGAAAACCATCAGAACCAAAATGCCTGACCCGCGTTGCAGCAGGCACATGGGTGAGCAGAGCTGCTTTGCGGAAAGCCCTCAGTGCCTGCTAGGCAGGGTTGCAGACAGAGCCACCAACCTGCAACAAGATTACCACAATCTTCCCTCAGAGAACACAGAGTCTTCTGTTATGGAAAAAAGGGAAAAGAAAATAAAGCTCCAATTTTAAAAGCTTTGAAAAGCATTTCTTTTTTTTTTTTTTTTAATTTATTTTTGTTACAGATGTTTCTCCTTTTTTTCCCCATTGACACCCTCCTCCCCATCTCCCCCACCCCGAACCCAGCTTTATTGTTTATGTCCATCGGTTATATATACATGCATATAAGTTCTGTGGTTTATCTCTTCCCTCCCCCCACAACCCCCTCTTCTGAGTGTTGTCAGTCTGTACCCTACTTCCACGTCTCCGGGTCTACTCTATTCCTCAGACTGTTATGTTCATTATATTCCACAAATAAGTGAGATCATGTGGTATTTGTCTTTCTCTGCTTGGCTTGTTTTGCTTAGGATAATACTGTCCAGGTCCCTCCATGTTGTCTCAAAGGATAAGAGATCTTTCTTACAGTTGCATAGTACATTGTGTATATGTACCACGGCTTTTTTATCCATTCATCTACTGATGGACACTTGGGCTATTTCCAGATCTTAGCTATTGTACATAGTGCTGCTATGAACATGGGGATACATATATTCTTTCTGATTGGTGTTGCAGGCTTCCTAGGGTATATTCCTAGAAGTGGGATCACTGGGTTGAATGGCAGTTCAATTTTAATTTTTTGAGGTAACACCATAGTGTTTTCCATAGTGGCTGCACCAGTGTGCATTCCCACCAGCAGTGTTCTAGAGTCCCCTTTTCTCCTCAACCTGGCCAACACTTGTGGTTTGATGATTTGTTGATGGTGGCCATTCTGACAGGTGTGAGGTGATACTTCATTGTTGTTTTAATTTGCATCTCTCTGATGATTTGTGATGTTGAACATTTCTTCATATGTCTCTTGGCCATTTGTATATCCTGTTTAGAGAGGTGTCTCTTTAGCTCCTCTGCCCATTTTTTAATTGGGTTCTTTGTCTTCCTTTTGTTGAGTTGTATGAGCACTTTATATATATTGGAAATTAACCCCTTATCTGATGTATCATTGGCAATGATGCTCTCCCACACAGTGGGTTGCCTTTCCATTTTGATGATTGTTTCTTTTGCTGTGCAGAAGCTTTTGAATTTGATGTAGTCCCATGTGTTCATTTTCTCCTTCGTTTCTGTTGCTTTAGGTGATGTATCAGTGAAAATTCTGCTGCATATGATGTCTGAGATTTTGTTGTCTACAGTTTCTTCTAGGATTTTTATGGATTCATGAGTCACATTTAAGTCTTTTATTCATTTTGAGTTTATTCTTGTGTAGGGTGTAAGTTGATGGTCTAGTTTCATTTTTTTGCATGTAGCTGTCCAATTTTCCCAACACCATTTATTAAAGAGGCTGTCTTTTCTCCACTGTATGCTCTTGCCACCGTTGTCAAATATTAATTGAGCATATTACCTTGGGTCCATTTCTGGGTTCTCAGTTCTGTTCCACTGGTCTATATGCCTGTTCTTGTGCCAGTACCAGGCTGTTTGATTACAGTCACTTTGTAGTATAACCTGATATCTGGTATTGTGATCCCACCTACTTTGTTCTTCTTTTCCAAAATTGCTGTGGCTATTCGGGAATTTTTTGGTTCCATATGAAGTTTCGAAGTATTTTTTCTAGTTCTGTGAAATATGTCGTTGGTATTTTGATGGGGATTGCATTGAATCTATAGATTGCTTTGGGTAATATGGACATTTTAATGATGTTAATTCTTCCAATCCATGAACAAGTATGTGCTTCCACTTTTTTATATCTTCCTCTATTTCTTTTTTCAATGACCTGCAGTTTTCTGCAAATAGGTTCTTTACTTCTTTGGTTAAGTTTATTCTTAGGTATCTTAATTTTTTTGCCGCGATGATAAATGGGATTGTTTTTTCAGTGTCTCTTTCTGTGAGTTCATCATTGGTGTATACAAATGCTGTCGATTTCTTGACGTTAATTTTGTATCCTGCTACTTTGCGAAATTTATTTATTAAGTCTAGTAGATTTTTGATGGAATCTTTTGGGTTTTCTATATCTAATATCATGTCATCTGCAAATAATGACAGTTTCACTTCCTGCTTTCCAATTTGGATACCTTTTATTTTTTCTTCATATCTGATTGCTGTGGCTAAGACTTCCAGTACTATGTTAAATATGAGTGGCAAAAGTGGACATCCCTGTCTTGTTCCTCTTCTTTTTTTTTTTTTTTTTATCCTCACCCGAGGACACTTTTTCATTCTCTGTTCAGATAGAGCAGGAGGCAGAGAGAGAGAGAGACAGAAACATCGATGTGAAAGGGACACATCGAGTGGCTGCCACCCACACGACCAACCAGGGCCGGGGACAAACTGCAACCGAGGTACATGCCCTTAGCGGGAACCGAACCCGGGTCTCTCCGGACCGCAGGCCGACGCTCTAACCGCTGAGCCAAACCGGCCAGGGCGTTGTTCCTCTTCTTAAGGGAAATGTTTTTAGTTTCTGCCCATTTAGCATGATGTTGGCTGTAGGTCTTTAATATATGGCCTTTATTATGTCGAGATATGATCCCTCTATTCCCACATTGCTGAGCGTTTTTATCAGAAATGTATGCTAGATTTTGTCGAATGCTTTTTCAGCCTCTATTGATATAATCACGTGGTTTTTATTCTTCATTTTGTGTATGTGGTGTATCACATTTATTGATTTGCAAATATTGTACCAACCTTGCATCCCTGGGATGAATCCCACTTGGTCATGGTGAATAATTTTTTTGATGTATTCCTGGATCCAATTTGCTAGTATTTTGTTCAGGATTTTGGTGTCTATGTTCATCACGGATATTGGCCTGTAGTTTTCTTTCTTCGTAGTTTGTTTTTCTGGTTTTGGAATTAGAATTATGCTGGCCTCATAAAACGAGTTTGGAAGTCTTCCTTCTTCTTGAATTTTTTGAAATAGTTTGAGGAGAATGGGTGTTAGTGCTTTTTTGAATGTTCAGTAAAATTCCCCCTTGAAGCCATCCGGGCCTAGGCTTTTGTTTGCTGGGAGAGTCTTGATTACCTCCTCAATTTCCTTAGTTGTTATTGGTCTGTTCAAGTTTACTATGTCTTCCCGGTCCAGTTTCTGGAGACTATGTGTTTCTAGAAATTTGTCCATTTCACTTAGATTGTTGAATTTGTTGCCATATAGTTGTTCATAGTAGCTGTTAACAATTTTTGTATTTCTGTGGTGTCAGTTGTTACTTCTCCTCTTTCATTTCATTGTGTATTTGGGTTCTCTCTCTTTATTTCTTGGTGAGTCTAGCTAAGGGTCCATCAATCTTGTTTATCTTTTCGAAAAACCAGCTCTGTTTCATTGATCCTTTAAATTGTTTTTTTGTTTGTTTGTTTGTTTGGTTGGTTGGTTGGTTGGTTTGTTGTTGTTTTTTTTTTGGTCTGATTGTCATTTATCTCTGCTCTGATCTTTATTATTCCCTTCCTTCTACTTGCTCTGGGGTTTTCTTTTTGTTTGCTTTCTAATTCTTTAAGTTGTGAGGTTAGACAGTCAATTAGAAATTTTTCTTTTCTTGAGGTAGGCCTGTAGTGCTATGAACGTCCCTCTCAGAACTGCTTTCACTGCATCCCATAGATTTTGTGTTGTTGTGTGTTCATTTTCATTGGTTTCCAGGAAGTTTTTAACTTCTTCCTTGATCTCCTTGGTGACCCATTCATTGTTTAATAACATGCTATTTAGCCTCCATGTGTTGAAATGTCTTTGCATGTTCTTGTTGCAATTGATTTCTAGTTTCATGCCATTGTGATCTGAGAAGATGCTTGATATGATTTCAGTCTTCTTGAACTTGTAGAGATTTAGTTTGTGTCTTATCATGTGGTCTATCTTTGAGAATGTCCCATGTGCACTTGAGAAGAATGTGAATTCTGCAGTTTTGGGGTGTAATTCTCTGTAGATATGTACTAAATCCATTTGTTCTAGTGCTTCATTTAGAGTCTCTGTTTCCTTGCTAATTTTTTGTCTAGAGGATCTATCCAGTGGTGTCAATGGGGTGTTGAAGTCCCCTTCTATGATTGTATTGCTGTCAATTTCTCCTTGGAAGTCCCCCAGAAGATTTTTAATATATTTTGGTGCTCCTATATTGGGTGCTTATATGTTTATCAAGGTTATATCGTCTGTTGGATAGATCCTTTCAATATTATGTAGTGGCCTTCTTTGTCTCTAGTTATGGCCTTCATTTTGAAATCTATTTTATCAGATATGAGTATTGCTACCCCAGCTTTTTTTGCTTTCCGTTTGCTTGGAAAAATTTTTTCTATCCCTTCACTTTAAACCTACGTGAGTCTTTTGTTGTGAGGTGGATCTCTTGTAAACAACATATAGATGAGTCATGCTTTCTTATCCAATCAGCTACTCTGTGTCTTTTTATCAGAGCATTCAGTCCATTTACATTTAAGTTGATTATTGATATGTACTTGTTTATTGCCATTTTGTTTAGTGTGGTTCTATTTTTCTTCCTATTTCTTCTACTAATTACAGCAGTCCTGTTAACATTTCTTGCAGTGCTGGTTTGGTGCTAATGTATTCCCTTGGCCTTTTTTAGTCTGGGAAGCTCTTTATTTGACCTTCTGTTTTGAATGACAGCCTTGCTGGGTAGAGTAGTCTTGGATTCAGATCCTTGTTTTTCATGACCTTGACTACTTCATGCCATCCCCTTCTGGCCTATAGTGTTTCTTGTGAGAAGTCAGCTGAGAGCCTTATGGGGTTTCCTTTGTAGGTAACCTGTTGCTTATCTCTTGCTGCTTTTAGGATTCTCGCCTTGTCTTTAATTTTTGGCATTTTAATTACTATGTGCCTTGGCGTGGGCCTGTTTGGGTTCTTCTTACTTGGGGTTCTCTGTGCTTCTTCAACTTGAATGCCTTCTTCCTTCACCAAATTAGGGAAGTTTTCCGTCACTATTTCTTTGAATATATTCTCTATCCCTTGCTCATTTTCTTCTTCTTCGGGGACTCCTATGATGCGAATATTATTACGTTTCCAGTTGTCCCACAGTTCTCTTAAGCTGTCTTCCTGTTTTTTAATCGTTTTTTCCTATTGGTTTTCTGAGTGGTTGATTTTTTTCTACCCTGTATTCTAATTCACTGATCCAGTCCTCTGCTTCCTCTACTCTGCTGTTTAGACCTTCCAATGTGTTCTTCATTTCTGATATGTCATTTTTGATCTCTTCTTGGTGGTTTTTAATTTCCAATTGGTTTATTTTCAGCATCTCTATGTCCTTACTCATGCTGTTGAGCTTCCTCAAGATCATAGCTCTTTATTCTAGCTCTGTTAACTTGCCTAACTGTTCCACATTGATCTCATCTTCGGTGGAGGTCTCTTGTTCTTTCATTTGGCCTTTGTTTCTGTGTTTCACCATTTTGGCTATCACATGGGCTTTGGAGCCTGTCAATTTTTCCCTGTGGGTGTTGGTGTTCTGCTGTTTGTGGCTTCCTCTTCTGGGTTTAGATGAGCAAGGGAGGACCCACGTTAAACATCACTGTCAGGTCTTACTTTCCTGGTTAGAGTTGCTAGCCCAGGAAAGGTACTGTTATCCTCTAGCTTTTTGCCAGGAGGCTAGCAGTCAAGGTTACTTGAAGAGTTTTGGGTTGTCAGTTGATTGAAAAACTCCCTCAGGTGCTCAGCATAAGGGGATTTCCCGAGGGTGTGGCAGATGCTGATTGTTAGTGAGCCTCAATTAGCATTTCAATGGCCCACAGGGTGGGGTTGGATCTCTGAGGGAGGGGCTGCTGCCTCTCCCCAGAGCCCTGGGAAGGAGCAAGATGGCCACCGTTCTTCTTGGCAGCAACTCAGCAAAAGCTCTGAGTGCCCTCCAAATCCGGAGTGTCCCCACACAGTTCCAGTCCAGTCTGTCCTCCCTCTGCTGGAGCCCAAGGTGAGTGGCTGTGGCTTTTTTAGCCTCTGTCCCAGCTCTGTGGAGCCCTCTGGGAGTTTAACCCGAGGGCGCTGCTCCCAGCTATGGCCACTGCTGTCTGTGGGCTCCCAGCCCCCGTCTGGCACCTTCGCAATCCTACCAGGATCAAGTCAGTGTCCCTGGTTATATGGTCCTCGCAAGCTGCTTTTCTGTTGCTTTTTCCCGTCAATTTGTCTGTGTTTTGTTGTAATTCCAGTTTGGTTCTCCATAAAATAATTTTTAATGCACCTTCAGGTGCATTAAGAGAACAAAAATGGCAGTAAAGATCAAATGAACCTGTCAACAGACCAGTTTCATAATCTATTTGTAACTTAGCTGCTCAAGTTCTAACTGCCATGGTAGGCTTGATCATTATACTCTTTTAAATGTCTTATTCTTAGCCATACATTTGTTAATTTATACTCATACTGGGCCATTGGTTTAAAGTCAGGAAGCATAACAAACACTGATGTTAAAATACAACAAATTAATGAAGACTATAAAAAATGATAACTCTGTAAAATCACTCTAGGATGGTTTCTGCCAGTTAAGTAAGTTGCACCCATCTGATGAGAAATCAGAGAAATTACATATAATACATCTAGATAGCTTTAGTGCTTCAAAATGTGAGTGTTTAAAAAAATATGTAAGAACAATTATATCCAATTTGGCTTTTCATTTGTTGAAAATAAAAATAAAGAAATAACATGCATTATGTTATTTCTAGTAAAGTGCTTACAAATAAAGGAATAAGATCATCTCTCTTATCATTTAAACCATAACACAAACATTGTCACAGTAAACCATTTGTGTTTTTTAATGCAAAATGCAAAAATCCAAAACACCAGGTCATGAAGGAAGCTTTCATCTGTTTGATGTTAAATCACATAGTTGAATTTCAATCTCATTTATATATATATTGAATCCCCAACAAACATGATGGATGTAATTTATTTGTTGGCAAAACATGCTTTCCCTCACATATCTAACTAAAATAAATTAAATTAAATTAAATTAATACCTGCAAAGCACCTCCTATGGCACCAAACTTATAAACTGCACAAAATAAATGTTGGCCATTAATTTTATTATTAAATTATTATCAGGTGTTAGATGGGAAAAAATTTAACTTCTAATATATATTTTATATATTCAATGTCATTTGTGAAATAAACTTTAACAATACTGGTCTTAATTTTTAATTTAAATTATGAATTAATTTTAATTATACATTTTTTAATTTATAATTTAAATTTAAATTTATAAGGTAATTATAAATTTAAATTTTTAATTTTTAAATTAAAATTGTAAAATAAATATTAATAATTTATTATACTACCACTCAAAGATGATTGAGTAATTTTTAAAATTCTTTTGGGGTCTTAGAGATTAAATTACTGCAAAAGTTCATATACTAAAAAATACACACACACACACACACATACACACACACACACACACCCTTCTCAACCACTGTCCTGGTTTGTCTTCCATATTCCTCCTCTGTACCCTGGGAGGCTGACCTATCTCGATTGCATAAATGGGTCTCCTTCTCCCACTGGCTTCCACTTCAGCCTCTAGGAGGCACCCGGAAATGAGAGAGTAGGAAGGGAGAAAAATTCGAGTATCTATCCCCTCATCTCCTCTCCTCTAGGCAGCAATTAGCAGTGGCCATGTTTCTGCCTAAGGCTCAAACAGCTTCAGAGGCCCCTCCCTCCCCCCTGTCTACAGCTTTCCCTGGGCTCGGAGACAGCTCCTGCCCGCTCCCACTGCAGGGGAGGTAACGGCCTACAGCTCTCACTAGTTATTGGGTGCTTCACCATCTTTTATGGTTCCCTTCATCCTGCTCACACCTTTATAAATAGTCCTTGCATTAACTTCTCTTTAGTTACTCTTCTGAGTGTGCCCTTTTGTGTGTGTGAATTTTTACAATAATTGTACTGGAAGTGGCCCCAAGAAATAAGCACTAAAAGTGGGATTTGGGGATAGGGTTATTCACCTACTTGATGAGAGCAGGGATAAGCTTTCCAAGGGTGGATGGGATAGTCATCATCTGTGGGAAATGGTGGCATTACAATTATTCAAGTCCTGGTGATGGCATATGATGGCGTACAGGTGGAAGACCAAGTGTTGGGAGCTTAAGTAGCCTCTGACACTGTCACTCAGCGTCAAAAGTGATTACAAAGACCCTGGGGTGTGCTGACTGCTTCCAGCTGCTGTAGGTCGAATACACACAGAAAAAGACAAAATGAAAACCTTGAATTCCTGTGTAAAAGAACTGGTAGAAACTCAGGAAGACTTCACAGCAGTTTCTGAAGGAGTTTCGCATCCTCTATGGTTGCAGGGCAGATATGGAAGAGGATCAAGTATAAAACCTAAGTATAAGCATTACAGAGTTCAAATAACAATGTGTGTGTGTGTGTGTGTGTGTGTGTGTGTGTGTATATATCTTTACCAGGTATCTTTTTTTTTTCACTTTTAAAATTGTTTTAATCTTTATTGTTGACAGTGTTACAGATGCCTCCCCACACACACCTTTTTTCCCTCGTTGCTCCCTTCCTCCCAGTTCCTGTCCTGCCCCAGGCCTTCACCACCCTATAGTCTGTGTCTATGGGTAATGCATATAGATGCATATAAGTTCTTTGGTTAATCTTTTCCTGCAACCCCACCCACCATGAGATCATGTGATACTTGTCTTTCTCTGACTGGCTTATTTTGCTCAGCTTAATTATCTTATGCTATGGTGGTGTTTCTTAACTGGGCACAATTTGCCTCCCAGAGAACATTTGTCAATGTCTGGAGACATTCTGGGTTGTCACAGTGTGGGGGCACTGTTGATACCTAGTGGATAGAGGCCACAGATGTTGTAAACATCCCACAATTCACAGGATAGCCACACACACAGAGAACAATGATTTAGCTCAAGATTCAGTAGTGGCGAGGTTGAGCAGCACTGTACTGAGGTAAGGGCACTGGTCAAGAAGATATAAGACCCTGACACATGAAATGAGGACATCTGATAGATGAGAACTTTGAACCCCTAAGCAGATCTTCATCCTCATACACAGAAACCAGACTTCCCTTGCATAAATATCTGGTATGCAATTATGGATCTCACAGACCTTCATCAATAAAAACAATCAGAAGCCATTTATTTTTACATGGCAGGAACAGCAGTATACCTTCACTGTCTTATCCCAAAGTTATGTCAACTCTCCTGTCACAATATCGTCAGTTCTCTGTCGCAATATAGTCTTAATTGTCTTGCTATCCCACAGAAAATCACAATAATCTATTACATTGATATAATTATGCAAGCCAGAAATAGGCAATAAACCCTGCAAAAATTCAAAGACTTGACATATAAGTGAAGTCTCTAAGCAGTAGTCCAGAGCATACAGGTATATTCCATCTAAAGTGACAAAAAGATTGCTTCCTTCCACTATTCATCACACACACACACACACAGCATGACACTTGAATGGGCCTCTTTGAATTGTGGGAGAAACATATACCACATTTGGCATCTCGCTCTGACCTCTTGCTAGATAACTAGTGAGTCTTCCAGTTTGAGAGGGGTCTGGAACAAGAGAAGTTTCTACAGAAGGTCCTGGCTATGAGCTGCTCTTGCTCTGTTATTTGGTGAACTCACATATCCAATTATACTATAAATATCCAAGGCAGGTAGAGATGTTCTAATAGAGCCTCTAGAAAACCCTAACAGCAACGTTACAACACAGCTCCCAAGGTTTTGGAATGTGAACTCTGCGAACAGTAGTGCTCCTTTCGGGAAGCAGCTTCTGGCTTCCTACTGACCCATGGAAAAGACTGAACAGCACACCGTGGGACACCAGGTGACTGTATGACAAAACAACTCCCCATGGGTTGAGTGCGGGGTGGTCAGCTGGATCACTGAACTGGGAGCACACAGCAGAACTCCGTTGCCAGATGCAAAGGGCACATGTAAGATCAAGCCCGAACAGTCGGAAGGTGGCCCAGACTCCCATGGTACTTACTCCCACAGCCTCGCCAGGTCGGACTCCACCACACCTATGCCTCACAGGGAGCTGCCGATAATTAAGAGAGAAGGGAAGAGCATGACCACCTGGCGTATTGATGGCTTGTGTAGACTGCTGAAACGAGTCAGAAGTACATGGACGATGTATTGCAATTCCGCTCAAGAGTGACCCTGAAAGACCACCCGTGTGGAGGGGAATCCACTGGGTAGGCAGAAACTCAGGAAATACATGTAGTTAGCTGTCCATCACATGGAAGAAGACAGTACCTGATATATCTACACAGACCTATAGTCTAGCAATAAGAATGAAACATTAGTGTCAAAGACAGACATAGGGACGGGCCACTGAGTGAGTTCAGAGTATGTGTGAAGATACCCACATCCGAGGATATCCTCAGCAGAGGGCAATCACGGGACAAAGGCTCTCAACGATCAGATCAATGAAGTGATTGTCTTTGTGTATTTCACCACCTGCTTCCCTAGTCATCCCAGCACTTGATCAACAGGTCCACATAAAAAGTAGCCACTGTGACAACAACAAAAGCTATTCATATACTCCACAGTATCTTGACCCTGTATGAACAAAGGTTTAGGTCACACCACAAAGTTAAAATAATAAGCCAACTAGCCAACGTGCTGGCAGAGGACCAGTGGCACACAAAATGGTTCAGGAAAAACCAAAGCCAGGCCCTGGCCAGTTCGGCTCAGTGGTTAGAGAGTTGGCCTGCGGACCAGAGAGGCCTGGGTTCAGTTCCCGCTAAGGGCACGTACCTCGGTTGCAGTTTGCCCGGGCTTCAGATGGCGTCGTGTGGGTGGCAACCAGTCGATGTGTCTCTCTCACATGGATGTTTCTCTCTCTCTCTCCCTCCCTCTCTCCCTCCCGCTCTATCTGAAGATAAATGCAGAAATGTCCTCAGGTGAGGATGAAAAGAAAACCAAAGCCAGGATGGTCAGCTTATGCCCCATGACCAGCTGCAGAGCAGACAGCAGGACGCATGTTGTGTTAATTAATTACTTATTTTTTCCCACTACCTTCTACAAAGGATACCAGTAGAGACTCACATTTTAATTTGATTCTGGGTGGGAGTGCAGATGAATTGGCCTCCTCGCACGAGAGCGAATAGCTGAGGGTACTTTGTGTTTCCCCTGTGCTGGGGCCATAGTTCCCCCTGGAAAAGGAGTGGAGCCCTGCTCTGTGCCCCGCGCAGCCTGCCTGGGTGACTGCACTACCCAGGCTCCCTTGTCACCTCCAGCCTTTGGCTGGGCTTTCCAATGGGCGGTAACAACAGGAGACTGGGAAAAGAGAGTAAAGAGAGGTTGTGACATTTACTCCTCTGCTCCCTCCACGCCAAATCTCAATTTAGGAACAGCTTAAGGCCACAGATTCTGTGCAGCAGCCTCTCTCCTACGACTTCTGCTCTCTCTGAGTTCCTAGCAGCTCCTTTGCCTTCCCTCTTCAAGCCCAGGGCTCCCAAGGGTTTTCCAATGTTGCTGGGGGTGGTGATGGGGTGGGGGAGGGGCATCATTACCTCCTGCTGCCTCCCTCAGTCCTGCCCACATCATTGTACTTCCCTTCTCTAACCTCTCTTACCTTGCCCTTTAGGGTTTCTGTCTCTTTTCTGCTCCAGGCAGCTGCATTTCTCGGAGAGAACTCGGAGGTCCAGAGCTGCCCCTGCACCTCCCACAAGAGCCTCTAAGGGGCCAAACCACAAGGCCCTGCCAGACCCGAGAAACCTCCTTTTCTGAATTCAGATCGCAAAATGGTTAGCAGGCTGGGGAAAAGGTTTTCCAGAGAACGGAATGGCGTTGGTGCAGAGCTGGGTCTCCAGCCCAGGATGCTCGTGTCCCAGTACAGAATACTCCCAGGCCATGAGCTGTCAATTCTTTCACAAGAGACTTATGTATCCAAAAGGTGTCACTGCCCTGACTTCCTGCCTCTGGCTGGATGTGTGACCCAGACTCTTCTGCCTGAATCACCCTGGGGGAGCCACGGCCAGGTCACCTCTCGGGGAGTGCCTCAGCTTCCCGTCCCTCTCCTTCTCTCTCTCTTTCTCTCTCTCACACACACACACACTCACACTCACACTCACACACTGATCACACCCCAGGGACTGGCATGGCACTGAGCATGAGAACAGTAATGATTTTAGTAGTCTCGCAGACTGGTGGGAGATTTTCTAGGCAGAGACGACTTTTTAAACGGGAAGGAAAAGTGGGAAATAGCTAAATACACACAATAGAAAATTATGCAGCTATTAAAGATATTTACAGAGAGCTTGAAACAGCGCAGAAAGTGTTTATGACTAATGTTAAGAGTAAAAAGCAGGGTACAGATTATATTTATACAGTATGCTTAATACTGTGTGAGCCTGAGGGAAAAGTGGGCTGGAGGGATGCACCAATGCTCACAGTGGGGCTGGGGTGACCTTTCTCTGTATCTAACAAATCTCTATACTAGGCATCAGTGACTTTACGTCCTGTTATAACCTTCTTAATTATACAAATGAAAATATATTATCAAACTCTACATATGAAACAAAAGACCCCCGTGAGAATGCTTGCCTCCAATCCCAGTCCCCTCCCAACACGATCACTGTTTTCATTTTGCTCAACCCAGCTTCTTACGTATGTAGAGAAATAAAATTATCACTTCTAGGAGTGTTTTAACACAAATGGCATGTTATACAAATGATTCTGCAACTTACCTTTGTTGCTTAGTAATAATACCTGGGGGTCTTTCCACAACAATGCATACCTATCTAGCTTAAGGAATTTTAGCCCTTAATAATAGGTCCTAATATGGACCTAAAAAATGTTCCACAGTTCATTCAACATGCAGGGCATGTGTGGTTGTTCCCTTTTGTCACTGTTAAGAACAAACTGCAGTGACCGGTCACACAAATGTCTCCTTGCACACATTCGAGTGGACACTAGGAAATGGAATTGCAGTTGAAGGTTTGGATATTTTAATGTTAAAAGTTCCCTTAGACAGATCAGATTCCCACCCCCCACCCCTAGACACCACTGACTGCTTCTGGGGAAACTGGGGGTCTGAGCTGGTCAGTGGGTCCTAGGGCTCTAGAGGTGGGGTTTCCTAGCCTTCCCGAGGTCCTTGGGGTCACTGAGGGGTTGCCCAACACCCAGGTGCATACACACTTCACATCTGCCCACCAGATGTGCCCTGGGGATCAATCCATAGGACTGCCTGGCTCCAGCCACCCGCGGCACCCTCTTTAGTATTCAGACCACGAAAAGATGTACAGCTGGGGAAAGGGTTTCTCAAAGAAAGCCCACCACCCACTGAAGCTCACACAGATGTTATCTCTCTTGCAGAAAGAAGTTTGTTTCTCCTAAGCAATGTCCCCTGGGGGCCTGAAAGTCCAAGCCAAGCATTTAACATTTCACATACTTGCTTTCTAAAAGAAACATAACTTAGAATGACTATCTTGCTCTCTGAAGAAATGCTGTCATTACTTGAGAAAACAAAATGGATTCTAATTCTACCCAATCACAGCTAACATGGGATCTGTCCGGCCCTTGCCCTCAAAGGAGGGCTCCCCAGGAGGGTCCCCAGGAGGGCCCGTGGGAACTCCAGCCTGTGGGAGGCTGGTCCACTCTGCTCATCTCACAGAGACTGTGTCTCAGCAGGTGCTTCTGGGAAAGAGAAAGCCCTTGGCCTTTCGCACCCCAGACAAAGCTCCGAACAAAACTTCCCTTTAAAAGGCTCTGAGTCTGGCTGGCGTGGCTCAGGGCTGAGAGGGGACCCATGCACCAATTGGGTGCCGGTTCGATTCCTGGTCAGGGCATATGCCCGGGTTGTGGACTCGATCCCCAGTGGGGGGCGTGCAGGAGGCGGCCAATCAATGTTCTCTCTCATTGATGTTTCTATCTCTCTCTCCCTCTTACTTCCTATCTCTCTAAAAATCGATAAAGGAAACAAACAGCTAAACAAAAGATAAATAAATAAAAGGGCCCTGAATCGGCCTCAGATGGGCTTTGGAGCTCCCATCTCTGAGACCCTTTATTCCAAGGCAAGGAGCCAGGCCCGTTGCGGGACAGGACTGCCCTCGATCTCACCATCCTGCCCGGGTTCTTCCCATGTGGCCCTTCCAACAAGGCCTAGCGGGCACAGCCTGGCAGCAGGAATGAGCCAGGATTGCTATGACTTTGGGCAAACTATAAAATTGGCTCCATGTGTTGTCAATCATCAGTCCTCAGAACAAGTCCCAAACCCATCCCCTTGGCTACCTTCCTAGTTCAAGTGTGTCCTCTCTCTCCTACATAACTACTGCAACCTCCTCGCTGGGCTTCTGCTCCCACTCTTGTCCGCTAATAATCTGTTCTCTACACAGTGGCGAGTTCTTACAAAATAAATTATATATATCATTACCTAGTGCTCTTGGGGAAAATTCAAATCTATCCCGGCCAACAAGGCCACAGATGACCCGGCCCTGCCTGCCTCTCCAGCCTGCCCAGCATTCAGCCTCTCCCTGCTTTCCGCCGGTCTCCTCATGTCCTTTCGACATGTCACACTCACTCCTGACTCAGGGTCTGCCTCAGGCTCCCAGAAGCTGAGAGGAGGTTCGTGGGGACGTGATTTATTAGGGAAATGATCTCACAAAGAGCCCGTGGGAAAGTGAGCAAGACAAATCAGGAGGGGCGCGGCCAGGTGAGCGAGCACAGCTAGCAGAGCCCCAGGAAACAGTGCAGATCACCCCTGCCAGGGGCAAAGGGACCGCGGGCACTGTTGTAGCCCAGGAGATCGACCACACTCAGACTCCATTTTTCAGTGTTTGGGGATGCTTTATTACCTGCGCAGGGACTGCAGCCAACCTACACAGAGGAGAACTGCAGCCCCGAGCTCAGGGGGAGGGTTGACCCCGAGGACAGGGGTCATTCAAGAGTTTAGCAGAGCAAGCCAGCTGCGTGTACAGAAGCGGAGGCAGTTAGCGATAAGCAGGAGGGAACGGAGGTGGGAGGGAGCTGAGGCGAAAGGGAACTGGGTGAACTGGGTCAGAATACATTTATTTTGCTATTTATTTTATTATTTAAGTTTTAAAAACTAACAAATTCGAACGGATATCAGCAGTTAGTCAGGTGCAATACATATATGTTTAACAGTTACAGTTTTATGGGGTAAAGGGAACTTCAGTTTCTCCCTATCAGTTTTTTTTACAGAGCATGAAGGACACTCTGGCCTTGGGGCCGTTTCTGTCCTCCCTTTTCCTGAAGGATGTTGCTTTTCAAATTCCCAGTGAAGGTCAAACTCTGGTTAATTTTTATGGGGCTAAAGCTGTCTATAACATTCCCCATTGTTCATTTTGTTGTCTCTGAGGTTGTTAATTAGGGCAGCTCAAAGACAAGTTGGATTCTAAGGACAGTGAGCTACATCAGCACACCCTGCACCCATCAGTCATCGGTTATGGGCTGTCCTCGAGGGAGATGAAAACCCCAAGTACCTCCTGTTCTCAGCTCCAGAAGCCTGAGGACAGCTCACCAGCACAGAGCCACAGGCATAGGCGGAGGGGAGGGAAGGCACACATGTGTGCACAGCGTGGGAAGGGACACATGAGCCATGGGCAGAGCAGCCACAGCATCAGCGAGGGGTCTCTGTGCCGGCCTTTACCTCCACCTCCCCTCGGACCCACTCCTCCTCTCATTAGCTGTCCACTCAGACGGCACTGCTCCCTCTACCGAAATCACCTTCCCTCCAGCCTTGTCACTCTTTCCTACCTCACTGCTGTCATTTCGTCGTGGCCCAAATCTCCATCTGCACTTATCCTATCACTTGCTGGTCTCTGTGTGTCTCCTGCTAGACTGCTCTGGCCTCTCTGTGCCTTGTGTCCCCAGCAGAGCACAGTGGGCTTCCCGGGCACGTCAGTGCGGCCTGGCACCCTTCAGGCAGCCTGCATACCTTTCGATTTACTTATATTTGAGTGTGTGTCTGTGTGTGTGTGTGTGAGTGTGGGTATGGGTATATGTGTGTGAGTGTATGACTGTGAGTGTGGGTGTGTAGGTGTGAGTGTATGATTGAGTATGTGTGTGTAGGTGTGGGTATGTGGAGGTCAGTGTGTATGTATGTGAATGTGTGTGTGAATGTGAGTGTTTATGAATGTGAGTGTGTATGTATAAGTGTGTGAGGGTGTCTGTGTGTGAATGTGAGTGTGAGTGATATGAGTGTGTGTGAGTGTGTATGAGTGTGTGTGTGTTGTGTGTTGGAAGGGGTAGGAGGCCTGGAGGGGTGTATACACAGGCATGTGATCAGAAGTCCACCTCTCAGGCTGAAAACCTCCCGCCACTCAGAATGAGTCTTTATTGACCCCAAACCACGTGACTAGAGACCAGAGGGCACAGTGGGCCCGCCCCGCAGCCCACCAGGAAGACAGCTCGCCTGAATAGAGTCCACTGAATCAGCACAGTGACTACTACCTGCCCTTCAAGACTTGGCTTCAACACAGACACACATGCCCACCTCCCCGCTCAGCACAGTGACTACTACCTGCCCTTCAAGACTTGGCTTCAACACAGACACACATGCCCACCTCCCCGCTCAGTATGCCCACCTCCCAGCTCAGTATGCCCACCTCCCAGCTCAGTGTGCCCACCTCCCAGCTCAGCGTGCCCACCTCCCCACTCAGCAGGCCCACCACCCAGCTCAGCAGGCTCACCACCCAGCTCAGCAGGCTCACCACCCAGCTCAGCGTGCCCACCTCCCAGCTCAGCGTGCCCACCTCCCAGCTCAGCGTGCCCACCTCCCCGCTCAGCGTGCCCACCTCCCAGCTCACTGTGCCCACCTCCCAGCTCAGCATGCCCACCCCACAGCTCAGTATGCCCACCTCCCAGCTCAGCGTGCCCACCTCCCAACTCAGTGTGCCCACCTCCCCGCTCAGCGTGCCCACCTCCCAGCTCAGCGTGCCCACCTCCCAGCTCAGTATGCCCACCTCCCAAGCATGCCCACCTCCCAGCTCAGTGTGCCCACCTCCCAGCTCAGTATGCCCACCTCCCAGCTCAGCGTGCCCACCTCCCAGCTCAGCGTGCCCACCTCCCAGCTCAGCGTGCCCACCTCCCCGCTCAGTGTGCTCACCTCCCAGCTCAGCGTGCCCACCTCCCCGCTCAGCGTGCCCACCTCCCAGCTCAGCGTGCCCACCTCCCCGCTCAGCGTGCCCACCTCCCCGCTCAGTGTGCCCACCTCCCAGCTCAGCAGGCTCACCTCCCCGCTCAGCACACCCACCTCCCCGCTCAGCTTGCCAACAATTATGGCACTTTCCAAAGTGCACTAGACAACTTGTCAGGGTTGCTCAGTACCTTCTAATTAGTGTTAGGCACTGATTATCTGACGCTATTGATATTGGCCTTAATCAGTAATTACAATTTCCACATAAAACATTTAATAACCATTCAAAATACAAGAGATTTCATTAAGGAGAGAGCATTTTTCTTGGATTTCCACATGGGTCTTCCTAAGGCTCAGCTGGGTTTCTTCCGAGCGGGAGTAAACAGTCGACACAATTACCCGCCAAAGACGGCAGAAAATAGCCACCTCAGAGTCACCGCCCTCACGCCTCTGACATACTCCGCACCAACTACAAAAAGTGGGCAAATGCCACAGGCGGGCAATTCTTAAACGAAGAAATTCGAGTGGCCAACAAGCCCTGGGAGAATAGTAATAAAGTACCACACATTTCAGTCGGACAGTCTCTGAGCCATCCGCAAGGAGTTGCCGTGGCAGCACTGCAGCCTTGGTAACCGAGCGCGGGCGCCGCAGCCTCTCGCCGTCTCCTCCTCTTCTGGAAATGCAGCCCTCGCGCCAGGACCTGGGGCTCCCACCTCAGTGCTTGGTCAGGGACAAGCCGAAATGACTTCCCCGTGACAGAAAGGACAGCTTCGACCGTCTCCGGCGGCAAAGCCGGGCGATCCGAGTCAGGGAAGCCCCTGTGACACTTACTGCTGGGTCTGCACAACCCAAGATCTGGAACAAGGGACAGCAGCTTAGTGCTGTCGAACACGACAGTGAACAGGCTCTGAGCCACAGCCCTGCAGCCCTGCCAGCTGCCCCGAACGGAAGGCGCTCGGCCTGAGTTCTCATCCCGGGCACAGTGGAGAGCAGCGCCCAGGCAGCCCAGAGCAGCTTGGAATCAGGCTCACACTGCCTGTGGGAGCGAGGAGGAGCCTGTGAGCACCCCGCTGTCGGGAGGGTCTCAGGGATGCCAGGGAATTCCCTCCCATGAGAACCCCAATTATTGCTTTGTGCCATCCCCACCCTCACACAGAAACTACTAAGTTTAGAGTTTGAGAGGTGACCCTCAAACCTCTAGAAACTCCCTTTGGGTGGAAGAACCCAAGTGCAGAACCCAGTGCTCATGCTTCACAGCCCTCCTGCCTTCCCAGGAGCTTGTGGCTTTCCTCCTCCGCGACTCCCTCTGTTTCCTAAGGGGCACGCTCCATGCAGGAAAGAAAACTGTCACACGACTTCTACTGTGGACACGACTCAAACCAGACGGGTGAGATGCAGCTCACCAGGGGCCACAAAGGTGGTTTTGATAAACAAATAGGAATAATCCGCAATGTACCCAAGAACAGTCCAAATTAGTGCCTATCATTCCAGTGCAATTATTAATAACACCTTTCATTCCCAAAGGCAACCTGGTTTGGGCAACAAGTTAGCCTTATCTGTATATAATTCTATAAACAGCCCAGCCCCAGCCCCACAGACACACACCCTCACATGTTCTCTTGCTTTCTTCATCGTGGTGGATTCTCCTGCATAGTATGTTGTTTGTTTGTTTTTGCCTAAACATGAACATTCAAGTTCTTTTTCAGCTGTCGGCACAGAGAACGGCTGAGCCGGCCCTGTGCCCTGTTCCTCGTTTCTATATTGCGCTATACTTTTCTTTGCAGCAAGCAAGCATCCTTGGCGGTCTGAAGTATTTCTCCACGCTGCTCTTCAGTTCAAGGAAAGTTACAGCGGCCTGACTGGTGTTAGAATCGAAGAGAAATGCAGTCAGCCTCATGGGGCCCCTTCTTCCAGGTTTGTACAAAACAGCAGAAATTCCTTCCCACTCCATTGCCACAGTCCATCCTGTTCTAGAAAGTTGAGCTCACAGGTAAGACTAAGAAAAGCTCCTCCCAGGCCGGCCTGCTTGTTATTTCTCTGCCCTCAAGTCAGACTGCCGGGGTTCGAATCCTGCCTCCATCACTCACTGGTTCTATGACCTTGAGCATGTCACTAACATCTCTGGACCTCAGCTGTGTCACCTACTGAGTTATGAGGTTGAGGGGAGAACGTATGCAGACCATTTCTCCCGGACTTTGCACCATGAGCAGCTTTAGATAAATGTTAGCTATTGTCATTAATAATAGTATAATAGTTATGATTCAATAATGCAAGTTTAAAACAGATGGGTAGGGTATACCCTGGTGAGAAATGGCTTCAGCATTTGAAAAGTTGACTTGCTGATATTTATGGTGAATCTGACCACATCCTAAGTCTATTTCATGGATGTAGAAATTGAGGCCAGGAAGGCCTTCCCCCACACTCCAACCTCTGAAAGACTCTCCACCCTGGGGAGAACACACCATTCCTTGAAGAGCGCCCACCAGAGAATTCACTTCTTATGCATAATGTGATAGTCATCATCATTATCCCCATTCTGCAGTTCAGAAGACTGAGTCCTAGAGACGATAAGTGACTTATCCCAGGTCACACGACTTGTAAGTGGCAGAGCAGAGATGTGGCCTTACTTGCATCTGTCAGAATCCCAAGCCTGTGATGTCAATGAGGAGGTTGTACACCGCTTCTTCCACTCCAAGGAAAAGCTTTGATTTTGCCCAGCAATGAGACAGAAATAAGCTGGACCCAGTGAAATAGTGACCTTGGGGAGCAAGAACTAGAGGCCCAGGGGAACAGGGCCATGGCGTGATGAGAACCCAGACACTGGAACGTACTCCTGAGCCTCTGACTTCCCACAGGAACGACCTTCCCTGGCACAGGGTCCACTCCCTGCACAAAGCTCTCAGCTCATCCAGCACACTCTCTACACGCCACATTCAGGTCCCCACTGCGGGCACGCTGCTGAGAACTCACACACGGCAGGCACTGCCATTTGCCTCATGCTTCTGGTGGCGGTTGGTAGCTGGGCTCCAAGAAACTAAAGCAAAGAGACCCCTCCCGGGTAGAAACACATCCTGATTCCAAGCAATGCTGGCAGGCCAAGCGTGACCCACAGCAAAGGAGGGCTAGGAATGTTTGCCATGGTACCTTTGGCTGGTAACCAACCCGCACCACCCCCACAGGCTCAGCTGAAATATCCCGTGACAAGCCCAATGCCACTGGAGCAAGAGAAGGAGGCAGAAGGTGCCTGACTTGCACACGCACAGCATAGAGCGCGGGCAGGGCTGAGAGGCGCTCACGGAAGCCTGAGTGTGTGGCTCTGAGCAAGGCCTGGGTCTTTTCAGAGACAAAAATCATGGCCAGGTCTGGGACCAGCTATAGTGGCTAAAGCTTTTCATGGAGGAAGCAACGTGGACAATGTGTTTTCAGGATCACGGTCACCTGTCCCTTCCCCTGGATGCCATTGCTCACCAGCAGCATCCAGACCAGGTGAATCTGGCAGAGGTCAGCCCACTGAGGGTTGGGTCTATGCTGCTGCTGGGCAGGAGGTAGGACAATCCTGACAATTTGGGGGGCGAGGCGGGGAGGACTCAGGAGTCATGATGTCTAGTGACTGCCCTTCGATGTTCTGGCGGGCACTTTCTGCCCTGGGTTAGGACAGCCAGGAGGGCCTCTCCGCTGGGCCTGCTCCCTGAGCCCTGAGGACACTTCTCTACCCAAGTGAGCCCCACGCCAGTGTCCATACTTCCCAAGTGGCCTTTTACTCCTCCGATGCCCACAAGCAAAGGAGGTCACAGCCTCTTGGGCAAGCGGGGCCACCCCACTCCTCTGAAGTAGGGAGTGAGGGATTTTGGCTTCTTTAATGCCCAAAGTTAAGTGTTTTATGGACCAAAACTGAGGCCAGACCACTTATTTTTTCAATAGAAAATTTTTTTATTTTGATTGAATAATATGTAGCAATGTTAATATCCTATGCAAAAGAATAAATATTAATAAAAAGCAAGAAGCAATAAATACAAAGCAAGAAGAAATAGTTGCAAAATCTTTAAGATTTCTACTCTATGAATTTGGGACTAAACCATCCTATCAATTTAGGACTAAATTAATAGATATGCCATTTGAATGGGGTGTTTTTAGTTTGTTTTTGGGGTGTTTTTCTTTTTTTGCATTGTTTCTAAAGTCAACCAAAAATTTTTCAGGTACATATTAAGTTACTTCTACAGATTTATACTAATAGCCATAGCATACAATAATGGTCTTTGTTTTGATTTTTTTCTTTATTGATTTTAGAAAGACAGAAAGTGAGAAGGAGAGAGAGATAGAAACATCAATGAGAGAGAACATCAACTGGCCACCTCCTGCATGCCCCCCACTGGGAATTGGGCCCACAACCTGGGCATGTGCCCTGACCGGAAATCGAACCAGCGACCTCTTAGTGCATGGGTCGACGCTCAACCCCTGAGCCACACCAGCCGGACTATGGTCTTTATTTTAAACTTTCATGTCAAACTTAAATGAAAGTATTGGTAATAGTGATCATTTAAATCAAAATACAATACTTCAAGTACATAATTCTAAAGGGTGTAATGGGGAATTTATGTATTCATGGGAGTTATATGAACAATCTATGTTTAAATACTACTACTATAAAGCTATAATGCTATACTATTAAGAGCAACTGTGGCATCAATTTAGTAATAGTAGCTTAACTGAAGAGAGATGATCTGAATTACTTTAACAGAACTGCAGGTGTGTGGTGGTTGTGAGCTGCTATGGAAGCTGAGTCAAACCTGCAGGTGAGCCCAGATCCCTGGGTACTCACAGCATGACCATCCTTCTTCCTGGGCAGCCTGATGACCCAGGGGATGCCCGGCCACTTGCAGGCCTCTTTGGGCCATGGTGGAGCAGCACGAGCAAAAGGGCCACCTGGGAAAGGCGGGAACCTGAACGCCACCTGGAACTTGGCCAGCATTTGCCTGGCGGTCATTTTCTTTCCTTAACTCCCGAACTTTCTCTCTGTAGACGCAGCTGACATCCAGGTTGCTTCAGCTCTTTTCCAAACGAATAAAATGTCCTTTTAGTAGGCAGTGATTTTCTGTAGTTCCTTGCCCAGGTCTTGGACCATCTTCTTGTACATGTTTCAATTCTGATAAGTGGAGTTCATGTTTCTATATACGTTGAGAAGTTCCCTCTTCGTTTCTAAGTAGTACATTTCTTCCTTAAACAGGTTGTCCTCAAGTTGTTTTAAATGCTCTTTGTGTACATCAAAATTTGAAGCTTCACCTTCAGCTCACTTTTTATGTTTGAATTTTTATGCTGCAAAGATGCTTCCTCAGTTTGCAGGCTCATTATCTGTGCTGTAAGCTCTTCATTTATTTGCTTTTCCTCCCACACTTATCTGGCTATTGCCTGCTTTTCCTCCTCAGCACTTTGAAGGGGGCACATCATCAGTTATATCCTTCAAATCATCCTGTGACTGATGGAGAATTGATCCTTTTTCCTGCGTCCCTCTGCTGTGGGAATCCCAAGTCCCATCAGCCACCTGGTCTCCAGGTCGGCAGGGTGGGGACAGTCTGCAGCAGGTGTCCAGCCCTGACATTAACTGGCTGACTTTACTTCTCAAGACCCGCTCTGTTCCTGTGTTCCATGCTCCAGCCTTCCTTTCTCCTGGATTCTCCGCCTCTATATCGTAATGTCTTCGTGGAGCAGCTCTGGACTTTCTGGAAAATGAGCGTCTTCATTCAAATCCTCCGTATGTTCTCCTGAAGTTGTTCTCCATCTCTCCCCAACGCTTCTGAGGTGGGTTTTCCGTCAGTCACTTGGGGAAGTTTAGGAAGCTGGCTCTTCATTGCCTTTTCAGTAAGTCAACCATGTCCTGAAGCGACAACCTGCTCGGGTGTGTGTCCAGTGCCAACAAGCACAAGGTCTGTAATGGGAGGACCGGCCTCCACCCCGATGATTGAAGGCACTGCTGGCTTGTGTCACTGGTCCAACATCCTCCCCACATTGCCCGCAGACTTCATCACCGGAAGCACATTGTTTACCCGGCGCCTTCACGCTTCCTGAAGTGTGTCATCTCTTACCATCAAAGACACCACCGCTGCAGCGCCCCCAGGACCGCCCAGGGCAATGCAGGGACACCCGGGATGTGTCTCCAGCTCTCTGAAATCACCGGCAGAGCACCCACAGATGCTCCAGGATCCGCTGGCAGGTGGATGCGGTGGCAGGCAGCTGGCCCCACGGCTGCGTCGGGCTCACCGCTCTGCTCCGACTGCCCGTGGGTTACAGCTGCTGGCTCAGAACCTTGACACCCAGAGCTGATCAGCAGGACTGGGGGAGGGAAGCAGAGGCCAGATCACTTCATAACCGTTCTTCTGGCTCCTGCATAATTGATGTCCCTTATGCACTTTTCATGATCT
This sequence comes from Molossus molossus, assembly GCF_014108415.1. Taxonomy (NCBI): domain Eukaryota; kingdom Metazoa; phylum Chordata; class Mammalia; order Chiroptera; family Molossidae; genus Molossus; species Molossus molossus. The sequence goes on along the minus strand of NW_023425377.1, from coordinate 40,642,418 downwards.
AATTTATCTACTTCCTAAAATATTTTGTAAAACCTGAGTCCTATCTGTAATGATCTATGTCCCATTATAAAATCCGCTAAAGGACTTTGCTATCCAAGCCACGTCTGTGAGCTTAAACCGGGCTGCACTCGATTGCTTCCAGCAGGGATGGAGGCCTGATGGGTCTAAGTGAATCAAGTATTTCACTTGGAAAGCACACTCAGGGAACAGGGGAGGCCAGGGGGACACCCCAGAGAAGCCAGCCTCGAGAAAGACAGGTGGAAGGTGAGGGAGCAGAGAGGACTTCATGGCACAGCTGCGGAGGCAGCTGTATGGCCCCATCAGGTGAGGACAACAACAACTACCGTGGTAGCAACAATAGTGGGGCTACCGCTCTACAGAGACTCATAAGTGCCAGACACTGTGCTCATACTTCCCAGGCATTATCTCATTTATTCCTCACTGGTGAGGTAGGGACCATGAACTCTCACTTCACAGATAAGAAAGCTGAGGCTTGGAGTGGTAAGTAACTTGCTCCAGGCCTCGCAGTTAGTAAGTGAGAAAGATGGGATTTGAACCTGAGCAACCTGATCCGGAGCTCAGGATCCTACACTGTCGTAGTCACTACTTCTCCATGAGGCTAATTCCTCAGCCTCGTCTACCCTGCAAGCCTAGAAGTCCTTGCATTTCAATAACCCATCAACAAACCTGTTAGGGTAGGTTTGCTAAATTTAGTGTTAAGGAAAAAAGGACACCCAGTTAAACTTTAATTTCAGAGCGGTTAGAGCTTCAGCCCGCGGACCAGAGAGACCCGGGTTCGGTTCCCACTAAGGGCACATACCTTGGTTGCGGTTTGTCCCCAGCCCCAGCTGGGGTCGTGTGGATGGCAGCCACTCGAAGTGTCTCTCTCACATCGATGTTTCTCTCTCTCTCTCTCTTCTCCCCTCTCTCCTCCCCTCTCTCCCTCCCACTCTATCTGAAGATAAATGCAAAAATGTCCTCAGGTGAGGATAATAAATAAGTCAATAAATAAATAAATTGTTCAGTATAACAATGTCCCAAACATTGCATGCAATAGCCTGTGCAATATTTGGGACATAGTTATACTAAAATATTATTTATTGTTTATTTGAAATTCAAATTTAATTGGGTAGCCTCTATTTTACCTGGCAACACATACCATCTGTCCAGGCCCTTGCCAGGTCTGTGGGACTACCAAAGATTGACCAGGGAACCCAGGCTGCCTGGGACAACAAGATGGACACCAGGACCAGAGACACTCACAGACAAGCATCACAGTCAGATCCAAATTTACCTGGTACAGGGCTGAGGGTTGTTTGGTCAGATGCTTACAATTCAACAGTTTCCTGGAGGAGCAGGGACCTAACTAACCCCCAAAACAGGAGAAGAAGGGACAAGAAAAAAGGGCAGCTGCCCTCCCCGCACACCCCAGCCCCACTCCCAGCTTTGGAGGTCAGTATTTCAGCTCCTGGGTGCAGCCCAAAGACCCCACGCTGGAATCTAACATCCGGAGCAACAGCTTCAGAGGACCAAGTTCAGCCCATGCCACAAGTGACACTGCCAGAACACCTGTGGTATGTCACACGCCTGTGACAGTGGCCCACCTGCTGTGCTGACCCAAATTTAAACAACTCCCACACTCACACCCCTGGGCCTTTGCTTATTCTGCCCCTCTCTGGAAGCTGCCTATCCTCCCTAAACCCTGCCTTTCTGGAGGATCCAACTCAGCCCTACTTTCTCTAGGAAGCCTCCACCCACCCTGTCCACCTGCCAACCTCACCCCTGCTGGGCCACCCTTAGAATGTACCCCTTACTCCAAATATTTGCACATTTTATTATTTATTGAGCATCTAGCACAGAACCTGGAACATACTTGGTGCTCAATAAATGCTTGGAGAATGAATGAATGAATGAATGAATGAATGAATGAATGAATGAATACAGTAACCGTGTCTTTGTCCTGCCTGCTGGCTTCCATGTGTGCAGTTCTCGGCAGGACAGAGGGCATCCCAGAGGAGCTAAAGTAAAAACCCTTGCACACTGATGTGTCTGCTCCCAGCCCTGTACCCAGCCCAGGCCCCGGCCCGGAGCAGACCCAATGCCTGTCTACGGAGAGGTGCAGTTAGGAGGAAGGAGCAGACAGGGAGAGTGCAGCCTGGCAACCACTGGCTCGACTCTGGCTTTTGGGTACGGCTCACTCTGGGACTTGGTCAAGTCACAAACCACTTTTTGCTTCGGTCTCCTTAGCTGGAAAACAGGACACAGACACAGTGCTCTGACGGCCCCATGGCTGGTGCTGGGATCACGTGATCACGGTGCTACTAGTACGGCCCCACCACAGGAGGCACACAGCAGGCCTGGAAGCATGGTGGACGCCAGGCCCCGGTCCTGGCAGGTTCAAGCTGCACTCCCACCGGCAGCCTCCCGAGCTGGCCTCGCCATGCCCCCGACCAGGACGGACTCCCTCACAGGCCGAGCCACAGAGCCCTGCTGCGTCCGTGCTTCCCCTAGCCGGCCTGAGCCGAGGCCCAATAAAGATGACTATTTCTCCCTCGCAGCAAACGCTCCTCAGTCAATTTCTTGGCACCCGAACCACACTCATTGTTCTTGTGTGTAATTCCGCAGATGCTTATAAACACTTCCATTACTTCTGAAGTTTTATTTATGGTTTTTGTTAAACCTTTACTCTGAAATTTGCCATTTTAAATACTCCCTTCTGAGTAAGATTTATGTGGGTTCTTCACACAGAAGCTACCTGTAATGGACAGAGCCAAAGTCCATTTATAAAACCTCAAGAGCAGCTGACCACTCATTTTTATTAAGTTAGGGTTTTCTCAGGGGGTGGGGGAGAAAACATTAAGAATCCAGAAAACAGCCCCGCTGGTGTGGCTCAGTGGTTGAGCGTCGACCCATGCACCAAGAGGTCGCCAGTTCGATTCCTGGTCAGGGCACATGCCCAGGTTGTGGGCCCGATCCCCAGTGTAGGGCATGCAGGAGGCAGCCAATTGATGTTCTCTCATTGATGTTTCTATCTCTCCCTCTCCCTTCCTCTCTCTCTGAAATCAATAAAGGAAAAAAATTGTATTAAAAAAAATATTCCAGAAACATCACTTCCCAAGAGGCTGACCACATGGGGTGCACCTCTCTGCACCTCCTTTATAACTGCTCCATCAAACAGCACTGGGGCTGCTCCTCCGCAGACCAGGGATGAAGCGAGGATGCCAGCCCCCTGGGGGTGGGGGGGGAAGGGCCCCTGCCCCTCAGAGGCCTTGGAATCCTCAGCGAGGCACATGCTGCAACTGAACCCAGCGAGTCCAAGGGAGCCATGAGCAGGCAGGGGGCAAGGGTAGAGAGAGAGGTCGACCGTGTTGCCAGTTTATTCAATGTTGTAAATTTTCCATTTGAAAACGTGAAATTCCCCAGTTATAGAAAGATAAGGTACCAGCACATCATTTGTTGGCATTGGGGGGACTTGATAGCTGAACTGGGCCCTGGATTGTGGTCTTGTAGTTATCAATCCAAATGTGGCCAAAACCCTACTCCGGAAGTCCAGCCTGCTGCAAAGGGAACCGAGCACGCGGCCGGCGTTCCAGAACTTATCTCACGGTGGGGCTCCTGGGCGCTTTCTTCTCCCACTGGGACAGCCGGCAAAGCTTTCCCTGCTCCTAACAGGCCTCCCCCGTCAGCATTCCTAAACATGCTGCACTTTCTTCACAAGCGTGTCATTCTGACTTTATTTCCTTAGTCTTCTGGAAAAAAACGGAGACAGAAGCGGGCCATCCAGGGCTCTGCCGCCCTCGGCCCTGGGTGTGGAATGCTGCTGGCCTGTCCACTCCTCTGGCTCAGGAAGGAGCTTCCTGCCCACGCGCTTCTGCGGAGCGTTTCGTCCCCGACACGCCCATCTTCCTGTTCAGGCCGTGTCCCCGGAAACCTGGGCGACTCTCTGCAGTGTGGACCCGAGCCACCGAACAGAAACACGGCCCCATGGGACATGGCATCAAAGGCCTTTTACAAGCCTTTAGAGAAGAAAATGAAATTATCTCATCTCTGCGCTTTTCAATCCTATTAGAATGGTTTTTTTTCTTTCTAAACAGTAAAAATCCTGTTTTAAAGGTATTTTTTGTTATTTGCTTACATTCCTCCCACACACTCTGATGTTTTAAAATGAAAAACAAAATTACACTGCTTTTTGTACAAAACCATTAAAAACACACACACACATGCCAAAAATAAAATAAAATTCCCATCTGAAGGGAATCTCTCTTGCTTTTTTTTTCAGGCTTTGTCAAATAAATTAGGAAATCTCTTCCTTTGAAGATCAGTGGTACAGAGATGACTTTGAACTCTTAATATCAGGCATTAGCAAGATGATGTTAGGTTTTATTAAGAATGAAAAGAATTTACCAATTTTCTTCCAGCAATTCTCTCTGGACTCCACAAGGAAGCTAATCACTAGATAATGGTTCAACGACTCTTCTGGTCTCTTCAAATCTGGTGAATTGTAGACAGCAGGGGAAGCAGAAGCTCCTAAGAGACCAGTTACCAAACTGCTGGGCCCTGCAGCCTGGTAAAAAGATACAGTTCTGGAAAAAGCCAGAATACCAGAGTCTGGTATATTAGTCTGCTAGGGATACCATAACAAAATACTACACACTGGGTTGCTTAACAAACACACATATATTTTCTCAGAGCTCTGGAGGCTGGAGTCCGAGACCACGGTTCTGGTTGATGGGTTTCTGGTGAAAGCCTGGTCCCGGCTTGCAGGCAGCCTCCTTGCTGCGTCATCATATGGCCTTTCCTTGCTGAGTGGACGCAGAGAAGAGCTCTCTGACGTCACTTCTTATAAGAACACTAATCCTGTTGGCTCAGGGCCCCACCTTTATTGTCCCATGTAACCTTAATTACTTCCTCATATGTCCCATATCCAAATACAGTCACACTGGGCATTAGGCCTTCAACACATGGATTTAGGGGAGACACAAACATTGAGTCCATCACACTGGACCTGCCACAGCCTGGTTCTCTCCTTTTCAGGAAACCCCCTCCCCAGGCCCTGTGATCAGCCCTTGCTGGGTACTCCAAACCTTCTCTGTGCTCCCTGCCTCTGGGGCCCCCCTCTCCCCTTGCCAGTACATTCTTCAGTACCCCCAGGTTCCAGATGCCTCTTCCTAATCCACAACTCTGAGTCCTTCCTCCGCTCAAAAATGTCAGTGGCTCCCCCATCATGCACAGAATCAGGTCTCTATTTAGAGAGTCAGTAAGCGGAGTGATTAAAAACTCGGAGTCAGACAGACCTACATGCAGGTGCTGGCTCTGACCTTCCCTAGCTGCATGATCTTGGGTGATCTAACCCCTCTGACCCTCAGGTTCCTCTTCTGCAAACTGGGGAGCATAACAGCTCCTACTTCATCAGGTCATGGCAGAGACAAATAGAGGGAATGCTGGCACGTGCTTAACAGAGTGCCTGGCACTCCAAACTAAATAAAATGATGGTCACTGTGCTCTCTCCTCAACTTCATGGTGATCTCACCCTATCTCATGGCTTCAGCACCATCTAAAGGCCCAACAGCGCCTAAATGTTCCCCTCCAGCCCCAAACTCTGTCCGGAACTCCAGATGAGGAAAGCCAGCTGCCCCTCACCTCTCCACCTGGATGTCAGCGGGCACCTCAGGCTCATCATGGCTAAAATAGCGCCTGACCCAACCCCAACCTGTTCTACCCACAGCCTTCCAGTCCCAACCGCTGAGGCTGAAACTGTGACATTATCTTTGATTCCCCTTCTCTCATACCCACGTGTAGTCTATCAAGAAATCTTCAGCTGTGGCTGGTTTGGCTCAACGGTTGGAGTGTCGGCCTGTGGACCAGAGAGTCCTGGGTTCGGTTCCTGCTAGGCGCATGTACCAAAAACAAAAACAAAAAAAGAAATCTTCAGTGTCCAGAATGAAACCACTTCTCACCACCTCGACGGGGTCATCAATCTCACCCGGAGGCTGCGGCAGCCTCCCCCGTGGTCTTGTCTCCACCCTTGACTCCAAAATGGTCAGGTCTTCACACGACACACAGAATGATACTTTTAAAACAGAAGTCACATTATAACTCTCCATTACTCCAAGTCCTCAGAGGTCCCCTCGTCATTGAGGATGGAGTCCAAAGTCCTACGCTGGCCTACAAGGCCTTTCCATCCTCCCGCTGACCCTTGCTCACTCCACTGCCGCCACCCTCCTGCTGGTCCTGGAGCACGCCAGGCACACACCTGCATCAGCTTCTTGTACACGCTCTACTCCCTGTGCCTAGAATGTTCTTCCTCAGTGAGCCACCTGGCCAACTCCTTACATCCCTCTCAAATTGCTCAAATATCTTCTCAAAGAGGCCTCCTCTGTGACCCTGGTCAAAACTGCAATGTCACCTCAAACACATACATACACCCCTGGTGTCCCCATCCCTACCCAGTTCCGTTCATTCTTTCCCCCTGCACGTACCTCTTCCTAACATACTGCATACACTACTCATGTATTATACTTGTTTGTTTACTGTCTGCCTTTCCCTGTGGAACATAAACTCACAAGGAAGTGGTATTTATCTCTCTTGTTCACAGTTGCACACTGAGCCCCTAGCAGACTGTTTAGCACATAGTAGTCACTCAGTAAATATTTGTCGGATGAATGAAGGCTCAGCTGTTAGCTCACACATTTATTCAACAAATACCCACTAAGCATCTTCAAAGCCCATTAGAGCCTCATTCCTGCTTTCCAGCCACTTTCCCAGGACTTCCCTCCACAGAACCTCTTACCAAATGGCCCTCATCTCTGTCTACGCACCTACATGTTAGATGGCCTTTTCCCTGAAGCCTTGCCCATCTACGGAAATCCTAGTCATCCTCCAAGGGCCAGCCCACCTCCTCCTCCTGCGTGAAGCCTTTGCACCCAGCGTGGGGTGCCCACCCTTGAGCCCCTCCATGCCTTTCCTCTACCCCTTTCCCACTCTGCAGGGCATCGCCATGGACTGTGGCCTATCCCACATTCTCCGCTAACCTGTAACAGCCTCAGTGTCAGGACCGTGGCTCCCCTGTCTTGCCCGCTGTGCCAGACACACCTCAGCTGTTCCAGGAACACTGAGAGTGAACTAGCATGCACCTGAATCAGTCTGTAAATTAAAAAGTCAAAAGTAAACCCTAGTTTTGGAGAGTCAGCCAACGTGGCCCCTTGAGACAAGAGTGACATGTAATGATATAATTACCTTCCTCCTCCCTGGCTCACAGCGTCGTCAAGAGCCCCAGCAGGTATACACTGCCCTTCCTTGAGATGTGTCTCCACAGCACAGCCATGTGCAGCCTCTCAGCCTCCCCTCAGCTGAGGGGCAGCCCCTCCAAGCCCATTAAAAAGAATCCCATACAGGAGTCTGTGCATTTAAGAAAAAAGAAATGACACATTCAATACAAACAAGGAGGAATACAGAGAACCACACACCAGTCCAACAGGGTTTTATCCTTGAAGCAATAAGTTATGTTGTTCATCACAGGTTCAATTCTCAGTCAAGGGCATGTACCTCGGTTGCAGGTTTGATCTCCAACCCTGGTCAGGGTCATGCAGGAGGCAACCAAAAGATGTGTTTCTCTCAGATGTTTCTCTCTGTCTCTGTCTCTCTCTGCCCCTCCCTCCCCTCCACTCTCTCTAAAAATCAATGAAAAAATATCCTCAGGTAAGGATTAACAACAACAACAAAGAAGTTGTGGTGCTCAATTTTTTGCTCCAAAGGAGGCAAGGACGTCCTCATGCATACGATCAAGAACATATCCACCAGCCCTGCCCAAGACCTCATTCTGTGGGAAACCAGCTGACACACACCCGTGCCACCTGGAGCGCAGGTGTCCCCAGAGGCTGCACATCCGTGCATGTCCACATAGGAATCAACACACAAGCATCTGCGTAGGCAACACTCCGTCTGTCTCCTCCACTCCTGGCAGGGCATGGATGACGCGAGGTCAGGAGAGGGAGGCACTGCCTCTGCTGTGATCACATCTCGGCTCCTTTTGCTCACTATCATGGAGGAGGGTGCAGCGGAAGTCACAGAAAGTCGAGGGAGTGGGACTATGTTAACTTAGACATTCCTCCCCATGTCGACAGTGATCCACCGCCCAAAGCAGCAGCCAGGTTTTATTTGCTCATAAACAGTAATGGGACCAAATCTCAGGAAGAAAGGGGAAAGCCAGTGCCAGAGAGCAGGTGCTATAAAACATGAGAGCAGGGTGGCAGGAAGGCTGGGCTCCGGGGGGGGGGGGGGGGGGTGTCTGAATTCCCCCTCCACAGAGGGGTTGTCTCTGCCCATTTAGGAGTATGGGCCTGGATAGCTTTTCTAATTCCTTGGGATTCTACAAACACTTTTCTTGAGGGGGAAGAAAAAACTTAAGGAGCCCTGAAGATGGAGGTCCTCCCTCCCAGTAGTCTCATCTTCATCTGAAACCAGTCTTCATCTGAAACCTGGAGAGGGACCCCGTGCTGGGAGCCGGGGCAGGATGTCCCACTGGAGAATAGACAGACCCCAGTGCCAGCCCCACCTTATCAGTAACAACCCAGGTGGTTTCAGGAAAACTCATACCATCTCTCTCGGCCTCCACTTTGTCATCTGTACCAGGGGGCACCCCCCTCTGCCTGCTGCATGGGCTTGGAGCCGTGTGATTAATGAGAATGTTCTGAGTTGGCCCCTACTGAGTTCTTTATATGCACTAACTCATTAGCATCGTTATCAACAATCCTACAAACAGATTGAGAACCTGAGGCTCAGAGAGCCTAAATTCCTGGTTCAAGGTCTCAAAGCTGAACCTTGGCAAAGCCAGGACCAGAGCCCAAGTCTACATCAAAGTCTGTGCTTTTTAAGCCATAATCTATGGGACCTGATTGGACACCGTGTCAGGCCAGGACTAACACATAGTAGCTGTTTAAGCAAACCTGGTCCAATTGAATGGAAGCCACTTCCTTGGCCACATCTCCTGGCAGCTCCTCTGGGGCCTGTTTCCAGGCCAGTTGGAAGGAGCCCCGGTCTGGTTTTCCCCCTTCTGGTTGGGAGCTGAACCACAGGGGAGTGAAGGCTGCTTCTGACCCCTCCGGCTTCAGATCCAGGTTTTAACTGAGAGGTAGGGAACGAGACTTATTTTCTTTTCCAGTTTCTTCTCTCATTTGAATATTGGGTTTGTAGAAGCCCAGTTCCCCACAGGAATTCTCCTAAGAAGCCATCTGCTTGTGTGCTTCCGAGATGCTTTAGCAAAGGATGCTAATCAATCATCCGAGGCGGAGCTGCTCACTCTTTCCCTGGGAGGTGAGTGTGCTCAGGCCCTGGGCACAGAGGCTGTCACTAGAGAGGCACAGATTTGGGCTCTGCAGATGCCCTGGCCATTCCAGGGTCATCTTCAACTTGGGTTGGGTCAGGTCAGGTCTGTCCAAGCCAGGGCAGTACAGGACAGAGGGTCAGGCAAGGCCTTGGAGAGGCTGACACTTTGGATCAGGAATGCCAGGGGGCTGCTCTGTGTTTGTGCCCAGAGCAGATCCCAGCTCACACAGACAGGGGTGCAGATGTAACCCTGTGCGGGCACCCAGCTGGAGTCAAGACGTGGGTTATGCCCAGAAGGTTAGCTCAGAAGTATGGCTGGCAATGCCATGCTAACCCTTAGAGGTGGCTGCCCCAGCTCCTGCAATGTCTCTGTGGACAGGAAAACCTGGGTCTGTTCAAGCCACAGCAGCCCACACTCAGCAGGCCCTCTAGGTGCAGCCTCCCTTGAAGGACAGACTGGCTCAGTCTATCACACTAAGAATCAAGGCAACATCGGTAACAAATGTGTGAAAGACAAGCTAACTTCCAAGTCGCATGCTATTACAGTCGTCCCTCGCCACTTCGCACTTCGACTTTCGCAGCTTCACCCTATCGCGGTTTTTTCAAACATAGTGTAGTATTTGGAAAAACGGCCATAGAGTGCGCGAAAGTCAAAGTGCGAAGTGGCGAGGGACGACTGTATAAATAAAGAATCCTACTTCGGGGAAATTCATTTATCACAGTAGAGTCTGGAACTGATTAACTGTGATAAACAAGGGCCGACTGTACCTAGCTTGCCAAACCCCAGAGCATCTGGTCTACCACCCAGTTGTATCAGTGGAGAGACCGAAGCCCTGAGAAGGACAAGTACTTGCCCAAGGACACACTACGAGTCTCCCAGTTCCAGGCTCCCTCCCAGCACTCCAGGTCCTCCCAGACTCCAGGTCAGCAGTGCCCGCCTCACACAGCCAGCAGGGAGAAGATGGGAGAGGACAGCCCCCCTGAGCCATCCCTGGCCCCTCTCGAGGTAGCTCTAACCTCTGGAATGGCTCCTCTCTCTCTTTGTCCCTCTGCTCCTCTCTCCAAGCACCGGGGGTTCTGTCATATGTTCAAGCTGCCCCTGGTGTCTTGACAAAAAGATTTTCCAAACAGAAGAATTTCCTTTCATATTTCACTGCGATATGCAAAATAAGGCAGTCAGAGCAGCCCAGGGCCTGCGCTGCTGCAGGGAGAGGGGATTTGACAGATGGAGTGTTTCTGCTCACATCCCGTCTGCTGCGGAGCTTCCGGACCACAGTGAGCTTCCCGTGGCAGTGAAGATGAAGGCGTACAGACTGGCCATCAGGCAAGTGCTCCCAGGAAGCAAGCAGTGGGCACACTCGGGCCGCTGAGTGGTTCGGGGTAGACAGTTGTGTCTGCACTTTGGCCGCAGCAGGCCTGCCAGAGGAGGCCACAGCAGGCCAGATTACAAACTCCCTGCCTACTTTTAAATTCAGAGCCTGTGAATGCACAAGGCAGCTAGCATGAGAACACAGAGATATCAGAGTGCCCACGGTGTGTGTGTGGGACCAGGAGCCTTGCATAGGACTTTAATAGGCTTTCTGTAATAAAAGGAATCTGTGCTCAAAGAATTTAGGAAACATGGGACTAAAGCAAGTTTCACAGATCTCTTTTTTTTTATAATATATATTTCTTATTGTTTAAAGTATTACAGATGTCTCCCTTTTTCCCCATTGACCCCCTCCTTCCCACTCCCACCGCCTCCTGCTTTCCCCAACGTAATGTCTGTTGCACATATATGCATGTAAGTTCTCTGGTTTATCTCTTCCCACCCCTCCCACCTCCCTCCCTCTGAGCTTTGTCAGTCTGTTCCCTACTTCCATGTCTCTGGATCGCTTTTGGTCAATAGCATATTTTGCTCATTATATTCCATAAATAAGTGAGATCAGGTGGTACTAGTCTTTCTCTGACTGACTTATGTCACTCAGCATAATACTCTCCAGGTCCCTCCATGTCATCTCAAAGGATAAGAGATCTTTCTTTCTTACAGCTGCATAGTGTCCCATTGTGTACATGTACCACAGCTTTTTTTATCCACTCATCTACTGATGGGCACTTAGACTGTTTCCTGATCTTAGCTATTGTAAATAGTGCTGCTATAAACATAAGGGTACCTATATTCTTCCTGATTGGTGTTTCAGGCTTCTTAGGATATATTCTTAGAAGTAGGATCACTGAGTCCAATGGAAGTTCCATTTTTAACTTTTTGAGGAAACACCATATTGTTTTCCATAGTGGCTGCACCAGTCTGCATTCCCACCAGCAGTGTACTAGAATCCCCTTTTCTCCACACCCTCGCCAACACTTTTTGATGATTTGTTGATGGCAGCCATTCTGGCAGGTGTGAGGTGACACCACATAGAGGTTTTAATTTGCATCTCTCTGATGATTAGTGATGCTGAGAATGTTTTCACATGTCTCCTGGCCATTTGTATATCTTACTTGTAGAAGTATCTATTTAGGTCTTCTATCCATTTTTTACTTGTGTTCTTTGTCTTCCTTTTGAGTTGTATGAGTACTCTATATATTTTGGATATTAACCCCTTATCTGATGTAACATTGGCAAATATGTTCTCCCAGAGAGTGAGTTCCCTTTTCATTTTTTGTTTTTTGTTTTTAATATCCTCATCCAAGGACATTTTTCCAATTTTTTGTTCAGATAGAGTGGGAGGAAGAGAGAGGAAGAGAGAGAGAGAAAGAAACATTGATGTGAAAGGGACACACTGAGTGGCAGCCACTTGTACGACCAACCAGGGCTGGGGACAAACTGCAACCGAGGTACATGCCCTTAGCGGGAACCAAAGCTGGGTCTCTCTGGACCGCAGGCCAACATTCTAACCGCTGAGCCAAACCAGCCAGGGCTCCCTTTTCATTTTGATGCTGGTTTCTTTTGCCGTACAGAAGCTTTTCAGTTTGATATAGTCCCATTTATTAATTTTTTCCTTTGTTTCTCTTACACTAAGTGGTGTATCAGTGAAAATTCTGCTACGTATGATGTCTGAGATGTTTCTGTGCAATTTTCTTCTAGGATTTTTTGTGGTTTTATGGGTTACATTTAAATCTTTTACTCATTTTGAGTTTATTCTTGTGTATGATGTAAGTTGGTTGTCTAGTTTCACTTTTTTCATGTAGCTGTCCAATTTTCTCGATACCATTTATTGAAGAGACTCTTTTCTCCATTGTATGCTCTTGCCTTCTTTTGTCAAATATTAATTGTACTTACTGTCTTGGGTCGATATCTGGGTTTTCTGTTCCATTGATCTATATGCCTGTTCTTATGCCAGTACCAGGCTGTTTTGATTACAATGGCTTTGTAGTATAACTTGATATATGGTATTAGGATCCCTTCCATTTTGTTCTTCTTTTTCAACATTGCTGTGCTATTCGGGGTCTTTTATGATTCCATATAAACTTGTGGAGTATTTGTTCTAGATCTGTGAAATATGCTATTGGTGCTTTAATAGGAATTGCATTGAATCTGTAGATTGCTTTGGGTAGTATGGACATTTTAATGATGTTGATTTTTCCAATCCATGAACATGGTATATGTTTCCATTTTTTTATATCTTCCTCTATTTCTTTTTCCAATGGCCTACAGTTTCCTGAGAACAGGTCTTTTTCCTCCTTGGTTAAGTTTATTCCTAGGCATTTTATTTATTTATTTATTTATTTTGTTGCAATGGTAAATGGGATTGTTTATTCGTTTCTTTTTCTTAGTGTTCATTATTGGTGTATAAGAATGCCATCAATTATCAATTTCTGGATGTTAATTTTGTATCCTGCTACTTTGCCAAATTCATTTATTAAATCTAATACAATATCATGTCATCTGCAAATAATGACAATTTTACTTCCTCCTTTCCAATTTGGATCCCTTTTATTTTTTTCTTCTTGTCTGACTGCTGTGGCTAAGACTTCTAATACTATACTATGTTAAATAGAGTGGCAAAAGTGGGCATCCCTGTCTTATTCATGTTCTTAAAGGAAATGCTTTTAGTTTTTGCCCATTGAGTATGATATTGGCTGTAGGTTTTCATTTATGGCTTTTATTATGTTGAGATAGGATCCCTCCATATTTCTCTTGCAGAAGATCCTTTGAAATGCTTACATTCACTGGAAATCTCCAAGAAGGAAGCATAGAATATGATATGTCCCAATATTATTCTGTGGGCCATAGGCAGCTTTAATAGAGCATCTCACAGAACTTGTACCCAAAAAAACCTTCTGAAATGTAGTGAAAGGGTGTCTAGAGGATGTTCCAGGGAGACACAAATGTTCACAGGAGCCAAGTCTCTGTGAGGGCTTGGGAAGCACTGCCTCCTCTTCTGTGAGGCCTAAATTTCCCACCTGGGATCCACAGGTGAATAAACAGCCTGGTGTTCACATGGACACGTGGTGTGTGAATACAGGCATGCACAGGGGACAAGTCACCTGGGTTCCTCTCTGGACTCACAGGGGCTCCCAAGCACTAAAGACCCTGCCCCTCCCCCAAGCCCCTGCCCCATGCACCCCTCACCTCTTCTCCTCCTGGTCCCCATCCTTCTACCCTGCTTACCAGCCCTCCTCCTCCCTCCCCAAACATCTCCAATGTGTCCCTTCCACCACTGTCTCTGACATAAGCACACAAGTCTCTTTTGCAACCTTGGAGAAACAAAGCCATGCTACCAGATTAACAACAAAGCTTTGAGAACACTTAGAAATTAACAGTGCCCATCCCTGGCTCTAGTGAAGACTGGGCCACATTGAGCATAAGACCCCTTTATGACCCTTCCTGTTCTCGGTCATTTGTGGGAGTCAGTCTATCCCCAAGGCTGGGCATCTTTCCCCTCCCTAAGTCCCTCTACCTTGGCCCTCATGCCTTCGCTCTGATCCAAAAGCTCATCTCGTCCCTTGGCAGTGCTTTGGTCCCCAGTTTTCCCCAGAGGTAGACTAGTCTCCCCATGAAGACCCAGCAAACTGGAACGTCGGCCTCTTGAACCCAGCACCCACACAGATGCCCAGACGTCCCTCCATCACCTGTTCATCGTCCAAGGACAGCACTGGCCCTCCAGCACTTCCTTCACGTGGGGTCCCAACAATACCTGCAGCTGAACCAGAGCAAGTGGCAGCCAAACAGCACCAGGCCCGAGCCTGTCCCACCTGCCTCCTGCTCCGCCCATAGCACCGGCCTGGTCCCCACTGTCGCTCGTCTGTTCTCCTTCCAGGGGGACATGCTCCTGCAGAGGTTTATCCTCCTCAGGCTGAAAAGAAGTAAAAATATTTTCACGCATGGACTTTGGGATTCCAAAATAAATTAGTTCTAACAGTTCCAAGTGTTAAAATCTTTGAAACTCCCATAATCCAGCCGCCTCATTTCTCAGAGGAGCTGGGAGCGTCAGCGCAGTTCTGAGAGGAGGGGTCTGCAGAGGGGCTTTTTAAGAAATACAAGATTTTGCCCTGGCCAGTTTCACTCAGCGGTTACAGCATCGGCCCGTGGACCAATGAGTCTTGGGTTCGATTCCGGTCAACAACACGTACCTCGGTTGCATTTCTTCCCCAGCCCTGGTCGGGGTCATGTGGGAGGCAACCAGTCGATGTGTCTCTCTCACACTGATCTCTCTCTCCCCCCTCCCTCCCTCTTTCCCTCCCTCCTATTCCACCTGAGGATAAATAAAAAAAAATCTTCAGGTGAGGATTTAAAAAAAAAAAAGAAATACAAGATTTTATTATTGTGAACACTAGGACACCTCTCATGTACATGGTTCCTGGACACGGCTTTATCACAGCTCAGCAGTGAGATAGGTTCAGAGAGAAAACTTCCAAAACAATCAAACAAACCTGCATTTACACAGAGCAGAGATTGTACCCACCAGGAGCAAGCATCACACCTCAGACCTCCCTCCTTTCCCAGTCAGGCTGTGCTCACTGGGCTCTGTCCGACACAGCCGCCCTTGTGAAAGCCCCCAGTGGCTATACCCAGTCACACAAGGGAAGGTCAAGCAATGATCAAGATCCCAGGAAGCTTGCTGTGGCCCCCCAGATGGACGGGATCCTAACACAGCACCCTTCCTGCTGGCCATGAAGCTGCCTGTTCCTGTCTGCCTCCTCCTAGCCCAAGGGCACACACCTGAACCATTGTGTCCCCAGCCGCTTATATGAGGCGATGGATGAATGGATGGATGGACCGATAAACCAACAAGAGAAAGAGAGGTGAGAAGAAAGAAAGAGGGAGAGAGGAGTGAGAGGGGGGGGGGAAGGAAAGGAGGGGACCCAGCCAGCCATGGCCTCGCCTGGCCCACTTGCCCCTCTTCCCCTCGGAAGATGAGCTGGGACTAAATGACCACAGGTGTTCCAACACTGGGATTTATCCCACACCCCAAAGGCATTAGCCTCACAGCTCCAAAACCTAGGAGCCAACAGCAGGTCCTCTTGTTCCTTCCCACAGTCCAGGTTTGATCCATCTCTGAGGATCGCCCTGGCTGGGTCCCCTGGAAACACCCCCCAGTGTCCAATGTCCACTCGAGCTAGCCTCAGTAGAAAAGGACTTAGGAGGTCACTAAAGCGTCCCATGTTGCCCCAGAGCTGTAACTCGGGGAGATTTCAGGACTGGAGACTGCTAGCCATAGGCACTGCCTCTCATTCTGCACCTCTCTGAGCTCCTACTGGGTGAGCCTTCCCAGAAGCTCACCTGTCAGCAACTCCAGCCTGGGCACAGGGCTCTGAGGCACTGGGGCCTGAAGACACTTGGCGTGATGGCTGGGGAGGCACCAAGTCTTCCCTCCCGCCTGCCCCCAGCTGGAGGTGGCCGTGCGCTGTGTGTAAACTACGTCAACTCTTCATGATCTCACCTCAACCCAAGAAGTCATGCAGGGCAGTCCTCCCCTGGCCAGCCTGTCTGGCTTCCCTCACTTTAACAACCACAGAAAGACAGAGAACACAGACACACACACACACACACACACACACACACACACGTGCGCTATTCATTCACTCTGCCCGCACGTGGGATGTAACAAGGCCCAGGACAGAGACATGATGTAGGTGCCTAGTACTAGCTCCCCATGGCCACCCAGAGAAAAGGAAAGGAGCCTTTGATGTTCTGCAGAGTCCATCCCACCCCAGCACCCTGAGCGCCCTTTGCCCCCGGCATTTACACAGCCTGCTCAGGAAAAACCAGAGGCATGTATGAAACAGCAGCATGCGGGTCCCCAGCCACAAACACACACGGGTCATGCAGGTATCAGTGGGCCACAGGAGATCAGTGAGGGCTAGCGGGGCCTAGGAAGATTTAGGAGAAAGGAGTCCACAAAATGGGTTAACTTTAAAAAGGATGGTGCTAAGAAAGAGTCATTCCAAATGAGGGAGCGGTGAATGGAAGGTGAGAGGTGCGGACGGAGCAGGAGCTTACACTGGCCGTGCAGAAGGCTGGAGGAGCCACCTGGGCCAGGCAGGTGGGCACAGCTCAGCCCTGCCCCCAAGCTGCAGGTGTCAGGGGCTCCCGCTTCCTCCCCCCACTGCCCACTGCCATCCCCACAGCTGGCATTTTCTCCTCTCCCCACAAAAATTATTTCCCTTTCTCAAAATGATGACTTTGCATCACGTTTTCGAGCGTCTTTTATTTATTTTTTTAAATATGTTTTTATTGATTTTTTAGAGAGAAAGACACATCGATGTGAGAGAGATACATCAATCGATTGGCTGCCTCCTGCATGACCCTCACTGGGGATCTAGCTGGCAACCTTGGCATGTGCCCTGACCAGGAATCAAACCGGTACCTCTCAGTCCATGGGATGATGCTCAATCCACTGAGCCACGCCGGCTGGGCTCTTGAGGGGTTTTTAATGGCTTATGAGATATAAGCCTGAAGCTTCAAATGCCGCCCGGCCAATTTGCTGGAATGCTTCACCTCCCCAGAAATTTCTTCTAAAATGACTTTCCTTCTCCCACCACAAACAGAGCCTTTGGAGCAATGGGCCTTTTAATCAACAATTATAAGAAGTTTTAAAAGTCACTTTTAAAAGGCTGTCATGGTGAACTGCTCAGCTATTTTCTCTATTCCTGAGGGGCTGCTTGGTGGGGGCTGGAAGCAGGCGATGGCAGGAGGTGGATGGGTGGGAGCAGCCTTCATCCATCACCCAGCCACAGGCCCCTGGTGCCCAGGGGTCCTCCGAGCGCACATCTGCAGCCGGGTAGCATTGGCATGATTTATCGCAGGTAGCTTGTCGCCTCCCCCATCGGGTTTATCAGTCTGCTGGGTCCTTCTCCTCTCATTGACCTCCACATGCTACGGTTCCTAGGGCCCCAGGCCTGGTCCCCCCATCCCACACACGGGGCCCTCCTGCCACAACTTCATTCACCGCCTCTGAGCCGGCAGCTCCCACACGGTCTCCAGCCCAGGCCCATACCCCAACTGCTTCCCTGTCATCTCCTCAAACTCAAAATTTTCAAGACAGAACACGTGAGCCTGTTTATTTCCTCCAAGAAGCGTCCTCCCAGCTGTCGGCACCCTCGTCCACCAGGCTGCAGCCTGGCAACCGCCCTCACTCTTCTCTTTCTCGTCACCACGCCCTCGTCCAACTCTGCCCATGAGTCCGGAGGCTTTCCCTTCACAGCACACCCTGACCCGACCCCCTGTGCCCCCCGCACAGCTCGCACCCAGCACCCAGCTCCTCCTTTCACAGCACACCCTGACCCGACCCCCTGTGCCCCCGCACAGCTCGCACCCAGCGCCCAGCTCCTCCCTTCACAGCACACCCTGACCCGACCCCCTGTGCCCCCCGCACAGCTCGCACCCAGCGCCCAGCTCCTCCCACTCTGCTCGCTCGCAGCCAGGGAGGCTGCCCTGCATTCGCGTAGCTACAGCAGTGCCCTCAGCCCACCAACAGCCCAGACCTTGACCTGAAAGGTTCAAGTGCAGCTAGAGGAACGTGCTCTTCCCACCAGGTGACGGGGGGGCACTAAGAGGAGCCATGGGGGCCAGACCATTCCTCTCGCGCTCACAGCTGAGGGCTCTGGTGGGATGGCACCGAGTTCCTGCTCCCTGGCTAGTGGAGAGCTAACCCCCAGCACGGCCTCCAGCCTACTCACTCAGCCCGCCTTCTCTGACAGAGCCCTGGCGCCCCAACACGTGCCTCTTCCCCACCCCTTGGCCTCACCAGCATTCGGAATGGGGCCATCCTCAGCTCTCAGTGTAACGCCCCCTTCTCAAGGACGCCCCTGCCCATGAGCCAGGTCAGTCCTGCATCGTCACAACTCCCCCTGCTTCTCCCTTGAAGCCCAGCCCATTGCCACCAGTGATGTCCCGCCAACGGGGTCGACGCTGCTCGGCTTTACGTTCTGTGAGGGTTCGGGGCTAATCCTCAGGGCTTCACACGGTAGCTTCTCAGTAAATACTGACTGAATAATGCATAATTCTGCAATTGCTAAGTAGGAGGGTGCCAGGAGCCAAAGACTCGACAAGAAAAAACAAGGGAGGGAAAGTGCTGGTTTCCCTCTCGGATGGGGTATGTTTCCCCATAAAACCCTCGCAGCTGAAAGGTCGAGTTAGCCTCAGACACTGCATCCAGGGGAAGACCAAATAGGGCATTTAAAATAAGTTCGTGGCAATGCAACATAACTGCGGGGGGCAAGGACCTTTGCGATGTGCCGGGGAGACGGCCAGTGGCTCTCAGCTGGAGCAGAGCCCAGCTGGATGCCCAGGTGCATGTGAAATGATGCTAAGTTGAGGCTCTCACGTGGCATTTCTTCTCCACCTAGAGTCACCATCATCTCAGCCCAGGCCTCTTCCTGTTCCATTCAGTTCTGGAAAGAGGCTGCTTTAGCTGCAACTTTTATTCCTTTAGGGAGTCCTGCCTCTTGCTCTCCACGTGGTCCTGTGGGACTATCCATCATAGTTCCCTACCCCAGCCCTAGCTGCTGGCCACAGGAGTGGGCAAGTGTGCCAAGCTGAGACGGTCATAGCACCACATCTTCCCAAACATAGTAAGGTGTCCACAAGGTGGAACTTAACCAGCAAGGCCAGTCATTTCCATACTCATGCTTGGAGAGGAGCTTGCTGTCTACTGACTGGCTAAGCTGGGGTGCTGGGAGCCTGGGGCTGCTAGTAGCCGTCTTCCCTGGCCTTATGAAGGGAATCTGCCAGTAGTAGGAGAGATTGAGACCCACAAAATATCAGCCAGCAGAGTCAAGGAAAGGAGAAAGTGAGAGAGAGCATCGTGTAGCTGGATCAGCCTTGCCTGAAGGTAGATGTCCCCGAACTTCTCAGCTACACAAATCAATAAACATCCTATTTGGAGGGGCTTTGTCTGTTGTTTACAATCAAGAATCCAAATGAATATAGTCCTTATTCTCAGGTGATCCCAAGCTTGACCCCTGTGTCTGTGAACAAACTTGCCTCTTCCAACTCCAGGCTGAGTATCTAAGATCACAGGCCGAGTGTAAACCCTGGCCGTGCAGTAGTAAGACAGAAGAGATGTCCCAGTTGAGCCTCAACCCAACCCCAGACATCACCTCCCCCTGCAGGCCTTGCATCCCCCCACCAGGACTCAGGAAGCTCAGGGCACAAGAGCCATGATTTCCAATTCCCGGGCCTGGGGGCACCTTCTGGACATTATGGAATTCTTTCTAAGACTCTCTGTTATAAGATTTTTCAGTAAACAAATATAAAGAGATCATTGGATCTCCTAGGTCTGCCTTAAATGGGTGCCGAAATTAGCCCTCACCTCCAGGGTGGCCTGTGTCCTGCTCTCTGCTCAGTTCTCCCAAAAGGCCTGAGACCTCCGTGGTGCTGTTATTTGAACACTGTTTTGAATTCCACAAGACGCGTGGAATCATGTGGAAACTATGGACATAGCCCCTCCCTGGTCCTTGGTTCCTTACCCGACTTCTTAGCTCAAGATCCAAGTTGCTTGCTCTGGATCTCAGCATTATCATCTCCATGGGGCGGAAAGCACAAACCAAGTTAACATCACTGACATCGCAGTCGGGACTGGAGCCAGGCTCTTGCATTCCCCCCACCCCCCCGCCCCAGCTGTAAGGCCCTTTCCAAGTCACCACGTGGCCTACATCCCCGTGTGTGGTATACAGCCTAATGGAATTTGCTGGGATTCCCCCAGCCAATACTACTAACTTTTCTTTATAGTCTGTTCTAAAAACCTGTCAAACTCATCATCTCTGCCCCACAAAACAAATTTATTTTTTGAGTCATGTAGTAAAAATATTGAAGTTGAAATGCTCTGAGGGTAGAGGCTTTTATGTTGGTGTCAGGTGTCTGAGAAATCTAATAGAACCACTCTTTGACAACATTATCTGTGTTTGGCTAATTTGGTGGAGCAGACAACGTCCTCTATTGAAAAGGAAGAATAGACCGCACGGTCCTGGGAAAGCAGAGTTGGCCCATGGCGGATAATTTACTTTCACTATTCATCCCGCAGATAGGCACTCAATTACAGAGACGTTCTTGGGTAAATTTCCATTCATTCTTTTATCACCTCACAAATGAAATAGTCATTTTAAAAATAGCTTAAAGCAGAGATGCATGTCAGTAAACAAAAGGGCAGGCTTCCTTATCACCGTATATTTTGTTCTGATGATTTGTTCTTCTACCCCACAGAAAGCTCTAAGACTAATTCACTCTTTTGGTCCCCTCTTACTAACTTTTTTCATACTAGTGTATCCCAGACTGGCTCTATGATGGACAGTAACAGGGAAATCTTTCCTGAGCTCGGTTTCCAGGGCCTTGGTCCGGGGCTGAGGCTACCTGGACAGGGCAGGAAGCATCCACCCCTGAAGGACCCAGTCAGAGACAGAGCCACACAGTCCAAGCAATGGGGCCACAGGACCTACAGGGTCTGCCAGGGGCAGTCATGAAGGACAGGACCGGGCTGCTGGCAGCAGCAGGCCTGGCTCACTGCCCAAAGGCATGGACACCTGAATGCCACATGACCACGAGCTGCCCCCCAGGAGGCAGGGCAGCATGTTGATTAAGCTCCTCCTCCTCTGCACAAGGTCTGGTGCTGGGGACTGAAGGTGCAGGATGAGTCAGCCAGGATCCCAGCCTCCAAGAAGCTGTCATGTAAGAAGAAAACAAGGGGAGGGAACACCACCTCTGCCACAAACTCAGGTTAAAAGTGGGACTCAAGCCCTGGAAGGGTTTTCTTCCAGGATGAAGCACAACTTGAAAGACCCGTGCCAAGAGGCTGGCACCCGAAAAGCTGGCAAGAGGAGTTTTGAGCGGCACCCTCACACCTCCAGGTCAGAACAAGCCTCTGGCATCAAGCGTCAGGGAAACCAAGTGTGATGGTTAAATTGATGTGTCAACTTGGCTAGATCATGATACTCAGTTATTTGGTCAAATACTACTCCAGATGCTTCTGTGAAGGTAGATTTTGGGGTAGGATTAACAGTTAAATCAGAGGACACTGAGGGGAGCAGACTGCCCTCTCAGCCTGGGTGGCCTCGTCCAGTCACTTGAAGGCCTGAATAGAAGAAGAGTGAGCGCCCCCGAGAAAAGGCACTTTGCCCGCAGACAGCCTTTGGACTGACTACAGTATCAAGTTTCCCCTCTCCAGCCTGTCACCTGCCCTGCAAATGTTCCACTTGCCAGGCTCTGCAATCATGTGAGCTAATTCCTTAAAGATGGGTGGGTGGGTGAATGGATAGATGGGTAGACAGATGATAGGTAGGTAGGTAGGTAGGTAGACTGACAGATAGACAGATAATCACCTGTTGGTTTTGTTTCTTAAGCCCTGACCAAGAGCAGAATTCCATGCATTATGTGGGAACCACCTACACAGCCCCCTTCAGGACACCCAGACCCCACTAAGAAAGTGCTGAGGTTCCAAACCTGGATGAGCGGGGCAGTGGGAGCTGCAGATGAGCAGACTTTGGGAGAACAGGTGTTTCACATTTTCGGAGGTCTCTGCAACATTCACACTCACCTGTCACCCCCACCGAGGGATTCAGGACAGGACCTGGACCACTGAGTAGTTCCTAGAATCTGCTGTAATTCTCAGGACCCAGATCTTCTTGGGAAGAAAGCAAACAGCATTATTTGGAGTCCGTAGCATGGGTACCAGGAAGGTACATAGCTTGCCTCGGGTCGCAGAATAAATGAAATACCTGGTGAGAAACTCTGGAGAGCGGCAGCCTTACCTCCTCCCTTCTGAGCCTGAGAGAAATGGGCTCCTGGGTGCTGCTGGGTTGGCCACACCAGGACTGTTAGCCAATATCCTGCCCCACAGCTGGAGAGTCACAGGGGTAGGGAGGGAGATGTTTATTTTCCCAAAGCAGGACTTGGAGCAACCGAGATGAGGGCACCCACTGTGCATAAATGAGACAAGTACCCCAGGTGCTCCTCCAGCAGATGTTACCGGAAGGAGCCCGGTCCTTGCAGAGCCCAGCCAGGTGGGGGCTGAGGCCTTCTGAGGGAGCTTCAGAACCCCTTTCCGGTGTGGGCCATCAATCACACTCCTGCTCCTCCACGAATATGCATAAGTGTCATGGATATTCATGAGTGTCCTATCAGCCTCACAACAATAACAGGACTCCTTTTGTTGTTAAACAGCCTCTTAACATCAAGTGGTCTACTGGGTCGAGAGAGGAGGCTAGGAAGGAAGTACGCATTTCATCTTTTTCTCTTCTCTGTTCCTCCATCTTCTGGGAGCCCAACAGGGCTAATATTTACTTATTGTACTAAAATACTTGGCACCTTTTGGGAAAAGCTGCTGCCCCCAAACACAAGCATGACCCCATGAGTGCCGCTCACCTCCCCTTCTGTACAGGTAGAGATGGTGGTCGAATCGCATTTCTGCCCATAAAAGTCTACTTCAGATCGTTTTTCTTAAAGCCTTTTTCTACGACTGGTTGTATGGGGTCAGGAGGGCTTCTCATGCTTTAATGGAGGACAAATGGAATGATCAAAAAGAATGTTCTACAAATAGACGCTTCACCAAACAGGAGGAGGCTCAAAAATTACAGAAGCTGGTCATACTGCTTCTCTCCCTGGGGGCCCTGATCTCTCTCTTCCCTCAGCTGGCCGCTGCCTCTGAGAGACCCTGAGAACATTCTGCAATCAGAAGGAGGCAGACGTGTGTGCAGTTGAAACAATGCGGTGGAAACTAGTGGCCTTTGGTAACCAGGTACAGGGGCAAGAACCACGGGGCTGCCTCTTCAAGCTTCCACAGACAGAAGGCCATGTCCGCTCAGTACAAAATCCAGATCAAACTAAAACAGACCCTGGCCACACATTTAGACAGCCTCTGTCACAGCATCTGAGCCCATCTCGTCCTTTGATAGCAAAGAAGGTGCTTTCTCGTCATGCTCGTGATGGCATATCCTGGGAGAACCTTCAGGATCTCCACCATGACCCTTCCCCACCCCCAGACTTCCTGCCCTGGGCTTCATCAGATACCTGGTTGCGTCCCACCCACCAGAGACGCTGAACTCCTTGAAAGAAGGGGTTTCCTACCACACAGCTTCAAATAAATCCTTGCCGGTTACCCACTGAACCTCATCTCTAAGGCATAAAATATGAAATCCTCAACTGAGATTTTATTTTTTAATATAGTCAAATACATAACTTTTCCCTCAGTAAACTTCTATAAAAGTTGTCTCCCCCAAACTAGACTGCAAGATCGTGCCATCTACAAAGCAGCCTGTTCCTAAGAGAACATGGCATGTGGCTTTCCTACGCACCCAGGGTGGAGTACACATGGAAAGCACGGGCCAGATTCGGCGAGCACAGACACAGAAGGAGCGTCTCCAGGACACAGCAGACTCAAATGGAATGAAGTCATGTCACTCAATCTGGGGCACATCTGGCAAAACTCAGTCTCCAGTCCTGATGGTCCAAGCCTATTAACTGCTACCAGACACGACTCTCGTCATCTTGCCCTCAAACCCATCCAGGCTTGCAGGCCAGCGTGGGGCTGGGAACCAAGGAGAACGCCTGCAGCTGGAAGACCAGATGTTAAGGGACTTCAGTGTGAACTTTGCAGTATTAAAAAAAAAAACTAAAAAGAAAAGTTAAGTGTGCTAGCTTGGCTTGTACCCTTCAGGATGACTTTGAAAGCCTGATGGTGAAATCAAGCCTTCTGTAATTTTTTCCCCTCCCACCTCCCCAAAGTCATCGAAAGAGGACCTCAAGGAACAAACAAGCCAGCTGGGATCTCAGCCAGTTGCCCACGCTGTGCTTCTCCACTGGGGGGGAGATAGAGCCCCCGAGCCTGGTAACAACCCAAATGCCACAAGAGGCAAGATATTCTACACTCCTCTGCCCCCTGCCCATGAAACCTGACAAATCTGGAAAATCTCAATTTGGACTAACTAGATCTTAAGTGCTGAGTGGCCACACATGGCTGGTAGCCATTGTACTGGACAGTGTGGGTCGAGAGTAACTGAGCTTCACCTGTAGGAGATTTGAGACAGGCATTATGTCAAATCTGGGATGCATTTTGTTCTCATATCACTTTATGCAATGCAGTTTTCCTTCATTAAAGTTAAAACACAGAGAGTGCATTGATTGTCTTTCCTTTCCCCTAAATTTCTGCGACAGAACGCTTTGCCGTGCCTTGGATTCGCTGCCTGTGTACATGGTGGGAGCCAGCCCGCCCCTAGCAACAGAAGCAGCGTCCCCCACCCCCAACCCCACCAGCGTTGCTGTGTTGAGGCTCCTGTATTTCCTGGCTCCAGATCCACAGAGAGGCTATCACAGTCTATTAACTGACTTTAATAGGGATCTGTTTCTAATAGGAGAATTAATGAATTCTATAAACCAGCTACACAGGGCAAGAGCAATTCCATTACAAAGAGACAAGAGGCTTATTTGGAAATCCAAGAGGGTACAGGAATCACACACCCTCCTATTCACAAATCCCGACCCTGGCTGGGCAAAATCTCCTACAACGAGCTGACTGTCCTGGGGTGAACACCACACAGCAGGGGCTGGGAAACCAGGAAGCGTCGCCAGACCGCCTGCTGAAGCGAGAACGCACAACACGACACTAACATTCCTCATACCTGCCTCGCAGAGTGAGCGCACCGAGGGAGGGCAAGGAACTCAGCCAGAGTTCATCCAGGCCGCTGGGTCTTAGCACAGGCTGGATGGACGACAGACAACATGTGCACCCTCCCCTTGGAGATTGTAAGGAAGCTACATTTAGTTTAAAAAAGCGAAGTCTTCCAGCATTCGGCATAAAGACCTTGGTTCTGTTTTGACAGCCACGTTGGGCAGGAGTTTGGGGTGGGGTTAATGGCTAACCCTTATTCCACGTCAGTGCCCCTCGCACACCACGGAGGACAGTGATACCAGCCAGCCCATGATGAAGAAAATCTTAGGGATGACTCCTGAAGTCCTTCTCCCTCTCTCTTCATGGTGATGCTCTGGGAAGAGAACACTCAGATAACTCAGCGGAGCAGAAACTTAGGCTTCCGTCATGAAAAGGGGAGATCAGAGAGGGCTCAGACAGTGCAAAGGGGGGCTAAGGAAAAAGCCGTAAGCAAAGCAACTATGTCAGGAGCAGAAGCTGGCCCCAGTCAGCAGCCTGGGGCCACAGGGGCACGTCCACCGTGGCTGTCATTTTGAAACATAAAGTGCTACAATGAGAAAGATAGTTTCAAATGATCTGGAAAACCCAATAAGGAACCTCCATGATGAGGTATAACTCAAGTTCAGTAAGGAACGTTGTAAACTGTGCCTGAGTATTTACATTTTCTTCAGTGATGCTCTAATTTACTCCACAGTACTACACACATGCAGGGGAGGCCACGGCTCGTTCCCGGACATCCCAATTCCAGCTGCAATCAGGACCAAGGCCAGGGCCTCGCACGTCCCCTCTGGATCTCGGCGCAAGGGGCCTGAGTACAGACGTGTGGTCCTAACGTGCAGCCAGGACTGAAAGCACTGTCCCAGGGGCTACGAAGACCACAGGTGGGAAGGGATAGAGAGGAAAGCATCAGCTCCAGGAACGGAGAGGTCCGCCAAGTCCGGTCACTGCTGGGGTCCCTGACGCAGTACAAGGTGGGCTCCTCCGCTGGGACTGTTCTAGCACTGACTGCTGGTGCGGAGGACTTTCGTTGCTAAATTTTAGATTCCAAGAGAATTAAAAATCAAGTGCTTCATGATTAAATTGTTTTTATGGAAAGGTGCCCATTTCCTAACTCAGGACTTGAGGTCTGGAGAACTGCCTATTCACATCTGAGAGACATTCATCCTGAGTAACAAAACCTGGAGGTTTCTGGACTATTTCAGTGGTTTGTGGGAGCGATGGAACAGACTAACTGAAATAAGGCTGTCCCCCAAAATTCAGGTTGTGGCACAGTTACCTGTAAGGGTGATTGGCCGGCTCACATATTATTCTATGCCAGGGTTCACAAACTCTACTGAACATCTGGAGATCTGGTTTGCAAATACCTGCCTCCAGGTCTACTAAAACAGACTATTTGGGGGTGAGGTCTAGGGATTGCATTTTTAAATCATGGGCGTTTCTGTCACAAAGCCAGATTAGAAAAACTTCGGCCTGTGCAGCTCCCCTATCCACAGGCGGAGAAAGCCTACCTGATCGCCCCACATGGCAATGCCCTGAACTCTCTGCCTCCCTGGTACCCAGAACTGCACCAAAGGCCCCAGAGGGAAGTCTGCACCCCTGTAGGGCGGGTCATGCAATCCCAAACATTACGGGAGCTAACGAGACTCCAGCCTGACATTTGCCAAGGCCTGGAGAATCATTTCAGGCAAAACCTGATGAAGTGTTTCCTACACAACACAGAGGAAGACAGGAAGGAGGGAGCTCATTGGCCCTTGAGCTGCCAGGGAACATTCCCCAAAGCCTCAAAGAACAAATAGGATCTGCACTCACAGAGAAGAGAGGGCACTACCAGCACATCGGGTGGTATGGCAAAGGTGAGGGCAGATCTGTGCACCCTGGGAGCTGACCTGTCTGTAAGAGAGGGTTCCCTTGAAGCAGGGGGCTCCCAATGGAGAGGGCAGATGGTGCGGGAGGACCTTGCACTCTGGGCCTCTGGAGCTCTTCTGACACACGCTCCTGGCTCCAGCTCCCCAGGACCACCTGGGAAAAGGCAGGGCCCAGCAGAGTGTAGCCAGGTGGGCAAGTCTACACCATCCAGATTACCTGCTTAGGGAGCCAGCTGTCTCAACTCTGCTGATTCAGATCCCTCCCAGGTTTGCCCAGTCCTGTCTGCTCATTGTGCTCCCCTGCCCCGAGATAAACAACCAAGGGGAAGCCACTTACAAAGGGGCTGCTGACTTCAGGGGCCTGCGAGATGGCCCATCATTGGGCCCCAGGCCCTGTGACTCTCAGGTAACCCCAGGGAGTGGCCAGCACCACTCGCTTCCCTCTGGAGGGTCTGAGCCAGCAAGTGCAGGGAAGTTTGACCATCAAGCAGCGCATAAAAGATTCCTGCTCTCCAACCCCATGAGTACCATTTTGAGCAGAAAATAACATTATGAGCTGGTATTGGGTCACTGGCTAATTAGGTAAAATGAATGACTAAGTAGATTTTAAAAGCCACGCTACCAGTGATTCCTCAGACTAAGGCTCTGACCTGTCATCACTTATCTGAGCCCTGGAGACTTGGAGAAAAAGCCATAGCAACTGTGGGGTCATCATCCCAGGCCGGCCCCAGGGAGGGCCCGGCACTTGGTGCTTAACTGAGGCTCTGAGCTAACCTGGGGGAGAACATTAAGACTGCCCTAGCCAGTCCCTTCCACAGGCCCCCCAGCTCTCGCTGCCCATGGGCGCCCAGCCCAGCCTCATCCTGTGTGCCCTTTCCAGTGGCATGCCCAGCACCCCCGGGCCAGCCTGGGAAAGCAACACGCACTTCCAGAGCCATGTTCTCGGCTGTGCTGCTGTCTCCCAGCCCACTTACCCCTCCCGCATGCTCTCTGAGCCCTCCAGTGAGGCTGGGCCACCATCGTCCCTCTTCACAGAGGCACCTGTGGAGGCTCGGGCCACACAGCCAGGAAGGGATGGAGCCGGTGCGCTCGCCTCGCCTTGTCTGACTCCAAGACCCTGCTCCTGTTAAAATCAGTGGGGGTCCCACTGCATCCACCAGAGGCCAGTCAGGAACCACACCAGGCCCAGCACGGAGGAGGTTCAACACAGCAATCCGCCTGGGGGGTGTGGGCTTCCCAGTCCTCCAGGCCTCCAGCCCTCCTGCGGGCAAGACCACCAGGAGGCCGCCTGCTGACGCTGCCTGGGAAACGCAGTCTTCAGACTCTCCGGCCCAGAGCACCGTGGATGAGTGGGCGGGAACTCAGAGACAAAGAGTGGAGCAGCAGCAAGACTTCTATGGCACCTCGCTGAGCCCACACCCACGTCATAGAACCCTCCCCACAACCCTGTGGTGCTGGCACAATCACTGTCCCTATTTCAGAGATAAGCCAGACGAAGCCCAAGAGGCTATGTAACACGCTGAGGACCATCCAGTAGAATTCAGATCCAAACCCACACCTGCCTGGCTCCTAACCCCGGGTACAAAGGGACCCAGGGTAGACACAGCAACCTGTCCTGGGGATCAGCAAGCCAGGACCCCATGGCCTGTGGCCGGCCTCAGTGAGTCACCATGCCCATGGTGCAGCCTGGTCATTTTTTTAGGGAACAGGAGCACGGGGCTGACTCACATCTCACCATCCACATCCTCTAGCTCCCAGCACCTCCTACAGCCGCAGCGAGAGCCTCGATGGGGTGGGATTAACAGCATTGACTCTGCCAGGAACCAGCAGGGCTGGGAACACGCAGGGAGGCCGTGCAGAGAGGCAGGGAAGCAGGGAAGCAACTTCGTGGCAGAGCTCAGCCACAGGCCACCAAACTCCACGGGCCCTGTGCCCCACCTGGTTGCCGGATCCTGCTACTAGGGAGGGGGGCTGGCTGTTCCACTGGGGAACGAAACGAGGCTAATTCCTCTGACACCTCCATTAGCTTTACTGCTTCTCTGCAAGGCTTCACTGTAAATGACAATTCCGCACCATGAAAACACACTGTTGGAATCTCCCGGCGGACACACACCTAACTTCGGCTCCCACGCCCACTCACAAAGCTATTGTGAGAGTTGCGTCATCTTCCCAGCCATGGAGGGCTGCAGATGTTCCCACAGACTCCAAGGGAAGCTGGAGCGTCATCCTCCTTAACGAGCCGGTCTGTGTATCCTACACCTTCTCCTGCCCCACACCAAACCCCTTTCTCCAGACTCCTTTTCTAGAAGGACAAATTGGACCTCGGTTGTCAGCACAAAGAGAACTCCACTCGCCCTGGCCAGTTTGGCTCGGTGGTTTGAGCATCAGCCTACAAACTGAAGGGTCTTGGGTTCCATTCCCCATCGAGGGCATGTACCCGGGTTGCAGGTTAGATCCCCGGCTTCGGTCTGGGTCATGCAGGAGGCAACCAATCAATGTGTCTCTCTCACATGGATGTTTCTCTCTCTTTCCCTTCTTTTACTCTTTGTTTAAAAAAAAAAAAAAGTGTTGAAAAAGAGAAGCTCATGCATCTCAGAAAGGGACTCAGCTTTAAGTCCCCTACCCAGCCCTTCTCTTCCAACATATTCCAAGAAAAGATGTTTTTGGAGACAAAACATACACATGCAATTTCTAAGAACATCAGTAGGATTTCTCAAACCTAGGATTTGCCCCACCCTCCACCTACACCCCACACACACACACACACACACACACACACACAGCTTCCCCAATCCTTTCTCTATGCTTAAGTCCCTACCTGCGGTTTCCCTGTCTCAGGTACTCAGTGAACCCTTCCCTCCATCCCTGAGGAGAATCACCACAGGATTCAGCTAACGTAAAAACTAGCTAGAACAAGAGACTCAGGGCATCTCATTTTGAAAAGAAATAAGCACACACTCTGTCTTCCACCAGCTGGGTGAACACAGAAATAGCGTGTGGGTGCAGGGTCCTTGGGGGACAACCTTTTCCTGACAGGTCTTGGACAGTGGGCTCCAGTGCGCCCCAGGCCTCCACCCTCTGCTCAAGGCTCAGAAGCAGGGAGGGGTCACTGCTCCTGGAAGACAGCCGAGCCTCTCTGCAGAAGGAAGCACGGCCTGAGCGGACCCTGGATCTGGAGACTTGAAGTGACCACTTCTCTGGGTGTCTGTGTGCTCTTCTACTTGCTACCGCCACACCGGCATTGGACACGCAAGCAGATTTAAGTACCCCGAGAAATTCACAAAATAATACATCCAAAGGTCAAGATGAAACTAGGCTGCCTACATACATTGGACTAGATGAGGCCTCCTGTTTTTCAACTTCAAATTTCCAACTCTTATTTTTCAACAAAGAAAAGAAAAAGTCAAGGCCTACATAAAGCCCAGACCAGGAAAATATGCAGGCTGGGGGACCCCAGAGAAACTGCCACTGGCCAGCACCTACTTGTCCATCCCCTGGCAGCGTGGCAGCCCCCGCGCCTGGCCCCCGCCCTGGGAGACAGATGCACTGAATCCTCACAGCAGCCTGGGCAGGCATCGGTTTCGGCTTCGTTTTCAGACAAGGAGGTGTCAGTGCATAGGCATGTGACTTGCTCAAGGTCACACAACTGTAGTAAATGAGAGGTCAGACTTGAACATGGACCCCCTCACTCCAAATCCTCTTCCCAGCTCAGCACAGCTCCAGCTCTGCAGGGGCCCGAAGTCAGCAGGCCTGCAGGATGATGGCTGAGTGTCTCCTCCAGAGTCATTTCCCCCAGCGCTGCCTCCCGAGTCCCTCCCAGGAAGCCAACCAGCTGCCAGACAGGCTGGGGCAGTTCAGCTGTCACACCATATTTCTCTCCATTCATGTCTGCTTCTCTGTGACCTCAGCTTCGCCAAGCTGTTCCTTTAAATTAGATCCCAGAAGGAACTTCAAGGCAAATTCCTCCATGTGTGATGTTCATGAAACTTGTCATTGTTTATGCTGTTACAGCGCCATCGGACGCGAGGGAGCACTCCTTGGTTACAATATCGGGTTTCTTCCTTCCACAGGAAGTACACTCAAAGCACAGGCTTGCCTGGCACCAGGGTTACCTCCTCACTTGGTACATTTTTTTCTCTGAAACATTTAAATGGGCTTTCAGATTCGATCATTTCTTATGTCCATGATTCACACATTACATAGTCTGTTGGTCTCTATTCAGAAAGCTATTTTTTATTAAAACTTGTTTTAACGATTCCTTTTAAAAATTGAATACAAACATTATAGGCTATTGTCAAAAGAATTCACAAGGAGGTTAGAAAATGTTCCATTGTAAAAGCAATGATTCAAGGGCCTCCTCTTTAGAATCAAGAACAAGGACCTTTTCAGATCAGTAACAGAATGTCTTAGGGATCCACCATGATACCATGCCTCCCATAGCAAGCTTGTGACCTCTTTTCATGCAGTTCTTGCCAAGTCCGAGCTCAAATAGACCCCCTGCAGGACACAGGGACATCAAGGGAAGAATCAGGTGGTGGGCAGAATGAGAAGTCCACACTCAAAGGCTGTAACAGAAAAGCATGTACAGGGACATCGGCAACCTGAGTGTCCACGAGTGCCCGCATCACGAGAGCCCAGCTCTGGACAAACCAAGAAAGAGCCACGACAGAACCGTCCGTGGAAACGTGTGCTTCCTCCTCCACCGTGTCCATCAGTCCCTGGGAAGTGGCCACCCAGCAAGGAAATCCGTTCCCCAGCCCTTACAGTGTAGGACTGGCCACTGACTAATTCTCACAAGTGGAATAAGAAATTATGGGTGCTCTTTCCTGGCAGGTAAGAAGCAGGTGTGCATTCTCTAACCTCTCTTCCTCCTTCCAACCGGACACTGACGCGCACATGGTCCTCGAGAATGGAGGAGTCAGAACAGAGCCTAGGGCCCTGATTCACGGGGCAGGCAAAGCTGCCCT
Organism: Molossus molossus; assembly: GCF_014108415.1. Taxonomy (NCBI): domain Eukaryota; kingdom Metazoa; phylum Chordata; class Mammalia; order Chiroptera; family Molossidae; genus Molossus; species Molossus molossus. Next base: position 40,610,198 of record NW_023425377.1, on the reverse strand, counting down.
CCAACCAGGAGCATCCGTAACAACAAAGCTGCTGTTGCATGAAGCCACTAACATTCTGGGGGTTCATTCATTCATTCATTCATTCATTTATTTTCACCCCAGGATATTTTTCCATTTATCTTCAGATAGAGTGGGAGGAAGGGAGAGAGAGAACAAGAAACATCGATGTGTCACATCGACTGGCTGCCTCCCACACAACCCTGACCAGCGCTGGCGACGGAACTGCAACCAAGGTACATGCCCTCGACTGGAATTGAACCCATGACTCTTTGGACCTCAGGCCGACGCTCTAAAACCACTGAGCCAAACCGGTCAGGGCTGGGGGGTTATTTTTTACAGCAGCTAGTGTTGCCATGACAAATACAAGACCAAGGTGAGCTATTCCACTCAAGCTTGTTCCGACCAAGCCGAGACCTGTAACAGCTGAAGAGGTGCGAGAGGGCTCCGAAAGGTTTCTAGTGCTTCACAGCCTTCCGGGGGCACTGTACCCTCTTTTTTTATATAACGCAGCCAGCAATTGCTAGGGTGTTTTTGGTTTTTTTTTATTCCTCAACCGAGGATATTTTTCCATCTATCATTAGATAGAGTGGGACGGAGGGAGAGAGAGAGAGACAGAGAGAAACATCGATGTGATAGGGACACATCGACTGGTTGCCTCCCACATGACCCAACCAGGGCCAGGGGCGAACCACAACAGAGGTACGTGCCGTTGACTGGAATGGAACCCATGACGCATTGATCCACGGGTTGATGCTCTAACCGCTGAGCCAAACCAGTCAGCATGCTACAGTTTTTTTCAACAACCAAAAAAAATATATTTTTTTTGGACATTTTGTTCAGATAGAGTGGGAGGGAGAGAGAGAGAGAGAAACATCAACGTGAAAGGGACACATCGAGTGGTCACCACCCATATGACCCAACCAGGGCCGGGGACAAACTGCAACCGAGGTACATGCCCTTAGCGGGAACCGAACCCGGGCCTCTCCAGACTGCAGGCCAACGCTCTAACTGCTGAGCCAAACCGGCCAGGGCCAAAAAATGTTTTTAATGCTTAATCAGAATTATTATTTGTAAGCAAATCCCTGTGGGAGACTTAAGCAGAAAAGAGATGCATTAAAGAACACTGATTACGTGATGATAGATGGATGCTAAAACCGACAAAGAAAGTAAAGGGGAGCTGGACACTCAGGTGCCGGATCAGCATCCATGGCGCACCTGCTGTTCCAGGGGAAAGCCTGGCATGAAGGATTCCAGCTGTCACCAGCTGGACCCCTGATCAAGCGGGTAGCCCTGCGGGTAGGGGCACAGACCCCATCGGCCCCAGACGCAATGCAGAGGATTCTTTCCAAACAACTGAACTGAAATCTAATCAGGCCTCCATGTCAATTTCTCATTTGCAGGAAATGCCAGGGATACAGGAACAAGTAGAAACACTCCCACCAGGAAGTTACCAGACAAATCCACAACGTGAGAAATTCTACAGGACGACAGAGCTGGTGTCTCCAGCGGAGCGTCCGTGACACGGGAAGGTCCCCGGTGCGAGACACTTCCGAGACAGGAAAGCTGGTGCCTCGCGTGGATCCTGACTTCAGCAAAAGGCATTTTGACACAATCAGGGAAACACAGACTGGATATGACATGATGTTAAGGAATTACTGTCAATCTCACTGGGTAAGATGAAATTGTAAGGTTATGTAAGAAAATGTCATTTTTTAGAACTTTATACTTAAGTACTAGGAGTGAAATATCCTTTAAATTATTTAGATAAACAGAGAGACAGAAGGGGCAGAGGGACAAGAGAAAGTGGAACAAAATTTTACAACTGTTGAAACTGCCTGGTAAGTATGTAGGGACGTAGGTTCATTATATGATTTTTTTCTCTCTACTTGTGTTCATGGTTAACATAATATGGTTTATAATGACATGGTTTATAATAAGGACCCTAAGCAGCTCCCAGAGTCCCTGGGAGGGCCAGAGACCCCACCCTGGAGGCACACCCCCAGGGCCAGAGCTCCACATCTAGAACCGGCCCCCACAAGCCACCACTGGGGCCCCCGTACCAGGTGCAGGCACCTTGGCTGGAGCTGCCACCAACCCTGACACCAGGCGTTGCCATGAGGACCACTGCCCACTGTCATGGCTGCCACCCTCGCCAGTCTGGAGCCCAGACGGTCCCTTCCTGCACCCTGTTTGCAAGGGAAGCCAGAAAGTGAGTATCTGGCATTTTCAACTGTATATATTAAGAGACAAGCTCTGTCTCAAAAGATAGACATCTCCTAAGAATTAGGAGTTCAGATATTGGAAAATCCAAAAAGAATGACAAATGACCACGACACATATATGTATAAAAAACACGGAACTGAGTGACAGCCTTGGGACTCACAGGAAGGCCCCCTCCTGCTGAGAACCTGATAAGCAAGAGGTATAAAGGTGCGAGAGCGCCCCGGAAGCCCTGGAGGACGGGGCAGACGGGAGCTGAGCGCGCAGGAGGGCAGGAGGGGGAGGAGACGAGAACTGAAGAGAACGACGGCAGGCTGCAGCTAAGGTGACCATACCTCCTGGTTTCCTGGGACCATCGAGCGTACACCCATTGTCCTGGCACAATTACTGACAGTGTCCTCCTTCATTATCAAAATAATAAATAATATGGTTTGGACAATAAACAATATGAGCTACTGTAGAAATTGTGGAAGTAAAAGTTTGGAGGTTAGAACTGGCAGAGCAGGAGGGGACGGGGGAGAGGAGGCAGGGGTGCCATGAAGAGCCAGCCCCCGTGGAGAGCTGAGCACAGCTGGGGAAAAGGAAGAGGAAATGCAGGGCTGGGTGAAACAGGGCCTGAAGCCAGGGGAGGAGCTCCTACATCATCCTGTGGGCAGTGGGGAGCCACTGAGGACTCTTGAGCAAGGTAATTACAGGCCAAATGCTCAGAAAGGATAAGGAGCGAGATACTGGAGGCAAGGAGACCAGCCAGGAACCCAAGTGCCGGGAGGACGATGGTGCAAGAAGGGCCACAAAAGGCAGGGGTACGAGAAGCCAAGGACAGAGAGAAGGAGGAACGAAAACAAATGGCCATGGGGCTGCATTCACCCACGTTTCTAAGTCAAGCCTGCTGCTCTCCTTGATGACAGAGCAACTTTCCTCCAAGACTTTGTGTTGCACGAAGAACAAGAAAAGCTGATGTGACAAAACATTAAGAATTGTACCCTGAGGTATGAACACTCCTCACCCCTTTGGACCCTCATAAGCAGGAGCTCCCTGCAGATTCACCCCACGTGCCCGAGGTGCACCTCTTCCATAACAAGGGGGCTCTGCAGGTGGATTTCCTCTTACAGCCGAGAGACTATTTCCATTTTGAGGGGCCGAGAGATGCTTTCGATTAATTGTTACCTTAGCCTTTTGAGACCTCAATTTATATGCAGCCTCGCCCAGTGTCTGCCAACAATCTGTAGAGGACGGAGGAGGTCCTCAGGAAATGCATGTGGTCGTTTCAGCTCATTACCAGATGATCTCCTTCTTAAGAGCCCAGGAACTTGGTTCATTCATTCAAAACCTTTCAAAAATCCAATTAAAATCGGAGGTCACACAAAGCAACGGTGTTTATTTCCTCATCACTGAGAGGTAAGAGCCGAATCCAAAACTGCAGAAGCCGGAGGAAGTGAGAGAGGAGCCGCCTGAGGACACAGGGGCCAACGTGAAGCAGGAGGGTGGAGCTGGTGACACTCCAGGGACCGTCACAGAAACAACATACTGTCTGGGAAAGCACTGTTTCCAAAGAATGGGGATTCCATCTTTAAGAAATAGTTTTATTTTAAACACCCTCTTTGGGGACCCACAATCTTTAACTCCAACCAAAAAGAGGCAAAAAAAAAGAGCAGAGAATTACCCTCCCCCCCCCCCAGACAAAGGCCAGAAGTTTGCAGATGTGTGGAAGGAAACATCAGTCATTTCTCCATTCATCCTTCTGACAATATCTATCGCGATCTTACCTGAGCTACAGCAGTGAAGAAAGGCAGCATTTCTGCCCTGAAGGCGCTACACTTCCAGCACCAGAGTGGAAACAGACCATAGACAATGGACATGATAAACAGAAAAGTATACTGCGGTCATTAAGTGCCAAAACATTCAGAAGACAAATGGGAGGTAAATCTTTAACCAAGAAGCCAAGAGTTTCTACAGGGTCAAGGACAATGAGTGAAGACTCCTGGGCCACCCGTACGTCCCCATCAGTTTCTTCCAAAATCAGTGTCACCCTCTCAGGAAATGAGTTGAAAAAAAATATCAGAAGACAGTGTCCCAAGGCAGCCCTGTTGGTCCACTGAGCCACAGTCACATCCCACAGGACAGGACCCTTCTCTTTCTCTCCTCCCTCCCCTCCCTTCTCCCCAGGGGCTGGGTCAGGCCTCCCCAGACAGGAGTGGTGAGGCCGTAGCCTAACATTAAGCTTTAAGGGACCAGGCACACCGTGGGGAGATCTTACTGGAGGCTAGGTCCTCAGGAAATAAAAGACCCAACTCCCAGCAGGGCCGCATGCAGCTCCCAGAGAGGCAATACGGTGGCGTCACAGACCCAACACCCCTCCCCCAGGCGAGAAACCAGGGGCGTTCCGCTTGGCCCTGAGTCCACTGTGACTCGGGGGCCAGGCCCTCCCCTCTCTGAGCCTCAACCCTCTGCTGTAAAACGAGGAGGCTGATTCTATCACTGGGTAGTTTTCAGAACAAGGTCGGCATACCCCAGGGTTAGGGCCGGGGAGGTCCCCAAAGGCCAACCTGCCCCCGGGAGGAGGAAGGACCATGTGGGCCTGACCACAGCTCCCACTGAAGGCTAGCCCCCTTTTTTGTCTTACCTATTAAATTTCCTCATAAGGTTTCACTTTTTAAAGGGTTTTGCTGCTAGATAGATGTTTGAAAGTCACGGCTGGAGTTCAGTGGTAAACACTTTTCGCCAGCAGTGAACAAGAGGTGACGCATCGCTGCGCTCCATCAAGAAGCAGAGAGACTGGGGCACGGAAGGCCCCGTGCCTTTCTGGGACGTGCTGGAGGCGACTGCCCGTGGTCATCACCAGGACGCTCACTGCCAGCATAGCCAAGCTTGGCTTTTCCTGCCCAAGCACGTAGGCAGACCCTGGGGAAGGGGACAGGCGGACCCCGTCACGTGCTGGGAAGAAGCCACTACACTCCTGCCAGCCTGCTAAGCCTTCCACCTGTTAGGGTCCTGGATGGCGCCTCAGCCCAGGAACCCCGCCAAAGACAGACCCCCAATTCCATAGAGGACAAATCAAGAATGGGGTGCTCAATACTGAGAACAGAGGGCCCGTCCAGGTGCCCACCGCCCTTCCCCTTCATCCCTGGAATCACTTGTTTCAACCACAGGGCAAGAGCCTGGGGTGAGATTCAGGAGTCTGGGGGCTGGTCCCACCTCTCACTTCAGAGAGACATTGAGGTCACCCGTGGACTCAGGAGCAGTCAACCCAGGCCTCAGGTCTCCCAAATTCCCAGCGTTTGCGCCACTCTGGAGGCACACGCCCCAAAGCCACCAGCCGGCTTCCTGCTCAGGACCACATATTGAAGAAACAAGCCAGACCATTCTTTGCTCAAAATGTCCCCAGGCTGAGATGAAGGTTCTTCAGGTGGCACAGCACTTTGGTCTCGAATCGGGAACTCGTTCCAAAGCGCCTCTCAAGGCGGCTCTGCATCAAGTCCAGCTTAGCACGGACCGATCCTTCCTGCCATTCTGCTGCCACCGGGCCACTCGCCACCGCACCGACCTTTGCTTCCAGGTTAATTACAAATAGTTTTGTCGATCGGAGAAACTGAACTGCATTATCTTAGTTTTAATCTCTCATCAATAATTCAAATGGCAATTTCCCATAAAGGAACCATAAAACTGTTCAGGATGGATGGAGCGGACCCCGCCTCCTCCAGAGGCCTCCTGGGGCGGGGAAGGGGGCACAGCCTCTGCAGGCAGGCCCGCGGCCTCCGGGGCGGCTCCGTGCTTGACTTCCCTCGGTCTCCACTGGACCAGTGCCAGAGAGCGGGGAGGATGTCCCGGGCTGGCCAGCCCCCGCCTGACAGCCCATTAGCCCCAGCTGTCAGAGACATCTGCCTGCTCTGATTACCGTCAGAGCAGAGGAGAAGCGATGGCCCCAGCATCCTGCTGTCTCCCTCTGCAATGAGATGTCATCAAGTGATTGTGCTTCCACTTTGAGGCACTCAGAACCCAGCCCTGACTGCTATTTATAACTATCCTGTGAGGTCACCTGCCGGTGAGGCTGGAGAGGGAGTGGGACACTTCAAATGGCCCCAAGCAGCACCAACTTCCAGCCACTGCCTCTGGGCAAGACACAGGCAACCTCCGAGCTGAGCAGAATCCATTAGTCAGGACAGCTTCCACCGTGTTCGGGGTGGGGCCTCCAGGTACGTAAGGACACCGAGACCACTGTGGCTTTCGATGTCATGATGTCCTGAGAGGCCTGGAGAAATGGACTCAGAGGGCGCCACCAGCTCCATGCCCAGGTCACACCCTGAAGGGCTGGCCCTGGTGCCCAAAAAGACGCTGCTATGATTACAAAGGGGATAAAAATCCCCAGCCTCTGACATGCACTGAACCATCCTGTATTCGTTTCTTAGGGCTGCTGTAACACGTTACCACAAACTGAGTGGCATTTAACAACAGAAATGTATTTTCTCACAGTTCCAGAACCCAGAAATCCCAAGTCCAGCAGGGGCCTCCTTCCTCCAGGGGCCCTGAGGGAGAACGGTTCTGCCCCTTCCAGCTTCTGGGGGCTCCGTGTTCTTGACTCGGGCCCACATCACTCCAGTCTCCGCCTCCGTGGTCACATCCCTCCTCTGCTGTCTGTGTCTTCTCCGCTCTGTCCCAAATCTCCCTCTGCCTTTCTCTTGTAAGGATGCTTGTCATTGGATGCCGGGCCCACCAGGATAATACAGGCCACTGGTCACCTCACCTCAAGATCCTTAACTTAATTACATCTGCAAAAACACTGTTTCCAAATACGGTCACATTTACAGATTCCAGGGACATGGGCATATCTTTTTGGGGGGCACCCATTCAATCCATTTCACAATCCTCTTATGAAAAAAAAGAGCATGAGTATGGCTTTTGGGTCAGAAGCTCTGGGTTTGAATCCTACCCCTGCCACTTACTTAATAACTAAAATTCAGTCCTCTCTTAGGATCTCACCAGCACCTCGTATGATTCCAGAAAAGGCCCCTCAGGACAGTGATCTGCAGACAGGCCCTGCCCTCCTTCTCTCACCGCAGAAGGCCCGCCCACAGGCTCAGTGACAGTCCCACCCCAGGCCCAGATGGGAGACCTTCATGGCTCCTGCAGGACGGTTGGCACCAGAACCATTTGCTACCCCGACTCCAGGAACTCAGCACTCTGTCACCCCTCAGGATCCCACATCTTCCCAGGCTCTGGAACCTGGCTGCCTTCCCACCGGTGTCTGCCTCGGTGCCCAGTAACATGCGTAGGTCTCCATCTCAGCTTTGTTTGCTTTCAATTACTGAGCCAGCTGGGCGAGCCCCCGGCACGGCCATGTGCAGACACACCTGGCTGCCTCTGACAGGTAATGAGTCGCTCAGCCATGCTCAAGGACAGGTCTTCCTGACAGCGGGGGGATTCAATCAACTGAACAAAGTCAGAGTGACCTAGGGGGTCAAAGAATGTTGACTAAGGAGTGTGGTGCCCCAGCGACAAGCCCCCTGCCTCCCGCACGCTGCCCTGGGCCCAGCTGGTACGAATGCAGCCAGTCGCGACTACGTGCTTCTAACAAGGAGCTTTGATTTCTCTGGGAAAATGGAAAGTGGACACTGAGCAAATAGTCTCCTGTGTATCAGCACCAAGTCAGAGATCTTTTAACATCACTGTGAGTGGCTGAAAGAAGAAAATCCAAGGTTTTCTTAAGGCCGAGGAGACGTAGACTCCTGAGCGCTGTTTCCCTCCAGCAGCTGAAAGACCTGCAGAGCCGTGGGTTTTCCTCCACACCATCCACCCCAGTGCTGCACCCGGCATGCAAGGCTGGTCACCCCAGGCGGGAGCCATCGTCAAGCAGGAGGAGGTCATCTCAGGGAGTGGCCAAGGCTAGGACAGGACGCATGGGCACAACTGGGGGTCCTATGGGGCTCAGGGGTCAGGGTCCACCTCCGAGCCTGAGAGGTCAGCACACAGGGCACACCAGTGGCCCTCCCAGCCCCTGCCCAGGGAAGAGCCGCCAAGAGGCTCAGAACAGCATGGTATTTCCTAGGGGACAGAGCCACTGGGGGAAGCCAGAGGTTGTCGGTGCCCCATGTGGACCCCAAAGAGGGCACAGAGCTTCGAGTGTGGCGACAGGTCAGGTTTTAGTCACCCTGTTGTGTCAGCTGGAGCAGGCGCCCGGACGGACGGCGAGAGCCAGGGAGCAAGGAAGGCTCTGTGTGAGCCGACAGGTCAGTCCGCTTCCAGGGCCACTAAGGGCACCATGGCCGGAGGATCAAAGGCAGATGTATATTGTTATCCCTTTCTTACAAACACTGCAAGTACATAGATATAGAGGTACAGACACACACACATGGAAGTCTCTAGAAGGCTGTACACTAAAGTGTTAACAGTGTCTCATCCGCAGTGGTGGAATTTGTTTCTCATTGTGCTTTGTCTCTCATTTCCAAATCTCCTACAATATATACCATATTACTTTTGTAATGTGGAAAAGTGCTATTTTATAAACTGTACCAATGCAAAGAATTGGCAATCTTAATAATTCTCACATCCTTGCATCCACTCAGTAAAGAACTGTTTGTAACAGCCCTGGCCGGTTTGGCTCAGCAGTTAGAGCATCAGCCTGCGGTCCAGAGATACCCGAGTTCGGTTCCCGCTAAGGGCGTGTATCGTGGTTGCAGTTTGTCCCCGGCCCTGGTTGGGTCATGCAGGAGGCAGCCACTCGATGTGTCCCTTTCACGTCGATGTTTCTCTCTCGCTCTCTCTCTCCCTCCCACTCTATCTGAACAAAAAATGGAAAAATGTCCTCGGGTGAGGAATAAAAAAAAAAAAAGAACTGTTTGTAACAGACTGCCTAATCAGATGGTAGAGAAAACCCAGCCACACCCTCAGTGTTTGGGGTACCAGGGCACTGTGATCATCCCAGACTAAGGGGGACACCGGACCCTCGGTTCTCTCCCCCTGCCACTACTGAAGCCCAGCGCCGCTGTCTATCCCATTTAAGAATAACCAAAGGAACCAAATTGATTTCATAAATCACTTAGTCTTTACAGCTTTCTCCTCGAGGACACGCATGCAGGCTTCTGGTAAAGATGGCGCAAAATAACAAGACAGATGTAGTAAGTAATACAAAGTGCTTGGTTCACTAAACAAAGAGCTTTTGATGCTATAACTCAATTTGCGATGGCATAATAGGATCTGAGAGGGCTAAGAGGAGCTGTACACAACATGCAGCGTGCCGGCAACATCCAGCTGCCCCGCCGCCCCCCAGCCACTCACGGACCTCGGACAGGCCCTGTCCCCGCAGGTGAGACTCGGGGGGATTTTTCCCTGTCTTCCAAGAGAAAATGCAGAAACATTTCTTGGTGGTTTCTGGTACCAAGGACTAAATCCAACAACTGTGTTCCATGTGACCTCCTCACTCATTCATTTTCTTCAGCACCTACTGTGTACCGAGCACCTAGCAAGTGGGCCAGGGTGAGTACGCAGAGGAATTTGACAAGCTCACCAATACTCAGGATTTCACAAGCTGGTGGACACTTTCCTGGTGTTGTCAGAGGACAAGAAAAAAGAGGCTGGTGTGGCTCAGTGGTTGAGCATCAACCCATGCACCAAGATTCCTGCCAGTTCGATCCCGGTCAGGGTACATGCCCAGGTTGTGGGCCCGATCCCCAGTGGGGGCATGCAGGAGGCAGCCAATTGATGTTCTCTCTCATTGATGTTTCTATCTCTCTCCCCCTCTCACTATAAAATCAATAAAGAAAAAAATCTTTTTTTTTTTAAAGAATCAGTGGTTATGCTGTCCCTGGTGGCCTCGGAGTGATAGAACAGAGCCAAAACTCTGGCTCCCAGAAACCACAGCCCGAGAAATGATGGAAGGATCTCAAGCCTGCTCTTCATACGAAGCCTGATCTCCTCCAAGAGGCGGTTTGCAGAGCATCCCTGCAGGCCTGCGGAAGAAGGCCTTCGCGGAGGCCAGGTCCCAGGGTTTCCTCCAGGGTAGCCCGTCACCTTCCCTCCACCTTCACAGCCACGATCCCTGTGCACTCGGCAGAAGCTCGACTGTGATGAGAAGACCCTCTGGGTCTGAGGATCCAGTGCCCTGCCCTGGTTCAGTCTCCCGTGAGGCCTTGGATACGACGCCCTCTCTGAGGGGCAGAGTGCTCACTGATGAAAGCCAGGGCTGGCCTGGATGGAGACTCGGGATCAGCCCTGAGTGACCTCAGCACCATGATGGGGTCAGAAGAGCCCTTGGTTTCTCCCCTTAAAGTTACAACATGTTGGACACTATAATTCAACAAAAGAGTCCCTGCTCAACTCACAGACACACCTGGGAGACCCGCCCATCCAGATTGCGAAGGCCGGCGTGTCGGAGCAAGCAGGGAGGCAGGATGGGCAGGACAGAGCGGGGCTGCAGATACAGCTCCGTGCCCCCAGGGCCCCAGCTGACCGGTGGCAGGGGAGCGTCTGGTTTCAGCCCACATTCAGCAGCCCGGAGGGTCAGCAGGGCAGAGTCTAGGGATCAGCCCAGCTCTGCCCTCAGAGACCCTGTGAGGAAATTCCTTACATGACCCCCAAAGAGTGGGCTCCAGTGACAAGATAAGAAGCATATACCCACTTCTGTAAGACAAATGGGCTAATGAGTTTAGGGCAGAGCCCTGATCCGGCAGCTGGTAGTCTCATTTCGTGCCCAGGCCAAGGTCAAAATCAGGGCGTGGGGGAGCTGGAGCTGCCTGCTGATGAGCTAATCCCTGCCTGAGCAGGCTGCTTGGCCATAAATCAGGAGGATGTGTCCCAGCCAGTGTGAGGTGAGCCGGCCACATGGCATTCTGCTCCCCAAATGCCCACCTCCCATGGGCGGAAGCAGCTCCCAGAGGCAGACCAGGGGCCTGGGTTGGAGCACTGCCCAGTGAGGAAGCGGGGCCACCACTGCCAGCTGGAAGGACAGAGCCCTGGGAGGGGAGCTGCTCGCTGCATTCACTCTCGGCATCCCCACCCAGCCTCTCCCAGGCCAGGAAGGGGCGCACGGACAGGAAGGGGAGCACAGACAGGTAGGGGAGCACAGACAGGAAGGGGAGCACAGACAGGTAGGGGAGCACAGACAGGAAGGGGAGCACAGACAGGTAGGGGAGCACAGACAGGTAGGGGAGCACACACAGGAAGGGGAGCACAGACAGGTAGGGGAGCACACACAGGAAGGGGAGCACAGACAAGAAGGGGAGCACACACAGGAAGGGGAGCACAGACAGGTAGGGGAGCACACACAGGAAGGGGAGCACAGACAGGTAGGGGAGCACACACAGGAAGGGGAGCACAGACAGGTAGGGGAGCACACACAGGAAGGGGAGCACACACAGGAAGGGGAGCACAGACAGGAAGGGGAGCACAGACAGGAAGAGGAGCACACACAGGAAGGGGAGCACAGACAGGAAGAGGAGCACAGACAGGTAGGGGAGCACAGACAGGAAGAGGAGCACACACAGGAAGGGGAGCACAGACAGGTAGGGGAGCACAGACAGGAAGAGGAGCACAGACAGGAAGGGGAGCACAGACAGGTAGGGGAGCACAGACAGGAAGAGGAGCACAGACAGGTAGGGGAGCACAGACAGGAAGGGGAGGACAAACAGGAAGAGGAGCACAGACAGGAAGGGGAGCACAGACAGGAAGGGGAGCACACACAGGAAGGGGAGGACAAACAGGAAGAGGAGCACAGACAGGAAGGGGAGCACAGACAAGAATGGGAGCACACACTGGAAGAGGAGAACAGACAGAATGGGAGCACTGACAGGAAGGGGAGCACACACAGGAAGGGGAGCAGACACAGGAAGGGGAACACAGACAGGTAGGAGAGCACAGACAGGAAGGGGAGCACACACAGGAAGGGGAGCACACACAGGTAGGGGAGCACAGACAGGTAGGGGAGCACACACAGGAAGGGGAGCACACACAGGAAGGGGAGCACAGACAGGAAGGGGAGCACAGACAGGAAGAGGAGCACACACAGGAAGGGGAGCACAGACAGGAAGAGGAGCACACACAGGTAGGGGAGCACAGACAGGAAGAGGAGCACACACAGGAAGGGGAGCACAGACAGGAAGAGGAGCACAGACAGGTAGGGGAGCACAGACAGGAAGAGGAGCACAGACAGGAAGGGGAGCACAGACAGGTAGGGGAGCACAGACAGGAAGAGGAGCACAGACAGGTAGGGGAGCACACACAGGAAGGGGAGCACACACAGGAAGAGGAGCACAGACAGGAAGGGGAGCACACACAGGTAGGGGAGCACACACAGGAAGGGGAGCACAGACAGTTAGGGGAGCACACACAGTAAGGGGAGCACAGACAGGTAGGGGAGCACACACAGGAAGGGGAGCACACACAGGAAGGGGCGCACACACAGGAAGGGGAGCACACACAGGAAGAGGAGCACAGACAGGAAGGGGAGCACAGACAGGAAGGGGAGCACACACAGGAAGGGGAGCACAGACAGGTAGAGGAGCACAGACAGGAGGGGCACACACACAGGAATTGGCGCACACGCAGGAAGTGGCACACAGGTGCAAGTACTCTCTTAGCACATCCACCAGGTGTTCACACAAGCACTAAGAGGCCTGGTCAATTCCAGATGAGGAAACTGAGGCTCAGCCTCAGACAGGATTGAAAGAGACAGAATCTGAACCTAATGTCAGCTCCGGGCCCAGAGCTCTGTCCCCACCTCTACAGGAGTCTTCCTCAGTTAGGAGCACATGTGGGACCCCGGGGCACAGCCTAAAACCCCCTGCCCGCAGTGGACAGCCATTCTCCTCTCCCTGCCCACCCATCCAATCAAAAGCCTGGCCTGGTCCCTGCTCAGACACTTACCACACGGACACAATGAATCAAGTTCCCCGTCTGTGGAGTGACCAGCTGGATGAAATACCCTCTGGGGCCTCCCCACTCTGCACCTACAACTCCAGAGACACAAGGGGTGAAGAACCCATCGGAGCGCTGAAAGACACATGGTGCGACCCCACACGGAGGGGACTCATGCCTGTTCCTTCCCCAGCGCTGTGAGAGAGATGGAATGGGAAACATGGTCCCCATCGCAAGGACCCCACATTCTCACTGGAAGACGAGACAACCCTTAAGCCAGGGGCGTCCACAGTTGAGAGTGGGATCATTTTAAGCCCCAAAGAGTACTCTAAATGCTTCCTGGAGGAAGAAGCAGAAGAGCCGGGCCCCACGGAAGGGTGTGTCTGCATGGGCTGGTGGTGGGCATCTCAGGTAGGGGAAGGACATCAGCAGAGGCCTGGAGACGGCAGAGCGTGGTGGGTCCAGAGCCCTAGGATCTGTGTACAGAAACCTTCCCTGAGCTACTAACTCGAGGAAGGACGCGGGCCCTACATTTTGAGGTTACCCAACTCCTTTTAATGACTCTTAAGTGTTTCCTTACAACTTTCTATAAATCCACCAGCTCATCCGTGTCCCAGAACTCCACACGCAACCTCATTAAGAGGCAGTAAGTGGTGGGAAATATTGATACTTCTGGCTAATCGCATTATTAATACCATTACCATTCATACCACCTCGTAAACAACTCTTATAGGACATTTAGCATGGCTAAGTCCAAATGAAGATGATACTATTGCTAATTATATCTCTATAAACTTATTTTATGGTAGGGAACAAAGGCTCTTACATCCTGATTACTCAGTTGCCAGAACCATAAGGAAGCAGGCGAGACTTCTCGAAGACGTGCCCTCTGGGGATGACTCATTACAAATAATTGTGGTTTGCAAGAGCTTTCAGGAGATTTTTTTTTAAGAAAGGAACTGCAATTTGTAGCAGAGTGGGCAGAGGAAACAGCTCAGGCAGCCAGAATGAGGGAGGCCACCCCAGTGGCCTTCGCTGCTCCGAAACACTGGCAGGATGCCCGAGCTCTCCCTCGAGTCCATGTGTCCAGGGGGCAGAGCACAGCCCGGGTAGGGCAAGTCCGCGCTGCTCCTTTGTGGTGTAAATACACGTGCATCAGGGAGCCGGGGCTCCAGGAAGGAAAGCTACGCATGTGTCTCTATCTCCCGAGGGAGAGTCTAAATCCAGTAGCCCTGAAATCACTTTTTGAAATTAATCACATTTCTTATTTACTGAATGGTTTATTTAACATTTGTGGACTTAATGGGAGCTTGTGTGAAGCTAGTGGAGGGCTTCACTTTCTTAGGAAGCAGTGCTAGCCTCCCGAGGTCCCTTCCCAGAGGAGAGTCAAAAACACTTACTCGAGAGGAGGCTGTGAATAAGAAAATAAATGCTTTTCCTTTTCTCTTTGTGGCTAAGCGCAAACAATTTACAATATTAAACAACCCCTTGTACTCTGGAGAACTGGAATTGATTTTTTTTTTTAATTGTTCATTGGGCTGCTTATACATTTCTCTAGCTATTGTTACCAAGTTGTAATTTGCAGTTATGAGAATAATCACAGATCAGTTGTAGTCATTGCGAAGGGGGGCCGGGTCTGCATGAACATAGGCCATTCAGGCCTTTGACAGGCATTTATAGCAAATTATCTTTAGTTCAGAGTCAATCACCTAAGAACTAGTGAGATCTCAACCAGACACGAGGGAAAAGTTCCCCTTCTCTGTCTACGGCAGCGATTTTCAACCGGTGTGCAGCAAGAGTTTGTACACAGCATCAGCACCTGACTGTTCAGTCGGGGGCACGGACCTCTTTTCCCTCAGACTGTCCAATAAAAAGTAACAGCCAACACAGTAATAGCCTTCCAGTGCAAATGAATCAAAATATACCAACTGTTTTGTCAGACCAGCAAAAAACACATTTTTGGTATGCCACAGAATTTTAGTAATTAGTTTATGAGTGCCATGAGACGGCAAGGGTTGGAACTTGCTGGTCTATGGGGCAGTTATTCGTGCTTTTTACCAAGTATTTCCAGTTCTCTTCTTCATGGGCATTTCTCTGTCTGCTCTGAAGTTAGGCAAAGCCAAGGGATTTGTTTTGGTCCATGATATTGGAGCATGAGTATCATGTATTAGTTCTAGGTAGGTTCTTTAAAACAGGGGAGGGCAAACTTTTTCATAAAACACCAGATAATATATATTTTAGACTTCATAGACCATGTGGTCACTGTCACCATGACTCACCTCTGCCACTGTAACACGAAAACAGCCATAGCCTATGTGTAATCAAGGGGTGTGGATGTGTTCCCAAAAACCTTTATTTATAGACACTGAAATCTGAATTTCGTATCATCTTTGTGTGGTACAGAATACTATTCTTTTGATTTTTTTAATCATCTGAAAGTGTAAAAATGATTTCTACCTTGCAGAATGTACAAAGACAGGTAAGAGTCAGATTTGGGCCAACAGTTATAATTTGCCAACCACTGCCTTAAAAAAATCAGTAGGGCCCTGGCCAGTTTGGCTCAGTGGTTAGAGCGTCAACCTGCGGTCCAGAGAGACCCGGGTTCGGTTCCCGCTAAGGGCATGCACCTCAGTTGCAGTTTGTCCCCGGCCCTGGTTGGGTCGTGTGGGTGGCAGCCACTCGATGTGTCCCTTTCACGTCGATGTTTCTCTCTCTCTCTCTCTTCCTCTCTCTCCCTCCCATTCTATCTGAACAAAAAAATGAAAAAAAAAAAAACAGTAGGTGCCCTGGCAGGTTTTGCTCAGTGGTTAGAGCATCAGCCCACAGACCAATGAGTCATGGGCTCGATTCTAGTCCAGGCCATGTACCTCGGTTGCAGTTCAGTCCCCCGCCCTGGTTGAGGTTGTACAGAAGGCAACCAGTTGGTGTGTCCCTCTCATACTGATATTTCTTTCTCTCCCGCTCTCTCTCCCTCCCTCCCACTCTATCTGAAGATAAATAGAAGAAAACAAATCAGTAGGTGATTTGCTATAACCCCTGTCCCTGCTGCAATGACCACAGAAGCACATGTGGAGACAGATCCTCCGTCAGCCCCGGTCCATGAGAGCCTCCGCTGAGCAGAGCCCCAAGTGTTCCCATCGGACATGTAGAGTGAGCAACAAATACTCTTGTTTATATCACTGAGGTTTGGGGAGTTGTTACTGCAGCAGACTCAGCCTATCCTGTCTGAAACAACCTTTGAAGGACTTTTCTAGGTGAATTAATGGAACAGAAAAAGTTGCAGTATGAAAGTTTTATTAAGAAATGATCTTTCAAACACACTTTAAACATCTTTTATAGTACCCATTTTCATTAAAATCATAAATTATGCATAAATGATTTTAATCTGTTCATTAAAGCAAATTGTGAACATGCTGAAATTTTACATCTTCTATTTAGAGTCACAGTGGATTTCTAGAGTCATTTCCTCTTCAAAGACATTCGCATTCAGATTGGGCTTTCTCTTACTGTGTCCCATTCAGCGAGCTTGACAGCTGGAGAATCTCAACCTCATATCCAATAGTTTCATCTTTTGCTCAAGAGACAGGTAGGGAACAGCAGATGTTTCCAGTCAGAATGAACCATTTCAAAAATCACATTTTGATGATGCATGTTCGAGAGGGAAAGCAGCAGACAGAGACAGAGAGCTATGCCATGCGGCTTTGGGCATGCCCCCTGTTCCCTCTTGGTCTCAGTTTTTCCATCTATAAAACAGGTAGATAGAATGAATATCCTGTATGAGTTCTGGAAGCTCAGATATTCTAAGACTGAGATATAATTTCAAACAAATAATTTAAAGTAAACCCTTTTAGATCTGATGAGCAAGCAAAATAGAAGCGAACTTTGGTCATAAATCTAAAATTTAGGTAACAGCCATCACCTAAAAAAGTCAAGTATGTCCTTATTTTGAGCCCAAAGAATCAATCTAGAATGATCAGGAAATTAAGCAAAAAAACTACAAATGAACATATGAGAAAATATGAGATTAATAGTAATGCAGTTTAAGATCAAGATACTAGTTTTCACCCACCGACTTTGCAAAGATTCATAGGAGGATCATGCCCCGTGTTGGTAACAGCAGGGAGTCGAGAGGCCCAGAGCTGATGGGAGTATTACGTTAGCAGTGCCTTCTAGAAGATGCCTTCTTTTCTAGAAGGCAGTGTGGCAACATGAATTGAAAGCCATAAACATGGGCATAGTCTTTGACCAAGCAGTTAAACATCAGAATTTTTTTCTAGAAGACAACTGGTTAAGTGTCACAAGACAGATTATCCAACTGATGGATGCAGCATTGTTTCCAACAACAGGGAGAGAGAGAGAGAGAGAGAGAGAGAGAGAGAGAGAGAGAGAGAGAGAGAGAGACATGTAAATGACAAAGTAAGAAACTGCATAGATAAAAGATGGCATATTGATATAGTGGAATACAAGTCAGCCATTAAAACTAATGTTGTCATGAATAATATAAGCCTAATTTGTTATGAAGAAAATAAACTGGAATGCACCAGAAAAATCTAAATAGTAATCTTTAGAGATGTTAATTTTCTTAATTCTCCTTTTTTGTATTTTCTATATTATTTTTTTTCTTTTTCTTTTTTTATCCTCACCCGAGAACATTTTTGCATTTATTTTCAGATAGAGCTGAAGGGAGAGAGGGAGGAAGAGAGAGAGAGAAACATCCATGTTGAGAGAGACACATCTATTGGTTGCCACCCACACAACCCCAACTGGAGACAGGGACAAACTGCAACCGATGCTCCAACCACTGAGCCAAACTGGCCAGGGCTATTTTCTATATTATTATAAAATTAGGGGGGAAAGCAATAAATGGTACTAAAAATAATAAAGTATAAATCTGTATTTATTGGCTTTAAAGGGTGTTCCTGATACAACTGAAAAGTTTTTAAAAGTAAGTCATGAAATAATATGTAGTTAGAGCCTGTTTGGAAAAAGGCTAGAAGAAAATGCAGTAACAAGGATCTCTAAGGGTAAGACTGAATAATTATTTTTCCTCTTGAATGTCTCTTTTTTATGATTATTCAACGCTGAACATAAATTATTTGTGTAAAAATAAAAATAAAGCAACTCATAAAAATGAATTGAGAAAGATCTAGATGGTTCAGACAGGTTTGCTCTCAATACTAAACAAGTCACCCAGACCAGACCTCCCTTTCCAAAAAGAGGTCACCACCTCAATGGTCCATGCCATCACTGCCTGAAGAACAGACCACCTGGAAGAGGCAGGCGGACATATCTGGAGCCCAGGACTCCATGAGAACAGGGGCATACCTTTGGCTCTTGCTACTAGCTCATAACGGTCCTAATTCTGATGCTTCTCTCTACTTACAGGCATCTCATAGCCAATATCCATCAGCCCATGTCTGCTCTGTGTGTGAGTTTCAATCATGCTGATTCTGATTTAAAATATTAGGTAGTTAGGAGAATGGTCCAGCAGTACACCAAAATAGGTGTTTGGCGTCCTTTAAAGTGTTGGTGTGGTCCTGACATTTGTTCAGGTAGTTAGATATCAGGAAGCAGAATACTCACTCTGTAACATTTGGATTTAGCAATGTATTTGATCTGTTGTATGAACCAAAAACTTATCTTTTAGTGAGTAACCCATCCATTTACATGTAATACAGAAATCTCCATGAGTACTTAAGACCACAAATAAAGACAGCTCTTACAGAAAGCCTAGCCCACTGTGCTTTTTTCCATTAACGTTTGTTTTCGTTCATTTTCTGTCATCTGCTAGAGCTTGCTGTCAGATAAGAGGTATAAAAGCCCAGCTGGTATGGCTCAGTGAATTGAGCATTGTCCCATGCACCAGCGGTGTCTGGTTCAATTCCTGATCAGGGCACATGCCAGGGTTTCAGGCTCAATCCCCAGTGTGGGGTGTGTAGGAGGCAGCCTATCGATGTTTCTCTCTCACCCTTGTTTCTGTCTCTCTCACCCTCTCCCTTCCTCTCTCTCTCTCAAAAATCAATTTATAAAACATATTTAAGAAAAAAATATGAGAAAAACTTAAAAGTGAGAAAACTCTTTCCATTAAGTTGGAGGTAAAATTTCCCACCATGATTGTAAATTCATCTATTTTTTCTTTTAGGTCTAAGAAAAAAATTTTATATATTATGAAGCTATGTTATTAGATGTATATACATTTGGATACATTATAGCTTCCTGATACACTGACCCATATCATCATGAAATGATTATCTTTATATCTGATAATAATTATTGCCTTAAACTCTACATTGCTATCAGTATGGCAACACTCTCTCTCTTATGATTAATGTTTGCATGGCAAATCATTTTCTTTCCTTTTCTTTTCAATCTTTCTAAGTTCTTACATTTAAAATGTATCTCTAAACAGCACAGATTGAGTTTTGTTTTTATCCAGTCTAATAATCTTTATCTATTAGAGTATTTAGTCTGTTTACATTGTATGTAATTACTGATATATTGGAGTTTAAATCTACAACCTTATTATTTCATTTCTATTTGTCCTGCCTATTTTTTCCCCTTTTCTTTCTTATCTCCTGGATTAATCAAGTGTTTTTATTATTTTATGTTTCTCTTTCAGCTTGTTAGTTACACATTACTTTATAAATCTTATAGCACACATCTTAAACTGAGTGCATTCTTGACATTTTAAAGCCTAAATAAAGTATTTTATATTACTTCCTGGACAATGCAAGAAATTTAGAACACTGATTTCATTTAACCTCAGCCGCCCACTATCTTTGTACTTTTTGTTGTGTATTTCAAGTCTATATTTTTTAACCCCAGGAGACATATTTAACTTTTTTTTATGTGTGTGTGTGTGTGTGTGTGTGTGTGTGTATACCCTTTTATATTGCTGATGGTATTACAGACGTCCCCAATTTTCCCCCTTTTTGCCCCCCTCCATCCAAGCCTGCCCCACCCCAGGCCTTCCCTACATTATTGTCTGTGTCTATAGGTTATATTTTATGGATATATGTTCTTTGATTAATCTCTTCCTGTCATCTCTACCCCTCTCCCCACTAAGATCTGTTATTCTGTTCCATGCATCCATGCCTCTGGGCCTATTTTGTTCGCCAGTTTATTTTGTTCATTAGATTCCACATATAAGTGAGATCATGTGATATTTGTCTTTCTCTAACTGGCTTATTTTGCTGAGCATAATAGTCTCCAGGTTCATTCACGCTGTTCCAAAGAGTTAGAGCTCCTTCTTTTTTATAGCTGTATAGTTTTCCACTGGGTAAATGTACCACAGCTTTTTGATCCACTCATCTACTGATGGGCACTTGGGCTGTTTCCAGATCTTAGCTATTGTAAATAACACTGCTATGAACATAGGGGTGCATATATTCTTTCTGGTTGGTGTTTCAAGATTCCTAGGCTATATACCCAAAAGTGGGATTGCAGGGTCAAATGGCAGTTCCATTTTTAATTTTTTGAGGAACCTCCATACTGTTTTCCACAGTGGCTGCACCAGTCTGCATTCCCACCAGAGTGTATCAAGGTTCCCTTTTCTCTACATCCTCACCAGCACTTGTTTGTTGATTTATTGATGGTAACCATTCTGGCAGGTGCAAGATGATACCTCATTACAGTTTTAATTTGCATCTCTCTGATGATTAGTGATGTTAAGCATTTTTTTATACGTCTATTGGATATTTGTATGTGTCCTCTTTGGAGTCGTGTCTATTCAGGTCCTTTGTCCATTTTTTAATTAGATTGTTTATACTTCCGGTGTTGAGTTATATGAGTTCTTTGTATATTTTGGAAATTAACCCCTTATCAAATGTATCATTGGTGAATATGTTCTCCCATATAGTAGGTTCCCTTTTCATTTTGTTGATGGTTTCTTTTGCTGAGCAGAAGCTTTTTACTTTGAGGTAATCCCATTTGTTTATTTATTCCTTTGTTTCCCTCGCCCTAGATGTATTGGTGAAAATACTGCAACGTTAGAAGCCTGAGATTTTATTACCTATGTTTTCTTCTAGAATTTGTATGGTTATGAGACATATGTTTAAGTCTTTTATCCAATCTAGTTTATTCTTGTGTATGGTATAAGTTGGTGGTCTAGTTTCATTTTTGGGCATGTACCTGTCCAATTCTCCCAACACTATTTTTGTTGTTGTTGTTGTTGATCCTCACCTGAGGACATTCTTCCATTGACTTTTAGATAGAGTGGAAGGGAGCAAGGGGGGAGAAACAGGGGTGGGAGGGGGAGAGAGATGAATGTGTGAGAGAGATACATCAATTGGCTGCCTTCCTCATAACCCTGGGGGCCAGGGATCAAGCCTGAAACCCAGGCACATGGCCCTGACTGGGAACCACACCTGCGACCCTTTGGTACATGGGCCAATGCTCTAACTGCTGAGCCAAACTGGCCTTTTATTGAAGAGACTATCTTTACTCCATTGCATGCTTTTACCTCCTTTGTCAAATATTAATTGACCATATTGGCATGGGTCAAATTCTGGGGTCTCTATTCTATGCCATTAGATTATATGTCTGTTCTTGTGCCAGTATCAGGCTGTTTTTATTATGATGGCTTTGTAGTATAGTTTGATAACCAATATTATGATCCCTCCAACTTTGTTCTTCTTTCTCAAGATTGCTGTGTCTATTCGGGGTCTTTTTTGTTTCCATATACATTTTTGGAATATTTGTTCTAGATCTGTGAAATACGCCATTGATATTTTAATAGGGATTGCATTGAATCTGTGGGTACTATGAACATTTTAATGATGTTAATTCTTCCAATCCCTGAACATAGTATATGCTTCCACTTGTTTGTATTTTTATACATACCCTTTTTATTGTTCTTCATTCATGTCTCCATTTTCATGCTTCCATCTGAGATCAATAGTCTTCTGTCTTAAGAATTCCCTTTTTGTTCAATTACAATGGATCTGCTGATAATTTTTCACAATTTTTTGTCTGAAATGTGTTTCTGAAGTTTACTTTCACTGGATATGGAATTCTAAGTAGGAGCTTGCTATAGACTAAATACTTGTGTCTCCCAAAAAAATCATATGTTGAAGCCCTTCCTCCCATTGGGAAGATATTTGAGGAGGTGGTCTTTGGGAGATAATTAGGTCTATATGAGGTCATGAAGGTGGAACTTCAATGATGAGATTAGTGTCCTTGTAAAAAGATGTAGAGAGACCAAAGCTCTCTTTCTCACCATGTGAAGATACAATAAATCTTCTGGCATCATAATCTTAGACTTCCCAGCCTCCATAATTGTGAGAAATAAATGTCTGTTATTGAAACCACTCAGTCTATGGTCTTTTGTTATAGCAGTCCGAGCTAACACAGAGGTTATTTTCTTTCACCATGAGTAATATCATTCTATTGCCTTCAAGTTTTCATTGTTTCCTTGGAAGTCAGTATCATCCTCATTGTTGCTCAATTTGTCCTTTTTTTCTCTGACTCCTTTAAGATTTTATTTTTTATTTTCAGTAGTTTTACTAGAATGTGCCTATATAGAGGGTGTCCCAAAAAATGTATGCACACTTTGAATAATTATAAAGCCAGTGTTTATTAAAATGCCTTTCATTTTCTTTATTTTTTTTATCCTCACCTGAGGACATTTTTGCATTTATCTTCAGATAAAGCTGGAGGGAGAAAGGGAGGAAGAGAGAGAGAGAATCATCAATGTGAGAGAGACACATCAACTGGCTGCCACCCACATGACTCCAACTGGGGCTGGGGACAAACCGCAACTGAGGTACACTTCCCTAGGAGAAACCAAACGCAAGTCTCTCTGGTCCTCAGGCCGACGCTCTAACTGCTGACCCAAACTGGCCAAGGGAAAATGCATTTCATTTTCAAAATGTAGAATCTAATAGAATCTACAGACATTGTCTGATTGTTCTGTCAATGCCTGTTTTCAAACTGATGTCCATTCTGGTCCAGCCACTGCTGATAACACGAAGCAATGGAATCACAAACATTAACAGACATTTCGTTTGGTATTTGAGTACATTTTAGTTCAACAGCTACTCTCAATTCAGCACTGTGGCCAGTTTTGTAGTGTAGACTTTATCTTTTAAGTATCCCCATAAAAAAGTCTAGAGGTGTTAGGTCTGGCAAACAAGGAGGGTAGTCTATGAAAAGTATATATATTTTGGGGGGATTCTCTGTATATTTTTTAATTTATTCTACTTAGGGTTCATAGTGATTATTAAATCTATAGCTTGATGTTTTATCTGTTTTGAAAAATTATTGGCCATTATCTTTTCAAATATTCCTTCTACCCTTCCCTCTCCTCTGGTTATACACATTAGACCATTTTATCATGTCCCATGTGTCTCTTAGGCTCTTTTTTGTATTGTTTATCATTTTTTTCTCTTTCCTTCAAACTGAAAGTGTTTTACTTCTCTTTCTTCCAGTTCACCAATCTGCTCTTCTACTGTTTTTAATATGCAGTTAAATCCCTCAGTTGAAGTCGCTGTTATCAACTTCTCAATCCTCAAATTTCCATATGATTATTTTACAGTTTCCAATTCTTCGTAGAAATTCTCTATGTTGTCATTCAAATTACTGAGCATATTAATCACAACTGGTTTAAAGTCCATGTCTGATAACTCCAGTTGCCAGACTTCCTTTAAGTCTATTCTACTAAATGTATTGGTTTTCAGTCAATTCTTCTCTTTGTGTACAGCTAGTTACTTTTTAAAGAATTCCTGGTATTGTAACAATAACTTCAATTTCTGAATAATGTTGCCTTACTCAGAAGAGGATTCACTTTTGTTTCCAGTAGCAGATAGAGTAGGGACTGATGAGCTTAACCCAGTCAGTGGTTGAGCCAATTTAAAGGCAGGCTTAAGCTTTGTGAGAGGGCTGGTCTATTTCAAGTTCAACTTTACCCATAGTTAAGAGTTGCAACTGAAAGTCTGGGGTGTTCACCAGAGCCCTTCCTACTTGTAAATAAGATTTGAAGCCCAGTAACACCCCACAGCCCTGTGTAAATGCCAAAAGCTGTTCCCACCCATTTAGCAGCCACTTTCTACTCAGCCTCTCAGCCTCTCCACCGTCGCATTTGAGTCCACAATTAACTTGAGTGTAAAAGTCACACCAAATTGCTGGTTCTTCTCTTAGGGTTTTCCCTTCTAGCAAGAATCCTGGACCCTTGAGCCAAACCTTTGTTGCTCTGATAGCTTTCCAAAGCCTTCAATAAGTTTTATTAACTTTGTGGATCTGTGTTCCACTTATTGTGGCTGTACAACCAATTCCTCAACAAATTCAAATATCATCAATCACTTCTTATCTCCCACAGTTACTATGGTCAGGAATCCACGTGCAACTCCTCTGGGCAATGCTGAGTTGGGGTCTCTCATGAGGCTGCAATAAGATGGAGGCTTTGGCTGAGGTCATCTCTAAGAGTCCTCCCTCATGTCCAGTGCCCAGTGTGGGAAGACTTAAACAGCTGGGAACTGAGCTCCTCAGGCACTCTCACTATCTCTATGTAATCTCTCCATGTGGCTGCTACAACATGCAGGTTTTAGGTTAGCTGGACTTCTTACAGGTTGGCTCAGAGCTCTCAAGGCATGGCTGCTAGGCCAGAAAAGGAGACTTGGGTGGAAACTTATGACATAGCCTCAGAAGTCTTCATTTCTATGGCATTCTATTGGCCAAGACTATTATGAATGTCTGCAGATGTTCAGGAGGAAGGAACATAAAACCTATGTCCCAATGCAGGAGTGTCAGGGTCATGTTCCAAGTGGACAAGACGCACATGGGCATGTGGCAAGAGACAGAGGTGCAGCTGTCTGGAAAATACAATCTGCCACAACTTCTCTAGTTGTTTCTTATAGCAGGTTGGTCTAAAATAAGCCAGAATGCATATTCCAAGAATAGACGTTCCCATCTCCACTAACCGGAGGTTTTCTTTAACTGAGGTAAGACTGCCGTGATTATGTTTTGGTGAGGGGCATCTGTTTTGCAGCTCTTGCTTTAGTTCAGTTGAAGCCACCTTCCAGGAAGGCGGCACGGATGGTGTTGATACTGGACAAATCTCAGAGGCTCCGTGAGAGAGCTCAAGCTTTGGCCACTCTGACTGACACAGTCTGACCCTCCTGCTACCAACTCAAACTTGCTCTGAAGGCTGCTTTCTCCAAACCCAACACAGCAAAGAAAATCCAGCCCACTCCTCAAGGTATAGTCTCCCTTTGTTTTACTCCTTCCGACCAGTATTTCCCAAAGACTGCTCTCTAAAAACTCTGGTCCTATAAGATATAAATTCTGTTTTTAATAAAACTTGGAAAACTTTACATATTATTTCCCCATCTCCCAGATTCATAATGCATATTAACATGCAGCCTGTGAAAATTTCTGCGACAAAGAAATCTGTTTAACTTTGTTTCACCCCCATGTTTTATAAATATATTTAATCCTGGAAAGTGGATTTGAGGAAATTTATCTTTTTATTACAGGATATCAATTAAAATCCACATTGTATAGAACACACCCGCTTTGTATAGAACAGCTTAGACTTTTTATTCCACCGCTGCTCTTGTGCGACAATAAAACCAATTTGTGCATAATAAAATATTCTGTCTCAGATTTCCTAGTGGGAGCGAGGTCATGGCTGATCACTCTTTTGCTCAGTGGGATGCATTTCTGGGTGTTCCAAAGCAATGATGGATCATGTACCATTTTCTAAATTAGGTTAATGAATGCATCAAACTTTTCCACCTGCCAGTAATACAACAAGAAGTATTTAAAAGGCTTGTGTTTACTGTCTACCAATACACATGGGGCCATTAGCCAGTTGGCAGGCCTTGTGCGAGCTTCGTTTCTGCCAGCTTGCAGTGAGCTGCCTACTGCCTAGCTGAGAGCCACGATCAATGCCCCTTCAGTGCTAAAGGACTACAGGGGCGAAGTGTGGGGAGCACGTTGTTTGGATGAGGGAGTGAGAAACAAGAAGTGACAAAGCCTTCCTTCTCGCCCTGCCACTCAAAGCCTCATTGGAGCCCTGGCCGGTTTGGCTCAGCGGTTAGAGCGTCGACCTGCGGTCCGGAGATACCCGGGTTCAGTTCCCGCTAAGGGCACGTACTTCGGTTGCAGTTTGTCCCCGGCCCTGGTTGGTCGTGCGGGTGGCAGCCACTCGATGTGTCCCTTCACGTCGATGTTTCTCTCTCTCTCTCTCCCTCCCACTCTATCTGTACAAAAAATGGAAAAATATCCTCGGGTGAGGATTAAAACAAAACAAAACAAAGCCTCATTGGAGGCATCGCTGCCTGTCTGTTCCACCAATCTCTTGATAATTTAGCTGCGCTTCCAATTGAGAGCTGTGTTGTTTAATACAGCAGAGAAAACCGCCTCTTCGTCAGTGTGTGTTTACTTGAGAACAAATGCTGTTATAATTTCTTCGGGGAATCGATATCTTCCAATGCATATGCACTGCCCTAGTGGAGGTTCAGACTGTGTAAGGAGAGAATGGGAAATTTATTGCCTTGTAAATGCTGGCAGAAGGTGGGTTTAGTGAGAGCTGTAATTAAAGTTTTGCTGATAAAAAAAAAGGGGGGGGGGGGAGGCAATAAACAATCACACAGATTTTCCAGTACTCAGCCCTGGAGCAGCCAAACAACCAAGGGTCCTGGACACTTGCTGGTCTCTACACCTCAGAGGCTGGACCCGAGACGCCCTCGACATGCTCACAGGCCTGGGAAACTACAGCCACTCACTTTTCAATCTGCTTCCTCAACTCCAGGGGCAGCGGGCAGCAGGACCTACCTTTGTTTTACTAACCATTCCAAGGCTGGCTGTTCGAGCCAGGACACTGCCAGGCCGGCAGCTACATAGGATTCGAGGTTGGGGAGCACAGATTGGAGACAAGGACATGCACTCCAAAAAGAGCTAAAGCAAAGGAAGTGAATCACTTCCTGTCAACCTTCCTGGCAGGAACCCCTCGCCAGGGATCCAGCTCAGTTCTCCAGAGTAGCACATGAAGTTTTCCCCAACATGACTGCTGTACCTCCTCTCAAGTGAGCACTTGCTATGCCATTTTGTGTCTGTTGTAGGCTTGACAGAGGCAGATAAACTGCATGATTTGGGGTGGGGAGTAGTAATGGATGCTACCAGGGCGCACAGAAAGCTGAGAAATGCTGGCTGTGTCCACAAGGTACCACCAACTCCCCACCACCAGCTAAGGAGGACTGTACTCTGTTCCAACAGGACAAAATCCTAGGCACCTTCTCTCCCTGTGATCCTCTATCCAAAGAATGTCAGGTGCCCTAGCCAGTGTGGCTCAGTGGGTTAGGCATCGTCCTGTGCACCGCAGGGCCACCGGTTCAATTCCGCAGCAGGGCACATTCCCAGGTTGTGGGCTCAATCCCTAGTAGGGGGCATGCAGGAGGCGGCCAATTGATGTTTTACATCGGTGTTTCTATCTCTCTCTCCCTCTCTCTCTAAAAACATCAATTTTTTAAAAATCTTTTAAAAAAAAAGAATGTCAGGATACAGAGGAAGGAAACAATCTCTCTAGACCCACAGGGATGAAGGCATCTTCAAGGTTTCCTTGGGACCAGGCACCAAAATAAGATCAACGGGCCTGAAAAAAACCAGAAAATATCTCCGCTTATCAGCACCACCCAGTACCCCAGGCTAAGTTCCCCAAGAGAAGAAACTTTGTATAAATCTCTACAATCATCCACTCAGTAAGTACTCGCTGAGCGGTGCTATTTGCCACACCGGCGTTGCCAACACCCAGCACCCCACTTGTAGAAAAAACGAACGTGAGAGATTCATCCTCGCCATCAGCCAGGAGGTTCCTCTGAGAATACAAGAGTCTGAGTCCTTCTAGACACAATCATGCACCCTATCCAAGCACCTACTGTGTGCTAGACATTATACAAAGCCCTGTACAGATATTCATTCTACATTTTGGTCCTTACACTCATGCCCCCGTGAGGCAGAGAAGGTGGTTGTCTTTGGCAGCTGAGGGCAGGAAGGCTGGGGGGTAGGCAACCTACCCAGGATCGATGCAGGGTCAGCACGTTGCAGGGTGTGAGCCCGAGTCAGCTGTGCTCCAAAGTCCACGTTCTTTCTCTTAGGCCCTTCTCCCCGTCCTCTCTGCACATGAGCCCCTCACCTGCCCTCACACATCTGCGCGCTGGGGTCTGCTGGTCAGGGACGCAGAAGGTGCAACGAGGGGTCAGATACGGGCCCTTGAGAAGGCCTAGAGGAAGGAAGGCAGACCTGCAGGGGAGAAGCACAGAGAAGCAGTGAAGGAGCCAGACTTGGGCCGAGGAAAAGTGGGCTCGAGGGGCTTACAAGTCCCTGGGGAGCAAAGCCGCAGCATTTCTGGGCTCTGATCTTCTCTCCTGCCTCACATTCTACCCTCCAGCCCTCCTCTCACATGGTCAAAGGCCTAAGAGCGTGTGAGGGTCTTCAGGGCAGTATCCTTGCCAGAATGCCTTCTCCACTGCCAACGGCCACTGAGGCAGCAAAAGCCCCAAGTCCCTCCCCTTCGGTGGCCCTTGGCGGTGGGGCTCCTCCAGCCAACGCCAGGCTTTTCCGAGGCTGATCCACTGCAGCGGACTCAGCAGGACCCTCGACAGGACAGAGCCCAGGGGAGGTGCAGAAGCTGGCTGTGCCCAGAACACCAAGACCCTCCAGCGTGCGGCCCCTGCTGTGGGGCTCCTCCTAGAGCCAGGTTGGGCCGCACCAGTTCTGGTCCGCTCCCTGCAACCACTTCTCTCCAGACGCCTCAGAACTTGCAATGCCCTCAGGCTGTCCATCTCCAAATGGGTGAAGGACGCGCCCTGTCTTACATCAGCTGGCCAGCATCTGCCCACAGGGAGCGGCAGGCGAAGAGGGAAGTCCCTAGACAATGTCCACATTTGCAACTTTGCAGGCCTGTGACTTCTCCAAAGAATTCAGTTGCCCTGGACGAGAGTCCAGAGCTCAGGCTGCGGTGGGGACCCCGGGCTGCTGATTACCCAGTAACATTACCAGCAGGCACTAAATCTATCCTCAGTTAACCCAGTGTCGTTAATATTTTGCACTGGGGATAAATACCGTGTCTCATTTTCTCACCCTCACTGGTCTCCTGTCACTGTGCACTTATTAATATGATTGCTAATATATGGCTCCCAATCAGCCACTAAAACGCTGCTGTTATTCCTACTAATTCGACAATAAAATGTGGCTGTGCCAGGTCACAAAGAGAGAGCCGTCGTGTGATCAGGGGCTCTGTGGAAGGTGAGCTGTGAGGCCCAGGGGTCTCAACTGGCCCCTGGAACTGAGCCATCATGGCCACAATGCAAGCCGCAGACCCAGGCGCCACCCAAAATTCACACATAAGTGCTCCCTGCTATATTCGTTTCCGACTGCCATGTAACACATGACCACTCAGTGCCTTAAAACGACACCCTTCAGTTCTGGAGGTCAGAAGTCCAGGCACCGCTTGGCGACATTCCTCGCTCAGGGTCTCACTAGGCAGAAATCAAGGGGTCAGCTGGACTGCATTCTAGCTGGAGGCTTAACTGGGAAGAATCCATTTCCAAGCTTTTTCAGGTTGTTGGCCGAACGTAGTTCCTTGCAGTTGCAGGACTGACCTAGAGGCTGCCCTCAGGCCCCAGCCACACGGCCCTCTCCACAACATGGCAGCTTACTCCTTCAGACCAGTAAGAGAATCTCTCTCCAGTCTGCGGCATCGGAGTCTTACACAATGTAAATTGAGTCCTTCTTGCAGGGGGATATAACATCTACTGTTTATTCTCACTATGTTGTCCACCGTTAGTCCAAAGGCCTGAGGGTAAGGACACTCCCACCCTCCCCTCCCCAAGCTGAGACAACCACATCTTTCCAGGCTGCCCCTTGCTGGCACCTCCACAGTGTGTCTGGGCACATCCCCATTGCACAATATTCCTCTCAAGGTGACAGGTCTGCACATGGCAGACGTAGTTCTCATGCTTCTGTGCTGGAGGAGACACATGGTCACCAGCAGGGTGACCTCTGCCCATCTTTCAGAGCTCAATCTGGACACCACCTCCTCCAGGAAGCCTTCCCCAGTTGAGCCTCTCCTCAAGCTCCCCCAGCTCCACCCCCCATACTTCCCCCTTCCCAGGACTGACCACCCGCCAAGCTGGGAGGTAACTTGGCATCTTTGTCTGGCCTGTGATACACAGTTGGTGCTCCACAAATTCTGGCTCATAGAACAAGCATGCCTCTTCACAAATCCAACCAACCAAATGGCCCAGGGCACTCACACCCACAAATACTAGCTAATTCAGCAAACACACTCTCCTGGGTCATTACCGTAAAGGTCCTACTGGGAGATTCTTGAGTTCAGAGAAATACCAAGTGCAGTTCCTCAGGCCCTGATGGCAGAGGCAGACCCTGCGGATCCCATCACCTTTTCCTCCCCAACTCCCACCCCCATAAAGATAGCAGCTGCCTCCCTCCACAGCCAGGCTCCCTGACAGCCAGACCCCCAGAGAGTTCAATGGAATTAAAATAATATCACTTTGTTGCCCCAGCCACAGGCAGACACAGGAGAGAACAGCCCGCTAACTGCTTCCTTGAAAGGGCAAAGACTCTTGTACCCAAAAGCTATTTGTCCTCCATAAATGGGATTTCGGAAACAGAGCTGAAAGGGAAGAGAAGGCCTCAGGAGCCTAAGCTTGCATTATACAGTAGACAGATATTTAAGAATAAATAGTGATTAAAAGGAAAGCCATAAATGACAGCAGAGAGCTCCAAACCCTCCAAGGCCTTTGTGCAAATATCTCACTGCTCTCTCAGCGTCGAGATTAGGGCCAAACGATAATCATTTCCCTGATTTTTTTAAAATGTTGTCACCCAGCTGCTTTGAGAAGCTGTGCTGGGTTCCAGGCAGAGTGACAGCGTCTAAGGAGGGGAGGCCTCCCACGGAGGCCTGTGCGCATGCGCACCTCTGTCCTCCAACTCGGGGCCCCTCATCCACCACCCAGCTAAGTTGCTGTCCCCTTTGCACAACAATCATCACACCATGTGCCGACTTGTTTCCTCATCAGCCTCCCCACCAGTGTGATCTCCAGGGGTCAGGAAGTCTGCCTCATGCCAGGTGAGCGGCCTGTAAGATGTTACTGACGGGCCATCCAGTCAAACACACTCTAGGAGGTACCGAGGAAGGAGGTCAACGCCTGGACTGACAGACACCTGCCTTATCAGCCTACATCTGACTTGCTCGTTGCTGTTATTGTTGTCCTCGTCCTCATCACTAGCATTAGCATCGGTGAAGGCTGCAACTCCAGCCTTTAGCTAAAGACGCTCATCACTGTGAATACCCCCCTGGAGCCACCACATTCTCCACTCTTCTCAGTCACTCCTTTTCTAGGGAAAATGAGCTTAGACCCTTCCTTTTTTTATATAAGATATTTTTATTGACTTTTTTAGAGAGCGAGGAAGGGAGAGAGAGAGAGAGAAATATCGAAGTGAGAGAGATTCATCCATCAGCTGCCACCTGCACGCCCCCCACTGGGAGTCAAGCTCGCAACCTGGGCACGCGCCCTGACAGGGAATCGAACTGGGATCCCTCGGTCCATGGGAGGATGCTCCATCCACTGAGCAACCTTCCAATTTTTAACTGAAGTCTATACTTTATACAGATTTTATTAGTTTTCACCTGGTGTCCTTCTCCTGTTCCAGGATCCCGTCCAGGATATCACATTGCATTAGCCATCTCCTTCGTCTCCCCTTGGCCGTGAGAGTTTCTCTGATTTTCCTGGGTTTCGATGACCTTGACAGTTTTGAGGGGTACTGGTCAGGTATTTTGAAGGACGCCACTCTACTGGAATTTATCTGATGCTTTCCACATGCTTAGGCTGGGGTTAGGGGTTTTGGGGGAGGAAGACCATGAGATAAAGGGCCATTTTCATCATATCATATCTACAGTACACACTATCAACATACTATAGCGCTGCTGATGCTGACCTTGGTCACCTGGTTGAGGCAGTGTTTGTCAGATTCCCCTAGATCTTTAATTGAAATCCTCACCCTCCGTAAAAAAACTAGGTCAAAAATTACCTCCTCCCAGAAGCCTCCCCAGCTTACACACACACACACACACACACACACACTATGGGTTCCTCTCGGGACTTACCATCGCTCCAAGCATTGTAGGTGTCCGTGAACTTGCCTCCTTATTCTGACTGCCTCTGTGAGGGCAGTGACCGGCATCACAGGCACTACCTGGCTATACTCCAGTGAGGGGGGATCTCCTGCTGCCGTTCTACAGATGAAGGAGCTCAAGAATTAGCACAGGGAGTAACCCGCAGAGCTGGGGTCCCACTGTTGGGCTCTGCAGTCTTCTCCTTTATCCCTCTGCTCTCCCCTCCCCACGAGGGAACCAGTGTAGCCTCGCCAGTGGGTCTAGTGCAGGCACAGCATTAGGTGGGCTGTGAAGAGGTCTGGAGTCTTCAGCACAGCACCAAACACTGACCCAGGCCTAGCTGGACCTTGGCCCATCTGTCCCAGCCCCAGCCCTAGTGAGTGTGGACCGTGCCACCAGCTGCCCCATGAGTCCTCAACAACCAGCAAGCCTTCCAGGTCTGACATTCAGGGACAGGGAGACACGGCTGTGTGCCCAACATGCTGCGTCAGCAAGCAGCCGAATGATGTATGTGGAGGTGGAACATCTCCTATAAATTTTGTTTTATTAAATTTTAAATTTTAATAAAACAATAATACATTTCAAGTGCCAGCCCTGCTCTCCCTCATCCCCACCACCCACCCCCCTCAGACCTACCAAGTACCCACTCTCACTGGCAGGCACTTGAAAGTGCCAAGGCTTCCTTGGGGTGTTGGCATCTGATGACCAGGGCCCCGGGGCAGGGGCAGCAGAAGCTAGGGGCTGGGCGGGGGCAGAGAGCTTCAGCAGGTCCAGGCCCAGGCGGGTATGCAGGCGGGCACAATCCAGGAAACCAATAAAGAGGTTTCCATCCTCAAGACGAGAGTCAGGGTACCAGGGACACGGGTGGCTGATTCCCCGTTTAGCCATGCCTTCTGTGGTGCTGCTCAGCTTCCAACACAGCCCTCCCCTCCTCCTCCTCTCTCACACCATGCCAGCCCCAGCCCCAGCCCCAGGCTACCAAATGAGCTTTCTGGAGGCTAGCCCTCCCCCATCCCGTGACCGAGCTCCTAGAACGGCACTCAAGGCTCCCATAATCAGCCCCCATTTTACCCTCTCTGCCCTCACTCAGCCTTGCTCCAGCCCGAGCCTCTCTCCATTCCCACCCCTCTGGCCCCCCTTCAGGCTTCTGCCTGGCTGGCCCTCCAGCTTGGATCATCCTGTCAAAGCCCCCTTCTCAAACCCGACGGAGTCCAGGAGAAGACTTCCTCCCCCAAAGCCTTCTCCGACCCTGGTCCCCAGCGCCACAGAACACCACAGAAGGCCTCCTGAGCCGCTCTCCGCCCTCCGTGGTCAGTTACAGACATGGGGCGTCTTTGCTAACCAGCAGGCTCCAGGCATGAGGACAGTCTCTTCATCACTTTGCAACAACCCGCAAAGCTCACAGCGCCCTGGCCGTGGAAGACATCAGGGACAACTGCCATGGGCAGGGGGGCAGAACTCACAGGGAGTCAAGGTCAGACTCACGAGAAGGGCCCGAGAGCTGCCTCCCAGAGTCGGGTGGACAGGTGGACAGGGCCCCAGAGCCAACCCACTCTTTCCTCCATCAGCTATAACGAAACAGCAGACCTTCCTCCTGGTGCCCCTTCTCCGCCTCTCCTTCACCTCCAAATAAAAGGCAGAGAACAAAGTAAGCAGACACCCCAAACCCACTTGGTCATGACACTTGTCCAAGCCTCACTGCTCCCAGCTCTGCTGCCCCACTGGGCTCTGGTCTGGGGAGATGATAGCACTAACATGTGTGTCCCCCACAGCCCTCTTCAGCAGAACAGAGAGCAATGAGTCCCCTGCTCAGGGAGGCAATGGTGGCCTCCCCTGTCACACAGCAGCAGCCTGAGGGCCTGCTTCTGAATCCCCAAACCCATCTCTCCCCACGCACTGGATTGCATGGCTCCTAAAATCGGACTTCTGCAGAAACGCTTTAAAACAGCGCAAAGCAAAAGGATGGCTGTGTGTGCAAAGCTGAGAGCCATGTGAAAAGTTTGCCCCGTCTCCAACACGCTGCTCACGTGCCCAGCCCTCAGCCACACTCTATTTTCTTTAATCCTCACCCAAGGATACTTCTCCATTTATTTCCAGCTAGAGTGGGAGGGATGAGGAGAGAGAGAGAAAAACACGATGTGAGAGAGACATTAACTGGTTGCCTCCCTCAGGACCCCAACCAGGGCCAGAACCAAACTGCAACCAAGATATATGCCCTTGACCGGAATCGAACCCGCACCTCCTTGGTCTGCGGGCCAGCACTCTAACCACTGAGCCAAACCGGCCAGCGCTCTCAACCACACACTTTTTATGAAACCCCTGAGAGGCCCCACAGGTCCAAGTCCATAGCTCAGCTTGCTCCTTTCCAGGATGAGCTCCAGCTATAACCATTTTTTCCAACCAGAAATCTTGCTGTGAAAATGGGAGGGACAGAGAGACGTGCTCATCTCAGCACTGACCCGTTGTCCCTCAGCCAGTGGCCTCTGTCAACCTTCCAGAGCTGTCCCTGTGAAGCAGCCTCCAGGTCCCAGGTAAACAAATCAGCAGGAATCCTAGGCACTAGCGCTACGGACCCGTCCCCATGGTGTCACGTGTCCAGGGACCCAGGGTTGCCGGCTGGCCCCGTGGCAGCCACTTCCTTCCCCACTTCCTCCCCCACTTCCTCCCCCACTGCAAACCAAGTCAGGTCTGTTTTCTTCCATCCGCAATGCCCTTCAAGGATAAATCTTTTTCCTTAAAATGAAGAAATGTTTTCTCTGTTGCTTCTGCACCCAAGGGTGGGGATGTTTTACACTGGGGAGAGGAGTGGGGGAAGTGGTCCATTAGTTGGAAGATGTAAGCCCGCCAAACCCCCTCTTTCGTAATTGAAAGAAATGAACTTTAATAAAAAAATAAAAAAAGCCTGCACAGCCCCTTCAGCATCAGATTAGATGTCGATGAAACTCATCTGAGTGCTGTCTTTCAAGGCTCCCTCCGCAGGGCACTGCGACGAGTGAAAGCCCAGGAGAAGGAGGAGAGGTTAATAGTCCTGACTCCATCCTCACCAGCCTCATCTGAAGAGGACTCTGGGCCTGGACACCTTCGTGCCTGCCAAGGCCCTCCCGGGGTCTGCTGAGCCCAAACCAGGGCTCAGCCTCTGTCCTCCCACTGGTGAAGCGGTCACTCCATTCACACGCACACGCGCACACACACGTGAGCGCCGGGCTTGGGGGAGTCAGCGGGCAGGCCAGAAAGCTCCTCCCTGCCAACAAGGGCCCTTTAATCAAAGGACAGGCGGTCCACTCGGTCCTCTCCCAGCCTCAGCATGGTCAGTCCAGACCATGACCTCACAGGCAACTTGAAGAGAAAGATTCACAAATTCACTCCTTGAACCCTGACCCTCTTCTCTTTCAAAGCATCTGTGGGGCCAGCACCTCAGCACAACTACACAGAAGCTTGTAGCCTCTTCCACCCAAAAGCACTGCTCCTCACTTCCACAGTTTTCTTTTCAATGCTTTTTACTACAAAAGTAATGGATGTTCATTACAGAAAATTCAGAAAATATAGATCAGCAATAAGAAGATAATGAAAATATCTCATAACATCACCACTCAGAAATCACATTAGCATTTTGGTTTATAGACTTCCACACATTTTTCTGTGCATATAGAGACAGATTTTTGTGATTGCAGGGTTTTTCCTGAAGCAAAAATAGGATCAGGCGTGTTCCTATCACAGTGCATTCTCGGTCACACAGATTCTGAATCTCTGACTCCCCTGTCCCCCAAAACCCACTCTGGGTACTCACTTTCTCTGCATTCCCATGGGTGTGTCCAGGCCTTCACCCAAGAGGTTGGACTCTCATGAGTCTCCTCACTGGTCCTGCCCACCAAGCACAGAGAAAAAGAGACTCATTGGTTTTGCCACCATCTGTTTACATGTTTACACTATGACTATATCTGAGCAGAGTTCACAGCCAACATCAGTCCCAGAGATTGGTTAAATTATGGTATATTCCAATAATGGAATATTATGCAGCCATGAACAAGTGGTGTCATGGGAGAGTGTTTAAGACATGGGGAAATGTTTAAAAAGCAGTTTACAAAACAATGTTTATAGTAAAATCTCAACTTTATTAAACATCTCATGAGAGATCCTGAGGCAGAACGACTGAGCTAAGCTTCTCCCAGATTCCTGGCCCGCAGAAGCTGTGAGATAGTAAATGTTTGTTGTTTTAATCTGTAATTTGTTCCACAGCAGTAGGTAATCAAAATGGTGTGGACAGTAATGGTACCCGACTAAGGGTTGTTGTGAGGACTAAACAGGCTGGCACAGGCAGAGCTCTTAGCAGAGGATGGCCCCTAGTAAGTGCTCACAAATGTTACTGGTTATAATAAAGAATAGCTGCTTTCAAGAGGTGCCCACAAAGGAGCAGGTCTGATGGTGTCACTTCAGGCACCAGGCAAGCTGCAGGGAGACAGAGTCAAGGGGGCATGTATTAGCTTCGTGTTGCTGCTGTAACAAATTACCACAAATTTAGTGGCTTAAGACAGCACAAATGTATTACCTCACAGTTCCAGAAGTCAGAAGTCCAAACTGGATCATACAAGGCTAAAATCAAGGTGTTGGCAGAGCTGTGTTCCTCCTGGAGGCTCTGAAGAGCCGCTCCTTGCCTGCTCCCGCTCCTGGAGGCTGCCTGCTCTCCTGGGCTCGTGGCGGCATCGCTGCAAACCCTGCTTCTGCCTTCACAGCGCTGTCTGCCTCTGACACTCCTGGCTCTCTCTTAAAAGGACGCTTGTGACTGCATTGGGCCCACCTGGACAATCCAGGATCACCTCTCCGTCTCAAGCGCCTTAACCTGATCACACCTGCAAAGTCCCTTCAGCCATGTAAAGGAACATGCTCCCAGGTTCCCGGGATTAGGACAAGGACATCTTGGGGGGGGGGGGCTGATTCAGCCTACTGTGGTGGGGGTTCCCCTTACTCTCTGATTCTCCTCTTCTCCAAGCTTTCTTCACTCCCTCTCCTCTCAACACCTCCATGTCCCTGTCACCTGATTCTTTAAAAATCAGGTTGAGATGGAAAATCCTGACACTGTATTCCTACAGGACTGAATTTAATAAGTGAAGGCTTTGGTTCTCACACATTTTGCAACACTTCAGGAAAACAAACATGTCCCCCTCCCCTCCCCTGCTAACACCATTACCAGCATGAGAATTCCTGCTTCCCACTCCAGCTGTTGCAAAGCCGCTCACATGAGGAAAGTGAATTATTCAGTGTGGTGTTTAACTGGCATTTAATACTTGATCAATTAGAATTCTTTGATCCATGTCCTAACAGTGGATGGCCCCTGCTCGCTGTTTCGTGCACGCGCACGCACGCGTGTGTGTATACAGGGGGGAAGAGGCTCACATACAGGACTTGGGTCTGAAATGCATCAAAAGCACAGGCAGCCTGTGACGTAGAAAGAAGGAGGGTCGGAGAGCAAGGGGTTTACAAGTTAGCAGAGTGGCCATCGCCCTGGGAATTCCCTGCCCCAGCCCACAAGAGTGCCCACAGTGCTACCATGTTCCTGATCATCTTGCCTCAGTGCCAACCCACCATAGCCTTGGGCAGCACCATGCCTGACACACAGCACGCAATCAGCATGTGGTCAAAGAAATAAGTGATCCAGCTCGGGGGCTTACGTGGAACCTCCACCTCCAGATCCCCAGAAGGTACGGGCTGGGTGGCGGGCCTTGCCCTCCACCTGCAGCCACACAGGGACTGTGGAGGAGTTTAAGAGGGTATGTAACATGCTCCTCGTCCTAAAAAGGGAGTTCATTAATCACTGTCGCAGATTGTCTTCTGCTTTGCCAAGTTGTCACTTGCAGAAACTGGACCTGTAAATTTTTGATTTCTGAAAAGGAATACTGCAAAAAGAAGAAAGCTACTTCCTGACTCATTAGGGAGAAGCCTGGACACAACACACAGATACACAGACACACACACAGACACACACACACACATAATATGCATGCACATTTATACATATATCTATAAACGGAGACATATATGCATACACATGCTTGTACATATCTGTATATGCACGCACATATATATACACATGCACATGTATTTGTATACACATGCACATGTGTGTATTACACAAGCACATGCACATATGTACGTGTATGTGTGTGCATTTATACATGTGCAAACATACACGCGTGTGCATATTTGTGTACACATGCACATGAGTGTATACGTGCACACTTATATATGTGTGTGTATAAGCACGTGCATATACTATACACACATTTACAGAATCTCTCCAGCCAAGCACAGCCCATCTTGAGAGCTGAGAGCCAGTAACAGACCTAAAAGAGGCTCACTCTCTCAGAGCCCCCCCACCCAGCTGTAGTTCTAGGCTCCTGGATGGGAGGGGAGCTTTGGAAAGGGGGGCCTCTGGCCAGATGTGGCTCAGGACAGGCCACATTTCAGTCCCCTCCCACCACCTCCCCCAATTTCTGACCAATACCACAAGCCAGATGTATTTGCTGCTTAACAAACCGAAGTGGCACTTTTCTATCAGATGAGATGTTAAGTGTCTGCACCTCGCCCACTGTGGAGTGATTTCTGTGTATCCGTTTACTGGTCCCAAGCTGTGACAGAAGGGAGGCTTTGCTGGCCGCGTGTTATTAAATGCAATCATCAGCCACCTCCCACATCTGTCATTGATTGAGATAAATGACACTATTTTTTTCTTTTAAAAAAATCTACACTAATGAAGTCTCTTTCATGTCACAAACTCAGCAGCAGAGATAAATGAGAAACAATTTCTTGGTATCCATTATTTTAAATTACAGATATCAACCCTGATGCTGCTTTCAAGGTTGATTGAATTTTCATAGAGCATCACCAGCTTCTACCATCTACAAGTGTAATAGAAACCTGGACCCAGAGAGGTTTTAGGGCCTCCTTTTAAAGCCTCAATGAGAATGGTCTCCATTCTTCAGCTTCCCCAAGAAACCTTCCAGAAAATTCCAGGCTATCTTGGCCAGACAGGAGAAAGAAGGGGAGGAAGAAGTCAGCAGAAGGAAGGGAAGAGGAAGAGGAGGAGAGGGACTAGCAAGAGGGGCTCTGGGGCGTGTGTCTGCCTTCCCCAGCTGAACAGGGAGCCTCCTTCCCTCGCACGAAGAGGCCTGCCCCCTCCTCCTTGGTCTCCCCACAGCGGAGCAGGGCCACGGCTGTCTCTCATCATTGCCTGGTGCCTGGCTGCCCAGCCGAATTCTCCCAGGACCCAACCTCCCCTTTCAGACAATAAAGCCCACAAGCAACCAGGACTTGAAGGCAGCCCTGAGTAAGCCCCTCATGAGAAGGCAATTTGAGGCAATGACCCCTCACAAAAGACCTTCCATTCTCTCACCCCGTGGGCAACTCCTTCCAGCTCAGGTGACCTTCCTGCTGCTGCCACAGCTGGCCTGGCACACGCCAGGCCTTCAGCACCTTGACTTCCAGAGGTCACTGCAGGCAAGAGAAGCTGGCACATAAGCTCACAGACCGCCAAGGAAGGTCGTCACAGAGCAGTTACGGCTATCCCTGTGCAGGGAAACTGAGGCCCAGAGAGGTTAGGCTGAGCCAGTAGGGCCACACAGCAGGAATACTGGCAGCTTCCACAGCTGAATCTCGAATAAACAGAAGGGCAATGGGAAAGTCCAGGTCCACTTGCTCTGGAGCAAGTCCTGCTCTGACTTTCCAAAGGTTCCAAGTTTCCACGGCACGCAGAAGCCTTTGGGGGAGTGTGTGTGTGTGTGTGGGTGTGGCTGTGTGTGCATGGGCCCGCGTGTGCTCCTGTGTATGAACGCATGGGGGTGCTGCTTCAATTACTAGGCATTTACTGAGCACGCAGTCTGTGTCAGACCCTGAGGTAAGCCCTGGGGACTCGGCGATAAACCAGACAGTGCTAGTCCCCACACAGCGCTTCAGCTGGGAGCTGCACCCCACACAGGAGGTTTGTTCTCGGGAGAGGCTGGTCCAGCCTCTACTTTCTGGGACTCCAGGCCCAGCTGAGTGCTGGGCCCACACCAAAAATAAATGAAGTAGAGTCTACCTAGCAAGTGGCAAGAATCCCAGTCCCCTTCCCCTGCCTGGTTCTGAAAATACTGGTAAACTGGTTCAAAGGAAAATCACCACCTCAAGAAAACAGTCTTACAGATACAGGCTGCAGTGCATTGAATAATGTTCGCCCCCAGATTCATGTCTGCCCAGAACCTCAGAATGTGATCGTATTTAGAAATAGGATCTTTGCAGAGGGGATTAAGGTAAGAATCAAGATGAGATCATACTGAGGTAGGGTGGGCCTAAATCCAAGGAGAGTGTCCTTAAAGAGACAGAAAATGATACGCAGAGACCTAAGGAAGCCGTATCAGCCGAGATGGAAGATGCTGTCACAAGCCAAGGAGTACCAGACAGGAGCCACCCGGAGCTGGAGGAGGCAAGGACAGATTCCCCCTAGACCTGCAGAGGGAGCACGGCCCTGCTGACAACCTTGATGCCAGATTTCTGGGCTCCAGAAAAGTTTGTGGTCATTCATTACAGCACCCTTAGCAAACTAATACAACCCCTCGAGTCTAATTACCTTCAGTGTAGCCCACTGCTGACCACATACACACACGCACGCACGCACGCTTCCATCCCAGTGCGTGGTGCCGCACTCTTACACACATGCACAGCTCTGCGTGATTCTGGGCACGGGGCTTTCCTTTCATGTGCCTCCTTCTAGAACACCAGGATACCCTGACCGTTTCCCAAGGGGCAGCACACACAGTCCCAGCAGCTCAGAGGCCTCCTTGGAAGGCGAGAGAGCCTGACCCTCACAGCAATATATACCCTTTTCCCCTCCCCTTAGCCAGAGTCAGAGCCCACAATCCCAGCTCAGCATGGCAGCCCAGCCAATGGTGCCATCCTTCGCTGGCACGTCCCCCAGGGCACAGCTTCCACAGGGACAAGCGCACCCTGGCAGGTGCTGTAGAAGGATGTAGAAGCCATGCCCTGGGGGTCAGCGAGACCTGCAGCTGTGAAATGCATGGGGGTGTCTAGGGGTCAGGAGTACCTTCCTCGCCCATCACTGAGCTCTCTTCAGCCACGCATTGCCCTCGGCCTCCCACACACACCCTCTGGACCCTGCGGGCGGGGGGGCAGAGACTTGGAGAAACCCACAGCTCCCAGAACCCAGGGTCAGTCACAGTGGGTGGAGCTCAAAAGGCCTTGAGGTTCTCCCCAACTCACTTCACTTACAGATGAAGAAACCGAGGCCCAGAGAGACAACAGGACTTGCCCGCATTTACAACACATTAAGTTCAAACCGCTGTTCATGTAGTCAGCAAGCAGTTAGTGAGCTCCTACTGTTCGCCAGGTCCCGAACCAGACTGATGCTATCGAGATGAGTGAATAACAGGTAAGTCCTCAGGAGCCCAGTGTCACTGCAGGGAAAAGAACAGCGAGTGGCAACAAGTACTAAACTATGCAGACGCACAGCCCTCCAGAGAGCTAGCATCTTCCACTGAGCGTCCCTGCTTTGTGCTGGGACCCCCACCCAGCCCCATTTCCTGCGCAGCACCCCCGCCAATGCTGTCACCCCTAAACTGTCCAAATGCGTTCTCTACCTTATCCATTTGTACCCCGAACATCCGGCCCCAGACAAAATTAGAGACAAAAAAAAAATGGTAGTGTCCACTCTCAAGGGAGGCACCATGGTGAGGGGGAGGTGCGAACAGCCTGGTGCATGGGTGATGGGATGAGCTCTGGGTCCAGGAGGGACTGTCAGGGCCCCCTGCTCTGCAGAGCCTGGGCCGACTTCCTGGCACAGGGCTGGATGACGGGGGAGGTGCTGGAGGCAGAGGAAAGGCCTGGGGCCTGGAGAGCCAGGGTGGCCGACCTAAGGGTGAGGGACCAGAGAGAAGAGTGGCCCGGCCAGGACAGAAGGGCCTTGAGTGCCCTGGTGGGAGCTTGTACTCTGTCACTCAGGCAAAAATCGTCGTTTCCCACATTGTTCTCTCTTTCCAAAGCTGATTAGTGACCATCACTCTCTCCTCTGCAAACTCCCTGGCTCATCTGGAGCTCCTTACGAGTTCCTGGCACAGTAAAAGGTGGTTGTTTTCCCTCCTTCTCTGCCTGATCAGATCCTCCTATCCTGAGCACGCCTCTGACTTCAGCTCCAAAAGGAAAAGTACCTACACTGGCGTTAAAGAGACACAGGGCACTCGGACTCACGTCTGTAAGCAGAGAACAGACGCCCCACCTCTGCCCCTTGAAACACCTCACACTGCACCAAGGCTGGGGTGGGGTGGGCCTGGAGCCGGCTTCCCACCTGCAGGGCCCTCCATCTGGGCCCAGCCCTGCCCAGCCCTGGAGCCCTGGGAGCCCAGGCCGTCTTCGGGACATGCACTCCGGAGGGTTTGTGGAAGCTGAGTGAGGAGTCACCAGAATGCAGCATCTGTGAGAGGCAGCAGCGTGATGCGGGGCTGCCTGGCCTTGAGGCTACCAGGTGCTGGGCTCCCCCAGACTGCCTGAGCTCCATTCCAGATGAGGGGGTCCCTAGAGCAGCCCCTGGCCCTGCTGGAAGACTAACACTAGACCCCATGTATTGCTCCTACCTCTGGAATAAGGTTTGAAGTCCCTTCCACTGTCTGCAGGATGAGTGGCCAGCCCTGTTCCTGGCATCATGCTTCAGGCTGGAACCCCCTGTCCTCAGAGCAGTTTGTGAGCTCACTCAGCCCCCCAGGAGGTACATCCCAGGCCTCAAGGGTCTCTGCAGTTCTGCCCTTGAGATGCTACCCCATCTGAGTACATCCTGCTCAGGCCCCGAGGCAGAGAAGCAAGTGCAGGTACCTCACTCGGGCATCCCAGGCCCTCGTAACACAACCATAAAGGCACTGGCCTCCCTTCTTGTACCCCATGCTTCAGACGGCCTGGGCACCCCAACACTGCCGTCCTGTCCACCTCCAAGCTTCGGCCCTGGCTGCTGCGTCAGCCTAGAATGCCCGTGTACCAACCCTCTCATTCTCAGTGGACATACGAAGTGGCTCAGCTCCAGCCCCACTCTTGGTCCCTGATACCCCACGACGCCCAACCTGAACGGTCGTAGTTCACCAAGATCAGCACTTGCTGTGGCCCAGGCTCAGCGCCTGGCCTGGAGACACAAAGACTTGTGGAAGAGACTCCCAACACGGCTTGTGAACCACAGCCTCCTACGTGATGATTCAGTTCCTGTCACTGGACTGTGAGCTCCTCGGGGGAAGCTCCTCCCTGATCAGCACACACAGCCACCACCTCGGAGAAATGTCTGGGCCGCTGTGCTCACGGGCAGGGCAGCGCCACCGATGAACATGTCCACAGCGTCGCTGCGGGTTGGCATTACAGCCTGCAGAGACATCCCTGATTTGAACCCTCACTTACAGATGGGGAATGGCCCTTTGAAAGGGGAAGGGGACTCTGGGAGGAGAAAAGCCCCAAATTATCCCCCAAGGAAAAAAGAACAGTAAGAGGGCCTTGAACCAAGGTGTCCCGGGGGTCTGGACACTTGGGGACACATCAAACCAAGTGCTTCCCTGCCCATTCCCTCCTTGGCCTCCATCACCTTAATGTCGCGCCTGCTTCTGAGGCTTCCTCACGCCTTCCCGCCGCTCTGAATGCCTTGC
This sequence comes from Molossus molossus, assembly GCF_014108415.1. Taxonomy (NCBI): domain Eukaryota; kingdom Metazoa; phylum Chordata; class Mammalia; order Chiroptera; family Molossidae; genus Molossus; species Molossus molossus. The sequence continues at coordinate 40,566,338 of NW_023425377.1, read as the reverse complement.
CCTCCCCTCTACACGCCTCGCCTCACCTCCTCCAAAGGCCATGGCCAGCTTCCCCAGTCCAGGCAGCTCTACCCCTCCTCTGTCCTAACACAAGGCTCTCCAGGACCACAGTCCTGCCCTCGGGTCAGCCCGAGTCTGGGCTCCTTCCTGCCCGAGGCCTCGCGAGGTGGTGCTTGCCAGGTCTCTGGGTGGCACCTTGTTTAGCTCTGCCTCTCTGGCTATTTATCCTATAAAGTTAACGCCTGGGGTCACTCAGGATCGCCGAGGACTTTAGGTGTGCCAGGCACTGTGCCAGGTGCTGAGGTGACAGCAGGTCCCAGAAACCCTGCTCCCTGTCCTTATGGAGCCATCCGTCTAGAAGGGAAGGTGGGCGTTGAGAAGAGCCGGGCCAAGGGCTTCCTTAGCACCCCTGTCTCCCCTCCCCTGCCTATCCTGGAGAAGGTGACACCAGGTCCACCCACCACAGACTCTGCCAGCTCCCCTAATTTCCCGACACAGCAAAGAGAACGCCTGGGACTTGGCCGACCGCAGCCCCACCCCAGCCCTGTGCCCCTTCGCCAACCTGGGCTCTGGCCGTCAGAAGTGCACACTGCCTGTGGTTTCGAAGAACTGCTCTTAACATTGCAAAACAATGAAGTCTCTGACATAAAAATAGAGAGCCCATCAGCTGCAGTCTGCTATTATATTTTTATTGGGGCCCTCCATTGAGCGAGAGTGTAATCTGTAAAATAATATAAGTGCTAATAATATTTTCCAAGGATGCATTTCTCACTGTTACAAACACAAACTGCTATTAGGGGGTATATTTATTAGCATTGATGAGACACAGATTACCCGGCTTCTACAAGATGGGAACCGGCTGATTTTTTTCCCCCTCTAAGCTGTTCAGCTCTGAAAAAATTAGCATAATGTGCTGAATGTTCTACACAATTCTAAGTTAGTCTTAAAAACTCCTTTGTGGTTCCTCTCCCATTAAAGACTTTAAATATCTTTATTCTCTTTTAATAGAGAAATTCATCAATGTATTCCTCTAAAAGGTAAGTAACATGGATAGATTAGACGGGACATGTTACATAAAGAGGAATACTCCATCAGAAGTGATATGCGAATATCAGACCTGGCACTTAGTAGGTGCTTTATAAATAGATAGTATGTTAGTTGACTAAGTGCAATTTTCTTAACATTTATGAAATAAGGCTTTTCAATAGCATTTTAAGACTTAAAAAGTAAAAACTGGTTAACCATCATTTTCTGTTTAATGTTAAAGTTGGTTGGATTCTGAAGTTTTCCTCCCAGAAGCGGATTACAGACTTTGACAGAGCGCCACCTACTGCCCAAGCCTCGCCACCTCATCTCACCAGCTCTCAGACCACCTAGAAGTGCCCCCCAACAAAACAGAAAATGTTGAGCTTTACCCACAAGCACTCAGCTTGCCTTCATGGAGCCCCTACTGTGTGTGTGTGGCAGGTCTCTGGGATACAGAGAAGCTGAAACATACACTCGCCCTGAGGTGTTCAATCTACAGAAGTTACCAAAGAGGCAAGGTAAAACGGAGCGACATCCCAGAAAGGGACATAGCAGAGAAACCCACACCAGCTACGGGCACCTTCCCAGCAGCTCTCCCGACGCAGTGACTCTCCCCACCCACTCGAGCAGTTCACCTGCACCCAACACAGCCACCAGGCCCCTCGTGGTCTTGGCTCTGCCAGGGCAGTGACGGTAGCTGGTCACTCAGGACTCGAGCAGCACCTTAGAAAACTCGCACGGAGGAAACAAAGGCTTCAGTAGGCTCTCAACTCAGGGCTGCGCTCTACATGGCAAACAAGTTGTATCCCCATGTTGGCGGAGATGCAATTAAGCTATTGATCCTCGTGCAAAATGGGCATTGATAAATCAATACTGAGCTGATGCCGTAGATAAACAGTGAGTGTCATGGGGAGGTATGGCGTGTATAAATGATTCGATACAGATCTGTATCGAGGGAAATTCCACCTCAGTAGGGCCGAGGGCCGAGAAAGCCAAACACTGTTAGGATATGTAGCAGCAGCTTTTGCGTTAAGTTATTGCTATTCTCGTTCACTCAACAAGCGTAGATTGAGCACCTTCTTCAAGCCTCTAGCAGTGCTGGGCCTAGGGATACAGGGCCAATGAATCCCCTCTCCTGCCAAGCCCCAGGAGCCCATGATCCAGGGCAGAGCTGGTGGAATATTTTCCCTGCCTTCTGGAAGACAGGAGACCGGAGTCAGGGCAGAACTGGTGGAATATTTTCCCTGCCTTCCGGAAGACAGGAGACGGAGTCAGGGCAGAGCTGGTGAAATATTTTCCCTGCCTTCTGGAAGACAGGAGACCGGAGTCAGGGCAGAACTGGTGGAATATTTTCCCTGCCTTCCGGAAGACAGGAGACGGAGTCAGGGCGGTCCTCTGCCGAGTACGCCCTGGGGGCCAGGCCCTGGCTGGGCATGTGATATCCATTACTCTCCACCCCAGGCTGCTGAGGTAGGAGTTCCTGGCCCAATTTTACAACTGAGAAAACTGAGGCTTGGAGAGGCTAAGTGGTCTCGGAGCAGGCCACGGCAGAGTGGGCATTAGAACCCAGGGCTTCTCGGTTCTAAAGCCTAGATTCTTCTCTAACCTGGTTTATGCAATCAGTATCTTGGACCTGGTCGGAGATCAGGCTCTTTCAGTGACGACTCACCATTCTTCCATCCCAGGCAGCCCAGCAGCCTTGACCACATGAGAATGGACTCCTAAACACAGCCGTACCTGGAAGGCTCAGGTCTGAGGCCAAGCCCTGGCAGGTGAGTGAACCATGAACAGGGTCCCAGACACCGCTGGGTGCTACCCAACAGCATTCGCCCCATCTCATCCTCCTCGTGGCTGCCCAGGAGGCCATGCAGTGGGAAGAATTGCCCCAGCCCCACCATGGAGTGTTAATCTGGACGAACCTTAAACCAATTAGAGTCATTTCACTCCTTTTGCCAATGACTGGCTTAGGAAAAGCCACATTACAAAATTCTGACCAAGGAGACATTGCTCAGGAGAACAAGTCTGTGGAGAAGCTCCTGGGAATCCTTCCTAAGCTCTTAAAATAGAGGCAAAAGGACCATTTTCACCTATCAGATTGGCAAGAATCCAAAAGGCTGAGAACATACTCTGTGGGTGTGGGCCCTTCGCACACTGCTGATGGGAGAATAAAACAGTACAAACCCCAGGAAGGGCAATTCGCAACATCTGTCAAGGTCACATCCACATATCCTTTGGCCCCAGCAACTCTAACTCTAGAAATTTCTCCTATATGAAAACCAACAGATTTGCAGGATTTTCTATAACAGCAAATATGGGAAACACCTACATGCCTATCAAAGATGACTGGTTAGCCCTGGACAGTTTAACTCAGCGGTTAGAGCATCAGCCTGTGGATCAAAGGGTCATGGGTTCGATTCTGGTCAAGGGCATGTACCTGGGTTGCAGGTTCGATCCTTGGCCCCAGTTGAGGTCATGCAGGAGGCAACCAATCAAATGCCTCTCTCATATCAATGTTTCCCTCTCTCTTTCTTTCCCTCTCTCCCCTCCTCTCTATCTAAAATCAGTGGGGGAAAAAATATCCTCAGGTGAGGATTAACAAAACAAGAAAAAGATGACTGGCAAAACAAATTAGGTTACGTGCATACAGGGTTGGGCAACAGTAGGTTTACAGTTGTTTGTATAGAAAATACAAGAATTAATGAATAAATAATACAAGAATAAATGTTGCATTTCATGTACTCACAGCTATAAACTTACTTTTTGCCCACCCTTGTATAATACAATATGATATAGCTATAAAATAATATTAAGAATGCACTTTATGTACCAAATATTTTTCAAGGTGAATAAACAGCAGCATCAGCCCTGGCCAGTTTTGCTCAGTGGTTAGAGCGTCGGCCTGTGGTCCTGAGAGACCCAGGTTCGGTTCCCACTAAGGGCGCGTACTTCGGTTACAGTTTGTCCCTGCCCTGGTTGGTCGTGCGGGTGGCAGCCACTCGATGTGTCCCTTTCTTGTCGCTGTTTCTCTCTCTCTCTCTCTCTGTTCCTCTCTCTACCTCCCACTCTACCTGAACAAAAAATGAAAAAATGTCCTCGGGTGAGGATTAAAAATTTAATTAATTAATTAATTAATTAATTTAAAAAACAGCAGCATCAAAAATACTTAAAGTTCGCTATCATTTGGAGAAAATGAGAGTGGAGTACTAAAACCATATATTCATATTTGCTTATAATATGCCTTATTACATAAGGAGATTCTAGAAAAATAAACAAAAAAGTCCTATTAGAAGAATAAAGGACAATAATAATAGAAAGATTTTTTATTGTATACCTTTTCAGTGTTTTAAATCAACAAATTTGTGGATATAACATGTATTCAAACAATTTGCTATGGTCTGAATGTTTCTGTCTCCTCCCAAAAAATTTATAAATTGAAATTATAATCCCTAAGGTGACGGTGTTGGGAAGTGTGGCTTTGGGGTGATTAGGGTATAAGGGCAGAGCCCTCATGAATGGGATTAGTGTGCTTATAAAAGAGGCCCAGAGAAATCTCTCACCCCCTCAGCCATGTAAGGAAACATCAGAAAGACAGCAGTCAATGAATCAGAAAGCCCTCACCCAAGACAGAGTCTGCTGGAAGCATGATTCTGGACTTCCCAGCCTCCAGAACTGTGAGAAATAAATGTTTATAAGTCACCCACTCTGTGGTATTTGGGTATAGAACCCCAAATGGACCGATACAATTATACATTTTTAGAGAGTAAAACAACAGAGGGATGTTTTCTGCTTGTGGACATTTATAGACAAAGACATGAAGGCTGGGCGGAACCACAGCAGCCATTCTGTGACCAGGAAGGGCACTAAGGTGGAGTGGGAAATGGAAAACACTGGTGCCCTCAACTACATTGCTCAGCTGTTGAATTAACCAAACCTAGAGCTGCCCTGCCTGAGCACTTCTTAGATGAGCTTGGTTTTCTGTTGCTCACATACCGTAGCAGGCCAGCAAGGACACAGGGCCCTGTACAGGCCACCCCTGTGAGGACACTTAACAAACAGACAGGCTGTGCCTCTGCTCATGTTTCCAGCATAAAGGAGAAACACAGGAGCTCAGGGTAACACAGAGGACTAAACATATTCATTTACCTCTGCTCCCCCCAAAAAGAAAAACTCCCCTAAAATAGCAGTCAAGGTCTGAAAGTGACAGAAACCCACAAGGATGAAGAAAAGAGATGACAGAAGACAAGATATATCAACCATAGTTTGGAAGCTGGAAGGCAGATGCAGGAGTCAGCCAGCTGAGCAGATCAGAGAAAGCGGAAGCTTAAGCCATCAAAGCAAGCCTGTTCGGAACCCTGCCGGGCCCAGGAACTGAGGAAGCAGCAAACGCCTCAGAGGCATAGGTGAGGCTACAAACAAGAGGACTTGTGGCAAGTCCTCATGAGAACTAGGAACCCTACTCCCACCTCCTAATAAAATGGCCACCCTACCCTCACCACATAAAAACATGGGAGGCAACTCTCTGCAAAGTTTGTCTCAAAGAGGACCTGGACTCACAGATGGCAGACACAGCATGGGGTGAGGGCCGTATTAAGCACAGGAGGGATAAAAGTAAGTCTATAAGCTGAACGGTGACAACTCATGCCACCTTCTCCCACTGAGCTTCTGGAAAGTTCTCAGCCAGACCTAGACCCCCTCCTCCAGGCAGATAATAGGAGGATTTCTCTCTGGAGAAACTGACCACCCCAAGAGAAAAGACCTAGAGATACTGTCACTGGAGAATCCCACACAGAAACAGCCAACTCACCTGTCCCCGAACACCCTGAACTGAAGCTCCGTGGTCATCGCCGCTCCCCGGCTCCGGGAGCTTCCCGGGGGAGGCCACTCTTCGATGTGTGAAAAGCCAGCGGAGACCAACACTGGAGAAAAGGCTCTACCTGAGTGTCTAATGGAAGACAGATCAGAGAAACCCAGAAATAAAAGAATTCTAAAGGAAAGAGAGAGATTTCAGAAAACAGAAAAAAAAAAAAAATATATATATATATATATATATATATATATAATGTATATATTTTAATCCCCTCAGAAAAATTAGAAAATACTGCGTTTCATGAAAAAAGACCAAGGAGTTATACAAATCAATGTCCAGAAAACTCCTGGAAATTAAAAATATGATAGCAGAAATATTTTTAAATCAACAGAATATTTGAAAAATAAAGTAGAATAAATCTCCATTAAAAATAGGGGGGAAAAGTAGAAAATAAGAAACAAGAAAATTTAAGGATTAACCTAACAGGTCCATCATTCAACTAATAAGAGTTACAGAAAAAGAAAACAGAAAGGATACAATTATCAAAAAATAGGAGGTGAAAAAATGGCGGCGGAGTGAAGGGAGCTACACAGACCGTCTCCCAGAACCAAACTGGAATTACAACTATAACACAGACAAATCGACGGGAAAAACCAACAGAAAAGCAGCTTGCGAGGACCATACAACCAGGGACACTGACTCCATCCCCGTAGGCTTGCGAAGGCGCGAGACGGGGGCTGGGAGCCCACGGTCTGCAGCTCGACAGCGGCCTCAGCTGGGAGCGGCACCCTCAGGTCACACTCCCAGGCGGCTCCACAGCGCAGCAGGGACAGAGGCGGAAACAGCCACAGCCACTCACCTTGGGCTCCGGCAGAGGGAGGGCGGACTGGACTGGACCTGTGTCAGGACACTCGGGATCTGGAGGGCGCTCAGAGCTTTGGCTGAGTGCAGCCACTCAGGACTGTGGCCACATTGCTCCTTCCCAGGGCTCTGAGGAGAGGCAGCAGCCCCTCCCTCGGAGATCCAACCCCACCCTGTGGGCCATTGAAGTGCTAATTGAGGCTCACTAACAACCAGCATCTGCCCCACCCTCGTGAAAGCCCCTTGGCTGAGCACCAGAGGGAGTTTTTCAATCAACTGACAACCCAAAACTCATCAAGTAACCGAGACTGCTAGCCTCCAGGCAAAAAGCTAGAGGATAACAGTACCTTTCCTGGGCTGGCAACTTTAACCAGGAAAGTTAGACTTGACAGTGGTGTTCAACGTGGGTCCTCCCTGGCTCATCTAAACACAGGAGAGGGAGCCACAAACAGCAGAACACCAACACCCACAGGGAGAACCTGACAGGCTCCAAAGCCCACAGTGATAGCCAAAATGGTGAAACACAGAAACAGAAGCCAAATGAAAGAGCAAGACACCTCCACCGATGATGAGATCAATGTGGAGCAATTAGGCATGTTAACAGAGCTAGAATTCAGAGCCATGATCTTAAGGAAGCTGAACAGCATGAGTAAGGACATAGAGACACTGAAAATAAGCCAATTGGAAATTAAAAACCAACAAGAAGAAATAAAAAATGACATATCAGAAATGAAAAACACATTGGAAGGTTTAAAAAGCAGAGTAAAGGAAGCTGAGGACCGGATCAGTGAATTAGAAGACAGGGTAGAAAAAATCAACCAATCAGAAAAACAAAAGGAAAATATGATTAAAAAACAGGAAGACAGCTTAAGAGAACTGTGGGACAACTGGAAACGTAATAATATTCGCATCATAGGAGTCCCCGAAGAAGAAGAAAATGAGCAAGGGATAGAGAATATATTCAAAAAAATAGTGAGAGAAAACTTTCCTAAGTTGGTGAAGGAAGAAGGCATTCAAGTTCAAGAAGCACAGAGAACCCCAAGTAAGAAGAACCCAAACAGGCCCACACCAAGACACATAGTAATTAAAATGCCACAAATTAAAGACAAAGAGAGTATACTAAAAGCAGCAAGAGATAAGCAACAGGTTACCTACAAAGGGAACCCCATAAGGCTCTCAGCTGACTTCTCACAAGAAACACTACAGGCAAGAACAGAATGGCATGAAGTAACCAAAGTCATGAAAAACAAGAATCTGAATCCAAGACTACTCTACCCAGCAAGGCTATCATTCAAAATAGAAGATCAAATAAAGAGCTTCCCAGACAAAAAAAGGCTAAGGGAATACATTAGCACCAAACCAGCACTGCAAGAAATGTTAAAAGGACTGCTGTAATTAGCAGTAGAAATGGGAAGAAAAATAAAACCACACTAAACAAAAATGGCAATAAATAAGTACATATCAATAATCACCTTCAACGTAAATGGATTGAATGCTCCCATAAAAAGACACAGAGTTGCTGATTGGATAAGAAAGCATGACTCATCTATATGTTGTTTACAAGAGACCCACCTCTCAACAAAAGACTCACATAGGTTGAAAGTGAAGGGATGGAAAAAAATTTTCCAAGCAAATGAAAAGCAAAAAAAAGCTGGGGTAGCAATTCTCATATCTGATAAAATAGATTTCAAAATGAAGACCATAACTAGAGACAAAGAAGGCCACTATATAATATTGAAAGGATCTATCCAACAGGAAGATATAACCTTGATAAACATATATGCACCCAATATAGGAGCACCAAAATATATTAAAAATCTTCTGGAGGACTTCCAAGGAGAAATCCACAACAATACAATCATAGCAGGGGACTTCAACACCCCATTGACAGCACTGGATAGATCCTCTAGGCAAAAAAATTAGCAAGGAAATAGAGACTCTAAATGAAGCCCTAGACCAAATGGATTTAATAGATATCTACAGAGAATTACACCCCAAAACTACAGAATACACATTCTTCTCAAGTGCACATGGGACATTCTCAAAGATAGACCACATGATAGGACACAAACTAAATCTCTACAAGTTCAAGAAGATTGAAATCATATCAAGCATCTTCTCAGATCACAATGGCATGAAACTAGAAATCAATTGCAACAAGAACATGCAAAGACATTTCAACACATGGAGGCTAAATAGCATGTTATTAAACAATGAATGGGTCACCGAGGAGATCAAGGAAGAAATTAAAAACTTCCTGGAAACGAATGAAAATGAACACACAACAACACAAAATCTATGGGATGCAGCAAAAGCAGGTCTGAGAGGGAAGTTCATAGCACTACAGGCCTACCTCAAAAAAACAAGAAAAATTTCTAATTGACTGTCTAACCTCACAACTTAAAGAATTAGAAAGCAAACAAAAAGAAAACCCCAGAGCAAGTAGAAGGAAGGAAATAGTAAAGATCAGAGCAGAAATAAATGACATAGAGACCAAAAAAACAATTCAAAGGATCAATGAAACAAAGAGCTGGTTTTTCGAAAAAATAAGCAAGATTGATGGACCCTTAGCTAGACTCACCAAGAAACAAAGAGAGAGAACCCAAATACACAAAATCAGAAATGAAAGAGGAGAAGTAACAACCAACACCACGGAAATACAAAAGATCGTTAACAACTACTACGAACAACTATATGGCAACAAATTCGACAATCTAAGCAAAATGGACAAATTTCTAGAAACACACAGTCTCCCAAAACTACTCCCGGAAGAGATAGAAAACTTGAACAGACCAATAACAACTAAGGAAATTGAAGAGGTAATCAAGACTCTCCCAGCAAACAAAAGCCCATGCCCAGATGTCTTCACCGGGGAGTTTTACCGAACATTCAAAAAAGAACTAACAGCGCCCTGGCCGGTTTGGCTCAGTGGTTAGAGCGTCCGCCTGCGGTCCGGAGAGACCCGTTTTTGGTTCCCGCTAAGGGCATGTACCTCGGTTGCAGTTTGTCTCCGGCCCTGGTTGGTCGTGCGGGTGGCAGCCACTCGATGTGTCCCTTTCACATCGATGTTTCCCTCTCTCTCTCTCTTCCTCTCTCTCCCTCCCACTCTATCTGTACAAAAAATGGAAAAATGTCCTCAGGTGAGGATTAAAAAAAAAAAAAAGAACTAACAGCCCTGGCCAGTTTGGCTCAGCGGTTAGAGCATTGGCCTGCAGTCCAGAGAGACACGGGTTCGGTTCCCGCTAAGGGCACGTACTTTGGTTGCAGTTTGTCCCCGACCCTGGTTGGTCGTGCGGGTGGCAGCCACTCGATGTGTCCCTTTCACATCGATGTTTCCCTCTCTCTCTCTTCCTCTCTCTCCCTCCCACTCTCTGTACAAAAAATGGAAAAATATCCTCAGGTGAGGATAAAAAAAAAAAAAGAACTAACACCCATTCTCCTCAAACTCTTTCAAAAAATTCAAGAAGAAGGAAGACTTCCAAACACGTTCTATGAAGCCAGCATAATTCTAATTCCAAAGCCAGAAAAACACACTACAAAGAAAGAAAACTACAGGCCAATATCCTTGATGAACATAGACGCCAAAATCCTGAACAAAATATTAGCAAATCGGATCCAGAAATACATCAAAAAAATTATTCACCATGACCAAGTGGGATTCATCCCAGGGATGCAAGGCTGGTACAATATTCGCAAATCAATAAATGTGATACACCACATAAACAAAATGAAGAATAAAAACCACATGGTCATATCAATAGATGCTGAAAAAGCATTCGACAAAATCCAGCATCCATTTCTGATAAAAATGCTCAGCAATGTAGGAATAGAGGGATCATATCTTGACAAAATAAAGGCCATATATGAAAGACCTACAGCCAACATCATACTCAATGGACAGAAACTAAAAACATTTCCATTAAGAACAGGAACAAGACAGGGATGTCCACTTTCGCCACTCTTATTTAACATTGTACTGGAAGTCTTAGCAACAGCAATCAGACATGAAGAAAAAATAAAAGGGATCCAAATTGGAAAGGAGGAAGTGAAACTGTCATTATTTGCAGATGACATGATATTGTACATAGAAAACCCTAAAGACTCCATCAAAAATCTACTAGACTTAATAAATGAATTTGGCAAAGTAGCAGGATACAAAATTAACGTCTAGAAATCGACGGCATTCTTGTACACCAATGATGAACTCACAGAAAGAGAAACTGAAAAACCAATCCCATTTACCATCGCGCCAAAAAAATTACGATACCTAGGAATAAACTTAACCAAAGAAGTAAAGGACCTATTTGCAGAAAACTACAGGTCACTGAAAAAAGAAATAGAGGAAGATATAAAAAAGTGGAAGCACATACCCTGTTCATGGATTGGAAGAATTAACATCATTAAAATGTCCATACTACCCAAAGCAATCTATAGAGTCAATACAATCCCCATCAAAATACCAATGACATATTTCATAGAACTAGAACAAATACTTCAAAAGTTCATATGGAACCAAAAAGACCCCGAATAGCCACAGCAATCTTGAAAAAGAAGAACAAAGTAGGTGGGATCACAATACCAGATATCAGGTTATACTACAAAGCGACTGTAACCAAAACAGCTGGTACTGGCACAAGAACAGGCATATAGACCAGTGGAACAGAACTGAAAACCCAGAAATGGACCCAAGGCAATACGCTCAATTAATATTTGACAAAGGTGGCAAGAGCATACAGTGGAGTAAAGACAACCTCTTTAATAAATGGTGTTGGGAAAATTGGACAGCTACATGCAAAAAAATGAAACTAGACCATCAACTTACACCATACACAAAAATAAACTCGAAATGGATAAAAGACTTAAATGTGACCCGTGAATCCATAAAAACTCTAGAAGAAAATGTAGGCAACAAAATTTCGGACATCATACGGAGCAGAATTTTCACTGATACATCACCTAAGGCAACAGAAACAAAGGAAAAAATGAACACATGGGACTACATCAAACTCAAAAGCTTCTGCACAGCAAAAGAAACAATCATCAAAATGGAAAGGCAACACACTGTATGGGAGAACATCATTGCCAATGATGTATCAGATAAGGGGTTAATTTCCAATATATATAGAGTGCTCATACAACTCCACAAAAGGAAGACAAAGAACCCAATTAAAAAATGGGCAGAGGACCTGAATAGACACCTCTCCAAACAGGACATACAAATGACCAAAAGACATATGAAGAAATGCTCAACATCACTAATCATCAGAGAGATGCAAATTAAAACAACAATGAGGTTTCACCTCACACCTGTCAGAATGGCTGCCATCAACAAATCATCAAACAACAAGTGTTGGCGAGGGTGTGGAGAAAAGGGGACTCTAGTACACTGCTGGTGGGAATGCAGACTGGTGCAGCCGCTATGGAAAACAATATGGTGCTACCTCAAAAAGTTAAAAATTGAACTCCCATTTGACCCAGTGATCCCACTGCTGGGAATATACCCTAAGAAGCCTGAAACACCAATCAGGAAGAATATATGTACCCCCATGTTCATAGCAGCACTATTTACAATAGCTAAGATCTGGAAACAGCCCAAGTGTCCACCAGTAGACGAATGGATAAAAAAGCTGTGGTACATATACACAATGGAGTACTATGCAGCGGTAAGAAAGAAAGATCTCTTATCCTTTGAGACGACATGGAGGGACCTGGAAAGTATTATCCTAAGTGAAAGAAGCCAAGCAGAAAAAGACAAATACCACATGATCTCACTTATATACGGAATATAATGAACATAACAGTCTGAGGAATACAGCAGACCCAGACACATGGAAGTAGGGAACAGACTGACATCCCTCAGAAGAGGCAATGGGGGGTGGGGGGGTGGGAAGAGATAAACCACAGAACTTATATGCATGTATGCATGACCAATGGACATGGACAACTAAGCCGGGGACGGGGCGGAGATGAGGTGGGGTGGGGGGTGTCAATGGGGTAAAAAGTTAAAATATCTGTAACAAAAAAATAAATAAAAATTCACCAAAAAAATAATAATAATAATAATACAAGATACTGCTCCAGAGCTCAAGAGAATGTATTCCAAGATTTAACAGATCCCCCAAGTATATGTACCATGAATAAAACTTTTAAAAAATAATAAAAATTTCTTTTTACTCTTTTAAACCATCCCATGGAACACCATCATGAAATGTAGAACAAAGAAGTGGAGAGAAAGCCTAAAACCTTCCAAAGTAAATGCAGGTCACATACAACCTCAGAATCTGAAAGGCATATGATGTCTCGACAATGGAAGCTAGAAGACAATAGAACAATGCCTTGGAAACTGCACGGAAATGATTTCCAATCTAGAGTCGGCCACGCTATCAATCAAATTCCAGGCTAGAATAAAGACGTTTTCAGGTAAACGAGGTCTCAAAACAACTTACTTCCCAGTCACCTTTTCTCAGGAAGTTATTCCCCCAAAAGAAGAGAAGCCAAGTAAGAGGGTGAAATAGGATGCAGGGTGCGCAGATGCCCTGGAAGAAGACGACAGAACTCTCCGGTAAGAATCAGGGTGCTGCTTGCAGAGAACAGCAGTCCAGGCAGGAGCTGCAGGCTGGAGGCTCAAACAAATAGAACAAGTCAGCTGCTGGATGGGAGTGAAATACTGTCCTACACAGCATAACGACATTTCAGTCAACGTCAGACCACACAGGCAACAGTGGTCCCTAAGATTCTAATGGACCTGAGAAGTTCCTATCCACCTAGTGACATCCTAGCTGGAGTAACAGTCATGGAATAAAGGCGTCACTCATGTATTCGTGGTGCTGGTGTAAACAAACCCACTGCGCTCCTGTGTGACAGTGCACACTTACCATTGCAGCAGTAGGCTTTGCCAGCCAGATTCACGTCAACGCACAGCACCATCGCCAGCCACGGATTTTCAGTTCTCTCAAGGAGTTTAGGAAATAATCTGTAATTGGGTCAGATGAAACAAAGCAAAGAAAAAGAAAGGGGCAAATTAAAATTTGCCCTGAGAAAATTGAAAGTTGTACAAGAAACTATAATCATAGCATAGTCGTCCCCCCGCCTTGTCTACGGTTTCACATTCTGAGGTTTCAGTTGCCTGTGGTCAAAATATTAAATGCAAATTTTCAGAAATAAACAATTGATAAGTTTTAAATTGCACACTGCTTTGAGTAATGTGATGATATCTAACGCTATCCCATTTCGTCCCACCCAGGACGTCAGTCACCCCTTGGTCCAACACATCCACCCTGGATACCACTGGCCTGCTACCTGCCGTTAGTCGCTGAGGAACCATCTCGGTTATCAGATTGGGGGGGACCACAATCACATATTTATTACCATTATCATTACAATTGTTCTATTTTATTATTAGTTGCTTTTAATCCCTTACTGTGCTAATTTATAAATTAAACTTCATCAGAGGTGTGCACGTACAGGAAATAAACAGCATTTTGGGCTCAGTCCCATCTGTGGTTTTAGGCACCCACTGGGGGTCTTGGAACATACTTCAAGGGGTGAGTACGGCAGTACATGTGGCTCTCTGTAGAGAATCGCTACATGGTCACGATAACGGAAACACTGAATGATGATCCGACCGGAAATGAAGATGTGGCCGTCTCAGAAGGAGGGGGAGGGGAGCTGTGGCCGGAGCAGGGAAGAGGCCGTGCGGGGAATAAAAGTAAAGAGTCCTTCCCTTTCACGAAAGAAAGTCAGTGGATCATACCTAAAAAAAATGTTTTAAGTCAAGAAACTGCACTTTAATCAAGTAGTTTAGAAATATGGGTAAAATATAAGAAATAAAAGAAACACTAGTTTAAACATTGAAAGCAACTGGTTTCTAGGAGCTGGGAGCAAAGAACAACGATGCAGATCACTTCCACCCTTCACAGGCCCACCAGCCTCCCTGGGTTCTAAACCGATGACAGAACCTGGGTAAAAAAAAAGTTTTAAAAAAACAGAAAGCGTCTGCTTATCTTAAGGCACATGGGCAGGTGTGTGTACTTCTGGCAGACCGGGAGCCAGCACCTGACCTTAGGAACTTAGATCCAGCTGAGACACAAGACCAAGAAAGGAAACAGGTTGCCGTCCCCATTTCCAAGTTTCACTATGACAACAGTGCTCGGTGAACATCACTGGGCCTGCCTCCTTGCTCACGTATGCACATATTTCTCTGAGCTAGAGCTCAGAATCTGGGTGGCCAGGACAAGGTGTGCCCATTTAAATTTCAACAGAACTGCCCAACTGGCCTCCCTGAAGGCTCTCCCAGTGTGCCTTGCCACTGGCAGGGAGCTAGACGTCTCCCTCATCCTTGATGACATGCAACAATAGCAACGTTTTTAATGGTCACCACTGTCAGGTGAAAAAGCTGCATCTCCTCTGGTTTAAATTTACATCTTCATGATTACTAGCCTTAGAATGTTTGGGCTGCGATAACAGAATTACCACTGTGTGGCTCATGAAAACACTGATCTTGCCCTGGCTGGTTTGGCTCAGCCGTAGAGCATCGGCCGGAGGACCAAGGAGTCGCAGGTTAGATTCTGGCCAAGGGCACGTACCTCAGTTGCGGTTCATCCCTGGCCCTGGTTGGGGTCGTACGGGAGGCAGCCAATGTTTCTTTCTCTCTTTCTCTCTCTCTCTCTCTCTCTCTCTCTCTCTTTCTCTCTCTCTCTCTCTCTTTCGCTCTCTCTCTGTCTTTCTCTCCCCTACTCTATCTATCTGAAGATAAACAGAAAAATATCCTCCAGTGAGGATTAAAAAAAACAACGCTGATCTCTCACAGGTCTGGAGGCTGGAAGTCCAAGATCAAGGTGCCAGCAGACTTGGTGTCCAGGAGGACCTGCTTCCGGGTTCACAGATGACGTGGTGTCCTCACATGATGGAAAGGGAAGGGAGCTCTCGGAGATCTCTTTTATGAGGGCATTTTCATCCCGTCTATAAGGTTCCACCCTCATGACCTAACAACCTCCTAAAGGTCCCACCTCTTAATACGTCACCTTGGGGAATAGGTTTCAACATATAAATTTGGGGGAAACACAAACATTCAGTCTCTGGCACTAGCATATATTCAATAATAAAAAAAAACTAGGGAATATACTACATTTTTTTTTAAGGCAAAATGTTGGCATGAAACTATCTCCAAGATGTATTGTTCAGTGAAGGAAACAATTTGCAAACAATAAATACCAAATGATACTATTTATGTTTGAAAACACACACAAAACCCTGTATATGTTTAAATTCACAACTGGTCTGAAAAAGACACACCAAACAGTCACTGTGGTCCTTCAGGAGGGGGAGGGAATAAGACTGTGGGGGGAAAGGGGATAGTCTCAGGGGGACTTGCACTTTCTCCATAAGAATCAAACACCAGCCTGCTTGGTTCTAAGTCCACACAGGTAGCCTCTGGCAAGGGCCTCCACTTTCTCTTCTATAAAATGGGAATAATAATACTTACCTCAAGGGTTGTATGAGGATTAAATTATTATATACATATATACAGACACACATCTAAGATCAGTGCTATGTGTTATTTATTATCATCCATGTTTGATTTCTTAACAAGAATAATTTCATGTATTGTATGATTTTTTTTTAAAGCAAAAGGAAAAAAATAAATGAAATCAAGGTGGGACAGAACATAGCAAAGGGCCATCCAAGTCCAGAGCTGGCACGCATGGTACTGAGCCTAGAAACTGCCGACCAAGCGCAGCCACCCTCACTGGGCACAAGAGAAGCCCAAGGTCGGCACGACCCCCTGCAGTGGGGGTCCAGGGCCGGGCCGTCCTTCCCTCTGAGCCTGTGTCCTCACCAGTACAGGGCGGGGGTGGGGAAACAGAGGAGTGTGAGGTGACCAGCCAGAAGAGCTGTTCCCTGCGGCTCCAGCTCCAGTTCCTCTCGGGCTGTTTCCACACCTACCACCTGAGAAAGGGGCCCCAGACTGCCAAGTCCAGGGCCTCCCGCCGCCCGGGTCCCGCCATCGCAGGCCTTTCCTGAGCCTGCCACTCTGGAACCACCGTCCCCTCCGACTGCCATCTGGAAGCCCCACGCCTGCAGGCCCGACTCTGCCCCCCTTTCTCCCACCAGCCAGGCTGTCCCTCCTGAACGGGGCGGGGCGGGGGCAATGCGTCTGCGTCAACAGGCTCAGAACTGTGTTCCTCTGTCGGACCTCAGCCTGCCCTGGGCCCTCAAAGTGAACCCCTCTGCCACCTGTAGTGTCCAAGGGCTGCATGGGGAGGGGGCTCCGGGCCAACCAACGAGCAGCTGTCACCCTCCGACAGAACATCCTGCTGCTGCCACCCACATCCTGAGAACCAGCTCCCTGTCCTGGCTGTAGCGGGAGCTGGCTTTCTAAGCCCACAGGTGCCCACTCAGACTCCCTCTCTTTGAAACACTCCACACAATGGCACTTTCATCTGGTTCAAAAACATGCTTTAAAAGTCTTTTCAATGGTTTTCCATGTTCTAGTCTCTTTCAGATGATAATATTTTTAATTATAACAATCATTATAACATAATACCTTCCATTTAAGCGATTGGCTCCATTCAGGATATTCCGACGGGGGGAGGGACTGTGGGCACCGGCTTCGGAAGCGGCTCCCTGGGCCCAGCAGGTGCCGGCTGCAGCCTGGCGGGCCAAGGCGGCACTGGCCGTCTGGAGGTCTGGGGAAGGCCTTGAGCAGAAGTGCTGGGCCCCCCAGGACCAGGTCCAGAGGAAACTACCCACAGGCCTCCCAGGAGAAAGCCTGCAGAGGCCGCAGAGACCTACCACGGCTCTGACCGACAGTGTGGCTCCCTTTCGTCAGTCCCCTCCTATCCAACTTCAGGTTTCTCTTGCATAAAACCCCTGCACAGCCCTGGCCCAGTGGGTCAGTTGGTTGGAGCATCATCCCGTACACCACAGGGCTGTGGTTCGATTCCATCAGGGCACATACCCAGGTAGTTTCACTCTCCAGTCGTGTGTGTACAGAAGGCAACTGACTGACATTTCTCTCTCACATCAACATTTCTCTCGGAAAAAAAAAAAAGAAAAAAAAAATGGAAACATATGCTCAGATGAGGATTTTTTTGTTTAAATCCCTGCACACACCACCTGTACCCAGCCCTGTTCATTCTTCACATACAGGAGACACAACTACCATCACCTATCAAGCACCAACCTGTTGCCAGGCACCATGCTAGTGAGCTGACCCATTTTAGCTCTAAAAGTCCTACATCCTGGGATACCCATCAGTCCCAGGCAAACCAGGATGGTTGGTCGCCCAACATGCTAGGTACTGGACGTGTAGCAGTGACTAAGACTTGCTCCCTGACCTGACGAAGACATGGTCTGGAGAGAGGAGAGAACTTACAAAATATTGACAGTGAGGGTGTATCCGTGTCTGCGGGTTGCTGTAACAAGTTACTACAAACAGGGTAATTTGAAACAACAGAAATTTATTCTCAGGGCTCAGGAGGCCAGAAGTTCAAGATCAAGGTGTTGGCAGGGGGCTCCTTTCGGAAGGCTGAGGGCAACCTGCTACATGCCCCCCTCACAGCTTCTGATGGTTTTGGCAACCTTGGGGCTCCTTCATTGCTGGACACATCGCTCCAATCTCAGCCTCCATCTTCACAGGGCCTTCTCTGTGTGTCTCTGTGTCCTCTCCTCATCAGTCTCAGGATTCAGGGCCCACCCTAAAATCCAGGATGATTTCATCTCACATTTATACCTGCAAAGACCCTATTTCCAAATAAGATCACAGTCTGAGGTTCTGGGTGGACATGAATTGTCTGGGGGGACACTATTCAACCCACAACAGGAATGAACCCACACAGGAAAGAACTCACAAAAATCCATGGGAGCTCAAGGCTGGAGGGACAGGAAAGCTTCATTCGCCCATTCCACAAGCAGTCACAGCACCTGCTCCACGCCAGGCCTGCTCTACGAGCCGGGAGCATCAGGGAACAAACCAGGAAGCCCTGTGCCTGTGGGCCTGCGGTGAGTGGGGGAGGGGAGCACTGGGAAGGGCCTGAACGGAAGCCAGTACTGGGACAGACACAGAAGAAAGGGAGATTGTTCAAGGTCAACGACAGACCTCGGTGGATTGAAAATGTGCAAGTCTATATCCGTGGACGTAGGCACAGAAGAGAGGGCGGGTGTTGATAGTATCCCTCAGCCCAGTGATGGCCTCAGACCAGACCCTGAGAACAGTGGCAGAGCTCAGGTGCGCTAGTGGTATCTTTGGGACCCCCTCAGCCCCACCACTGCCTCCACTGGTGACGCTCAGTTGACTGCTTCCCTGCCCATGGTAAGTGCCACCACAAACACCTCTAGCCCCACTTGCACAGACCCCTGCCTCGAAGCCTCTCCAAACATGTGGGACTCGAGCCTACAGGTGGGGAATCGCTGTCCCGAAGCTTGGTGGACAGAATGAGAAGTCTGAACTTGGTTCCACAGCTGTCATCTGAACTTTGGTTCATGGAACTTTGTGAGGATCTCATACAAGTGGGATCTTTCTCCAGGGTCAGACATCTGCTGGGACTTTCAGGGGTTTAAGGATCATCATCTTGACAGTCACAGAGTCCAGCTCAAGGCCCACCTCCTCCAAGAAGCATTCCCAGACTTCCACTTTCTTACAGCTGATAAGTTCACCTCCTTTCACCTCTTCGACTATCGATATGGTTCTATTTTCTGTGAAAAGTGTATTTTACATTCCCAGCTCTCTACCCACTCCAGTCACTGTCTCAGACCCTGGCCTTCTCCCTCGGCTTGATGAAATAATGCACCAAGCCCTGGCTGGTTTGGCTCAGAGGTTAGAGCATTGGCCTGCGAACCAGAGAGTCTCGGGTTTGGTTCCCACTAAGGGTGCGTACCTCGGTTGCAGTTTGTCCCCGACCCCAAGGGGTCGTGTGGGTGGCAACCACTCGATGTGTCTCTCTCACATCGATGTTTTTCTCTGTCTTTTCCAACCTCTCCCTCCCACTCTATCTGAAGATAAATGCAAAAATGTCCTCGAGTGAGGAAAAAAAAAATGCACCAACTGAAATCACTCACCAGAGAGCCCACCCTAGGGCAAAACTGGATGCCTCCTCAACCCCATCTCCTCCTGCTTTAAGTGCATAGCAGCTACCAAGTCACACATTGTAGCCTTTTCCTTTTTAATACAAAGGGACCCATCCTTCCATACTACAAATAGTCATTCCCTCTAAGGGGCAGGGGTCCTGGTGCTCATACACCACAGGTCAATGCTAATCAATGTGTTTTTTCCCTTGGGTCCATAATCTTTCAAATAAGCCAAGGCTGGCTACAGTTCCCTCAGAGATAAATGTTCATGTCCCTGCCTAATGCATTCACCAACAGTTCTGTCTCAGAGGCAACACACACACACACACACACACACACACACACACGCGCACACACAGCTCCAGCACGGGCTGCCCTCACATCTCACCTGCCACATGGGAACTGCGCTACCTGGAGTGTGACATGTCCTGGCTCGCCCCTCTCCCTCCAAAGTCTGACAGGGGACTCTGTTCAAGCCACCAGATGTCCATTCTACACCCAGTCTGCCCTTTATACCAAATGCAAACTCATGAAACTGATCTGCCATCCAGTGAAGGAGGGTCCTCATCCCTCACTGAAGAATTATTATTATTATTATTATTATTTTATTTTTTTTTTTTTTTTTTTAGCTGTGGCAGGATTTTAAAGGATTGATTCCAATTTTGAAAGAAGTTCTGCTGTGGGTAAAATGCCATCACACAGAATTGCATGCTATAGAGAAACCATTCACAAAAAGGAAGGTGAACCTCACTGTTATGTTGTCTTAAGAAATTGCTGCAGCCTCCCAGCCTTCAACAGCCACCACTCTGAGCAGTCGGGAGCCATCACCACGGAAGAAAACCCTCCGCCAGCAAAAAGATTACAGTCAGTGAGGGCTCGGATGATAGAATATTTTGGCAATAAAGTATTTTTTAATTAAGGTACATACATTGTTTTTAAATATAATACTAGTGTACATGTAACAGATAGTATTGTGTAAACATAGCTTTCACATGCACAGGGAAACCAAAACATTTGTGTGACGTGCGTTATTGCAATATTCACTTTACTGCGGTGGTCTGGGGCAGAACCAGCAATATCTCCAAGGTATGCCTGTATGGTTTTTTGTTTGTTTTTGCAGTTTTATTTTCTAATTTCATGCTTCAAATTTGTATATACACATTAAGTACCACATAAACTTGTCTTTTGGATATAATTGAGTTGGTCAAAGTTAGCTCACCTGAATTTATTTGGAGAAATACAACTTACTCATTCTGCCTAAAAATATTGGAAAAGCTGCCAAATGAGAAAACAGGGCATTTACAATCAAGTTTTTAATTGATCCCTCACATTTTCATTTTCATTTGCTATTTGGTTACCGTTGTACTTAGCATTTATTTTGGGGTAG
The DNA here is from genome assembly GCF_014108415.1 of Molossus molossus. Taxonomy (NCBI): domain Eukaryota; kingdom Metazoa; phylum Chordata; class Mammalia; order Chiroptera; family Molossidae; genus Molossus; species Molossus molossus. Next base: position 40,545,189 of record NW_023425377.1, on the reverse strand, counting down.
GGAAAACATGTCTTCAAGGTATTATGCAAGAAATTACATAATTTTGAATTAATGGTCCCCTGGTTACACTTACTGATGACAAAAAACACTGACATGATTAAGTATCCTCGTATCACAGGTTACAAACAGTTCAAAACCAATATGAATTTTTAAGGTTGGCTGAACCCTTTAACAGTTAATCTTTGGACATAAGGAATAAAAGTTAAAATAGTCCCATACTGCATTTCATATCTCTTAAAAATTGGAAGTGTTTTAGCAGCTTTATAACCTTTTTCAGTTATAGTTCCATAAAACTTACTACACCATTGATTATTTTGAAATTGAGTTTACAACCAGATCAATTACAATATACGTACACTGGCACTTAAGCACGGGGTAAACTTCAAGAACAAATTATTCTTCACCTTTAAAATTAGGCCATAGTGTAAAAAAGAGTCCATGATCTTCCATTCAGTGAATTCATACTAAAATACTGTTTTTGTAAGCTGAATGCCAGAACTTGACACATGCTACAAGCGTATTACATATATGTACGTGGCTTCCTTCCCAGGCACTCACCACTCGCACCCTGTATAGCTCCCCGACTTCAAGCACGCTCGTGGGGAGGACGGGGCCATGTCCCCGGCAGAATAGCCCGCGCAGTGCTTTACTATGCAAATGGATTTCAAAAGCTGTTCTGTGACCACCAAGTACTGTTCCTATAAAAAGTGGTTCTGGCACATTTGTCACAGGCCCCGCTCTACTGCGTTAAGAACAGGGCCACGGGAGGATACTGTCTCGTTCTCAATGGCCCCCAGCGCCCCTTCCCCGTTCGCCACCATTCAGGCTACCAGACCACAGGTGTCCTGTAAGGAAAAGTGACCTTTCCCTCTGGCAGTGCATCAGGTGGTTGGCACATTACTGGTTTAGGTGTTTCCAAGACATTGCAGTTTCAAATATTCGACTAGTCCCTCATCCCAGTCTTAACTAGATGCTTATAATCAGATTCACTAGCTTTCAAAAGGAAATCTACTGACTTCTGAGTGATCATCTTAAATCAGTATTTTGCCCCAGCAAGCAATAGAAAAAACTGATTCCTTCACCATTCCCCAAATCAAAACTTGAACGATGTCACTTAAGAGTTACTCCATTGAGAATGCTTGATATCGAGGGCAATTTCAGTAATTTTGATACTTTAAGTGGCACTGACACTACCATTATGTCACAGTGCATGCAACACGAAACAAGAAGTCTAATTATACTTTCTACATTAATCGCTGGTTTTACAGAGATTAATTACCTAGCATTGAATTTGTATGAAACAATTGACAACTACCTTTAAATGTTACTAAATTTAAATCTTAGCCCTTCATCTTATTTTACACCTATACGTGAAGTAAGGTTTGAAGCAGAAATGCCAGGATTTCCTTACCAGGAGGAGGACAGGACACAGAACCAGTGGCTGGCGCTGCAGGTCGAACTCGGCGACGGCGCTCACTGAGTTTGGCTCCGGCGTAGTTCTCATTAGCTTGAGACTTAAACAGTAAGCTGGGCCTCCACGAGCTAGAGTTCTGATTTTGATGGTTTGGAAAATGTGTGTTCTTCCCCGTTCTCCGGGCCTGCCATGCAGCTGCTGCTGCGCAGTAAGGATGTCCTCTTCCTTTGCTCTTATGAACAACCTTCCCATGGGAATTTTGGTCCTTGGTCTTCTATAAGTTGTGGGTTCTCGCTAACATTTCTACATTGAGGGGCTGGAACGTAATGCCTCCCTCCACCACCCGTCTTCAGCTTCTTTGCCACCTTTCAGTCCCTTTTCAGACTGCGATGTCCACTACCTGTCCTCTTCCTTGCTGCCAAGCCCAGGATAATAGATGTTGCTTTCTGACAGATCCTTTCCTTTTTCTCAGTACAGACATTTTCATGGCCCATCTGCTGAGTTCAGCCTAGGAGCTGAGGCGGGAATCTGAGTCCTCAGCACACACGAGAGAAGGCTAGTGACTTCAAGCTCCGGACTGCATTGGCAGCTCCTGCTCGGCGCCGAAGCCTCCTCCCCTTCCAGGGAGAGACGAGGCACGGAACGAACAAAACCCACGAGCAACAGCGAGCTAGCTGCTCACCACCTCGGCGTCCCAGCGACTTCCTCCCTCTGCCTATACCGACCTGCCTGTATGTTTCTTAAAGACAGTCTTTTTTTTAAATATGTGTTTATTGATTTCTTAGAGAGAGGAAGGGAGAGGGATAAAGAGAGAGAGAGAGAAACATCTATGAGAGAGAGAAACATCCTTGGCTGCCTCCTGCACGCCCCCTACTGGGGATCAAGCCCAAAACCCAGGCATGTATGGACCCTGACTGGGAATCAAACTGGCAACCTCTTGGGGCACCGGGCGACACTCAACCAGCTGAGCCACACCAGCCAAGGCAAGACGGCCTTTGAAGGGCACTATCACAAAACATATAACTTTTATTTACATGTCCATTAAAAGTTCCAAGTGACTACTATGAAATTGAGAATTACATTGATAAGGCAGTGTTAAAATAACAGGAGAGCTGAATGAACAATAGTTAGAAGGACATCAACAGAGAGCACTTACACTGCTGCCGATACACGAAGGAAAGCACCATCAGCAGTGTTAGATAGTGCCTATGGCTAGGGGGCCTCCACACGTGGCACCAGGAAGCTTTCTGTTTTTATTTTAAGAACGATTTTCACACACACACACACACACACACACACACCTCAAAGTATGTTTCCATTGTTTCTGTTGGCCAGTGCTTCCTATCACTCCCCTTGGTCTGATTCTTTTCTCTCTCTTTGACCTGTTGCTGACCTCAGCTCTAAATTGGCTGAAGTTCCTTCTAGGAGACCAAAGAATTATTTATAGAAAGACAGACTGGTTCTTGTCACTCCCCTGCCTTAAACCCTGGCCTGGCTTCCTGAGGCTGACAGGAAAGGACTCACAGCTCACCAGCCCCAGAGGCACACGTGACTGAACTGCACCCCCCGGCCAGCTTCCCCAGCCGCGGCCCATGGATGCGCATAGCTTCCCAAAGACACCGAGCTCTTCCTTTGCCAGGGCTTTCCCACCCGGCCAGCTCACCTCTCAAGTCCAGTTAAAACAAGGCTTCCCCTGGAAAGTCTTTCCTACCTCCTGTGTAATCCACATTTAGGCAATAAAGCATAGTGGTTAGCAGCAGAGAATCTGGGGGCAAACTACTGGGTCAAGAATCTGGGGGCAAACTACTGGTTCAAATCCCAGGTCTGCGGCTTCCTAGCTCTGTGACCATGGGTAAGTTACTTAACCTCTCTGTGCCTCTGCTTCCTCATCTATAAAATGGAGCTAATTCATAAAGTTGTTAGGGTAAAAGGATGTAATCTACTTAAAGTGTTTTGAACCGTGTGGAGCACATAGTAAACAATTAGTGTCAGCCGTTGTTATAGTTATTACCATCACTTTACAACCTCCCACCACTCCCTGCTCTGCCTTCATAGCCCTTCTCACAGCTGGTAACTACCCATCTACGTGGTGGTTATTTGCTGACTGCTGAGATGTCAGCTTCATGAGCGAGAGCAACCTCGATGCCTGGCATGGTGCCTGGCACACACAGGCACTCAATGAGTCACACTTGTTGATGAAAAAGTAATCAGTTTGGCTCAGCAGTTAGAGCATCAGCACATGGACCAAAGGGTCTCGGGTTCAATTTCCAGTCAAGGGCATGTACCTGGGTTGTAGGTTTGATCCCTATTGGGGTCGTATGGGGAGGCAAGCAATCAATGTGTGTCTCTTACATCAATCTCTCTCTCTCTCTCTCTCTCCCTCTCTCTCTCTTTTTCTCTCTCTCCCCCTCCCTCCCTCCCTCCCTCCCTCCTTCCTTCCCTGCCTACCTTCCATTCTATCCAAGAATCAATGGGAAAATATCCTTGGGTGAGGATTAACACAAATAATAATGATCATAATAATAATAATCACTGGCTCCTTCTGCCTTCAAGTGGGAGAGGGATGTGAGGAAGGAAGTGGTCAGGAAAGACTGGCCACAGTCCCTCCAGGACACAGGCGGACAGAGCAGCCTGGGAGTCCACCACAGGGCAGCTGGTGAAGAGCCAGAAAAGTGAAGTCAGGCTGCCCGGCCTGAGGCCCAGCTGTGCCCCTGACACCCTGTGTGGCCTTGGACAGGCTCGTAAACTCTCTGAGCCTGTTTCTTCATCTGTAAAACTCCAGAGGGAAACTCCAGGGACCAGGTAAGGCGATATCCCCAGCAGGACGGGCAAAGCAAGCCCCAGTCCCCATCGGCCCCCGGGGGGGCTCCCGACTGTACCCAGCATCTGCATGGCCATCTGTACTATATGTAAATCCACACGATTCATATTCTCCATAATCTTACCACAACCATTTTTCTTCACGAATGTTCAGTTTCAGGGAACGTGGCATGTTCTGGAGACACATTTACATGTCATTATCTCTAAAAGCTTAACTACCGTAACTAATGCTCGATTAATAAGCAGCCCCATCGCACAACGACTTGCAACACCACTGACGGCCTCGCTGGTGGCAGGCCGGGGCACTCTCAGACACGGCCACAGTGAGAAGGGGTCAGTCGAGTGAAGCAGGTCTAATCTCCGTGTCTCCCACGAGAGACTGCGCGTCGCGTGCGTCCACGGCAACTAGCCCTCAGCCAGCTGTCAGCGTCCAGCCCACAAACCTGGGGCTGGAAGACGGTCCGGGTTCGGGTGCATGTGGGCCTCCTGGGGTATTCCCAATCCCCACACCCAACAGGGCCTTCTGAGCAGGATGCCTACCTATGAGGCTGTGAGTCCTAAGACAGGACCAGGCAATATTTGCTGCTGGAAGCCTCATGTACAGCCTTGAAGAAATGGAAAAGAAGCGGTCAAGTTTAGAGACATCAAAGCTGGACTCCCACTGGAGGCCCTGGGGCCGCCTCCCAAAACACAGCGCTTGCAGCACACCAACCAGGCAGCCACAGGTCCCGGCTCTCTGCGCCTTCAGCAGCACTCAGAGCCCCCTGAACGTGTGTGCTGTGTAAATCCCAGGCGCTGCTCTTTGGGGAGGTGTTTATTATTATGTTCTTGCAACACAAGTGACAGCACAATTTCCTAGTGAAATATCAATTAGAGGCCCCAGAAATCACCTCCTCCAAACTTTCATCTCACCTGACTCCTTCCTCAGACTCCCCCAACATTTCAGCTCATGCAACTGGCTGGGGTTTGGCTTTTGTGATGTCTCTTCAATGCAATGTGCAATGCCCATGGAAGGCCCTTCTCTGAGAACTCGGTCACAGGGTGATGCACCAAATGGCTGGGCTGCCTGTGACTCTACCTCCGAGCGCCTCTACCTGCTCTCTGTACCACCTCCTAGAGACCCTTGCTCACCCTACACACCTCCTAGGGGCCTGTCCACGGGTTTCAGCACAGCAGACCCAGGCCCAACTTTTGAGGCGTGGGCCAGACCCTGGTCTGAGGGCAGAGAGCCAGGAAGGAGCCCTGCTTGAGGAAGTCCATCCTCTTTTCCTCTCCAAGGAACTAGGGTCCAAAGCCCCCAAAGTTCTGGCCCTTTGGCTGTTATCCACCTCTGACCATGTAGACGGTCGGAAGCTAAGCACCAATCTCCTCCCTAGGAAGGCCCCAGCTCTCCCTGGGCTCCCCCTGGGCTCCCCCTGGGCTCCCCCTGGGCTCTCCAGAACAGCATGGGTGCCCGTCTTGGGCACAGGAGGCCAAATGCTCAGTGGCACCTAGAGACTGCAGGCTCGGGGGGCACTTTCCAGCTCCCTGGCAAGTGGGGTAAGCAAGGCAGACCAGGGCATTTGTGGGAACCGTGGCATGGCAGCTCCACCTCTGCATCGGGCATTGTCCTGTGTCCCCTGTGTATAGCTTAGAAATCAACCTCAAGTCCCCTGGGAAGCTGACACACCAAATCACTAATCTCCTCCTTCCAGGAGTCCCACTGACAGCCTCCATTTCCCAGGAAAGGCCGAGTCCCGGACACTTCACAGGGAGTGAGAATTCTCCCTCGTGCAAGGTGACTGACAAGCAGAGCCTGCTGAAGGTCACAGGGACAGGGAGGGTGCAGCCAGAGAAAATGGAGGTCGGATCTCTGCCCTTGCGTGGCGACCCTGGAAGAGCTCAGGAGGGCAGGAGCCAGCCCTGCCGGCTACATTCCCCCTGCAGTTTCTCAGCCAGGAACAGGGAGGTTAATAAAACACAGGACGAGGGTCTCCCAGGGGACAGCTCTTGGCTGCTTCTGAAGTTTACAAAAGCAGAGCTTCTGATGCCTCAAAGGCTGCCTGCCACGGCTCCCTGTGAATTATTACACCTCAGGTTTTCAGGACATTCTGTCTGCAGTGCCTTGGGAATTAGAGTAATTGTGTTTTATCTGTTTGCCAAGAGTTTTCAGTAAACTCCTTTAATGTACTTTAAAACTCACAGCCCCAAACAGCAACGCCTGCCTTCTAGCTTATGCACCAGGCACTGAATAAACACAGGGTGATCTATGGGGCTGGGAAGGACATTATTCATATATTTACACCCTTTACCAAAACACACATTCATCTTAATGACATTACCACATAGCCAAACCAAGGGAGCCCCGTGAAGGTCACAGTCATAGGCTTTCCTCCCAGACGGTCCCCTCAGCTTGCAGAAGTCCCCCAAGGTAGTCCTGTCCCAAGGGTTCCCAAACATAGCATCCAGACTTCCTGCCCCATCCCCAGGAGCCAGAAGCCTGGGGCAGAAGGACCACCAGGGCCCTTCTCTCCCTTCCCCCACAGCAAGGCCCAGGCAGCTATGGGCACTGAATGTCACCCACACACGGACTCCAGCAATGGGCTACCCTTCGGCCAGGACAGGGGTGAGGAGAAATGGAGGGGAGGAGAAGGCAGATGAGGCAGAGGAGCCTGGTAAAGGAGGAAGGAGATGGCGGTGGGGTTGAGAGGAGGGGCAGGAGTGGGGCTGGGGCACAGAGGGCAAGGCAGAGCACGCGTGACCTTCAAGCCACACCCCACCCTTCAAAGCAAGGGTCCACTCCAGACAGGGGACGGAAGAAAAGCCATCCAGGGGAATGGCCCTGGGCAGTGCTGTGCCAGGTCACCAGTCCCTGGGAGTCTTGACAAGGGTTTCTACGCCTGTCCCTCAGTGGCCGCATCTGGAACAGAGGACGTTGGACCAAGTGACCGCTCGAGGCAGCCTTCCTACCACGCTCACGACCACCATCACGGCCCAAGCCATCCATCTCTGTCTCGCCCGACTAAGGCCCCCATCTCCCACTGCCTCTGCTCTGCCTTTGCTTCCTGCAGCCGAGTCAGTGTTGGAGTCGGGGCTACCCTGTTAAAATATAAATTGGGTCATGTCACCCCTCTACTCAGACCTCCGGTGGCTTCCCTCTCCATCAGGGTAAAAGCCATTACCTCACGAAGGACCTGCAAGGCCCGGCCGGACCTGCCCCAGCTCACCCATCGCCCCCCGTCCCGCCACTCAAGCCAGCACCGCTGTGGGCTGCCTTCCGTTCTCTCGTACCCGACGTCCAATCCGGCAGCAGATCCTGCCGGTTCCACCTTCTAGACACATGTAGAATCTGAGCACTTGGCTCCACTACCATTCTACAACCCTGGGCCAACCCACCACCCTCCGGCGTTGGATTATCGCACCGGGCTCCTGCTTCCACCCTTTGTCCCCGACGCACCACCTCTAGTCCACGCTTGTGGCAGGCAAAATGATGCCACCCCCGAAGATGCCCAGGCATTAATCCCTGGGACCTTGGAACGTGTTGCTTTATATAGCAAAAGGGATTCTGCAAATGGGATTAAGGTTAAGGTGGGGACTTCCGGTCAAGGTAAACTCGTCCTCCCACAACCACACCAAAGTTACAACTAAACTACAGAACAACCATCATTCAAAACCGCCTGAAATCAAGCTGAATGGAAGTCCTACAACTACGGAATTAAAGAAGCTGCATCGAGACTGGTAGGAGGGACGGAGGCGCGACTGGCTGGTCCCACACCCACGTGTGGCGGATAAAAATCAGGAGGACACCTCGGCTGGGAAGGTCCTCCCTGAGGACTGAGGGGTCCCCGTCCCACACCAGGCGCCCCGCTCAGGGTTCCAGTGCCAGGAAGAGAAGTCCCCATAACTTCTGGCTGGAAAAACCAGCAGGAACTGAGGCTCAGGGAGGCTGAGGTGGCTGGAGCCCCAGGCAGCTCCTCTTAGAGGGCCCGCGCACGGACTTATCGGACTCTCTCCCTCTAAGTTTGGAGGGGAGGCAGCTCGAGGGGCACCAGAGACATACAGGGAAGAACTGAGCTGTTTGGCACTGGAGCGAGGGCTGGAGAGGGGGCTTTCTCCAGGACAAACGTGCTGTCAGAGGTCTTTGTTCCTTTGGTGAGCCCTTCCCTGGGGCGGCAGACAGTCGCCATACCTGGGACTCCAGCAACCTGGCTCACACTGGTAGCCCCGCCCTGCTGACTCCCTGAGGCCCCGCCCCACCCAACTTTCAGGCCCACCCAAGTTGTTGCCACTTGCTTAACCATAGGATTGGCCTGTCTTGGATCCTGCTTCAGGTTTTCGTAAATTCTTGCAAACAAGCAGCATCTGGTCTCAGATAGTCCCATACCTCTCATTAAGTAATACACAGAAACAAACACAGGGAGGCAGCCAAAATGAGGAGACAAAGAAACAGGTCCCAAATGAAAGAACAGAACAAAACCCCAAGAAAAGAACTAAGCAAAATGGAGATAAGCAACCTAACAGATGCTGAGTTCAAAATACTACTTATAAGGATGCTCAGTGAACTTAGTGAGAACCTCAGTGAACTTAGTGAGGGCCTCAAGAGCATTAAAAAGGACCAGTCAGAAATGATGGATGCACAGTCAGAAACGAAGGAGGCATTAACTAAAACAAAGAGTAATTTACACAGATTCAATAGTAGAGTACGTTAAATCCAAGAAGCAAACCATTCATTTGGAATATAAGGAAGCAAAAAACGCCCAATCAGAACAGCAAAAAGAAAAAGGAATCCAAAAAAAGGATAGTGTAAGGAGCCTCTGGGACAACCTCAAGCGTGCCAACATTCGCATCTTGGGGGTGCCAGAAGGAGAAAAGAGAGAACAAGAAATTGAAAACCTGTTTGAAACAATAATGGCAGAAAACTTTCCTAACTTGGTGAAGGAAACAGACATACAAGTCCAGGAAGCACAGAGAGTCCCAAACAAGATGAACCCCAAGAGGCCCACACCAAGACACATCATCATCAAAATGCAAAAGGTACAAGACAAGGAGAGAATCTTAAAAGCAGCAAGACAAAAGCAGTTAGTTACCTACAAGGGAGTTCCCATTAGGCCATCAGCTGATTTCTCAAAAGAAACTTTGCAGGCCAGAAGGGAGTAGCAAGAAATATTCAGAGTGATGAAAAGCAATACCTACAACCAAGATTACTCTATCCTGCAAAGCTGTCATTTAGAATCAATGGCCATATAAAGAGTTTCCCAGACAAGAAACAGTTAAAGGAGTTTATCACCACCAAACCATCATTATATGAAACGATGAAGGGTCTTTTTGAAGAAAAAGATAAAATATATGAACAAACAAAATGGCAATGAATACATATCTATCGACAATGGAATCTACAAACAAAATGAACAGGAAGAACAGAAACATTCTCATAGATACACAGAACATTTTGTTGGTTGCCAGATGGGAGGGGGGTTGGGGGAATGGGTGGAAAAGGTGAAGGGATTAAGAAGTACAAATTCACTGCCAGACTGACAAATCTCAAAGGGAAAGGGGTTGGGAGGTGGAAAGAAATAAACGAAAGAACTTATATGCATAACCAATGGACACAGACAACAGTGTGGGAAAAGGTGGGAGGGGGGCGGGAGTGGGGAGGAGGGTGTCAATGGGGGGAAAATGAGGAACATCTGTAATACATACAACAATAAAAAACAAAAAAAGGTTAAGGTGGGGAAGGGTCACTCTGAAGGAGGAGGGCGGCCTGGTGAAGTAGCCGTGACAGTGGAAGAAGGTCGGAGGGAGGCAGTGTGAGGAGGATTCAGCACCCACTGCCGACTCGAGATGTAGGAGGTTCCATGAAGGATGAGAAAATGGCCTGGAGGAGCTAAGGGAAGCTCCAGCTGAGAGTCAGCAAGAAGCAGGGACCTCAGTCCTACGACCACAGGCAGCCACATTCTGCCAATACCCGAATGAGCTGGGAAACTGAGCCTGCCTCCAGACAGGCACTCAGCCCCGCCCACACCGTGGTTTTAGCCTGGTGACACCATGTCCTACTTCTGACCTCCAAGTTTGTGGTACAGCAGCAAGAAGAAACTAGTCCAATTCCCCATCCAACAGCCTGGTGAAATGTAAGTCAAATCATGTCACACTCTGCTCAAGACCCTGGAATGGCCTTTAATCTGACCCAAGTTAAAAACCAAATTCCTTATAAAGGCCACTAAGGCTCAGAGCAAACAAGAGGGCGGGTCCTCCTCTGAAACCAGGAAGTGCTGGCATCAGTGGGTGCCGATGGAGCTCAGGTCCCTTGCAACCTGGGCCTTGGACACTGGCCAGGGGGGTCCGCCACACCTGGCCCAGGGGGCTCCCTTTGCCAGGTGTAGCCTCCATGCCCAGAGGGCCCCCAAAATCGCCATTCCCTTGGGTAGGCCTCGTGTGAAGTGTACGAAGCTAGGAGAAGTGGCTGAGATGGGAGCCCTGCCCTTCAGACTAGAATCTCTGTTCAAGTAGAAATCATGAAGTCTGAGAGCCTAACATGGACAAACCACAAGGATGACTTCTGACTGTATTCCCAGCACTCAGTAGATACCAGGGGTGTAGAGGAGGTGGCCTGCGGTGTGGGCTGAAGCATCTGGAGATGCAGCACTTAGTTTTAAAAATAAGATGAGACACGCATTTTTGGCAGGAATGATTCTCAGATCCTGTTACCCCCCAAGACGGCTGCTGTCACTGCATTTTTAGCGCATCTATTTCCAAGACTGCACAGCCTCCAGGGCCCTGCTGGGTAGAGACTGCAGATGCATGTGTGGGGGCAGCAGCAGGGGCAGGCTGGGACCAGTCGGCTTTGATGGAGGCAGGCTTAAGGGTTGCATTTCAGCTGCTGCTGGCGAGGAGCAAAGTGGGGGAGGGAGGGGCCAGCTAAGAAAGCTCTTAGGTGACCTTCCCTGGGGAGCTCAGGGATCAGCCACCAGCCTCCCCAAGCCCACCTCTCACCCCTCCCACGTTCACACGTAGGTTACAGGTGTCTTAGGAATACACGGAGACAGATCCTCAGTGCACCTGGGAGTTCCAAATCCCTGGGCTCCCACCAGGATGAACAGCTTGATGAGAGAAGCCCAAAAACCTAGGTCCGTGTCTATTATGGCCAGTTCTTTGGGAGACTCAAGAGATGGCAAACTGGGATAATGAAGATTTAGAAGCATACAGCATCCCAAGATTAAATCACAGGAATTCCTTTTCATCCCCTACCAGGTTTGAAATGTCCAGTTTTCCCTAAGTTTCGGAGCTGGCTGTCACAGTCAGCCTCTCTCCAAGTATGAAATATCTGAGAGAACATTTAACTCACATTCTGTTCTGTGTTCCTCTGGACCTGATCGGTGCCCAGCGATCCAGAGGACAGAGGCTTAAGGGGTGTTTGCCAGCTATAGAAAGTAGCAGTGGAGATCCTGGGAGTGTCCCAAAGCCACCCTTCTGTGTCTGAGTAGGTGGGGAGATGTCAGTTTTGGATAATCTTTGGCAAGAGTCCCAGGCCATGGTCCAGTGGGCTGAGCCCGGGCAGGGGCTCAGAGGGGGCAGGGAAGCTGAACACTCCACCCTCTGGCCTCTGAATCTGTGTGTAGGGACACTCGGGAGCCTTTGGGACACCTCTCTGGTCTCTGAGGATGGCAGGGATTGGGGTTAAAGGGCTGGTGGCATATGGGATGCTTTCAGGGAGCAGCCATAAGTGTTACTAAGCCAGCTCCCACTTCTGGCCTATTGGCCTTTGACTCACCAGGCTATTGGCCTACAGAGCTGGCTGAACCTGATGGACATTCTCTTCCCTCTGAGTGGGTCTGGCTGGTGTAGAGAAGGGACTCAAAGAATGTATAGTCCAGTAGGGCTCTAAGTCTTGGCCTTCCTCTGGCCATGCCCACCCCAGTAACAGAGTGAGGATACTGGATGCTTAAAAGCACAGATTCTGGAGTCAACGATTCCTGGGTCCAAACCCCAGCTCTGCCACTCTCTGGCTTTGAGGCCTTGAAACTGGAAATAATCATAATATCTGGCTTGTTAGGTGACTATGAGTCTTCAGTGAGATGCTGCATGGGAAGCTTTTGCTTTTCCAGAGTCTACCCTTGGGCGCTCACCCCAGCTGGGATTGTGGGCTGTTGTCCTGGAGGTGGACGGTGGACACACGTGCCCTGGGCACGGCTGCATCTCATCCAGCGGAGGCTGCTGCTTCACCCATGTTTCTGGCACAGTGCTCCCCCTAGAGCATATCCCCAGTCCCCCCAACACCCCTGCAGTGAGCTGGTCAGGTCAGGCTCCCACGACAGGGCTAGAGGACCCACCCTGAGTCCTGGGTCTGAGTCAGCGCACAGAGCCAGCCGCCAGGTTGGTGATTTATTTGTGAGCTGCTCACCCCTTTCCCATGCTGCTTGGTTTGCGGGCTTTTAGGGTCACCCCCTCATGGCCAATGAAGACTGGGATGAATAAATGTGCTAAATTTGGAATTCCAGTCCAGAGGTCAAGTGAGAACTTGGGCCCGTGGCTTCTGTTATTACAGCCTGTTTCAGCAAAGCCCTGTGAAGTTGTGAAGGCTCCGGTGGAAGCTGTAGGGGTGATGGATGTGGCTGGACAGGAGCGAGAATCAGGCTGAAGTGTGAACATGTGGTGTTTGGTGGGTGGAAGAGGGCTCTTCGGGCCAGGTTCCCGGCACTGGCGACAGGACCAGCTCGGGCCAGGCCAGTAGTGGCTGCTTTCAGGCCACCTGCCTCCAGCTCACAGTGGGCCTTCAGGCAGGTGTTCTCGCCACCCGGGGTCAGGCTCTCCATCTGTCCTGTGAGCCAATTAAACTGAATGGTCCCTAAGGATGGTGAGATTTGGGGCCCTCTCTCATGCCAGAGGCCATAGCTTCATAAAGTCGGGGGGCAGTGAGGGCCGTCGATCATGAGCACCGCTACCAAAGATGGAATTCTGGCGCCTTGCTGCAGAGGAGCACGATTTTCCAGGGAATCCCCAGTCAGGATGGGAGCAGAGAGTTTGGGATCCTGCTCACTCAGGAACTGAGAACAAAGAATAGTCTCAGCTGCTTTCAGGCTCCCCACGGGACAGGAAGGGGCTTGGGGCCTGAGAAGACTAGGAAGAGATGTGAGCTTGTCCACAGCACTAATCCACCTCGACCCAAATTACTTCCGATCCAAGCAACAGGACCGGGCACACCTCTGGTCGCAAGACAGCATTTATCTAAATATACTTGCAGATGCCAGGCCCTCCCTTCCTCCTCCCCTCCTGTCTCCTCTTCAGTCTCTTCCTTTCTCCTGCGCTCCTGTTTTCTCCTCCTGCCTTTGTCCACTGCGCGCTCCTCCCTCACCGGCAGTGACCGAGTATTCCACCTCCGTATTAGCTCTACACGAAATGCGATGGAGCTGACCTCCCTGCTCAGGGACGAGCCACCACTGGTTCAAGTTCCCTGGACTCTGAGGTGTGGGAAGGCAAAGCCAGGAATGCAGGGTCATCTCTGTGTCCCCAGGGCCAACCCTGTGTGCGTGCACATAATCCCTGCGTAACTAATCCTTGAAAATCCAAGAGTTAATTCTGAAACAAAACAAACATGCAGCCCTGCCTATAGAAACCCTAATGAAAACCTTAACAAACCCTAATCCTAAAAAGCAAAAGCTAACATGTTGCCCTTGTATTTGTCTATGAAAAAAAAATCTTTTAAGCAAGAGTTACATCATTAGAGAGCATGTAAATTTGCTAGCAAAGAGTATTATGAGATACACAAAATTACTATAGAATTGAAACTTTTTTAAATGAATCAGAAATAACAACCCAACACAAATATGTGGCTCAAACACCATGCACACAAACAGGTGGTAGAAAGGTTAACAGAAATGCCTTTGGCGGTGCATTCTACTCTCTGGCTGGCAAATCAAGAAGACTAATGGTGACCTGAGAAACGTGACAATTGTGGTCCAATAGCTGACATATGGAGGGGACCTGTATTAGGCTCCTGGGGCTACTGTAACAAAATGCCACAAATTGAGTGGCTTTAAACAGCAGAAATGTATTCTCTCAGAGTTCTGAAGGCCAGGAGTCTAAAGAAAGGTGTCAGCAGAGCCATGCCGCCTCGGAGACTCTGGGCAGACCCTTCCCTTACATCTTCCTAGCTACAGTGGTGGCTGTCCCTCCTTGGTGTTCCTTAGCTTGCAGCAACATCACTCCAGTCCGCCCGTCACCATCCAGTGTTCTCCCGTGTGTCTGTGTTCAAATGTCCCCTCTTCTTCTACGGCCATCAATCATACTGAATTCGGGCCACTCCAAGGACTTCATCTTAACTTGAATATACCTGCAAAGGCCCCCATCTCCAAATAAGGTTACATTCGTGGGCACCAGGGATTAGAACTTCAACATATCTTTTAGGGGGACAATTGAACCCTTAACAAAATTCTATGACAAAACAAGAAGATACATTTTCTTTGTAAGCGTGCTAGTGGCGTTAGGTGCCATACCTTGGACTTCCGCAGCTGTCTGTCCGTATCTTCACATTTACTTACATAAATGCAATCAACATTCTTCCCAGATCATTTTTACCTGATTTATTGACTCTTGTGTTTCATTTCTGGTTTTATGTATTTATATATTTGTTCTTTCTTTGGTCATTTGGACTAACGGCTTTGTGAATTTTTTTCAAAGGCTAAATTATTGCTTTTACCCATCAATATTCGTTTTTCTGTCTCATTTACTCAGTTTTATTATTGCTTGCTTTCCTGACTGTCTCAGCCTTTTTCATACCGTCTAAATATTTTTCATGTAGAGATTCAGTTCACTGTGTTGTGGGGTTTTTCCATTTTTCCTGGCGACATAGGGATTTGGAATAATACAGTTTTTCTAAACATACTCTTTGGGCAATATCCCATAGTTTTAGTATTTTGTACTTTTTAAATTATTTTGATCTTTGTTCTGGACTTTCTTCTTGATTTATGCATTTTAAGACATTTTTTTAAAATACCCTTATAGTGGTACACCCTAAAATTACTTTAGATTTATTTCTAACCTTCTTAAGCTATGGTTGGGAAAGTGGTAAATGGATTTCACCCTCAATCTGGCATGTTCTAGGGGAAATGGCAATTTGGGGGATCCAGGTGTGATCACTGGCTCAACATGTATGTGACCCTGGACATGCCCAACCTCCTAGGCTGGGTACTCTAGCACGTAAGCCATGCAATAGGCCTGCTTCACAGGTCAATCTGGATCTAACTTTGCTTTCAACAAAGCACCAGTTCAAAAATTAAATATAATTGCAAAGCAAGCTAAACATCGGTGTCTAAAGAAAGAGTCTATCACAAAGCATAACAAAAAAATTCTTCAAATCTTTCTTCTCCTTTTACTCAGCATCTCATCCACCTGCTGCTGTGCCCACCCGTAAAAACTGTCTCAACCCACCTGGCCGGTGTGGCTCAGTGGTTGAGCATCGACCCATGCACCAGGAGGTCCCCGGTTCAATTCCCAGTCAGGACACATGCTCAGATTGTGGGCCAAATCCCCAGGAGGGGGCATGCAGGAGGCAGCCAATAGATGTTCTCTCTCATCTATGTTTCTATCTCTCTCTCCTTCTCCCTTCCTCTCTCTCTAAAATCAATAAAGAAAAAAATTCTTTTTTACTGTCCCACCCTGACCCTGTAGGCCCCCTCACCTCAGCTGCCTCTCCTCCTTCTTCCTTCACTTTCTGCTTCCAACTTGTGGTTCTCTGGCCCTCCCAGAGGAAAGTTGCCTGTTGAGCTGACCATGCAAAGGCTGAGGATGGGTGGGGAGAAGGTGAGAGGAAGAGGATCTGGACGCCCTCATCAGGTCACATCTGTGAAGATGCCTGCTCTCCCTTATCTGCAGCCATTGGCTACTGCAAATCTGTGAGTCAACAACAGAGGTCTGGGGACCTCCCTGTGTGCCAGACAGAGGAGGATGTGGCCTGGTCTTGGCTCTCTTCCCATCTCCCGTGTCACCCAGGAGGCTAAGCCACCCACTTTAGAGCACCCACGGCAGATCTCTGAAATGGCACCCCCTACTGGCTGACCCAGGTCTTCCCTTCCGGAAATGGTTCTATTCTGCCCCAGTTAGCTACCATGGCATCACTGCATTTCCTCCACCTGCCTTTGGACTTGTCTCACCTGCCCCGTCATCACCAGTCTCTCACCCCACTCCCAGACGCAGGAGACAGAGTGAAATGCCCGCCAGAGAGAGAATCGCCGCGCCTTCTCCTGCCTCTGGATTCTGCTCCTGCCAGTTCTACTACTTGGAACAGGCAGTGAGTTATTTCTTGACCTTTGGTTATTTCTTACCCTTCAGGTCTCAGCTTAACAGCTAGAGTCTGCAGTACATGCTCAGTGCTTTACAAATATTACTTCATTAGATCTCACAACTACCATATGAGATAGATATTAGCATCTACATTCCAGAGATGAGGAGACTGATGCTCAGAGAGGTTAGCTCCTGGTCCATAGTCCCTCCCCTTGCAGAACTGGGGCTTAAATCCAAAGCCACCTGGCCTCAAAGCTCCCTGTCTCAAGCATGCATTTTCCTGCCCTAAACATCACTGGTTCTGAAAGGTTTCTCCAACCCCTTCCCTCTGTCCTTCCCAACTACCTAAGTCTGTGCCCCTCAGGCTTCAAGCACCCTGACCAGCCTGAACATGGTCATAGCTTGCTTGCCTTTCTGCCTTCATCACTAGACAAGGAACTTATTGAGAGCAGGAAACGGATTTAGGTTGTTAGCTGCTCTATTCCCAGCACCTAGCAAAGGGCTTAAAACTCATTAAGTGCTCAATAAATATTGGTTGGCTTAACGAACGAATGGATGGATGAACAGGGGGACAGATGCTAAGTGCTGGGACATGGAGATTAATAAGACAGTACGCTGCCCTCAGGGAGCACTCGGTATACAGGTATAAGAGGACAGACAAGCCAAGAATGAGGATGCAGGTGACTGCGAGTGGGTGGAGCATGACACCAGTCGGCCAGAGGCAGGCACACAGGACACATGCTCAGTGAGCCCTCTGCAGACAAACGCTCTCCTAGGTAGAACCTAGGACCCGCCAAAGGTTATGAAACCAATGCTGCAGTGAACTCCCTTCCTCCAGGTATGTTATAGGATTAGAACCGTCTCCAAGCTGGAATGCACATCTAGAGGCTGCTCTCAGCCTAAGTAGAAGTAACTATTGTGACTTCCTCCTGCGAGGTTCATTTACTAAACAGTCAAGTGGGATTTCATTTGGTTAAGGGGCAGTGAGCCGTAAAGAACTCTGAGACAAGATGCGGTAAGTGCGGTCCTGGCGCTCCCGATGGGGCCAGGCGTGAGCGACGCGGGAGGGGAACACTGCATTTGGCGCAGGGAGCCAGGGGGGCTGTGCCTTGGCAAGGCAGAGACTAGCAGAGTTTGGGGGTTGTAAAGCTAGTTTGGGTCCTGGTGATGATTTCCAGAAAAAGGGATTCAGACTCTGTTCTGCCAACAGAGTGACACTGGCATTGTGGGAGCAGGGGTGGAGTGTTTACAGCTGTGCCTGAGGATGGCAGGGGGATGCCCGAGTGGGAGGCGGGTCCTGTCACGAGGCAGGCATCTCAAGGGCTCTGGCTGGTCGCAGAGAAGCTGTGCTTTGGGCCTGGAGGGTCAGGTGCCCGCAGCATGGTACGCATCAGGGGTTGAATTCCTAAAGATCTGCTGCCATCTGGGACAAGTTGTAGAAACCCAGAAATATTTCTGGGACTGGGGGGTGGAGGATGTGCAGTGAAGGTGAGGGGAGGAGACAGTGGAATGGACTGAAAATTACAAGCTGTCAGAGACGTTTTCTGCCCAGTTACACTTTTGCAGTTTGGATGTCCAACATTAATTTAAATATTAATCATTTTGAAAAAAAAAAACATACACATGCAAACATTTTTCCTGTTAAACACCTGTCGCCAAGATCCTAATAAATGGCTTTCTCAGCAGCCCCCCTTGCATCAGGGATCTCGGCCCACCCATGCCCCTTTTCTGCATAGCCTCACTTACCCCTCCTGCACACAGTCCTCAAACTGCTCCTCCCTGGGCCCGTCTGGTCTCTCTACTCTGTTCTGTAGCTCCCTAAACTTAGAACACCCAGGACAGCCTCCTCAGACCTCAGCCTGGCCAGCACTGGGTGTTTCCATGGGCGATCTCTGAACTAAATTAGCCAAGTGTCTCTAGGGATACAGTGTCCTCTACTGCTCCAATGCACCCCTGGGGGCATCTAAGCTGGGCCTGAGGGTCCAACTCAGAGGAACAGTCTAAGGCAAAGGTTAAAGCCGATGAGGAGGTTCTGGACTCCGGGCACTGGGCGGTGCAAGATGCTCACCGAAGCCTCAGAAGGGCCCTGTGAGGGGCAGAGTGCACATCCCGCCCGCACCCGGTGCTGCCCTGCCTACACCTCCCGGCAAAGCTCTGTAGGCCGGGCCAGCGGACAAGTGCCTGGAAACCGAAGTAATGGCACAGTGATGAGGGTAGTGGTGGCAGCTGTTTACACACACACACACCATGCCAGGCACTGAGCTAACTGCTTTAAAGGCATTAATTATTTCCTGGAAACCACACCACGTGCACAGAGATTACTGTCATCTCCACTTTACAGACAAGAAAACGGCAGCCTAGAAGGGTCACAGCTCTAGGCCAGTGGTGGCATCAGGTCTGAGCCAAGAGCCTGTATCATTAACCCCTGGGCCATGCTGTCCTTGACGCCTCCCCTGCCTTCACTCTCCCTGGCACTCAGGTATCCCCTGCAGCCCTGGCCTCTGGTCCTCTCCCCTGCTTCCTGGCTTCTCTCCCTGCAGCCTCCTTCCTCCCCTCCCCTGAGGGAGCCCAGACCTCAGCCTCACCTCAGCCAGCAGCCTGGTCAACCCAGACGCTGACTTGACTCCCATCCCCACAGGCCCAGCCCGGCTGCTCCCCACCCTCCCCTAAGGTGAGCTCCAGCCAGGACCCACGTGGGGACAGGGCCCACATTATCCAAGTAGGATTGAGGAACTTGGTCATTTCTTCAACAGGCATTTGCTGAGCACATGCCACTACCAGCATGTAGACACCAACAGAAGTGCCACACTTTCCACACCTTCCTTTCTCCTGGCCGCTGGTGGGGCCTGCGGTCACTTTACTGCCCTGCCTTCACCCATAGAGCTTCTTGGACAGATGGTCCCAGCAAAGCCAGCTCCTTCCCCAGGGCCAGAAGCTTAGCAGCCACTAGCCAGAGGTGTTCCTGGGCATGGTACACCGCGGTGCCAGGGCAGAGGTCGGAGGCAGGCCTGGCACATGGCCGGTGAATGAGGCACTGGGCAGGTTCTCAGACACGGAATGGGTGTCGGGGAGAGGGCTAGAACTGCCTTTCCTCGGGTGTTTGCTGAGGAGGGACACGGAGCAGTTCTGGCTGAAGAAGGCAGACAGAGTCGCCTTTATGTCCCTGCAGCCTGCAAAGTCTTTCGGTCCCTGACTTCATCCCTCTCTCTCACAGAGACCTGCAGGGAGGCCGCCCAGGAAGATTGTGCCAATTTACAGAGGAAGAAACCAGAGAAGGGAAGCAAATCCCCTACTGTAATACAGATAATAAAATAAAACATCAGGTGAATTTCTGTCAGTGCCCTGCCTTGCTGCCTATCTGGATGGGCGGGGCGGGGTGGATCTGACTGCCCGGGCAGAGCCAGCTGCTTCTCATGCAGAGGGGAACCTGGGGTGCATTACTGAGCGGGAGGAGTCCGAGCCTGTTAACAAACATCACATCTCCAATCCAGATGGCGGGGCTGGGGTAGTTATTGCCATTTGTGACCAACACACTCTCATCAGCAACCAAGCTCCTCTGTGACAAATTACGGGGCCTATTATCCCCGTGAAGCCCAGATCCCCAGATCCGAGTGCTCTGCTAGCCTGGCTAGACCCCCACGGCACGGGATGGAGCAGCTAATTTATTCAGATGTGTGACAGCTAACAGGCTTATCTAACTACAGTAAAATAATTTTCTGAATTATTCATGTGATATTTGAAATCATGATTATAGGAACAAATTACCCAAAAACTGGAAATGAAGGCTGCCTCATTAATAATGCATGGGCCGGGCAGGCTGGAGAGCAGAAACACAGAGGACTCTGAGCATGTCCACGGGAGGACCCACTGCAGGCCACACACACGCCCCCGGGGAGTGCTGGGGTCGCACCATGACACCGCACTTCCTCCTGCAGGATGGGTCTGCCTGGGCTTCTCCAGGGCCCCTGCCACTCTCTCCAGGGGTCTTCAAGCCTTGTCTTCCACATTTGGCCAGAACCTCTCTGTCTGCCCCTCTGCCCCTAAGTCCTGCCAGGGTCAAGAGCCGGTCGGCTGCACAGAGGCCAGGGTCTGACCCTCAGAACTGGAGTATGTCTGGTGGGGACACCATCACATCCGCTGCTGTGCAGGCCAATCCTTCTCCTGCCCGGGGCGGTCTGCTTGCGGTCCACCGAACACCCAGGACCCCAACAGTCAATCGCCCTCTCGGGGAGGTCTTGAAGTGGTTCTGCTGGAGCAGGGTGGCCCCCAGACCAGCTCTCTCTGAGACCTTGATAATGAGAGACAGCACAGGACGGAGAAGGCACTTCCCCATCTGTGTGGAAGCTCTGGTTTCTGCAGATAAGCAGCTGAGAATGTGGGCGGAGCGTGTGGGACATTAGGGCTTCACAGGGCTGCCGTGAACCGACAAGGAAACCTGCACAACTCAAGCAGCCTCTCTGGCCTCAGTTTCCTGTTCTGGCAAATGGATTAGTAGTGCCTGTATGTCATAGCATCCTATGACGTACAGGATCATTTTAGAAGGAAATAAACGCGAGCCCAATTGGAGAAGCTCTTTGGTAGTATAAATGTTCCATGGTAAAGTCACCACCATCCAATTCATTCACTCATCTAATTACACTCTAACTGTTCCACACAGGGTAACAGTAATATCAACAAATATCTGTGAGCCCCACCCCTAATGCCAAGGTTTGGCCCTTAGAGATCTGGTCCCCCTCCCAGGTCCCATCCTAGGTCTTCCAGGGGGTCTTGTACTGGCAGAAGCTGGAAGGCTTCTCTCCCCAGAGGCGGCAGCCTCCCCGAGGCCAGTTTGAAAGGTTGGGTGTTTCCACAATAGGCTGGGTGCCTTGAAATCCTTAGAATGGCAGTGAGGCAGCACCAGCACCAAGAGGCTCCAGGACCCTAGAGCCTGCACCCAGTCTGGCCCCCTCCAGGCCGAGGCAGAGCTGACGGGGGTGCTGCAGCTAAATGTGGGAAGAGAGGGGGAACTTCTCTAGCTGAGGCATTTATGGCCTGAGCAGGACCTGGTATCCTCGATCCAACAGCTGGCCTTCCAGAGGGACACATGAGTCCTTTGGACTGCCTTGAGCGACTTCACCTTATCACTGTCACCCACTCACATTGCACAGGACCATCCCCCAGGGTTCTTCCTGACAGCAGCATCCACAAGTCCACTGGCCTCCTCCTGGAGCCTTGTTAGGGCAGAACCGCCGCAGTGAGTGCGCGGGACACCCACAGTCTGGACCACAGAGTCCTCTGACCAGACATTGAAACAAGAAGTCAAAATCAACCAGGAGGCAGCAGGCTGGGAGAAGCAATCTAAGTTATCAGGCCAACGTCCAGATGTGTCAAAGATGACGGCACCCTCACTCCCAAAGCAAGCTGACAATCTTGTCACGCTTTGTTTTTGCAGAACAACAAATGTGTTCTTTTAAAAGTGAACATGAAAAGTATACAGGCAACCCCATTTTGCTGTGCTTCACAATACTACGTCTTCATCAACATGGAGGCAAGACCCTCCACCAGCAAAAAGACTGTTACTCACTGAAGGCAAAGGTGATGGTATGCATTTTTTAGCAATAAAGTAATTTTAATTAAGGTATGTACATTCTTTTTTCAGACTTAATGCTATTGCACACTTAATAGACTACAGTATCATGTAAATATAACTTTTATATGCATGGGGAAAAGAAAAATTTCATGTCACTCACTTTATTGCAATATGTGCTTTATTGTGGTGGTCTGGAACCGAACCCACAATATCTGCAAGGTATGCCTATATGTGAAATTCATGGGAGGAGCAGATGTAGGTATGGGTATGTGCCTCACTTCTGCCAGCCTTGACCAGATAGGTGATTCTGAACTATGTTATGACCTCAAAGAAACTACAATAAGTCCTCACTTAATGTGGTCGATTGGTTCTGTGACTTTAACATAATAACATATAATGAAACCAACTTTACCATAGGCTAATTGATACAAACAAGAGTTAAGTTCTTAATTATCTCATCAACATGATAACAAAACGACATTGAATGAACAGATGTTATTCAAGGACCCGCTGTACATAAACCTTGAGGGCTTAAGACGGTTAATAGAAAAATGAATTCAACCCAGCAAGTGCTTGCTGCACACCCACTGTGTGCCCCAGGCTGCGGGAGGCAGGGATTTGAAGAGAGGAGGAGCAGGAGGAGACACAGCCCTAGTCACAGGCCCTCACACACTCTGGCAAGAGCCAGATGCAGCTATGGTTAGGGGGCCTCCGGGAAGGCTGCCTCACTGACCTCCCAAGCTCTGCTCCACAGCCCATTTCCTGATTCTCCATTCTCCTCTATGTCTATCCACGCAGACTAGACAGATGATGATTGATAGATAGGTAGATGATAGATAGATAGATAGATAGATAGATAGATAGATAGATAGATAGATAGATAATAGATAGATAAAAAGCACTTGTTGAGTGAATGAGTGAAGAGCAAGCAGTTTCTCTGCGTCCTCGCCTCTGGGCCCCAGTTGGTTTTGAGGCGGGAGGTCTGAGCTGACCACAGATGCAGGAGTAATGAGAACAAGGACAACAGAGCCCCATTCTGCTGGAACCTCAGCACCAGGCACAGTGAAGGGAGCAGATGAAACACCTGAGAAAGCCTCATTCCTCACTCCAGGGGACAGACAAGACAGGAGGAAACCCAAAGACTCTTCCACTCAGATGCCCAGAGAGCCTGTGCTCCCACGCGCCCTGCTGCGTGAACCTGGAGCCAAGCTGCAGCATTAGCCCAAGAAAATCACACTGGTCAGAGGCTTCGGGCTTTAAGAAAAGCAATCTGTCAGAGACCATGAGTTGTCAGGAATTTAAAAACAGAACAAGGGCCTGGACTCAGCCCCACCAATTCAATGTCAGCCCATGAGGTATAAAGTAGGTTGCTGGCTCCCTGGTGCCGAGGTGCTGTATATTTTTATAACTAGGTTTGAACATCATCAAGTGATAAGCTTATAACATTGCTGTCCCCTAGGGCATGGCCTCAATTTATGAGCCTTATTTTTAACAGAAGGGGAACAGTTCTCGATCAAACACCACTAATATGTTAAGATGCCCTGGGAGGATCAGTAAACAATACAGAGTGATCAAATAAAGTAGCAAGGTGGATGGCCTGGCCATAGAATGAATCCTGCATGCTGGGTACCTGGGCATCCTCAGGTCAGGTATTCACACCCTTTCTGTGGGGCATGCCCAGCTGTGATCTGCCTCCTCCTCTTCCTCCCTTCAGCACTTTATCTTCTCTGGGTGCCTATACCTGCTTCTCTGACCAGTTAGAGAGGCAGGTTGGGCTCATCAGACACTGGAGCCATGAGGGATGCAAGGCCTCACCCATGGTCACCTGCACATCAGTCAGGGACAGAGCACAGCCTTCACTTCTCAGGGTTAGTGGTCCTGCAGAGCACCAGGCTTACAGCAAGGGGTTAACCCGGCCTGAAAGACACCCTAGGATTCTGAGGCTGCAGTTGCTCCCCATGTGGCCAGGTCAGGCCTGATGGCAGAGCACTGAGTGCTCTCAAGAATGTGTTTCCCTCTCCTCCTGGGCCTTCAGATGGATGGTAGTTCCCAGCTGCCCCTCTGGTTAGGTGTGGCCATACACCCAAGTCCTGACCAATAGAATGTGAGCACAATTGTGTGTCCCTTGCAAGCCTGGCCCATGCAAGACTCCCACAGGAGATTCACCCTGCTGCTTTCTGTCCTGGCTGGAGTGTAGATGACCACTTAGTGACTGTGGGTCACTGAAGTCGGCCGAGTCATGACATGGAGAGGGCCTGAGTCCCTGAATCACTGAATCCACTGTTTGAGCAGGGTCTCTCCTACTGAACTAGGGTGAGTGAGAAATAAACTTCATAGCATTATTGATCTAAGCCACTGAAATATCCAGGATGTTCTGAAGATCCCAGGTCCCCAAAGGGGCTGTGACCAATTCTGACTGGCCTCCTTTCTCAGCTCAGCAGGCTACAGGACAGGTGCAAAGTGAGAGTTTAAGGACAGGGGACCCAACGAGGGGCAGACATCAGCCACACAGAAAAAGAATGGAGACCCTAACGGGCTCAGTCCTGGCCACAACATCCACAAACAGACACACGGGCTCCAGGTGGCACCTTCAGTCTCACCACAATAGGAGGGGTGAGCCTGCCCTCAGGGAACCTGGCTCCCACAAGGGGCTCTGCCTGCTCCTGGGTCTCAGATCCCTCCCTTATAAAAAGAGAAGCACCAAAAGCTGCTAATAGTATTCCCAGGGAAACTGAATGCTATGCCTACTACAAGTGAAACTGCTTTGAAAGGTCAAGCCATTAAGATACTTTGACTTCTTTGACAGAACCACTAGCTTGGAGCACTGGATCTCACTATTGCTCTTGCCTTGATTGCTGTAGACCCTGCAAGCCGTGATCAGCCTGAAAGAGAAATGTGTCTTAAGCAGCCCTCACATAGTTCATTCAGAGAAGTTTGTGACTATTCTGGGCAGGGAGAGAGAAGCAGGAGGCTGGGCACAGCACCAGCGTGGGCCTCAGGCGGCCTGCCGGCCCCGCTGTCATGGTGAGGCTGACAGTAGAGGCTGCTGTAAGGCACGTGGTGCACAATGAGCCTGACTGAACGTTGTCTGATGGTCCCAGGGAGAGGAAAGTGGGGAAGGGAGGGGACTGGGGGCTCTGGCTGAACCAGGAAGTCCCTGAGCATTCTTCCACCTGCCGCACCCTAAGGGGTCAGATCCTGACCCGTCCCGCAGGTTGAGCAACGAGGACTCTAGAGGGGGAGTGAGGATGAGGAGGGACATGAGACACGAGAAAAGACAGGATTCTGATCAAGTCTCGTTTATTCTGGGGAGATCCACAGTATATATAGGGCAAGAAGCAGAAAAACAAGAACATTTGTTGCCAAGTAATAAGTTTGTGGTAACCACCCCCAAGCAATTTCAGGTAAATATCATGTAAATATCCCGGGTAGAACAAAAGATAAACAGAGCATAACTGGCTGAGTAAATGGTTACTTAAAGGAATGCAGAAACATTGTATACAGAGGTATCCTGCCTTGGGGCAGGAGATGGCAGAGCAGATTTTAGCAAAATGGATGCCATGCAAAATGTCTCCCACAGGTCCCCCTTTTCTTTAATTTTTTTAAGGCCGAAATAATACCTTGAGGGGACTGTGCCTGTCTTAGGTCAGGAAACTTGCACACTGTGCCAACCTGTCCTTACCCGTCATTGGAAAGCAAGGCAGCATAAGGCCTTGTTCCTGTCTTAGGTGGTGGTTGGCGACGCGTGTGAGTTCCAGTTGCCCGTCTCTGGCTAACCAGCCCAGCGCACCAAGGTGACGAGGTTTTTGAGCTTATTGACTCACAGCTAGAGTGAGCTTCTCTGTCGGCCATTTCAAGTCTATGATAGTGGTGGACCTGTATAGATTGCAGGTATTAATGGCATCTATCTGCTGCTTGATGAAAGCCATCACCTTATTGAAGAGGAAGGGTCTTAGTGACACAATCAGTAAAAGGCCAAGTAAGGGGCCCAACAGAGGGAGAAGATACACCCCATTTAGCCCGCTCCAAAGGGGGTTATTGAAAAGTTCTTTTAAGCAGCAGCATTCCTGCAAGGTAGTCGCATGGGGGGCCAAATAAGGTCCTCAGGAGCTCGTCAGGGTGTGGAGGAGGCCCCAACCTCCTTCCACAAGCAGGCAAAGATGCAGTAGTATCCCTGCAGTAAGATTTCAGCCTTCCGGTCCATTCCTGAAAAGAAAAAACAGGAAAAGCCTCTCAGGGCGAATTTTCATCCCTGGAGTTATCTATATGGTTATGTTATTCCTTTAACTTGATCAATCTGTTTAACCAGACGCTCTGGTAGCCATCTGGCAGATTTCATTTTCTTAGAGTAAATGCATACAGAACCTCGGCCCCAGATGAGGACTGAGTCTGGGCCATGCCAAGAGTTGGTTAGCGGATCTTTCCACAACACTGAGGCAAATTGATTTTGGGTTTCTGTATGCCAAAAGCGATTAGCAGCAGATTGCCCATCAGTATCCAAATTTTAAAAATTGAGGATAAATAAGGCATGAGAGAGAATATTTCTGGGTGACCCCCTCGTGGGGTACCATTCCCCCTTTTTTATTTTATTAATGGTGATATTTAAAGACAGATGTGCTCTCTCTACAATCCCTTGGCCCTGAGGGTTGTAAGGTATACCTGTTATGTGTTGAATATTGAGGCGTTTGCAAAATTGGGAGAAGGCTGAACTTGTATAGCCTGGACCATTATCGGTTTTCAATTGCTGTGGGCATCCCAGAACTGTAAATGTGGTTAGCATGTGACTGATCACATGTTTTGTGGCTTCACCAGTTTGGAGGGAGGCATAAATGAACCCACTAAAGGTATCTATGATAACATGTACATATTTAAGATTTCCAAATTCAGAGATGTGAGTAACATCCATCTGCCATAATGCATTAGGGATTTTAGTCCCCTTGCAACTTTTGAAAATCATTTAGGGTTTTAAGCTTGTCTAATTTTAGTTCTAATTTTTGAGAGAAAATTAGGGACCCTCGTATTTGAAAGCCAAGATATGTATAAGGGTCTGCGAGTTGGACCTTGTCAGGGGCTATTTCCAGGCCTTTGTCTCTTAAGGCAACGCGCATCATCTCATAGCATTTCAAAACCTCACTCCCCTCTTTTCCGGCTATGAGGATATCATCCATGTAATGTATAATGTACATATTTGGCCAATTGTCTCTAACTGATTGTAAGGCTGAAGCCACAAAGGATTGGCATAGGGTAGGGCTATTAGCCATTCCCTGTGGCAGAACACGCCATTGGAATCTTTTCATAGGCGCTTTGAAATTTATAGCCGGTAAGCTGAATGCAAATCGCCTCTGATCATCTAGATGCAGAGGAATTGTGAAAAAACAATCCTTTAGATCAACAATGACTTTGAAATAACCCAAAGGTATGGCAACAGGTGAGGGAAGTCCTGGTTGTAAGGCTCCCATTAGTACCATAGTCTTATTTACAGCTCTTAAGTCTTGCAATAGCCGCCATTTACCAGATTTCTTTTTAATGACAAAAATAGGAGTGTTGCAAGGGGAGTTACTAGGACAATGTGGCCAGCATCAAGCTGCTCCTGTACCAGCTGTTGTGCACCCATCAGTTTTTCTGCTGTTAGAGGCCATTGATCAACCCACACTGGCTCCTCAGATAGCCATGTGATCTTTTCTGCATGGGTCACAGGAGTGTCAATGGCCCCTATGGAAAATGGCCTAATCCTGCCCTATCAGTCTTTGGGGAGGGCTCTATGGGTTCTGTTATACCCATAAAGACTTCATCAAAAATCTACTAAATTTAATACATGAATTCGGCAAAGTAGCAGGACACAAAATCAACATCGAGAAATCGACAGCATTCTTACACACCAATATTGAACTCACAGAAAGAGAAACTAAAAAAACAATCCCATTTACCATGGCAGCAAAAATTTAAGATACCTAGGAATGAACTTAAGCAAAAAAGTAAAGGACCTATTCGCAAAAAACTACAGGACATTGGAAAAAGAAAGAGAGGAAGTTATTTTTTAAAAAGTGTAAGTATATACTTTGTTCATGGGTTGGAAGAATTAACATCATTAAAAATGTTCATACTACCCAAAGCAATCTATACATTCAATGCAATCCCCATTAAAATACCAGTGACATATTTCACAGAACTAGAACAAATATTCCAAAAGTTTATATAGAACCAAAAAAGATCCCAAATAGCCACAGCAATCTTGAAAAAGAAGGACAAAGTAGGTGGGATCACAATACCAGATATCAGGTTACACTACAAAGCCACAGTAATCAAAACAGCCTGGTACTGGCACAAGAACAGGCATATAGATCAATGCAACAAGACAGAGAACCCTGAAATTGACCCAAGACATTATGCTCAATTAATATTTGACAAAGGTGGGAAGAGCATACAGTGGGGTAAAGACAGCCTCTTTAATAAATGGTGTTGGAAAAATTAGACCAGTACACGCAAAAACAAAAAAAGTAAGACTAGACCACCAATTTACACCATACACAAGAATAAACTCAAAATGGATAAAACACTTAAATGTGACTCATGAATCCACCAAAATTCTAGAAGAAAATGTAAGCAACAAAATTTCAGACATCACACGCAGCAAGATTTTCACTGATATAATGCCTAAGGCAAAACATTGACATTCCAACGTCAAAGGAAAAAAATAATACATGGGACTACATCAAACTAAAAAGCTTCTGTACTGCAAAAGAAATAAGCATCAAAATGGAAAGGGAACCCACTGTATGGGAGAGCGTAATTGCCAGTGATACATCAGATAAGGGGTTAATTTCCAAAACATATAGAGTACTCATACAACTCAACAAAAGGAAGACAAAGAACCCAATGAAAAAATGGGCAGAGGACCTGAATAGACACCTTTCCCAACAGGACATAAAATGGCCAAGAGACATATGAAAAAAAACTCAACATCACTAATCATCAGAGAGATGCAGATTAAAACAACTTTTAGGTATCACCTCACACCTGCCAGAATGGCTGCCATCAGCAAATCATCAAACAACAAGTGTTGGCAAGGGTGTGGAGAAAAGGGGACTCTAGTACACTGCTGGTGGGAATGAAGACTGGTGCAGCCACTAAGGAAAACAATATGTTTTTTCCTCAAAAAATTAAAAATTGAACTGCTATTTGACCCAGTGATCCCACTTCTAGGAATATATCCTAAGAAGCCTGAAACACCAATCAGAAAGAATATATGTACCCCTATGTTCATAACAGCAATATTTACAATTGCTAAGATCTGGAAACAGCCCAAGTGTCCATCAATAGATGAGTGGATAAAAAAGCTGTGGTACATTTACACAATGGAATACTATGCAGCTGTAAGAAGAAAAGATCTCTTATCCTTTGAGATGACATGGAGGGACCTGGAGTATTATGCTAAGCGAAATAAGTCAATCAGTGAAAGATAAATACCACATTATCTCACTTATTTGTGGAATATAATGAACAAAATAAGCTGAGGAATAAAATAGACCCAGAGACACAGAAAGGAGTACGGTTCAGATGAACAAACCTCAGAGGAGGGGGCTGGGGTGAGGGAAGAGATAAACTAAAGAACTTATATGCATATATGCATAACCAGTGGACACAGACAACAATGTTGTGATGTGGGGGGGGGGGTTGGAAGGAAGGTGTCTATGGGGGGAAAGGAGAAACATCTGTAACAAAAATTAATTAATAAAAAAATAAGTTTTTCTGGATTAAAACTTTTGGTCGCGGCAACCTGAATTTAAAATCAGATTTTCTAACTGAATCAAAGACTATGTAATTAAGAAATGATTATAAAGCGCTTTGCAGAAATGTTATGTAAATGCAGGCAGAAGAAAACAAAATGTCATGGCAGGCATGCTGCTTCTGATTTGGGAGAGCACAATTCCGAGTCCTTCTGCAGGGACACCCAGGCACTGGTATTCAAAAACACATCATTGTCTTGACAGCTCTGAAGCCAGGCACTTTGGGAGAAGTTGGGTATCCTTGCCACAAGGTTTGGAATTTGCCTGTAAGTCTAGGTTCCCACTGCATCCCACATGGTGAGCGACTGGGGTGGCCTCAGGTGGGGAAGCTGGGAGAAGTTCTTTCTTGTGTCAGGAAGTGTTCCCTTACTGACTCCCTTCTCCAGCTAAGCGACCTGTAGCCACATAGATTTATAACCTCTTCTGAGACTCAAGACTGTCTGCACAGACAGCACAGCAAGGTGGGAGCAAGGACTTCACTCCCCGTGTTCTAGGTCAATCCAGAGTCATGACAGAAATGGCTGAGTCCTATGGCGTCACAGGGCACACAGCTTCAGGAACTGGAACTTCCCAGGAGCAGCCGGACAGAGTAGTGCAGCAGACACCTTGTTCCCTGTTCCTTCACCCAGAGAAGGCTTCTCGGGGGACACAGGGGTGTCAAGAAGGGCCTGTGCCAGATTCAGCTGAGCACCTTGGAGGGATGGTTCTGCGGAGAGGTGGGAGTGAGAACAGAGGTTTGTGAGGAAGGCTGGGCATCGATTGTCCCTTCCACACTGCTTGTTTCCAAGTGCGGGTCCCCTAACTGCAGTTATTCCCTCTGCAGCTGGGACGTCTGATGGCCCCATTCTCCACGGTTCCCAGCTGGACTCCACCTCCGCCACGTAAGATGGTCCTTGCCTCTTCACTGCCAGTGTCCACACACTCTGCAGAAGTAGAATCTGTGCTAAATCAACTTCTGCACATCACTCCCCCAACATTTTTCCTTCTGCTCCAAAATCATTTGTGCTTGAGGATACCTTGAAACTACCAGTCACTTCATAGACCACCAATGCATGGGCAAGCATTGTGAAACTGCCCTCTTGCAATTAAAGTTTCTAGACGATAGTCACAATTTGACTACAAATATAATGTCATTTTAATTCTCTCCATGAGGGAAAAAAGCACCGAGAATCTAAAAAACATGGGTGGGACCACAGCAAAATTACAATTAAACTACAGAACACCATCATTCAGAACTGCCTGAAACCTAGCTGAGTGATGTCCTTTAACTAGGGAATTAAAGAAGCTATATCAAGACCAATAGGAGAGGTGGAGACAGGGAATGGGCTGGGCCCCACACCCATAGTGGCAGATAAAAATCTGGAGGGATATTTTGGCTGCAGAGGTCCCCCCTGAGGAACAAGGGGTCCCAGCCCCACACCAGGTTTCCCAGCTCAGAGCCACTGCATGCAGTGGACAGCTTCAGACCATATTGAAGCACCACCACCCAACCACCTTCACAAGTGACATACTCAAGGGATGAATTCAGCATGCACCAGAGCCCCACCAAAGTAAGTCTGGCTCTATGGGGTGGGCCCCTTGCATAGCTGATCCTCCACATTGGTTGGTGGTTACATCCAGTTCTTGCAGCTAATTGGCTTGGGGGTAAATTCCTCCCATTGACATGCCAAAAGCAATCAAGGCTCAACTACAAAAAGAGGGTGTACACAGCCCACATGAGAAAATGTACCTGCAATGCCCAACTTAGGTATTTGGGAAAGCTGTGTCACTAGACCCTATAGAACACCTACTACAATAGGCCACTCTACCAAGCCCAGGAGACATAGCAGCTCTAGCTAATACATGGAAACAAACACAGGGAAGCTACCAAATGAAAGAACAGAACAAAACTCCTGAAAAAAAAAAAAACTAAACAAAATGGAGACAAGCAATCTACTAGATACAGAGTTCAAAACACTGCTTATAAGGATGCTCAATGAACTTAACAAGAATTTCAACAGTATAAAAAAGGACATGGAAACCATAAAAAAGAACCAATCAGAAATTAAGAATACACTAACTGAAATAAAGAATAACTGCCCTGGCCAGTGTGACTCAATTGGTTGGAGCATCATCCCATACACCAAAAGATTGTAGATTTGATTTCTGGTCAGGGCACATACCTAGCTTTCGGGTTCAATCCCTAGTCAGGGCACATATGAGAAGCAACCAATCAACGTGTCTCTCTCACATCCATGTTTCTCTCTCTCTCTCTCTCTCTCTCTCTCTCTCTCCCTTCATCCCTTTCTAAAATCAATTTTAAAAATTAATAAAAACTTTTTTAAAATAATAACTTGCCCTGGCCAATGTGGTTCAGTGGGTTGAGCATCGTCCCATGCACTGAAAGGCCACTGGTCAGGGTGCATACAGGAGGCAACCAATAAGTGTTTCTTTCTCGCATCAGTGTTTCACTCTCTCTCTTCTTTCCTCTCTCTCTAAAATCAATAAAAATGTATTTTTTTAAAAAGAGGCCCATCTGGTGTGGCTCACTGGTTGAGCATTGATCCACACACTAAGAAGTTGCCAGTTTGATTCCCAGTCAGGGCACATGCCCAGGTCATGGGCCCAATACCCAGTGCAGGGCATGTAGGAGGCTGCCAATCGAGTGTTCTCTCATCAATGTTGCTCTCTCTCTCCCCCTCTCCTTTACTCTCTCTCTAAAAGCAATAAAGAAAAAAAAAATTTAATAAAAAAATAAAAGAGTAACTTACAGAAAATCAACAGTAGAATAGTTGAAGCCAAAAGTCAAAGCAACAATTTGGAATATAAGGAAGATATTATAAGTCGCCTCTGGGACAACTTCAAGCATACCAATATTCGAATCATGGGGATGCCAGAAGGAGAAGAAAAAGAACAAATTGAACACCTTTTGAAAAAATAATGAGCCCTGGCTGGTTTGGCATAGCAGTTACAGCATCAGCCTGCAGACCAAAGGGTCACGGGTTTGATTCTTGGTCAAGAGCACGTACCTGGATTATAGGTTTGATCCCTGGTTCCGGTTGGAGTTGTGTGGGAAGCAACCAATCAATATGTCTCTTTCACTTTGATGTTTCTCTCACTCTCTTCCTCCCTCCCTTCCACTCTATCAGAAAAAAATCAATGGAAAAATATCCTAACAGAAAAGAAAAAGAATAAGAATAATGACAGAAAACTCCCTAACCTGGTGAAGGAAATAGATATACAAGTCCAGGAAGTGCAGAGAGTCCCAAACAAGATGAGCCCAAAGAGGCCCACACCGATACACATTGTAATTAAAATGCCAAAGGTTAAAGACAAAGAGAGAATCTTAAAAGTAGCAAGAGAAAAGTAGTTTTTTACCTATAAGGGAGCTCCCATGAGATTGTCAGTTGATTTCTCAACAGAAATTTTGCAGACAAGGAAGGATTGGCAAGAAATATTCAGAGTGATGGAAAGCAAGGACCTACAACCAAGACTACTCTACTTAGCAAAGCTTTCACTTAGAATTGAAGGACATATACAGAGCTTCCTAGACAAGAAAAAGCTAAAAGAGTTCATCACCACCAAACCAGTATTACATGAAATGTTAAAGAGTCTTCTTTAATAAGAAGAAGAAGGAGGAGGAGGAGGAGAGATAAAAAATATAAACAATAAAATGGCAATAAATACATATCTATCAGTGATTAAATCTAAAAAACAAAATAAACAAACATGCAGAACAGAAATAGATTAATAGATACAGAGAACATTGTGATGGTTGCTAGATGGGAGGAGGTTGGTGGATGGGTGAAAAAGGTGAAGGAATTAAGAAGTACAAATTGGTTGTTACAGAAAAGTCATGAGGATGTAAAGTACAACATAGGGAATATAGTCGATAATATCTAATAACTATGTATACTGTCAGATGGATACAAAATTTATTGGGATGATCACTTAGTAAGTTATGCAATGTCTAATCATTGGGGTGTACATCTGAAACTAATATGATAATATATGTGAACTATAATTGAAAATTTTTAAATGTTTTAAATAAAGAAAGGAAACAGCATGGGTGGAACCAAAGGCTTCTTCACAAAGGCTCTTAGAACAACATGGAACCCCCTTTCTTAGGGAAAACTGTCCACTCAGTATCCAGGTAACCTTGCTATTGGAGCCTTTGTAGACCCTCGCTGAGCGTGGAAATGGAGAAGGTCCTTGGCAAGGCTGAGGAAGAAATAAAAAGAGTAACGGATGCTGCAGAGCCCATGCTTGGCTGCAGGCTGCAGAGATCTTCATCCCGATCAGAACAGTAATTGCTTCATTGGGACATTGCTTTGAAAAATAACATGGCAGGGGAATCAAAGGCAGCTTGCTGTGAATGCCAAGTAAAAGTACCCAAAACTGCTCCTCAGAGAGGGGATTGTGCAGCTGGGCACATCCAGAGGGCCACTTGCCCCAGCAGGAGGATGCTCCAAAAGGGATTCTCCACTCCTGGCCTGAAACAGGGAGTTGGGAAGGTCATGGCAGGCCTGGATCTGGTGAGGGACGCCAGGACACGACAGCATTCTCACTCGTGGGGGCCATCCTCAAGGAGTGTTTAGGACTTGGGTTGGCACCACAAACAGCTACTCCAGAGCCAGGCCCTGGCAAAGCACTGTCTCTACTGAATTTCATTCTGTCCTCACTACACCTGGGCCTGGGAATTCCAGCTGTGCTGTGAGGTGGACATTATTATCCTTATTTAACATACAAGGAGACTAAGGTAAAAGGGAGATTAAGTAATATGGCCAAGCCTCAGTCCTGCACTAACCTGAGACAGTCTAGTCCTGAATGAACCTTGGACATGACCTAAACTTGGGACTTTTCTGGAGCTTCGTGATGGACAACGCTTGGATTCGTAGTCTGGATGACCTATAGAAAACCTTGGACCTCAGCTAAATCCTGCGCAGTTTTGTTTGTGTGGTTGCTTGTATGTTTATCTGGTCAATAGATAATAATAATATGATAATGATAAAGCTAGCCAACATTCATTGTTTTGTGCCAGCTACTAAATTAAGCATTATCTTCATATTCCTCATATCATCCTTTGAGATAGATACTGTTATAATCCCACATTATAGATGAAGAACTTAAGGCTTACGTAGGCAAGCCACCTGTGGTGAGACAGTCTGGAATCCAGGGATCCACACTTTTAATTCCTGTGCTTTTATGACCATTTTCAGGAAACCCAATTCATGAATGCCTGATACTTCAGGGACAAATTATTCACATAACAAAATCATCTTTTACTCTGGGAAAGCATTCACGTGGAGTTTCAGTAAACTTTCTTAATGTATTTTAAATGTGGTCTGATTTACAATGTTTGGTGTCCTGCCCACGACCTAATGGGAACCTGTGTTTCCCCCTGGGTGCCCTCGCCTGCTGTCCTGCCAGACTCCCCTACACGGAAGGAGGCTGAATCAGTCCTGGGCCTGGGAGTTCCAGCCCCTTTCTGTGTTCTTTGGCTTCGACCCTTGGAAGTAGTCTGACTCTGTTCTTGGTGCAGAGGCCCATACTCAGGCCCAGACCAGCGTGGTGACCTTGAATGGGAGCTCAGCTTCTCATGCTGTGTTGAAGGTAACCCTGGCCAAGCTAACTCGCCCTTCCTGGGGTTCCCAGATATATCTGATTAATGATGCAAAGCATTTGGAGACACACGTGCTCTATGAGTGGGGCCCATAAATTACCAAGGATGGAGCCCTGAGTGTTATGATGTTTCACTTGTGCTTGTTCTCAGTAATGAATAATTATCTTCTTAGACCTGCAGCCAAACTCTGTCCAAACACCTGCCCCCACCCAAGGTTAGAGGACTCATTGACCATGGCTGCTGAGCTTCTCAAAAGGTCATGGGCATCAACCAGATGCAATGCTTGGTCTTTGATTGGATTCTAGTGTGAAGAAACTACTACATAAGTCATGTTTGGGGGAATTTGAATATAGACAGGGTATTAGATGGTGTCAGGAAATTGTTAACTTTGTTAGGTACAATAATGTCTGTGATGGTTAATTTTATGTGTCAACTTGACTGGGTCACAGGGTGCTCAAACTTGGGTCAAACATTATTCTGAGTGTGTCTGTGAGGATTTTTTTTAACATTTCTTTTATTTATTTTTTTTCCTTTATTGATGTTAGAGAGAGAGAAAGTGAGAGGGAGAGAGAGATAGAAACATTGATGAGAAAGAACATCGACTGGCGCCTCCTGCATGTCTCCCACTGGGGATCAAGCCCACAACCTGGGCATGTGTCCTGACTGGGAATCAAACCAGTGACCTCTTGGTTCATGGGTCGACACTCAATCACTGAGCCACACCGGCCGGACTGTGAGGGTTTTTTAGATGAGATTAACATTTGAATAGGTAGACTGAATAAAGCAGATTGCCCTCTCTTGCGTGGGTGGACCTCATCTGAGCAGTTGAAGGTCTCAATAGAACAAAAAGGCTGACCCTCCCGCTAGTATGAGGCCATCCTCTGCCTGACTATTTAGCCTGGGACAATGGACAGAAACATCAGCTCCTCCTGGGTCTCAAGCTTGCCAACTGCAAATCTTGAGAATTCTCAGCCTCCACAATTACATGAGCCAATTCCCTATAATAAGTCTTTTTCTAGGTTTCTACATAAATCCTGTTGGTTTCATTTCTATGGAGAACTCCAATTCAATGGCATTATGATTATGTATGAGTATGACCTAATTTTTTAGAGGTGTGTCTTGAAATAGTTATGGGTGAAATGTAATGTCTGTAATTCATTTTTAAATACTTCAGGAAAAAACAGATGATGCAAATATGAAGGGTGTAAACAGTGGTTAAATCTAGGTGATAGGCACAGGGTAGCCATCATACTACTATGATATACATATAATATATGTCCATTATACTATTCCCTCTACTTTTTCACATTTTTTTATAATATAAAGTTTAAAATCAAAACAAACAAGCAGACCATAGTGATTTCCGAGACCTGCTCTGACCAAGGGCACAATTCTCCCTCCCGAGCAGAAGGCTGAGGGAGATGAGCATGTCACTGAGAAAGCAGAGCCTGGCAGGGGCCCGGAAACGGGGGTCTCACACCGGTACGGTTTGGGGATAACAGGCACCCAATAGTAAACCTAAACATGTGTAAAGACACAAACACAATAGTAGTTATTTCTTACTTGACATAACAGCTGAATGCAAGCATCCCAGGTGGGTAGACAGTATTCTTGCACGCAGGGACCCAGGACCTTTCTTCTGTGCGGGCACCATCCCCGATGGCCTGTGGTCCTCTTCATGCAGTCGATAAAAGGAGGAAGAATCTGGGCCTGGAAGCAACATGCATCCCTTCCATTTACATTCTATTGTCAAAAACTGCTCACAAAGAGAAACTAGTCACACAGTCCTGCTTAGAGGCATGGGATGGAAGTGAGGGCGCAGGGCTGTGGCTGGGAAATGTCTCTGGATGGGCTTTTCAGCTACTGTGCTTTGCTATGGCCAGGGGAAGGGAGATTTAGGTGGCCAGCCAGCCACCTCTGCCACATGTGTCTTAGGCTAGTGACAGAGTCACTATAGTTTAGAGCAGGTAATAAGTCCCCTAGGGGAGGCCGAACAAGTCAAAGGGGAGCCCCAGCTCTGAGTCTGGCCCTGTGCTCAGATATGCTGCAAGGGACCACAAAGGCGGCAGTGAGGCCCCACCTCTAGGAGTCCCCAGACCTGCTGGGACTCCAGGGCATAAACTCAGCAGGCGACAACCCAAGGCAGGCACAGTCAAATGCTGAACAGTACCCAGCCCAAAGAGGAGGGTGTACAACACTTTTGTTGCTGTTAATCCTCACACAAGGATATTTTTTCTATTGATTTTCTTTTTAGAGGGAGTGGAAGGGAAGGGGGAGGGAGAGAGAGAGAAAACATCAGTGTGAGAGAGATACATCAATTGGTTGCTTCCCACACATGCCCTGCCCGACCGGGCCAGCCGGGACTCAAACCTGAGACCCTTCGGGGTGCAGGCCGACACTCCATCCCCCGAGCCACACCAGCTAGGGCAGAGGGTGTGAGTTTTTTAGGAAAGGAACTGTGTCTGTACGTTAAAGGCTGACTCCTCCATGCTCAGCGCAGGGATCTCGGAGAAGGGGGAAGGGGTGGGCCTGAGTTCCTGTGAGCTTCCTTTGAAGGCTTCCTGGGGGGTGAGGGCTACTTAAATAGAAGCCTGGGGCCAGAACCAAATCCGTCAAGCACTGGGTACGGGGCGGTGTCTGTGGCCAGAGGGTAGCGGGAGTGCTTTATAGGACTGGGCAGCCCACTCTGCTTTTCCTCTATGACACTTGTCACTGGTAGTTACATATTTATTTCCATGCTCACTTCTTCAGAATCCACTCCTGCCAGACTGTGAGCTCCTTGAAGGCAGGAACTTGCCTGTCCGGGCACCACTGTGACTGCAGGGCCCTGGGCTGGCCCTGGCCCATCCTAGGTGCTCAGTCGGTGAATGTAAGGCCAGCCGGTGGGACAGGGAGAAACTGTCTGCACCATGAGGCTGCCATGGGGGCAGGTATCTCCTACATATTATCCACTCTGCCTGAAGCTGGATTTTATTTCCAGCCACAACTTTTGTTTGCTCATTAATTCAGTATTTACTGTGTTCTACAGAGGGGCCTCAAGGAGCCAGTATAATTTCCTTCTCCTAAAAAAGTAAACTCTTATTTGTCTTAAGTGACCTCATTTACATCACAGTGGACCCCACCCTGGTGCCCTGTCCTCTCCCCACCTTTGTGTCCCCCTGGAAGCAGTGACCTGCTCTGGCACCCACACCGCCTTCTCTCCAGAGAAAGTACAGGGACTTGCCTGGCATTGACCGGGGTACGAGGGTGAGCCAGTGGATCTGGGGCCCCTCTGGAGGACCCCACTGCTGCCGGGCCTCCTTCAGGGATAGCAGATCCAGCTGTGAGCTACTGCTCTGCCCTCTCATCCCCACGAAAGCAAATGTTGGAACACTGATGTGTTTGGGGATCATTTTTTACTTTAATTAGAAAACACATATTCAAACAGCATCAAACATTAATGAGACTTGCAGGGGGGTCGCTTATAAACAAACTTATTTAATTAAAGTGGCTGAGCTCTCTCCCACTACCTGGCTGTGTATTGTCCCCGATGTCCCTTGGAGCTGATCAGTGAGGAGAGCCCCCTGCCGATGGCGTTGCCACTGGGCCCGTCTCCTTCCCGCCTGACAACACACTTTCTCCGCTGTCCATTAATCCTCACATTGATTTTGCTATAAACCCACACGGCGCTCCCCTCCCAGGCCAGGGGAAGAAACCTCCATTGATTATATAGGAATAAGATTTGTTGTAAAAGAAAAATGAAATGCCTAAAACATTGAAATGAAGTAAGTTTTTTGAGGGTCCATAAGTCACCCAGGATAATGCCACAGATGAACAGGGCTTCTCAAACCCCCGGGAAATACGACCCCATACAGCAGTTCTGACAAGAAACTGCGGCCCCCCTCTCTGTAGCCACCGTGTGAACAGCACCATCAATAATGGTTATGCTGTTTGGTAAGCAAAGGAGGGACGTTGTGTCACTCTCCTTTAGAAAGTTCCCTCAAAGTCACTTTGCCCAAATGGCAGCGTGGCATTTTTCACGCAGTAAATACATCCCAATTACGAGCGTGTCATGTTAGCTTTTACGGTTCACTAATCACAAACTTTTTGTGTGTCATTGCCCAGCAGCGTCTTTCCCTGATCAGAATTTATGGTTCCGTTTGGCTGTTCGTGGGGATCAGGAGGGTCACAGCAGTGTCACTTTTCGGAGCTGGAGCGTTGGACCCAAGGTGATTTCCTCCTGCGCTCCCATAGTCTGAAGACCAGGGTTCTGCATGTCCCTGGGGTGGGTGGCAGATCCTGCCCTCTCCTCAGGGGTCCCCCATTCCCGTGGTCCTGACCAGGTTCAGCTCCGAGGCCCCACCTTTTCAGAAGCTCCAAACTGCTCAGCAAAGCCCGAAGTCAGACACACCTCGACAACAGCAAATTATACTGAAAGTATATAGTGGTTCAGCACCATTCCGATTTCCCCCATGTTAACTACTTTGATGCTTTTTAAAGCAAAATATTTTCTTAGTGCCTACATGAGTTTCCTAGGCCTGCCTTAACAAAGTACCACCAGCTGGGTGGCCTAAAACAGTAGAAATTTATTCTCTCACAGTTCTGGAGGCCAAAAGTCCAAAATCAAGGTGTTAACAGGGCCACACTACCCCCAAAGGCTCTAGGGAAGGATTCTCCTCGCCTCTTCCAGCTTCGGGCTTGAGGATGCACTCACGCTGCCTGTGCCTGCACAGGCCCTTCTCTGTGTTTGTGTCTCTCTTCTGTAAGGATACTTGCTGTTAGATTTAGGGCCTGGGTAGTCCAGGAAAATCTCATCACGAGATCTTTAACTTGATTACCTCTGCAAAGATCCATTTTTACAAATAAGTTTACAGCCACAGGATCTAGAATATGGATATATCTTGGGGGAGGGGAAAGCACTGTGCAGCCCACTCAGTCCTTTGCTTTGTGGGTACCTTAGTCCATGCTTAGCATTCTGGTTGGTGATGTGTTACTGCCCAAAGGTCACTTGTCACGACCATGATCACCACGGACATCACCTTCAAGTAGTGACTGGTATATTACACATCTCTCCAAGAGACCCGTTCTACAAGAAATAGTTAGGTATATTCTCTATGCCAGGAGACCAAAGCGGGGGAAATGGGGGCTTCTTGGAAACACAATCGATTCCAGTTCTAGAGCAAGAAAAGTACAAAGTGAATCTGGGATATTTTGGACCAGAAAGCAAGGTATTGATCCTTGCTGTAATGGGGTCATGTTTAAAAGACACAAGAACCAACCTAAAGGGGAACCCACTGGCAAAATTTGGGACACATTTAGCATCAAAAAGAATAATGATAATCATAGAGACTCTAACACGTGTAAGGGGGGAAAATCCCTGGGTCCATAGTGATACTCCAAAGAAGAGGGCCAGGGAAGGAAGAAAGGAGAAAAAAAAAAAGGAAAATATTATCTTTATCAGAAAATGCCAACTACTAAACTTAGAAAAATGGTAAAATTAGAAAACTGAATCTGTGAAGAATCATTAAAAAAAAAAGCTAAAACTACTGGGAACAGAATATTCCTACGATCTCAATGTACCACCCCCAGAATGTTTCGCATTGATGAAGAGACAAAGGCACAACACAGTGAGGACACTGGGAAGTCACCACCCTACGCAAGAGGTCACACTTCACCAATAATGGCTCCGCCTGACCATGTGCCTCCTGGTTGGATACAGTGGAAACGCCCAACACAATGTTCTTACCAGAAACGTCCGCTTGAATCTAAGCATAGGAAACGCTCGAGCAAACCCAGGCGGTGAGATCCAGTGCAGCCCAGCCGTCTAGACCACAAAGAGCCGACCTTCTGCAGAGGGGCCTACCTAAAGGGCCACTGCCGCCCAGAACCACCCAGAAATCCCACAGCCAAATGCACAGCATGGATCTTGATGAAATCGTGTTCTTGAGAAACGCATGCTGAACTACTTGGGAGTCGAGCATCACCGTGTCCCAGCCCATTGCCAGACAATTTAGTGACAGGAGAGAGGAAGTGAAGCGGATAAGGCAAGACACTGGCAGGGGCACAGGTGCTCACTGCCCAGTTCCTCCAACTTTTATGTAGGTTTAAAACTTTATTTTTAAAAAGGAAGAAAAAAATGTATAAGAAGAACAGAAAGAGCTAGAACGCCCGGGTCGAACTCCAGCTTTGTGACCAACTTGCTGTGTGAGGTTGAGCACCTTCGCCTGTGTGCCTGAGCCTGCTTCCCGCTCGGTGCCATGCGCATGCTGTGGTCTCCATCTCCCGGGCTCCTGGGGAGGGTTAGACGGGCTGAGGTGTGAAGAACTCAGCACAGTGGTGGGCCCCTACTAAGTCCTAATTAATAACAGCTAATGCTACTAATGTTCACGAGAGAACCACCCAGAACCAGAAAGACACGAAGGACCAGCCCTCGGGTTACCCTCGGCAGAGAGGTGGATGAGAGCTGGGCTGACCGGAGAAGGAGTTCTGGAGAAAGAGGGACTGGAGTTCACAGCAAAAGTTGAGAAGCACAGGAGGAAGTGCAGCCGTGGGGAGAGCCCTTCTGGGGGAGGGACTTCCTGCAGCCCCTGCCCCCACCTAATGGATCTGTGACCTGGGTGTGAGTGACAGGGGAGATCACGCATTCCACCAAGGCCACGTGGGGAGTGGAACTAGGGACTCTGTCTGGGATCAGTAGCTGGAGCAGGATAAGGGACCAGGGTTAATCAGGGGTGGGGTCCTGATAGGTCTGTGACCAGAATTGGGACTCATCTTGGAGTCAGGTGTGGGAAGGTCAACAGTCAATGGTCAGAGTTGGGCCCAGGATATGTTCTAGAGCAGAGCCAGGGTCACAGGCCCACAGTGGGGATGGCGTTCACAGCCTTCACCTCCCAGCACAGCGCTGGGCCCCACCGCCCCCTGGCCACAGAGCTTCTTCAGGTCTAGATGTTGAGGTAGCTCATGCCGGGGCTAGAAGTATCCTTCATCTCTGCTCTCCAGGGCACAGCAGTGCCTCTGCATTGCAATTTTCCTTAAAAAGGCAGAGCAAGAGTTTTGTTCTGGGCCAAGAGAGAAGGAATTCAGGAACTTGGAGCTGGAGCTCGGGCAACAGCTCATCCACCACCTACCCTTCCCTTCCCTCCCGGAGTCACCTCCTATCTTCTCCCTGGCTCTCCTCCAGGGAGAAGCTCGTCTCAGCTCTCTCCTCGCCTGTCTTCCTGGGCACAGGCTCCCCCGAACCCACAGGGCATGGAGCAGCCATCTGTTCCTTTTTGGCCTCTGAGAAGCTCAGGTGCAGCCAGTGTGGGTCTGTCAGGAGTAACACTAGGTGCAGAGTGGGTTGTGGTGTCTTCTAGTGCTGGTTTTTCTGCCTCTTTTTATGGTATTTCAGGGCTTGTGATTGGTTGTGCCTCCTTCAGGCCTTGGAGCACAAAGAGCTCTTGATTTTGGTAATTACCCCTGTCTCCGCCTCACACAAAGGGAGCCGTTGCTAAGTGAGATGGAGTCTGGATGGTGATCACTTGTGACTTGTATTAATATTTACAACAATAACATTTTTCATGGTTAGGTGTTTTTTGTTTTTGTTTTTATTTATTTTTGTCACTGCAGGAAATGAAATGCAAATTAACAACTGTGAAGATTATAACATAATGAAATAGGACATAAAAGATGAAGAACTAATGAATTAAGTGGCTTCAAGGCATGGACGGAAAATGTCCTTCAAAAGCAAACATGTAAATACAGCAAGAGATTAATAACATGGGAGGGAGCCTGGTGTCTCTCAACCCTTTCTCTGACTCAGCAGCTCTCCCCGTCCACGCAGTTGCTTTAGCAAGAAAAAAACAAAACAGGAATCCTCCTTGACTCCATTCTCCCCATCCTCCCCACAACTCCTCAGGTCAGTATGGCACAACTTGAAATTTTCTGCTTCTCTTGAATCCTTCCTGCCATTTCTGAGTTCAGTAGCTCATCCTCCTAATCGCCCTCCCTCCCCCTCCCCAGAGTCTCAGCCCCCTTCACCTCTGTCATGGCCCTTGGGGTGAGAAATACAGGTATGGTCCTGTCATTCCCCCCTGTTTAAAAATAAATTATAAATGAAATCATAATAATAAATA
This sequence comes from Molossus molossus, assembly GCF_014108415.1. Lineage (NCBI taxonomy): Eukaryota > Metazoa > Chordata > Mammalia > Chiroptera > Molossidae > Molossus > Molossus molossus. The sequence goes on along the minus strand of NW_023425377.1, from coordinate 40,501,649 downwards.
ATAAGCATTTTAAATTAATAAACATTTAAAATAAAAATAATGCTTTTTTAATATAATATTTTTTTCTTTATTGATTTGAGAGAGAAAGGAAGGGAGAGGGAGAGGGAGAGAGAGATAGAAACATCAATGAGAGAGAACATCGATTGGCTGCCTACTGCATGCCCCTCACTGGGAATCTGGCCCACAATCTAGGTATGTGTCCTGACCAGGAATCGACCTGGTCAACGCTCAACCACTGAGCCACACCAGCCGGGCTAAAAATAATACTTTAAAAAATAATTTTTAGCCCTGGCCGGTTTGGCTCAGCGGTTAAAGCGTCGGCCTGCGGTCTGGAGAGACCCGGGTTCGGTTCCCGCTAAGGGCATGTACCTCGGTTGCAGTTTGTCCCCGGCCCTGGTTGGTCGTGCGGGTGGCAGCCATTCAATGTGTCCCTTTCACATCGATGTTTCTCTCTCTCTCTCTCTCCCTCCTGCTCTATCTGAACAAAGAATGAAAAAGTGTCCTCGGGTGAGGATAAAAAATAAATAAATAAATAAATAAATAAATAAATAATAATTTTTAAAACAAATAATAAGCACCAAACAAACAAAAAATCCTCTCCGGTGATTCTGCATTGCTTTCTCCTCGGTCCCTCTTTGCTCAGACTTAAATAAAGGTGACTGGTAAGATGTCCCTGTGGAAAGAAGCTTCAGTGCCACATGGAAAAGGGGTTCAACTTGGGGAAGGAAGGAGCCTCAAATCAGCAGTGGGGGATGTTCTCCATGTGGATGGTATCAGAGTAGGGGTGTATTACAGCTTTGGTCAGAACACTTTTGGTGGCAAATGACAGAAATCCAGTTCAAACTGACTTAAGCAAAATTGGAAAACTAAAAGTCTAGGGGTTTCAGGCATGGTTGGGTCCAGGGCTGAAATGATGTCACTGGGGCTCTGTCTCCCTCTGTGTCATGGGGTTTTGATCTGTGCTGACTGTTAATTCTGGTGGGTAAAATAGCTGCCAACAGCCCAGGCTCATCCCCCAGCTAAACACCATGAAGAGAGTTTGCTTCTTATTCTGTATGATTCCAGTACCAGCCTGGAATGTACTCCAATGAGACTGACTTGGGCCATGTGCCTGAGCCAAGCACTGTGGTCAGAGAAATGAAAAACCTGGCGACCTCCTCCTTGAAAGTCCTGTCTTAGCTTCCAGCAAGCACGCCCTCCTGGTCTTCCTCCGCCTCCCTGGCAGCTTCTGTTCAGAATCGTTGTCGATTCTTCATCATCTCTCCCACTATTTAACGTTGGCTAGCTCAGGACACAAGCTCCAGGCCTCTCTTTTCCACCAACAGTCATTTGTAATTTCAGCCAGTCTCGAATGCCCTCCATCTGCTGACACTCCCAACTTTGTCTCCAGCCCCACCCAACCCTGAGCCCAGGCCCACTTGACAGCCTCCGTGGTTTCTCAGGAACATCACAAACTTGCGAGTCCAGGATGGAAATCCTGTCTTTTTCCTGCAAGCCTGTTGGTTAGTGCAAATCCATCCTTCCGTTTGCTTATGCCAAAAGCATCCACACCTCCTCTCTCTAATTCCATATCAAATGGACAGCAAATATTTTAAAACCTGACTCCTTCTGCTACCTCCTCCCTGGTCCGGGCCACCCAGTGCGTTCTCTCTCCTGGATTACACTGCCCCAGCCTCCCTGCCTCCACCCCACCGTCCGTTCCCAGCACAGTGCCCTGTCCAGACGGGGTGAGATGCCGTCACTTCTCCACTTGGACCCCACACTGACTTCCCGTCTCCCTCTGAGTAAAACCCAAATCCCACCTCTGCTCCACCTCCGAATCCTTTCTGTCGCGCCTCCCTCTCCTGGCCAGTCCTCGGGGACTCTGCACTATGTGCCCATGTCGGGTCACTCTCCACACACGTCCTCGGGGCTTTTCTCTCAAATGTCACCTTCTCGGCCTGTCAGCCCATTTGAGTTCCCACCCCACATATCCCCTCTCCCTGCTCACCTTTATTTTCCTCCCAGACATTCCTAATCTCCTAATACAGTTGATGTTTTACTTATTTATTTTGTGTATTGTCTTTCTTCCTTCACTAAAGGCAAACTCCCCAGGGGCAGGAATGTTTGCCTGTTCTGTTCACTGCTGTGTATTCCCAGCACCCAAACAGCACCTGCCAGAGCAGGTGTTCAAGAGGCATTTGCTCACTTAGGCTGAGCCGAATGCCTTCCTGGAGGTGGGGTGGAGTGGGGGAGGCCCTTCTGAGCCACACAGACTGAGAGTGAAGGAGGAGGGTTTCCCCCAGGCAGGGCCTGCCCCAACGGCACGGCAGAGTGGGCCCCCATCTTCAGAATGGGCCATCCCAACCCCATCCTCGAGGCACCCCTCCCCAGGTTGGCCTTCCCAGGAATTTCCTGACCCCTCAACCCACTAGTGCAAGGCAAGGAGTTTGGAAGCTGGGATCTTGAGCTGCAGGGCTGGGGCTGCGTGGCCCGGAGCAGGTGAACCTGCCCCTGCAGCAAACCGTCGCCTCAGGCTGCTGTACACCACAGACTGGTGGCTCAAGCAGCAGACATGTCTCACGGAAGTCTGAGGTCAAGGTGCCAGCATGGTTGGGTCCTAGCGAGAGCTCTCTTCCCAGTTTACAAGCGGCCTCCCCCTCACAGTGTCCTCACATGGTGGAGAGGAAAAGCTCTGATGTCCCTTCCTCTTCTTACAGAACACTAATCTCATCTGGGGCCTCACTCTCACGACTTCATCTAAACCTAGTCACCTAGCAAAGGCCCCGCCTCCAAATACCATCACATTGGGGGTTTCAACACACAGATTTGGGGGAGAAACAAACACTCAGTCCATAACACCCCTTCTGCAAACACCAAGTGGAGGTGAAGGTCCCCGCTCACATGGACGGCAAGAGAGATTGCTCACTGTTCATTTGCATGGAGCTGGGCCTCTGCTGGCTCTCACCTGGGCCTGACACCTCTCTGCTTCTCAGCGGCTCATCTCTAACCCTGTTGGCCTATTTACAGTCATCTGGCCCCAGGCCTCCACAGCCCAGCAGGCTGCCCCACAGTCCAGCCAAGCACACTACTCACCGCCCAGAAGGCCCGGGCCCAGGTCTGGACATATGCTTAGAGACCAAGTGACATTGTTTCAGTTCTGAAGCAGATGCTCCTGTGGCCCAAGGAGGCCCACTCCATCCATAAATCCGGGCTGGATGGCACCCCTGTCTCTCAGAGGCCAGAAAAGTCTCGCATGGGAGGCCATGGGAGCCACGTGGGGGGGTGTCAGGCTGGACAGATTGCCCCCCAGTGCCTCCTCACCAGCCAGCCTGAGCAGATGAGCCCCTGCAAACATGGATTCCATTTTCGCACAAATGTCTGTCGTTGTGACAAATACACGACAGGGAGATAGAAATATGACATAAAACCACGTCAATTCTGTGGAAGGTGCTTCCTGGTATTCGGGGGGCTTCGGAGAGCTGTGTTAGCCACCTGTCAGAAACGATACGGGAGGCAGATGGAGTTCTTTGGAGAAGCATCAACCAAGTTCGAACGAGTCTGTGTGGAGAGGGGTAATGTCATCGGGCCCCAGGAGCTGAGGGCTGGGTGGGCGGTACTGCTCAGGAGAAGCAAGCAGCTAACCCCCCAGGCTGCTCCCGCAGCTCTAGGAAGGAGGGCGGCTGCTGCCACCGGAGCTGGCTCTCTCCCACAGAATTGCGATTGCCGCCAGCTACCCAAGGCACTCACCCTGCCAGGGAGCCCAGCACCGTCCCCCAGAGGAGCACCGAGGATTGCCCGGTCTGAGGCTCTGGCCATAGGTGTCTGCCCTTCGCCCTCCTCCCCTTCGTGCTATCATCTGCAAATGGAGAATGGGGACTCCGCTTGTAAAGAAGAAACCAAAGCGCTGGCAGCAAACGTCGGCTATTGCAGGATGTTTATTTATTACTAGAAATGAAGGAAAGGCAGAGGGAGGGAGGCTTCTGAAGTCCAAAATCCTAGGGAAACACAGCGCTCAAGGAAGCCCAGTGGGCCCCTTCCTGCAGGATTGCCCAGCAATTCGGATAGACGTGTGTGACATACTCCCTTATGTCCGCTGTGAGAGACACCAGAGTTTAGACTTGTCACAAAGTTTCTTGAGGGCCCAAAGTTCTTAGAACATATTTTGGAAAATGTTGGATGAGCTAGCTGCTCTCTTTTCAAAGTCAAAATTAACAAGAACTATTTTTGCACCCCTCGCTGATCCAGGCTAGGACTCGTGGACTGCAGGCAGGACCGCAGGCCCCGTCCGGTGCTGCCCAGCCCTGCGTCACCGAGGGCCTGTCGCTTCACCCCAGGCGGCCTCAGTTTTCCCATCAGTCACATGGTGACCATATCACCTGCCCTGCCCTCCCTGGTCTGGGAAGGTCCTTTGGAGAAGGTGAAGGTAAAGGCACCGTGAATATATAGTATTGATCATTCTTTTCAATGAAAAGAGTTTGTGCCCTCCTTGTCCCCTTCCACACGGATTTGGGCTCACAGTCAGAATGTGCCTCTGTGGAGCAACAATCATGTTCTAATTTATTGGTTCAATAACTGTTTCCGAGCGCCCACTACGCGCAGGCGTGCTCTGGGCACTGGGGCGCAGCAGAGCAAGGGGAAGAGGCCCCGCCCTCGGGCGCTCAGGCGCAGAGCAGGCGGACATGAACAGCCACCGGGTAAATCAATGGCAGTGCCCAGGAGGTCTGAGCTCCAAAGGGGATTGAAGGGTTTTTTAATATGACAAATAACAAAAGAGAAAAGGGGGAGATGAAAACATTTACTCTGAGCCGCATGGTTCAGGTTGTTGGCTTCGGGGAGGACGTCCTCCTCACCAAACACGCTTGAACTAAGCTGAGCCAGGCTTTGGGGTGCTGGCTGAGGCCGCACAGGGCCACCAGCTCCCCCTCAGCGGGGCCCGGATCGCCCCCCTGCCCCGCACTGCGGCGTCACGCTCCCTGTGAGGTGAGAGAGAAATAAAAGAACAGGAGGCTCGGGCGTTCCCCAGGCTACTGTGACTCTATGTGTAACCATTTTTACTTTCTGGTTAAAAAATAAAAAAGAGGGGGTTGTACAGTGATAAGGAGTCCCTTGTATTGATAAACACACTGAAAATTCTAGTCAGAAAACGTTTAAGGCGGGTGGGGAACGTCCGGCCCTTAGGCCATGTAAGGCCCGTGAAATGGTTTGGTCTGGCCCTGCCAAGTACCTGCAGCGGGACTCTAAATTCAATAAATCCAGGAGCCTTTCCAATAGCACAATAAATTTATATTAAGTGAATCATAATAACAACAATACATTTTGAGGGACAAGCAAGGAATATCCATTACGGGATAGACTGGACAGACATGTATGCTTCTCGTCGGCTGCCGGTGGCCCGGCTGCCTGTATTGCGGTGACTCAGAGGACAGTCAGTGCCAGGCAGGCTGGGAGCGTGCACGTTGTGAAAGTGTTAACACTGTCGCAACTACGGCAATCCGGTGATGATGAGAGGAGGTGCGATGAGATGATTCCTGGAGATGCTGATGACCTTGCCTCTGATAACTGACAACGATGTTGTCGACTTCTTTGCAACAGACCATAACTCCAATCCACCCTTTATCCACACGTCCATAATCAACAATCCTCAAAAATACTGAATTTCAGATGAAGATTAAGGAAATTACAGTACACAGAAAAGACCTCAAGAGTTGATGATACGAACGTTGGACATGTTCCAAATCCAAGATGCAGGATTAGAACAGCGATCAAAGCAAAATAATCACATCGCTGGCAACACACACTGGATAGTTATTAAAATTTCAGTGGTGTGACATCCTACAAATGGCGACTATGAAGAAAAGTTGATGCAGAGTGTTGATCTCTCCAAGAGAAATGGAAAAACGATTATTTTTCTTGTTGAAGTCAAAGGCAAACCTGTGTGCCTAGTTTGTGGTGATGCATTAGCAGTAATGAGAAAAGCCAATCTGGAGCGTCGTTACAGCTCAAGACATGCTCAGGTCAATGAATTGGGAGGCCGAATGCGTCTGGACAAAATCAATGCTCTTCAGCAGAGTTTGGAATCACAACAAGGCTTTCACGAGGCCTGGTTGAGACAGAGACGCTATTGAGACGCGTTATATAGTGAGCCAACTAACTGTAAAGAAGCCGAGGCCTCATGAGAGGGAGTGTCTGTGAGAGAGTGCAGGGCGGCTGCTGCCCCTTGTTAGCACCGGACAGAGTAAAATTGTTTCAGAGTGTCAGTTTGTTTCAGAGTGCTAGTTTGTCTCCTAGAACCGTCTCAGATGTCTCAGATCGGATTACTGATTTAGGTCAAGATATTGAAAAAACACTGAAGGATTCTGCAGATTTCCAATTTTTCTCTCTGGCTTGTGATGAGACAACGAACATAACAAATACCGCCCAGATGGCCGTTTTCGTTCGTGGGATAACTGCAGTTTGACACGCGAAGGGAACTGCTGTCACTGGCAGCCATGCAGGCATCACAAGAGGTGAGGACTTGTTTGAGAGACTTGTCTTATCAATGAAAAAACTTGAGCTAACCCTTGGAAAGTGAAGTGGCCTTACTACAGATGGCGCTCCAGCCAGGGTTGGCTCACAAAAAGGGTTCATTGCATTCATCAAAAAAGAATTGAATTGCCCTGGCCGGTTTGGCTTAGAGGTTGGAGCATCGGTCTGTGGACCAGAGAGTCCTGGGTTCAGTTCCTGCTAGGGGCACGTACCAAAAAAAAAAAGAACTGAATTGTCTTAGTCTTGATCCAAGTGATTTAATTATACGCCACTGCATCATACACCAAGAAAGTCTCTGTGCACAGTCATTGCGGCTCAACAATGTGATATCAACAGTAGTGCCATGCATATATTTTGTCAAATGCAGAAGAAGGTTTAACAGTCACCAGTGAATGATCTTGAGTGTGGTGATGTTGTTTATCACTGTGAAGTGCGGTGGCTGAATCTTGGGAACATGCTTATGAGATTTTACAAACTGCGGATGAAGTCAAGCAGTTCATGGAGATGAAGGGAAAACCTGTCAGGGAACTCAATGATAGCAAGTGGCTGTGTGATTTAGCATTCATGGTAGACATTACCAAATACTTCTCAGAGCTGAACGTCAAGCTGCGGGGCCCCAGCCAGCTTCTCAACTTCCTGCTTTAAACATGAAATCATTTGAAGCTAAATTAAGGCTGTGGAAAGTGCAACTCAAAAGAATAACATGGTGCATTTCCCTACTCTGGAAGGACAGAAGCCTTCTACTACCCTTGAATATGCTGGTGAATATGAGAAACGAATTGAAGCATTCAATGAAAGATTCAAGGATGTGAAAAATAAACAAGTGGAATCGAACATCTTTGCTGCAACCTTCAGTGTGAAACCAGCTGATGTGCCTGATAACCTACAACACAGAATCCTTCACCTGCAAAGCAATGATGAGCTGAAAGTTAGGAACAACAACCTCCCACTGCTTGAAGTCTGTAAATGTTACATAAGCAATGATGAGTTTCCCACTTTGAGGAGACATGCGTTGAAATACACATCTGTGTTCAGAACAACTTACTGCTGCGAGCAGTTCTTTTCAAATCTTACCATTGCAGAGTCGACTTGTTCTAGACTGACCAATGAAAACCTGGAAAAAAGCAGCTGCGAGTAGCAACTTCGATACCAGCTAACATGGCACACCTCATCCAAGAGAAGCAGTTCCAGCCGTCACATTAGGGGTGAGTTAATGAAACGTTTGACCAAATATTGCAGACTAATTTTTTAAGTTGATAATTTTGTATGGCCCGCAAACGATGTTATAAATATCCAAGTGGCCCTTGGCACAGAAAAGGTTCCCACCCCTGTTTTAAGGTGATTTAAAGAAAATTACTCTATACTCTCGGGTTTGGACACACAAAGCCCAGTGTCAGCACTGACCCTATAACTATGAAAACTTATCTGCTAGGCCTGCCCTCGGACCTCAGCTGGGCAGC